>NC_133801.1:20556202-21181619 GCF_043250625.1 Sebastes fasciatus
AAAGACAATGACCGGAAACGGAGGCTGACATTCTAAACTGTTGTGATTGGGTCCGCAGACGTGACGTCACTGGCTCCCTGGCTCCCTGGCTGCTGATTGGTCAGACCGCCCCGTCCGTCTCTGCTGACAGCGGTTCCTCCTTCCGTACAAATGCAATGTTAGCGGGGTTTTTAGTCATTCGCGCGTTTCTCCTCTTGAGTCTAGTCCTAGTACCTGATCCTCCGCAAAGTCTGACACCGAGGAGAGTAGAAACCTGTAGCCGGGCAGCTGCTGTTTTTCTCCTGGAAGATTAACATCACACTCTGTCAACATGCATGTGATTAAGAGAGGTGAGTTTGTTTTCTGTTGTTATTGTTTGTCAGGCCTCAGCTAGCTTCAGTGGTTTCCCTCTCAATAATGTGGATTTAACGTTACCAGTCCCGTTATTCATTGCCTTCTCCCGGTTTCCTCCCGGGGTCACATTTCTCTCGATTTTCATACATTTTTTCGTAATCTGAACCTGTTTCTGGAACTGTACATTGTGTATAAGCGCTACTGTTTCAACCCGGATGACAATAGAGCTACACCAAATGTCCACAGCAGAAGAGAGCTGCTCGTTTTCTCTCCTGAGAAGTAAAAAATAAAATTAAAAGTAGGCTTATTTAACACAAAAAATGCTTTTGGAGTGTAGTTACTTATTATTTAGTTATTTTCATACTTTAAAAGTCACCAGAATGAAATAAAGTCTCTAAACTCTTAATGTTTCTGAGGAGGAACCTTTCTGCTGCAGATGTTTTATTACCACGAGCCTTTGTCATAGTTGGCGCCAATAGATTAAAGTTACATAAAGGCCCACCTGAGTGTCAATGAGGAACTCAGTTAGGTTAGTTAACTTGCTTATGTCATGCACTTTTGTCTGCAAGGAAGCGTTGGCTCTTTGTCTTTCTATGAATTATACTTTCACCTGTCTCAGACTTCACAAACAATGTCACGATTTGTTTATTTTTTTAAATTCTACATAATAAATATGGCTTTATTAAAACATATTTATTATAAAGTATGCAAGTTAAAGCTGTAGTGGGTAGAAATGGAGCAAATAAAAAATGTTTTTGTATGTATATATGTGTGTATTATAAAACGGTCACTATATCCTCAGTCAGTGTCGCTGGTGGAAATGTTTCTAGGTAGGTCTGTGCCACATCCATCAATTTCAGCAAACATCCTGGTATGATTTAATAATTTAAAAAATGAAGGTATCAAAAACACATTACTATTTTACAGTTAAATAATCAATTATTTTATTCCAACAGGAGCAGTAAATAATGCTTAAAAAATCACAACAGTATAACATGTACTCAGTGGTGGGAAGTAACTAAGTACATTTACTCAAGTACTGTACTTAAGTACAATTTTGAGGTACTTTACTTTTTTTTGTAGGATTGAATGCAGGATCTTTATTTGTAACAGTATTTCTACATGGTAGTATTGCTACTTTTACTGAAGTACAAGATCTGAGTACTTCCACCACTGCATGTACTATTATACAATAATAAACATGTAGTACAATAATAATGTAATATAACAATCTAACATGTAATAGAAATGTTTACTTAATGTGATGCCCCTATTGACCTCGCTTTGTTTGGTAAACCAATAGTGAGGTAAAGATCAGGGCAAGTAAACATGAAGTGTAATTAAGTCCTGAAGCTATTCACACCTGAATGTACATAAGCATGGACTCAAGTGCTCTGAGGTGTAGAGATGGTAAACTCCAGCAACACTTCTGCTTCAAACTCTCTCACCTTACTCAAAAGACACATCCACAGATATTAATACTACATTAAATACAGTTAACAAGAACAATACAATTAATTTAACGGTCTTGATTGAATTGCGATGCCTCCATGACCAATTTAAGCAAATGAGAGTTAGGACAACTATGCAAGTAAAATCCATGTGGTGAGAAAACCTGCTTATTTTTGACAGCTTATTTGTAGAGGAGTTTTGCTCTTCTCTCCTTCTGAGTGGCAAACCTCTGACCTTCTTCTTAAAGTCAGGAACGTCTCTGACCAGTTTCTTCTCCACGGAGAGCACGGCCAGAGCATTAAGGTGATCCTTCGTAGCTTCATGGTTCTGGTGCTGCCGGTCAGGTTCACTGTCCTCACACAGAGAGGACATGGAGGCCCTGGTCCAAAAAACATAGTTTGAGTTGCCATCAGACTCCTTAATGTGCAATCCTATTCATTGTGTGCAATATACTCACCGTTGTTTACAGTATGTTTTATATAATTCGCTTTTTTGTAATCGTTAGTCTGTTTTTTCTAGCATTTTAGTTAATGTTGACAAAATGACACGACAAGATGTTAACTGATGAAACATCCTGTTGGACATTAACAGCCCAGACGTGGACCTGACTGGACTTATCATGATACTCATTGAGGCAGCTAATAGTTTCATCTTTACTGTTTATCGATTGTATAATTTTGCTGACTGACTTCCGGCTGTTGATTGTTAACTGGGAAGTGTTTTATTTGTTTATTTTTCAGATGGACGCCAAGAGCGCGTCATGTTCGACAAAATCACCTGTCGCATCCAGAAGCTGTGCTATGGACTGAACTCTGACTTCGTGGATCCGGCCCAGATCACCATGAAGGTGATCCAGGGTTTGTACAGCGGCGTCACCACCGTGGAGCTCGACACGCTGGCTGCTGAGATCACCGCCACTCTCACAACTAAGCACCCCGACTACGCCATACTCGCTGCACGGATCGCCGTCTCAAACCTGCACAAAGAGACGAAGAAGGTGTTCAGCGACGTGATGGAGGACCTGTACAACTACATCAACCCCTTAAATGACCGCCACTCGCCCATGATCTCCAAGGAGACGCTCGACATCGTTCTCGAGAACAAAGACCGCCTCAACTCGGCCATCATTTTCGACAGAGATTTCTCCTACAACTTCTTCGGCTTCAAGACTCTGGAGCGGTCCTACCTGTTGAAGATCAACGGCAAAGTGGCCGAGCGACCGCAGCACATGCTCATGAGAGTGTCCGTCGGGATCCACAAGATGGACATCGACGCAGCCATTGAGACGTACAACCTGCTGTCAGAGAAGTGGTTCACCCACGCCTCCCCCACGCTCTTCAACGCAGGAACCAACAGGCCACAGCTGTCCAGCTGCTTCCTGCTCGCCATGAAAGACGACAGCATCGAAGGCATTTACGACACGCTGAAGCAATGCGCCCTCATCTCCAAATCAGCCGGGGGAATCGGTGTGGCGATAAGCTGCATCAGAACAACGGGGAGCTACATCGCCGGCACCAACGGCAACTCCAACGGGGTCGTCCCCATGCTGAGAGTTTACAACAACACGGCACGTTACGTCGACCAGGGCGGCAACAAGAGACCAGGAGCCTTCGCCATGTACCTGGAGCCCTGGCACGCCGACGTGTTTGACTTCCTGGAGCTAAAGAAGAACACCGGAAAGGAGGAGCAGAGAGCCAGGGACCTTTTCTACGGCCTGTGGATCCCCGACCTGTTCATGAAGAGAGTGGAGAGCAACGAGGACTGGTCTCTGATGTGTCCCAACGAGTGCCCAGGGCTGGACGAGTGCTGGGGGGAGGAGTTCGAAAAGCTCTACACCTCCTATGAGAAGCAGGGGAAGTTCAAGCGCGTGGTGAAGGCTCAGCAGTTGTGGCACGCCGTTATCGAGTCCCAGACAGAAACTGGCACGCCATACATGCTGTACAAAGACGCCTGCAACAGGAAGAGCAACCAACAGAATCTGGGCACCATCAAGTCCAGCAACCTCTGCACAGAAATCATCGAGTACACCAGCCACGATGAGGTAGCGGTGTGTAATCTGGCCTCAATTGCGCTCAACATGTACGTCACCCCGGAGCGGACTTTTGACTTTAAAAAACTGGCATCTGTGACCAAAGTAATCGTCAAGAACTTGAACAAGATCATCGAAATTAACTACTATCCAGTGCCCGAAGCGGAAAAGTCCAACAAGCGCCACAGGCCGATTGGAATCGGCGTACAAGGTTTGGCGGATGCCTTCATCCTCATGCGTTACCCGTTCGAAAGCAAAGAGGCTCAGCTGCTGAATATTCAAATCTTCGAGGCCATCTACCACGCCGCCTTGGAGGCGAGCTGCGAGCTGGCCGCCGAGCTCGGCCCCTACGAGACGTACGCAGGCTCTCCCGTCAGCAAGGGCATCCTGCAGTACGACATGTGGGAGAAGAAGCCCACCGAACTGCTGGACTGGAAGCTGCTGAAGGAGAAGATCGCCATCCACGGCGTGAGGAACAGCCTGCTGCTGGCCCCGATGCCCACGGCCTCCACCGCCCAGATCCTGGGCAACAACGAGTCCATCGAAGCCTACACCAGCAACATCTACACCCGCAGGGTCCTCTCCGGAGAGTTTCAGATCGTCAACCCTCATCTGCTCAAAGACCTGACGGAGAGAGGGCTGTGGAGCGAGGAGATGAAGAACCAGCTGATCGCTCACAACGGGTCCATTCAGGTAGCCACTTTATTATATATTATCTGTCTCGTGACTGTTTCAGCTCCAATATTGAGTAGAGCTGCACGATTATGGCCAAAATGATGATCAGGATTATTTAGATGAATATTGAGATCACGATTATTCATTGATTTTTAGGGACAAACGGAGCACTGCTTTCACTTTCACATTGTGCTAGGCTACATTCCTGCCGTTAACAAATCTTTGCATCAAAATAAGACCTAAAAGGAGGGTTCTTCTTCACCTGATATCAGTGCATTTTAATATACACTCTTACTCTTCTGGACTGAAGCCCCAACATTCAGGAACTGTTTTGGCTGTTGCTGCAGGATTGGGCGCACAGCGGCATGACAGCTCCCCCAAAAGTGAAGCCAAAACATCTGCATCGCTCCATTAATGGCTGGCTGTTAGTGTAGGAAGCGCTTGATTTGATATCCAGTGAGCAGAGCGTGTTAAATGTCAATCATTATCATTTAATTGTGGGAAGCCAAAATCATGATCACCATTTTTAATATTGCATTAATTATGCAGTAGTGTTGAGGCTGTTCTGACTTTACCGGTAAATAACTGTTTTGTTTCAACAGGACATCAATGAGATTCCAGATGATCTGAAGCAGCTGTATAAAACCGTTTGGGAAATCTCCCAGAAGACTATACTCAAGATGGCAGCCGACCGCGGCGCCTACATCGACCAGAGCCAGTCCCTGAACATCCACATCGCAGAGCCCAACTACGGCAAACTGACCAGCATGCACTTCTTTGGCTGGAAACAAGTAAGTGACACACCTGGATATATAAAAGAACAGTCTGAATGAATGAATGCAACATGTGTTAAACATGCTTCCTCTCACCACAGGGCCTGAAGACGGGGATGTACTACCTGAGGACGAAGCCCGCCGCTAACCCCATCCAGTTCACCCTGAACAAGGAGAAGCTGAAGGAGGCGCAGGACCCGGTCAAGGCCACAGAGGAGATCAAAGAGCGCAACATGGCCGCCATGGTGTGTTCTCTGGAGAACCGAGACGATTGCCTCATGTGTGGATCTTAAACGTGTCGCGTCTCTCCGCTCCCCAAATCAGCGTTTCCTGCTGAACAGTCGTGTGAATGCACCTGCTGCGACTTGATAAACCTGATGTTGTTAAATCCTATTTAAGTATTAAAAAAAACTTGATTATTTTTGCATTGACCTCGTCAGAATGTATAGAAATAATTTTATTAAAGTGTTACGTCAACTCACTCATGTCAAATATATGCGAGCAAGTACTACTATAAAATGTATTTAATGTGAAATGTTAATGAAAATAAAACCTTTTACATGCAAGTTGTGTTTGTGATTATGGCATATCAATGAATAACACACAAGTGTTTTGTCTATTAAACATAAACTAAAAGTGAAAAACGCCCTTCACAATAAGGAGATGTAATGAAATGTCTCGTCTGTCCAAAACTCAATATTCTCTTTACAATAATTTAAGACCAAGAGCACCAAAATATTTCACCTTTGTACTTGATATTAGTTGAAAATGAGTCAAAAAAAATAAGAGTTCCAGTAATAACTTTTTCCCTCTCTGTTGAAGCGATCACAGAAAATCTACAATATTAACTGATTAATCAAGACAAAGTGCCAAACACAGCTTTTCGTGGTCTTAGAGTAACAATAAACTGAATATTTTGGGGGTTTTTAATATTTGGTCGATGAAAAAAATACATTTGAAGATGTCAAATGTTTGTTTGGCTCTATAAATAAATGCATTTTCTGGTGTTTCGTACTGAACAAATCACCAAAAATGTGAATTTTTCAGATTGCTAATAACGATAAACCCAGTTTATTCTCATTTCTATATCTTCAGAGTGAACATTGTCTTCCACGTTTCAAAAAGAGTGAAAATCAAACCCGTGTTCTGATAATTATTTTTAATATATTTTTTATAAAATAATGAAAACATAATTTACACTTTTAAATGTACAAGTTATTATTACAACCCAAAGAAAACAATGTCCAACCAAAACGTTTAAGTCTGTGCGTCACGTACACCCCGCCACGTGCAGAAAGCACCGACGCACAAATGGGGGAAACGACGCCGGGAAAAATAGAAAACGAGGAATCATACAAATCAGTTTTGTACAGAGATCAGAAGTAAAACGGCATACACAAATAAAAACACAGTACCCTCGCATCTTCACTATTGTCTGCAACAGTGGGAATGTGTTAAAAAATAAATTATCAAAATATTTAACATCTAAAAAAAACAAAAACCTAGTTATACAATATTACCATTAACCATAATGCATTATTGATTTGTTCAACAGGTATCGTTGTGTATGCTTTAAATAGCTTAAAATTATACATAACATTAAGAAACTTGATAAAAAAAAGAAACCTTGCCCCTTTTACATAAGCAAACTAATGAGACTTAGATACTGAAATCACCTGTGAAGCTGCATGAATGAAGGATTTCCTAGGAAGGAGGAGTGTTGAACTAAAAATGTCCAAACAGGAAAGGTCCAAATAGGTATAAATGTTACTGGTATCAAAGTTACACAACCCAGCTGGAAACTGTATAACTGGCTGCAGAGGAATAAAGGAGGTGGGAACATGAAAGCAGGAGGAAATGGCAGTTTTCTGTCCAGCTCGGAGTCAGACTACAACACTTGTTCCCTCTTGTGTCTGTGAAAGAAAAGTACTTTTGATAGTAGGAGTGGGCGATGTGGTTAACATGTCATTTTATGTGTAGATATCAATATAGTCGACTTTATAGAAAATCAGTTGAGAAACTGTCTAATCCTGGAAATCAAATTAATCCCAAAAATTCAATATTGCCATAAAACGGTCAGATGTGAAGTGCATGCTGATGGCAGGTCGTCTCAGGCTTCACTGCGTCACATCGCCCACTCCGAACTGACGGTTTAGTGTCATTTAACAGCATCTTGAGGAACCTGAGTGAGTTAGGATTTAAAGTTCAACAGTTCCAGTCAGACCAGGGAAGAAGAAGAAGAAGAAACCTCCTGATGAGAGAGAAGTCCTGCAGAGCCGAGCAGGAGATTTTTATCAGCGATATCTAAACTGACACAGGAAGATTAAGAGTCATCCTCTGCAGGGACGTAACCGTCCGTTCAGTACCAGCGTCCAAAAGAACCCCACACATTATTTCTGTATGAAAAATAGATATAGTAGACAATATCGGTAAGCAAGCTAGCAGTATAAATAGTGTCTTTTGTGTTCATTTGGGTTATCACAGAACACAGGGACGAATCCTCTCTCTCTCACACACAGACACACAAACAGACAGACTGGTTCTGATATGAAGGAGCTTCAGTGTTGTCGAGTGAGTTTCAGGTACAGTAAATGTTTTCTATAAGCACACGATACCGACTGGTGGCAGCTTCATTTTGATTAGTATGCAAAGAAGATAAATAGTTTGACATTTTGGGTAATAACATTACTCACTTTCTAGTGGAGGGTTAGATGACAAGATTGACACCACCCTCATGTTATATGAAGATACAGCCAACAGCTTAGCATAAAGACTGGAAACGGCTAGTCTCGTCTACCAGCAGCTCTAATTCTCACTATTTACCAGCCACAACAGCGGTGCTGGTATTGGTTTCACCTTATTGAGTCTGTGTGTGTGTCATCGCTGCAAAATGTGGTCCTGGAGACACCTACTGGAGCGGGAACTACCGCAGAGGAGGTTTGGAGTATTTTGCCAGATGTTTATGTCTGATGACAGATTTTGTCAACGCAGTTTTTATATATTAGTTTTACAGTAGTTTTTGTTTTTGTAAGGGCCAGATATAATGTCTTAGAAGTATGTAGCTATATGTACAGTACATACAAAATACATGTTGGTGTAGGAACAGCCATGATGTTTAATGTTTAATCTTCGCTCTGCTTTAGTGAAGAAATTGCGGCATCATTTGTATTTTAATATTTATAGTTTAGTTTATTTTTATTTTTTCTTAAAGAATTTAGTTTATATTTAGGTTCAGTTTACTACAAATATTTTTCACTGCTTATTTTTGTTTTAGTTTCCTATAATAACTCTGGTGTGTAGTCCAAGCAAGGGCTACCAGAAGTAGTGGGGTAAGAAGTGGGTAAGGGGCCGTTGGCCTTCTTAACGCCCGTGGCCCGATTTGGCGTTGCGGCTGGTGTGATTAAGACCAAGTGTGTAAGATGTGATTAAAAAACGAAAACGAAAGATGTTTGCAGAGGCCAGCTGGAATCTGGTGTAACAGGATTTTGTTATCTTTGTGCCGAGCCCGGCTGGCAGGGAGGATCCTCACCTGCATGTATCCCGTCTTCATGCCAAGCTAATAACTATTTGCAGGTTGTATATTTAACAGAAAGTGTCCGCCACAATGCGAATACAAAATGTCAAACTACTGCTTTAAATATTAGAAAAAAAAAGATCATTTCGAAAACGTGCTGTGATAACGACTCAAGGTTAAAATAATTATCCAGTACATTTAGATCTGAGATGATGCGGCACTGCTGAACATAGTGAAAATTCAAAACAACGCACTACATTAAGAGATATGATACTGTTAATATCGCTGAGCTTCATGACATCATTTACACTCGCTCGACATGCTGAGATGGCTTGTTTCACATCTAAAAAGGGCCACAGGTTCATCCATGTAAACGGAGGAAAGAAAAAATAATTGTGGCCCACCAGTTTTCATATTACAGTAAACTAGTTTGTTCATCACTCAAAACGTCCTATAACAGACCGTCACATTCACACCAACGGGTCATAATAATGCATCTAGTCTTGAGCACAAACTGTGCCATAATGCCGTACCATCAGTTACACACACATACGCACGCACCTCTTTAGTACGACAATATCAGTACAATATAGGTAATATTGATACAGGAGAATTGTACCACACAGGCATCTATCTACAGTACCACGTCTGTAGAGTTTCCATTACTTCTAGTGCATTCTGGGAGATGCCGTCTGTAATGAGTCTTTTTTTTTTTTTTTTTTTTGGCTGATTCGCTGCAGGAACAGTATTAGGCCTCTCCAGGTGATGTAGTGTTCTCTAAAACAGTTTCCTCTCCTACTCGCTCCTCTGGCATAGTAGCATATGTATTTATATATATATATATATATGACAAGTATATAAGACTTCAGTTTATAAAAATAAACAGGCTCAGAGAATAGAGAGCGAGGATCTCCGCTCCGTCTGCGCGCAGGCTGGCTGAGACTTTCTGGGAGTGTTGCATTTTAAAAATCAATCGTCTCTACAGTTTAAGGCAGTCCAGTGGAAGCTGAGCGAGGTGACATCATTGTGACCTCTGCCGCCGCCGCCACTGTGTGTGCAAGGAATCATGGGGCACTCTCACCGTCGCCCTCCCTTCTGTGGCCTGAATCTCTTCTCCTTCTTCTGCAGGCATCACTCCCTCTTTGAGTCAGTTTCATGTGTTAAGGAGGGAGCCTCGTGCTCATCGTCTGTCTTGTCGGTGTTGGTAAAAAACCTGCTGAACTTGCGCAGCTGCTCGCTGGCTGTGAGGCTCTCCACCTGCAAGCGCTGGTTGTTCTCCCTCAGGTTGGCCATCTCTGCCAGCAGGACGACTTTATCCTTCTTCTCCTGGTGGAAGAGAGACAGCGAGATGAGGAGAGAAGAGAAACGATGACTTTTCATTTAAGTGTGCGGCGCTCGAAATTAAGGATGTCCCGGGGACAATAAAAATAGCACCTGGGACACAAAAGACACAGTGTCTGGGACAATTTGGGGACAGTAGAGAAACTTTATTATTTAAATGCATCATTAATATATATAATTTTAATTGTTAGCCGTTTACATATGAAAAATGTGAGGTGGCACCGCCCGGCTCCAGCTCTACGCTATGTTACATGTATGCTTACACACACATAATCAATCATAGAGACCAACGCGATGCTTGGTACTTCCTCAACTGATCTAAACATGGCTGCCGGGTCACAATCTTTCTCATTTTACAGCTTAACAGTACACTACAAGATGTTTCTGACCACATTTGAGGCGAGAAATAGGCATTATAGTAACAGAATATTGATTCATATCTGATCAGCGCTGCCTAGTTTGACCGTTTGATCGGAGTTTGCAAGTGATTGACAGCTGCTCAGAGATGGCAAGGCTCCAGATCAGCTCTGATTAGTTGTTTTCCTCCAGTTTGTGAAATCTTGCAGATGTCATTAGGAGCACCAGAGGACAAAGAGGCACATGATCTTTTTTTCAGATTACCTGTCTCATGCACTACTGTCAGGATATAGTTATCGTTTTATAAAATAACTTTTTAAAATCATATTTGCTTGATTTCTATCCACTGCAGCTTCAAGTAGTAGAGTAATTATGTCCCTTATTTTGGTGGATATGCACGGTCAAACATGCACGAAATTAACTTCCGTTCACTTCTCTATGCAAACAAAGTGGGGGGGGGAGACTTCCAGTGACGAAGCGAATTCACATCTTCACATTCAGGTAGAGTTCAACTTTGGTGAACTTTCAGCGCAAATATCTCCTCGGCAGGCGATGATCACTTGCCTGCATTCGCGCATATGTAACCATGCCCTAACATGCAGAAGGTAAATATCCCTGTGTGTGTATTTTTGTACTGCTTCATCAGGATGTAGAGTGTTGAAGTCAGATGTTTCATTCATTTGTTTGTTTAATTTGAATAATTCCATTGAAAAAGTGAATCTGAATAGTATAATTTGAAATTTAATTTATTAGTTTGGAAGTCCAATAAACTTGAAACTGAATGTAATGTTATTACATTGAATTCTGAAACTGTATTTGATCCTCACTGAAAGTTCAACTCTGTGCTTCCACATTCAGTCTCACAATTCAATGTCAGTTTACTGAGACACACATCTGGTTATTGAGTTGCAAGTGCAGATTCTCTCAAAACTCGTTATGATGGTTTGTTTTTTGGATTAGTGGCAGAAACGAGAACACAATTCGTGGAATTGTTTATTCATATCAGCAAACTTCGGTGCCTAGCTTTGGGGTTCACAGCGGGCTGGTGGCCAGCGGCTATCACGTTCTGGGTTAACAGTTTGCTCAGGACTTTCTACTTTAGACTGTTTAACAAAGGAAAACTGGGAAAAACAAAAGACACTCACTCTCTCCAGATCGTTGTTGAGCTGTTTTAACATCACTTCCAGATGGTTGAGCCGACCAGACAACTCGTTGGGCACCTCGTCTCTGTAAACACACACACACACACACACACAGCACATGTTATTTTGCATAGAGCCAAAAAATACACACCCACTGCTGCACAGGTCACGTATGTGGTTGGGGAGGACAGGTTTTACTGGTGTTTGTGTGGGTGCGTTCATTCTTGTGAAAGACTGCTTGAACTTGCCCAAGGCAATGACACCCATCATTATCATTATTATTATTTCTATATGTAGTTATTGAGCTTACTTATCAATATTATTACAATTACCATTTATCTACTCTATCTCTCTCCTCCTCCTCAGACATGCCTGCACATGCCTCTGGTTACAGTTATTCACATATGAATATAAGACACACGTTTATACATGCACACACTTACAATACTCCCATTAACAAAAACAACCAAAAACATAACATTGGTTTCATACATCTTATGATAATGTCTGTACATTTCATGTTACACCTTTGTCTGTATAATGTGTCACTGTTTGTTCTATGTCACACTGACAAAGACTGTTTGAACGGAAGCTCTTCAGGTTCAATTATATATTGAGAGCTGCCCCCTGGGAGAAAAATAGACACAGCAACTGGTACAACAATTCAAACAACCAACTGTTTGCTCTTGTGATTAGTAAACAAGCTTGGTAAACAGTTAAGTAAATGACTTCAAGGTGGCAGTTGTAGGTCAACAGTGAGATTGACCTACCCAATGAAGGTTGGTGTGGTCCGTGGTGTCTGAGGAGTCTGAAACTGGACCGGACTGACGACCGGTCTCATGTCTGGACCTCCAACCTGCGGCTCAGTCAGTGAGAAGAGGGAAACCGCTCTTTGTGCTGCAACAGAGACACATAATTACACTTTCTAAAAAGCTGCGTAAGTTAGTCTTTTTACCCAAAGTGTCCTTCGGGATTCAAGACACAATCACACCTCAGCACAGGAGGACCTGGCAGCAGGTGAGGTTGTGGATCAAGTGTTGGTGAGAGTCTAGTGTGTTTTATCAGCGCTGCTGTGATCGTCTTTGTGGCTTCAGAGGACATGAGGGACGGGAGAGAGACCCAGAAAAGAAACAGAGGCTGGGAAGCAGAGCAGGCGATCGTGTACGAGGTGTAGATTAACGCAGAGATCGGTCCTTCTTTCTCAGGAGTGTCGTGTGACAGAAGAGAGCAGAGTGAAACCGATCAACATCCAGACAATACGTCTCACATCCGCCAGGGATTGTTAATCATATTTAATGAATACTACTTTTTTATCTTGCTAATTCATTGTTACAGCAGAGCGGTTATATTTTTGGGGATATTTAGATTTTGTTTAGCATTAAATTGACCAATAAAACCATACATAAATCTGAAAATGATTAAAAAAGGTGGTTAATGAAAGCAGTTGTGTATGTAACATTCAGCCAATTTGTCATAATTAGCATCTTAATTCTTCAGTTATGGCCAAAAATGTGTTGTGCCTTTGACCACCAGAAGTGGACATTTGTGCGAAATTTGAAGAAATTATCTCCAGGCGTTCCTGAGATATCGCGTACACAAGAATGGACCAGACGGAGTACGGTGGTAATTGAAAATATAATGCATCCGGCCATGGTTGTAGGTGGCGCAGAGGCATAAAAAAAACATCCACATATTACATTTAGAGTTTCACACTGAGTTGAACAAACCTAATCCTGAAGTGTCTCCAGCCTCACCTTCGTAGGCTTTAGCAGCGCTGACCAGGCTGGACCACTCGAGTCCACATGCCGTGTCAGGAAGAGGCATCAGCCCGGGATCGAGCCTCCTCAGAGGGGGGACTTTGTCTCTAACTTCAGTGAGAGACAGCTCTGAGGCAGACAGAGGCACTGAGGGACAGGAGAGAAGAACAGCTGCAGTGAGTCAACAAACCTCTGCATGAAACAAGGACATCCGCATACTACAAGGTTGTAGAAGTTATGAAAGCAACAATCATAATAGGATTGCTTTCACCACTGAGCTCCTTGTATCCCCACAGAATGAGATTTAACAGAGTGTAAGTTTTGTCCACTTGCCTCTAAGCAAAATGACAACAGTTGTTGCAGTTTGAACTCACCCTTCTTGCTCTGCAGGTGGTTGGAGACGCCGTGTCTGCGTATGGGCAGCGTGCAGGTGAACAGTAAGTCAGTGGGTGTCGTCGGGTTCTCAGAGTTGGCGAAGCTGGCCTCTCTGCGCCCGCTGCACAGCGACTCATCTGAAAAGGTGCGCTGCAAGGTTCGCCTGGGAGACTACAGGGAGAAAAGTGACAGAGATCAGAGAGCGGTTTCGTCAAAGTAAGACTGTTGACTGATATTAATGGTCCAGTGTCAAGTGTTCCTCACTGGATCTCTCTGTGGCATCTCTCCCGGGTTGTCCATGATGATCAGTTTCTTCAGGTCGTCTTCGATAGTGCTTTTGTATGTCCGTCGTGGAGAACGCAGGTCCCTCAGTGAGGCTCGGAGCCGTGGTTGTCCAAACACGTTCTTTGAGTTCGTATCCACCTGCCTGGAGACACGAGACATGAGCACCAAAACACAAAAGGATAGTATGTATCTTTTCCCCACACTGACCCAAACCATTTACACTTCCAGCCCATTTACAGGTCCGTGTTTTAGTAGCTGCTTTTAAGGCCCAGACGCACCAACCCGAAATCAAAGAAGTAGTCAGTGAGAGTTTTCTATTAATGTAACCTGTTCCATGTTTACAATTACTTACTCAACTATAACTGAAATGAGCTGAGCATGTTTTAGAACAGTATAACCTCTGGGTCACGACTTGTGGACTTTTCTTTGCATTGCTAAGGAAGAACTAGCAAATTCACTCCCTTTAAAAGATTTATCATAATGATTTTAGGCTGTGCTTCACACTAAAGACACAATGTCATGGTTTAAACTGCAGGTCAATGAGGTAGAATTAAGTCAGTGGAGAGTTTTAGATGCTCTTTTGAAGTGTGCTCACTTGGTAAACTCATTATGTTCCAGTACCAGAATGTGGAGACCAAAAACTAAATAGGGTCAGAAACGTGAAAACTACCCCGACTCAGTTAGTGAAGATGATGTTTCTAAATCAAAGCTGCTCATTTGAAGCGCTTAGTCACTAACTTACTTCTTGCTGTTGCTGCTGTCAGAACTGGATGGCGTGGTTGCGTTTGAAGGTGACGGGCTGTTGTTGTCGTCGTTCTGCCAGCCGGTTGGTCTGCTCTTCCCGTAAAAGGCCTTGGGGGCGGAGCTGGACAGAGGGATGGAGCTTAAATGAGCCGAAGTTGGCGTTGTCGTAGCAGCTCGGACGGGCCGGGCTTTCTCAGTTGTCGGAGTCTTGTAACCCTGCGGTGTGTAGGCCCTGAGAGAACACAGATATACACATGATTAATTAATCATTTGATGGAAGATCTGTAAAAGTCACATACGATTGGCCACGCGTACCAAATGTAATACAAGAAGGAAAGCCTTTTCCGTTTCTATGAACTGTTGAAGGCAGTTCATAGAAACGAGGCAACTAAAGTATAATGAGTTCACTCAATATTTGTTAGGAGAAGGGCAACGTCTGCTTGTCTACCCTCCTTTTCGCGGGAAAAGATTCATATTTATTGTCATATTATCACAGCAGACTATGTCACGAATAGCTGATAGATGATGCAAGTACATTGATTTAATCTAAAAGATATTCAAATTACAGGAAGGAAAGTCCAGAGAAAATCATTTTCTCCTAAAGAACAAAAGATGAACAATTTCTGTGCTCAAATAATTCATCTTACATTATATGGTTTCATTATTTGCCTCTTTGCAGGGTGATTTAAAAAGACCAGCAATGAGTTTTAGCATTTTGACACTTAAAAGGAATAGTTCAACATTTTGGAGAATATGCAAATATCAGCCAACCATCACCCCTAAAGTGCATCGGTGCTGTAGGGGAATCTTTGTTACATTTGTACAGAGCCAGGCTAACTGTTTCCCCTCTGTTTCCAGTCTTTATGCTAAGCTAAGCTAACCATATGCGGGCAGAAGCAAATATGAGAGTGGTACTGATCTCTTCATCAAACGCTCAACAAGAAATCGAATGAGCATACTTGCATGTTAAGTCCACCAAAAATACATTATCAGAACACAGATATTTGTGGGTAAATTGAGTTTTGTTTACTGCTCTTTGTATGTGTTGTCTTTCCACATGAATATATTCATGCATATCCATGCATAATTTATTCTTGTCGCATACATCTTACTTTCCTCCTCTTCATTGATCAGGCAATGAAGAGAGCATGCAATTAAAGTCAAGGTAGTGATGTCTGATACTATGCTACTGACTGCTGATACAACATCATAAACAGCAGAAGAGTTCTGAACTACAACTACCATCATCCATCACCCAATAACACCTATTGTAATCCTCTGACCAAAACAAAGCGTATTATTTACAACAGTATCTGCACAATACCTGTGATGATTCATCTGTGTCCTAAAGCCTTTAGTTTCATGTGTATATTATGTTGATGGTCCAACACATCCCAGGCACACACAGTCGATGGCACTCGCGGCTAAACACAGATTGTCTTAATCCAACACAGAGCGGTCGAAGCTAGTGTATGTTTGTGTGTTTTAAGCCTGCATGCATTTATGATGTGGGGGTGGTAGGAGCACCAGCAGAAGAGATCACATGATGATCTGTATGTTTCACAAGGATTAGGCTGCTTTGATCCTTAATATACCCTTTAATGATAGATTTTCATGTCATACTATTGTTTAAAAACAATCTGGTGGTACATAACGGCTGCTTTGTGCATCATTCACTAAAGATTCCTCAAAACTTGTTCAAAGTCTTTGCGAAGTACACACATTCTCCATTAAGCTAAGCAGCATTAAACT
Organism: Sebastes fasciatus; assembly: GCF_043250625.1. NCBI lineage: Eukaryota > Metazoa > Chordata > Actinopteri > Perciformes > Sebastidae > Sebastes > Sebastes fasciatus. The sequence continues at coordinate 20,572,732 of NC_133801.1, forward strand.
GCAAGATTTATGAACGCAGCACTCTCTCCATACAATAAAAGCCGGCGCATATCTGCCGTGTCATTCATTGAGGTTAATGTTCATAAAAAGGCCATAAAAGATGCATCTCATCAGTGAGTCGGTCTCTTACCTGGGTTTGAAAGCATCCATTTTCTCAGTGCTGGAGCCAGGAGGCGGGAATGTCCTAGTCCGGTACCCTTTGTTCTGATTGGCTGCGGCTGGTATGATGGGCGAAGACTCTCGTCTCCTCGCTTCTCCGCTGCTGCCACTCCCACTGCTCCTTCCCACGGACAGCTCCTGGACGCCGCTGTAGGTCACAAAGCAGTGCATGGGCTTGTGGGACTGGCTGTTGGACATGTTTGCGTGGCGAGCGTTGTTGTAGTGGGTCGAGGCGTCGATGCCGCTGTCGTTAGACCCCCCCTTGTTGAGGTCGGGGTCGGGGTCGGCCGGGTCGCCGAGGCAGCCCCCGCCTCCTCGCTCTCCTCCAGCTCCTCCGTCGAACCAGCGCTCGTCGCTGTGGCTGCTGGAGGCGTTACTGGACAGAGTGTTACTGCTGGAGTGGCTGGAGTACTGAGTCTCGCCCTGCAGAGGATAAGAAGGCAACATTTAGAAACACTCTGAAGCAAATAAGAGAAACAAATGAGACGGGGAGATGACGAGTCTGACCTTCGAGTGTCTGTTTGGAGAGTCTTTCCCCGGGACATCCTGTCTGGTTGGTCTCCTCTGCCCCCCTCCACCGCCCGGTCCCCGAGACGACGGCGCTGGGACGTGCCAAAGCGGTTCTAGACAGAAAACACACACAGACACTCGCAGGATTAAATCAAATTACACTGAACCTCCATGGTTGGCAAAGAGGATTAAATACTTATAGCACATTTAAACACTGACCTCCACTCACCCACCCACTCACCCACCCACCCACCAACGTGCAAAATCACACTCCACTATCTCTACTGTGCAACACACACAGTTTGACACACCATGAATGTAGTTAAAAACAAGTCTGATTAACTTACAACCTGCAATTAATGATTTTTTTGGCCACATGTTATCACCTTTTAAGTTGATATGGCGAACATTAAAGCAAACAGTTGCCTGTTTATACATCCAGCAGTCACAGAGCAACATTATCAGTCATTTGGAGTCATGTTTTTGCCACCTGATGAATGTAAGGGTTCTGCCTTGTTTAATTTGGTTGAAGCGAACCCTGGAGCGTCAACCCTCTTGGTGCGGTTTGTTTGGGCTGGTGTGAACACAGCAATCGCACTCGGGTGCGCACCAAAACAACCGAGCCGAGTCCTCCTTGAAGGGGTGGTCTCGGTTCGGTACAGTACGCTTCGTTACGTTTGTGGTGAGAACATGATCCGACCTCAATCCGGTCCAACTGGAGAAAGCATTGCGCCTTTTTGGATTAAACCAGTTCCGGTAGCAAGCTGCGCTGTGCAACAACAACAACATTACTACAAAAGAGTCTACGCTTGCCCTCGCAATTCACATCAGTACTAAACAGGTGTAACGTCAGGCTGTGTTGAAGACCATGGGCACACCTGATGGATCTTATATATGGATCTTAATATTTTCGGCCGATGAGCATGTCACAGTTTAGAAGGTTTAAATCACACCTCCTCCTGAACTGTCTTGATATGCGCCTTCGGCGACTCCAGTGCATTAATACATTCACAGCCGCGCCTCATTTTCAAACTGTATCGTTTGCCTTGACTGAAAAATTGCTACGAGGTAAAAAAAAAAGATGACCAGGGCCAAGGTCAAGTCAAGGTCAGTTGTTCCTCCATTGTGAAATGGGAGAGTGTTGCGTCCTGGAAGTCTGCTCTTCTTTGTTTACTTTCAGGAGTTTTCCCGCATGGAAATTTGGACCAATTATAGAGCAGTTTCTTTGTGCACCAAAATTTTGGTCCACCTGTAAATGTCGCCGTGTGAACGCAAACCAAACTCGACGTAATATGCAACATGATAACAATTTGGTCCCTGACCTGGACCAGAACAAACAAACTACAGGTGTGAAAACACCCTAAGTCAATATTTTAGTAGTGTACAGGGATTTTTTAGAGCTTTTTGCTGAAAATAGCTGCCTGCTGCGGCCGAAAACGCTGATGAGAGCTGTGAGAGTGAATCAAAAACGAAATACAGAGCTAAAAAACGATGAAGCTCTAAAGAGCTAAAAGGAGCTGCAGAGTCAGTTAGGTAATACTGTAATTCTTCATTGTCAATATAAAAATATTGATTATTATATAGGAGCGTAAGTATACAACTTATTGCACATTAATTGCTTGCAGGTCTTTGAAGGTGGTGTACCTGTTTTACAGCGCTCCATGGTGCTCTCCTGACTGGTGAAGCCTGAGGAAGACTCTCCACTGGAGGTGATGTCCACACTGAGGTGGGGCTCATAGGGCAGCAGGGGGCGCTGTCCTGCTCCATATCTACACAGATGGATCATAGGAAGAGGGGCAGCATTTGATTAATAAACACATTCATGCCACTGGCAGTTATATATGAAATAATTAAAATATTATGTGTGCAAATTAGATGTATTCATACAGTAGGTCATCCAAACACATTAAATACATACACACACACACACACACAGAATCGTGTTAACTAAAACACACAAATACACTGAAATAAAACTCAAAAGAAAGCCCTAAAAATGCAGAGTTTGTATTTGAATTTCTGTTTCTGTTTTGTATCCCCGATGGCGGTTGAATGAAACACATTTCTCTGGTTGGGCGAGATGTTTTCAGCCTCCACACAGTGAGGAAGAGCCGCCCACACAACAGATCCTTCCTCGAGGAGACAGTGTGTTCATACACGTCTAACTGCAGATCCGAACACATTATTCAGTCTCGTCTTATGAACAGATATAATCCACCTCTAGCACACAAAAACAGTTGTTACATAGGACATGTTCGATCAAGATCACAGGAGTGACAGAGGAGAGCTCAGAGAACAAAAGACCACACACACACCTGTCAGGGGAGGGTTTGTAGCGTACGAAGGGGCCTGGTGTGATTCCAGGCGGCCCCATCGTGGATAGGCCGACCAGGCCGGAGGAGGGCGAGGAGAAGCTGGCTGAGGGGTTTCTGTAGGGCAGCACTCTGTCGCCTCCTGCAGGAGACAGACTGTAGTGGTTCTCTGGGTAGCTCACTGGCCTGGAGGACAGACAAAGAGGGTGACGGTTAACCAACAGAACAACAAACAGACCACAGAGAGGTGAGGCATACGAGTGAAAATAAAAAGCAATTCAGTTAGACCCTGCCAGGATTTGATTGTGGTAATTAACTTTGGGAATGGGCAGATTGACACCAGCTCCAAGTAACAACTGAGAGCAAAAAGGGTCAAAACAAAACGTTTTTTTAAGAGCTATCAGTCACTATAAATAATCAATATCAGATAATCTAGATAAATAAAAAGCTAATATTGATGCTATTTCAGTACACTTTTAGAAATACCCAATTGGGTCTCTTCTAAGGCTGCAACTAACAATTACTTTCATTGTCAATTAATCTGTTTATTATTTTCTCGATTAATCAATCAGTTGTTTGATCTATAAAATGCCAGAAAATGGTGAAAAATGTGGATCAGTGTTTCCCAAAGCCCAAGATGACGTCTTCAAATGTCTTGTTTTGACTTTTTTTTCTTTAAAAATGACTCAAACCGATTTATTGATTATCAAAATAGTTGGCGATTAATTTAATAGTTGACAACTAATCAATTAATCGTTGCAGCTCTAATCTCTTGGTAATCTAATGTGAGTGAACACAGTCTCACCTCTTAGAGTTGAGGTGCTGGGGCTCCCTGTAGGGAACAGGCATCAGGGTCTTGTGTGAGCGGGGCAGTGGAGGAGGTGGGGGACCCATGGGGGCCCAGCGCTGTGGAATGGGGGCGCTATGGAGCCCTGGAGGAATGGGCGGACTGTCCCATCGCCACGTCGGGCGAGGGGAGGGTCGGTAGCCTGCCGCCAGAGGCTCAGGTTCTGGCTTCTGCTCCATCGTCTTCATCTCATACTCCTCTGTGCAGCCCCTACAGAGAGAGTGAGGAAGGGACATCCGGCACAACAAGTGAATATAATGCTCGACACTTAAAAGTCCTCGCTCCCCAATCCCAAACATTTTTTTCTCCTCAACACTGCCCTTGTAGATTTTGATCCTGAGCTCTGGCTCAGTAAAAAGCACTGATGAGAAGCAGCAGCGTCCTCTGCGTCTGCAGCTGAACCAGAGTTCAGTGTGTGAAAACCGCTCAATAAATCTTTATTGATCAACTCGAGACACAAACACAACTGAAATGTTTTCATGGTCTCATGGTAGCCTCTAGCTAGCCCGAGATCCAGCACATATCTTTTACACATCATCATTATTTCATTCACACAGCCTACTACAGGAGGGCAGGAGGCATCAAATATGTATAGAGGATGTATTCAAGACGAGACAAATGCCGAGAGGAAGAGAGAGAAGGAGATGAGAGAGAGAAGGGCGGCCATGATGGTGGAAGAATTGTGAGAAATTCCCAGTGAGGTCAAACAAAGCGGATAAAAAAGAACTCAACGATAAACAACCACAAGACAGCAAAGACTGAAATAAGAGAGATGAGGACGAAGTGTTTGATGTGTGTCTGAAAGAGTCACCAAATTAGGACTGCAAATAATGATTATTTTTTATTATAAATCAATCCGCAGAATGTTTTTTGATTAATCGTTTGGCGTACAAAATGTCTGAAAATAGAGAAAAATGTCCATCAAAGTCTAAGGTGTCGTCTTAAAAGTATTATTTTGTTTGACCAACCGTCTAAAAACCCAAAGATATGAATGTACGGTCATGGAAGATAGGTAAATATTCATATTTGAGAGGCTAAAACTAATGACATTTTTGGAATTTTGCTTAAATGATTTGACTGAACCAGAAACACTCATCATGAACTATCTCACCCTCCTATCCTGTTCTTATGTCTGTCCTTCACATTTTTATTTCCTTTAAAAAGGGTTTCTATTCTTTTAGTCTGCATTTTCATGTTTTAATGCATTATGTAACACACTTTGAATTGCCTTTGTGTATGAAATGTGCTATTCAAATAAACTTGCCTCTCCTTAAACGATTAATGGATGATTAAAATGGTTGCTGATTAAATTTCTGTCTATTGACAAGCTGATTAATCAACTGTTTGTTTCAGCTCTTCAACTACTAGGGCTGGGAAATATATCGATATTGTACCGATATCATGATATCAGACTAGATATCGTCTTAGATTTTGGATAATGATTATTGTAACATGGCATAAGTGTTGTCTTTTCCTGGTTTTCAAGGCTGCATTCTACCTGTTCCATTATTTGTCTTCACCCACTTAGTCATTATATTTACATTACTGATGATTATTTATCAAAAATCTTGTGTAAATATTTTGTAAAAGCACCAATAGTCAACCCTACAATATCATCTCCATATCGATATCAGCGTATTTGGTAAAAATACTGTGATATCTGATTTTCTCAGCCAGCCCTAACAACAACAACAACAAACAAACATAAGGGACTATTTCTTCAACAGAAAATAGTTCCAATTAACAGTTTGGATTATTCTGAATAACAGGGACATTATTCAAGCAAAGATAAATTGCTGTAAAAAATTAAAAATATAGATTTCAATGCTGAGAGCAGAATAAATGAAATTCCATTCATCTCAGTTGTATTGTGGTGGAAGAAGAAATCTCATTGACATAAACAAATTAAAGTAAATACCACCAAATCTATCTGCATGGATAGATACCAGCAGAGGTAAGTGAGAAAATACCTTTTTTTGTAATTTGGGTGTTTAACCTGGATTAATTGTAGCGCTGGTCACAATGAACCTTCAATCTAGTCTGCTACAAGACCGTAAAACATCATCAAATGAAAGCTGTGGAGATGTAAACAGAACACACACAAATATGTCTGTAGAAAATATGAATACTAGTAGAAAACAAAATCAATGAACATGAACACAACACGTGGTCAGGACACAATCAACTCAATCAATATCCACACAGTTACACAGAGCAGTAGTACAAACCTTAGAGAGAGCAGAGTCTACACATGTTGACATTCAGTGTTTCTTCCATCACACTGACACAGCTGGAGCTCCCCAACACACACACACACACACACACACACACGTGGTCAACCACACTACAACATCACACCTTTTCTCCTCTGCATCCGTCCATCTTGCATGAGCACGGCCACGATTCAGAGCAGAAATGAAAAAAACACTTCCAACTCCGGTTTCTCTTTCTCTTTCTCTTTCTCTCTCTCCTCCGCCCACCTCTCTCACTCCCGGTGGTGTTGAGACGCGTCCTCCTCACCGAGCGCTTCTCTGCCTCTCCATCTCAATAAACCCAGCCCTCTCTCTTTCTCTCTTTCTCTCTTTCTCTCTCTCTCTCTCCCTCCCTCGTTCCCGTCCTTTTCATTCGCACAGGGCATGCATTTTTAATTAATCACTTCCACTTGCTTATTTATTTTTTGTGGTCTCCCTTTTTTTCCCTGCAGATCCCAAGCTTAATCTCATGCAATCTGCTTGCCTGGCACACAACGGCAAACGATTCAGAGAGGGAGAGAGAGAGTGAGAGAGAGAGAGGGGGGGGAGAGGAGGGGGGGGAGAGTGAAATACAAGACTCTTAATTATCAGCTGCTACTTGAGAGTGTGTGTGCATGTGTGTGTGTGTGTGTGTCAAAGGGATTTAACTTGGTGTAATTAAACTGCCTCCAACATTAAAGATATCTAATCACTGTGCGATCACACAGTCAGCCACAATTACTGTATTTAAAAGCCCTGGTTCTCAGTCAGAAACACGACACACACACACACGCTGTGGTTATTTCTTCACCTCTGTAACCGCTCTGTAGCACCACATCAGTGTCTCATAAGGCCTCGTTATTCTGTCTTTGTCAAGGCTGTGTGTGTGTAGATGAAAGGTTGGAAAAAGATGACGGCAGGGAAAAGAAATAGGTTGTGGGAGGAGGGGAAACGAGGCGATAGTAAGCTGAGTGAGATGAGACTAGATATGAAGGAGGGGGGGAACAAAGAAAGGCACATTTTTGCTAATTCCCGTTAAACAAATGCTTCTTTCTTTCTTTGTCTCTGTGCCTCATTCCGCCTATTTCCTCTCGAAACGCACGTCGTTCTTTCTCTCTGTTCACTCGCTTCCTCTTTTCACACACTCCCACACAAAATCCTCTCAGAACATTGGAGTCTGGCCACTACCTCACCCATGCTTTTGTGTGTTTGAGTGAAGAGCGTCCTGCACTCGCTCTGGCTCTCGTCCTTCCACTACACTCAGCCAATGCTGTTGGCTATTGCCTCAACATCTGTATTCACCACAGCTGTTTGAAAATGAATCACTCTCATTAGTTTGGCTTCAAAGACATTTGAACACACCTGCGAGGTCCCCCCTCCTCGTAAGGAGGAATGATGACGACTTTGACCGTGACCGACGTCCTCAGCAGGTCGATCATCTGCTCGTGAGTCAGCGTCACCGCAGCCACCTTGCAGATCTCCACCAACCGACTGCCCTGTCTCAGACCCGCCTGCCAGGCAAAGCCGTATTCCTCAACCTGCATCAAAAAATACCCCAAAAAATCTTCAAACAAGCCAGTTTATGTACAGCCAAGAATCTTCATAGAGGAGTATTTGCGATCTGGTGTGGCAGATGGTCATCTGATTGTACCTCAGCCACAGTGCCGTCCAGACGAACATGGAAGCCCAGTTGTCCCAGTCCGTTTCTTCTCAGAGTCATATCCACCGTCTCACATCCCACTGTCAAAGACTGGCCAATGAAAGGACATGATGTGAGTAAATACATATTATATTTACGGTATTATCATGTTCTTATGTCTCTAGGTATCTTCCAAAACAAAGGAACATCATCAAACAGCGTGGAGGGGGAATTAAATACTCAGGAAGAGCATTAAATACTGAAATCCATCAATAATATTATTAATAAGCACATAGAGTACCAGATGACGTCAACTGAAACTAGGCATGTATTTGGTACTTTTAGAAAGATTAACTCATTTTTTTTATATTTTGTTTTTCTGTTGGATTAACACAAAGCTTGCTGGAGTCCAGGAAATCTCCTTTTCCCAGCATTTAATTCATTGAATTTTACAGGGATTATCACAATATGAAATGCCTCTCATCAGCCAGTGGAGCACAACTTCATTTAAAGGGTCAGTTATATGGTTGCATAGAGTACCTTCATCCTATATAATATTTGAGCTCATGTTTTAATATGAATCTAATAGGCCTGGATAGTATATTTTTGAAGGTTATTAGCTTTGACCAGGGCCTTTCAAGAAAACCACTCTCTTCTTGTAATTATCTTCACAGCTGCTCCTGTTAAGTCTTGAATTTCCAGGTTTTCCAGGATGCTTAGGAAAACTTTCAAGGAATGAAAAACAATCCCAACTGTGGAAATCCTCTGAGCTTGAGAACACGGTCTTGAAATGAAAACAATTCCACCAATTTTCAAGATAAAACTGTAATGAATCACATATTAATAAAACAGAGACTTGGCAGAGAATAATTAGGGTCTTTAAGTGGTCTGAAGAAAAGCTTTTGCACTGTGTGGCTAAAATTTGCATCATGATCTCCTCCTATTTATTTTAAGGGTACCCAACAAAGGCAGTGAAGAAGAAAACCGCAAGCTAGTAAACAAGGATGTTAATTATGCCTTTATTAAAGGACCAGTGTGTAACATCTGGCAGCATCTAGCGGTGAGGGAGCAGAGGTTTCCAAGCGTTTAGAAAATCTACGGTGGCCAATGTAAAAACGTGAATGGCCCTATCTAGAGCGGTTGTAAGGGTTGGGAAGGTCATTTGGAGAATAGCACAGCCAGTGCTTAGAGTGTGTGTGTACGTGGGAAGTGAGTGGTGAAGCAAGAGAGAGAAAATAGATCGGTGGTGAATGTGTGTGAGTGAATTAGTGAGCTAGTGGAGGTTAAAGTTTGTGCAGAAATAAATGTTGCAGCTCCTCAAGACCAAGAGAGGTTTCCCGTGTCTTGCTTCCCGACGGCTGAGTGACGCGGGTTAACTCCGGAGCGAGTGACCAGAGTGAGTATCGACTCTGACTGAAGCAGGAAAAGTTAACACAGTGGTTTGTCCGTTCTCGGCTACGGTAGAAACATGGCGGACTCCGTGAAGACGACCCACTCCCTATGTAGATATTAACGGCTCACTCTAAAGTAAGGAAAACTCTTATATTTAGGTGATTATATACTAAAGAAAACATACTTATTAATATTATATTCCATTTGTGCCAAAAGATCCCCCTAATTGTTACACACTGGTCCTTTAACTAGCACCAGTAAAAAGACAACAGGAAATGGGGGAAACGGCTTAGCAAAATATTTTCTCAGGACGGAAATTAATTTAAAACATTGTTCAGGCCTCAAGGAGCCACACAATGTATTTAGAAACATTAAATGTAAATATGACTTTGTTTGTTTATAGCCTACTACAGTCCCAAATACAACACAAGCTATGTGCTTCAAAGGTCACAGAGATTTCTATTTCCTGGTCACAATTCCTCTACACTTGAACCAGCTCTGAACTCTCACCTTTAACCTCTGCACCATCTCCCTGATGTCCTGTGCACAGCCCTCTGGTACCCGCACGGCGATGTGGTCTCCTCTGCCGTAGAAGATCTTCAGTGACAGCCGCTCCGGCGTCCAGCCGATCACGTCCGCACAGAAGCAGTTAAACACCACCTCTTTGGTGGCGCAGTCTGTCAGGAGGACGTATTCAGCCGACAAACCCAAGGCACATGGGAGCTCCGTCCCTCCTCCGCTGAAGTCCTGGGCCATGACCCTCCAGGCGACGGCCCCCGCGGCTCCCAGCTCTGCTCCCTCCCTCGCCCTGGAGCGCTCCCGTTTTTTAGACGCGAGGGAGATGAGGTTGTTGAGCTTGCCGGCCGAGTCGAGTGGCGTGCTGCTGACGTAGTTCTCAGCCAGGTCACGCAGGTACTCCTGCCGCGTTCGTGTCGCCATGGTGTGGAACTTCTCTGACTTGTGCGCTGCAGTTTCTGCATTGATAACTTTGGCTAGGAGGAAGTTACGAAAGTTTTCCGGGTCTCGGAAGGTGACGCCGCTGGGGATGGGTGGGCCGAAGGGAGGCACGTCCTTCATTCTTGTCACAGCAACACTGAAAGAAAAGATAGAACAGATTTGAAGTGTTTTATCATAGTTGTGTATATGTGAACATGTGCTTGCTCTGTTAAAAAACATTTACCTGTAACAGGTGCCTTCGGAGCAGGGGTTGTGCACACGGACAATAACAAAGACGTGCTGGAAGTGTGAGCGAATGTTCTGCGGGGTGAAAGGCAACGCTCCAGGCTCCTGAAAGATTATGGTGACAATGTCGTTCCCTATGTGCCTCTTTCTCAGGAGCTGCGGAAGAACAGAGGACAGATAAAGATGACAAATTAATAAAATGAGCCAACACAACCGGCATTAACAACCGACTCAGTCGACGGTCTGACAAGGTAAAACAGAGACTGAGACGCTCACTACTAGACGCCAAACAACAGCTCTTTATGTAATTTGTTTTTCGCATTCTGTATGGGCTATTTGTGTCTGTGTGTGAGCTGGTTTGTCCGTCTAGCTGTGTTGGTGTAGGAGACGTGGCACAGTGTCCAGGCTGTGTCTGTGGCGCGGTGCTTGCCAATCCTCTCTTCATCTGCAGAGGGAAGTGTGAAAGTACCAATTATGTAATCCAGCCCACTGTTTGGCCATGGATACACGCATTCTCCAGCATGGTGCCATGGGAACATCCTTCACTGCTTGATTTAGTGGTTACAAACATTACCTATAATTGTTAGAATTTGGAGAAAATAAGTTTGGGATATTTTATCAACATTTTGACTATTTTCTATTTTAGCATCCATTCCAAATACAACAAATACTGCTGATAAATAAGATTCAACAGGTATTTACTGTACATTTCCTCACTGGTCATACAAGATGTGTGTGCAGGCCTAGCTTAACGTAAGAGCCTCCACAGTATCTACAGTATATTTCTACTTCGCTCCTCCTGCCTCCATTCATCCACTGCAGGTTGTATTTAATGTCAGATGCTGCCACCTAAAGGTTCATCTGAGCAAGTACACCTCCTCGCTGCTGCAGTCTTTAAACCTCTGGATGGAGTTATTGTGCCATTTATAAAATTACACTTTTTGATTTAGGACTTGACAGGAATATGAACTGTTCAAACACACTTATAATTGACTCAATTAAAAATGCGCAACCCTCTCATTTCTTGTTTACGCACCATTTACAAGATGTGATGATGGAGCTTGTTTATAGCAAACAATAGATTGCTATGGGTAAATAATAAATAATAAAAGTACAGTTCTCCAATTCACATGATTAATTTATTGTCTTTTTTAATGTTTGTGGAAGAACAAATGACTTCTTCACACCACTGACACATTGTACACTAATCCTGAACACCCACAAGGTCTGTCTGAGCTCCCGTGTGAGCCTCAACACTTATGCAAACTATTAAAAATACCCACACACAAAATGTTATCTTACACACGGGTCACTGACACACGCAGTCCACGCTGCAAACACACAGCGCCCAGGAGAACGTGTAGGAAGACATGCAGCTTTATTTAAAGAAGTAAAAAAAGAAAGCGAGGGAGAAAATAAAGAAACTCCTCACTACTGAACCCCACCCAGCTCTGATCTGGTTAACAAATGAGTGTCGGATAGAGGGCGAAAGAAAAAGCCAGTGAGTAAAAGAGGACAGAAAAGACAAAGACAATAAAAAACATGAGAGGCTGAATAAAAGAGGGAAGAGACTGTGAATGAAGAGGGTGACACAAGTCACGAGTTTCCACTTTATGAATTCTTGCTGTGGTTTACGACCCGGAGTGACTGGAGGAGGCTTTAACTAACCACCAGACAGACTTCGGGTGACACAGAAGGAAAGTCGTAGATGTATTTTTCAGCTGTACACACCATACACACCAAACAGCAGGGGCGGTGCTCATAAGCTCTTACCTGCTGTGGGTTGTTGGGCATGTATGGCAGCATGGTGGACACGTGGAACATGACCTCGTAGCCCTGGTAGGTGGTATACAGGGAGTGGGTGCCCGTAGAGTCCGCTGGAGAAAGATATTTTAATTTCACGTCCGACATTGTTAACTACAGATGTTGAATTAGAGTCCAAACACTTAATGGTTCAAATAGATGTTTTTCCAGAGATCATGAGGATGCCGAGACTGCCATTGGGTTTTTCCAGGGGTTATGACACTTGGCCTGGCTATTACTTTTCAGACATAGAATACATAACATTATTGGCATCACCAATAATGTTTGTAGCGGTGTCAGTTTTACTGGTATATATGATATGATACTGGTATCATATGAAACTAAAAAACCTAAGGAATCCATTGGTACCAACCATGTCGCCAAGGAGGCTAAACAATGCTCCAAACTTGGCAATGGCATGGCCATTTTCAAAGGGGTCCCTTGACCTGAAAATGGGTTCTATACATGCCCACTTTATGATAATCACATGCAGTTTGGGGCAAGTCATAGTCAAGTCAGCACACTGACACACTGACAGCTGTTGTTGACTGTTGGGCTGCAGTTTGCCATTTTATGATTTGAGCATATTTTTTATGCTAAATGCAGTACCTGTGAGGGTTTCTGGACAATATTTGTCATTGTTTTGTGTTGTTAATTGATTTCCAGTAATAAATATATACATACATTTGCATAAAGCAAGCATATTTGCCCACTCCCATGTTGATCTCCCTTTAAAGGTTGAACAGATAAAAAATGTGCAATTAATCGCGATTAACTATTTTAATTGATAGACTAAAATAAAGTAATGGTGCTATTGATGTCTTTTGTGTAAATGTTCCATGCGGCTTTATCCAGGCATGAAAGGACTGTTAACGAATGAGCCACAATTCTTGTGAGAGGAAAAGGTCTCACTGCTGGAAAGCAGAAGTGGAAACTGTTGTTATGATATGGAGGAGTACGAGTGTTTTCTGTTCCCTCACAAGCTGCATCAGTAAAGGATTTAAACATGAATTCCCTCATTGATAGATAATTCTGCTGCCTATTTTATAATGTCCGACAGTGCACAAGCTATATATGTTGAGACATTTAGTTGGGACTCTCATTTAAAGCACTTTGCTGAATATTCAAAATGCTAACTGCATGGATGATAGTTGAAAATAGGGAGAGAAAATGGGCTCATTCACATTGTTTCATAATTCATTTAACTGATTAGATTTTGTCTAAGCACAGGAGATGATCATTAACTGACATTTATTACAGTGAACTTAATGTGGCAAACAAGAAGTGCATGTTTAACCTTGTGCTGCTGCAGCCGTTAATCTGACGACATTCAATTTGGACATGTGCCATGGTGAGAAAATACTACTAAGATTACTGAGAGAATAAGATAGCCGTCTTGACCTTTATGTAAAAACGACTCAGATGCTTGTTCGGACATGTGATCAACATGTACAATAACCAACACATTTATGGGATGTAGTGCATTTCTGAAGACTCACTCTTTGTGTCGAGCTGTGCGGCGTATTTGGTGAATCCTTTGAGAAGCACCTGCTCCCCCAGCAGCTCTAGGAAGGCAGAGAAGGCGGGCGACGCCTCCTCGTTGTTGTACATCTCCTCCTCGGTGCTCTGGCCTGCACGGCACAGCAGAACACCCACCTTGTGCTTCTGACTCAACTAAACGGCAGCAGAGAAACAACATTAGCATCACGCACACACAAACAACTGAAAGACTGCAGTCTGTGCTTTTAATGCAACTTGATGTCAACGTTACGGATAAGATTTTAACCCTGATGTATATATATATGCACTTAAGCACTGAGCACCACTTCACTGTTGTAAAAAAAAACACCTCCACAAACAAAAACAAGCAGACACCTCCACCTTGCACTTCACCCTCCATTAAATAGGTGAGATAACATGGCTAAACATTAAAGCTTTTATGGTTACACACTCAAACATACCACACCCTGCTCCACTCAGCTTTCACTGACCTCAGTCCAGTTTTGTACTTTACACCAACACTAAGTCAGTTATACATGATTCAGACACTTGTATACACACTATACTATAGTCACTGACTGAGCAGTCACTGTGTATTTTGCCCAAGAGCAATTTCAATGGAAGCATCTAGGATCAACTGTCGAAATCTCCAGTTTTATCACACAAGCCCATAAACGAAACGCAAATACGGACACAGACGCATAACTCACCCCCTGTTCATCCAGTTTGAGGAGCTGCTCGGTGACTTTAGGCGTGCTGAGCGCCAGTCTCAAACAGGAAACGTTGAGCTCGGGGACGACCTGCTCCAGGACCTCCTTGAGCGGCAGACCCCGCACCGTGCCGTGCCTCCCCGTAGACGCCACCGCATCCTCTAAGATGCAGCCTCGCAGAGTCACGAGCTGAATGTGGGGAAAGAAAAATATATTTTAAGACTATAAATATGTAAAATCACACTGAAAATCTAAGGAAATTACTCTATTTTTCTCAAAATTGCATTGTTGATTTAGACACCTTAATAACAGTTTTTGGTGGAAAATAAAAATAACATTTCATGCAGTCCCCTTTTATAGATTGCTTTAATCAGACCAGGAACTGAAATATTATCACTATTGTCTTTACTATTTATATGTTTACCTCTTTCATGTCTTGGGGACAGAATACTTGCTGACCAATTTACTTATTAATTAGATGATCCCGAGGGAAATTCAAGATTATACTATTCCAATTTTTATTGACATCCACTTTTTTTTCCACTCTCTCTTCTTCCTTCTCTCTTTAAAAGGATTGTGTATATGTTTTTACACATATAAATATTTTTTAATCGTTATTTATTGCCAATGTGTGAACAGGTTGTAACCTAACCTAAAAAATGAGACCTTCCGTGACTTTCTGGGTTTCCTCTATCAGCCTGTAGACTGCTTTTAATGTGAAGAAGGCGGGATGTTTTTTACGGGAAAATCCAACGAATGTGACATCATTCCCGCTTGTTTGCCTTTACTCTCTTCAGCCACCGGTCAGTTAAAAATGGAGTGAGCTAATGCCAACAAACGACCAGCCCCCACCACAACTCAGACTCCATCACAAACTCCACGGAAGTACTTGAACAAAGTTATATCTAGGGAAACCTCTCTGCAAAACAGCAATGTGACCAACGTCGGCGGGGAAAGTAAGATCAACATCAGCCGGGCCTTCGATTCATGGAGGGACCTTCGTTTGTTTTTTCATATGTGGAATCGTTTATCATTCTTGTTGTTTTAATTTAGTGTTTGTAACTGTAGTTGGACTGAGTCCAGGAAAAATTTCCCCACGGGGACAATAAAAGCATATCTTATCTTATCTTATGGGCGTCAAAACAGACCCTGAGCTAGCATAATTCCTATTGGACAGGTAAGCCAACATTACTGCCAAGCATATGAAATATATTGTGGTTTTAGCTGTCAACATCGTTCAGTCTCGGGTGTGTCTCCTCACTGTTTTGACCGATGCTTGCTCGCATCTACGTAGAGCGAGCACAAGCGCGAACAACAGGACGCTGACTGTTGTTGACTTAACTGCCACAGGTGTCACTGCTAGCAAGTAATATCTGATTCTTACATAGAGCTCCTTTAAATGAAAACATTTGCTTGATTACATACTTGGTCTGGGTTAAAACCTTTCTTGTGTTGTGTACAATTGTATTGTATTACATACATATATATACGGGTTACTATAATTTTACATTTTGCCTCACTTGTTAAGAGCTGTGTTTTCCGTGTTCTACTTGTTAAAATCACAATTAAAATTGTGTTTTAAAAAATAAATTATTCCATTGTGATGAGCAGCTAAAAAAACAAAAACAGCTAGGGCTGACTGAGACAAAGCCTGCACAAAAAGCAGCACAATAAAGACACAGGAGAACATACGTAGTAATACTATTGATACTAAGATAGCTGTGATGAGAGAGGTCAGAGGTCAGCCTCAGCTACAGTACCACGCCTCTGGAAAATGGATGATGAGCAGCCTGGAGCTTGAAGGGAGTTCATCAGATGAGGGATGGTCTCACTTCTCATAATAGTGCCCTGCTGCCCTGAAGCTACACTCTCTCTCTCGCTCTCTCTCTCTCTCTGTCCAACACACACACAGTGGAAGTGCTCTGTGTGGAGGATTTTAGGTCGAGCTGTATTGTGAATTAATATTCTGCTCAGTGTTGTGCTGCCACAGAGTGCTGCTCCCTGGTGAGAGGAAATTGACCTGCTTCAAAACAGTGAGGCTGTAATAACCTCAGATACAGTTGGGAGGAGTGGGCTGTTCCTTCTCACCACACACGCACGCACGCACGCACGCACGCACGCACGCACGCACGCACGCACGCACGCACGCACGCACGCACGCGCGCAGCTTCATTAAAAATGCATGGCAGACTCTGGAGCTGGCATGGGCCGGAGAGACAGTTGAACCTCGGAGACTCGGGTGTGCCGCAGAGAAATGAAACCTGATTGACTGAAGTTATGGAGCTTTCATTTCAACTCGTCAGCTTCTGTTGCGACAGCGCAGTGAGTGACTGCGACGCGCTGAGCGGGGACGTCAGAGGGCTGCGTTTACAAATGTGTGATGGAGGGAGGAAAGAGGAAGTCTCTCCACCTTGCTGCGTCAGCACTGCTGCACCGAATTAAATGACAGACTTAAGGGGGATGGTTATTTGAGAGCAGCTGCGGCTTGAGAGCAATCAATCTCTTTTTTCTTCTCTGTGTGGGAACAGTAGGCCTGGGTGTGCTGGCTGTGTCTGTTAGCTGAGCTCTGTGTACTTAGATGGCGGAGAGGCTCCATTGTTGTACCAGAGCTAAGGTGATGAGGCCAGGCAGCCATGTAATCCAGCTAAAAACAACACAGCGCCGGAGGAAGGCAGGCCGGCTACATGAACACAATGAACAGAAGCAAACTTTGCTGTTTGTTTGAGTGACCGTGACGATGCTGCACAGGTGTTTGTAAAATATTAAGTAGGTCAAACTGACTATTCCTACAGACCTCTCCATGAAAAGAAAAAACACAAGACTAACACAGTATTTGTAAAACACTGTCTGCGATCAAGTGATTCATACTAGGGCTGCAAATAAGGATTATTTTCGTTACAGATTTATCTGCCAATTATTTATCTCATTAATGGATTAGTTGTTTTTGTCTAAAAAATGGCAAAAAATGCTGATCATAGTTTCCCAGAGACATATTTTTTTTGTATTGTTTAATCACCAGTCCAAAACCCAAAGATAGCTGGACCAAGTACATATTTGGCATTTTTTGCTTGAAAAGAAAAGAAACTTATCAGAATAGTTGCAAATTAATTGTTTGGCAATAATAAGATCATATTGTTGTTACAGTTTGGTTCTCTGGAAGCAGAATCTGGGAAAGTAAATGAACATAAATTACGTTTGTAATACGTTTGTACTCTTTGAACAAATCTGAGGGAGAATCTTAACTAATTCTCCCTGATCACCAGCCTATCACTTAATACGAGACGAGTATTTGATTCATCAAAGTGGAAAAGTGGTTGTGTGTTGTGCCCCCTGTGAGAGCAGGCCAAACACTTTGGCCACAGCAGCCAGTGTTTGGTTTGGCTTTGCTGTGCTGAGACTGGGCAGGTGGAATTTTCCACTGGCACAGAGGAGAGAGGGGGTAAGGGGGAAGGTTAAAACCAGGGCAGTGAGGGTGAGTAGAGTCACAGTTAGGGACACAAAGGGAGGTAAAATGAAAGTAGGTTTACTGACTCATCACTGTCTCATCCTAAGAACAAACACACACAAACGGCAGATGGTTCATACCTCGCTGGTTCTGACGATGAGGCGGTATTGGTACTGGTCTTTCAGGTCTTTGGTGTCTTCCAGTTTCTCCCTGCGGATGCTCACGGCCACAGCGCCCATCTTTTCGTCTGACCCAAAGTAGTTTGCGTGCTCTGGCGAAGGCAACA
The DNA here is from genome assembly GCF_043250625.1 of Sebastes fasciatus. Lineage (NCBI taxonomy): Eukaryota > Metazoa > Chordata > Actinopteri > Perciformes > Sebastidae > Sebastes > Sebastes fasciatus. Next base: position 20,590,748 of record NC_133801.1, read on the forward strand.
AGAGATGGAGATCAATGTTAGTTGAAAGTCAATCAACAGGAATCGACAGGAAATTAATCAGAGACAATACTAATAATTGATTAATAATTTTAACTTTTTGTTTTAGTAAGTTTTAGCTTCTAAAATGTGAATATTCGTTGGTGTGACTGAATGTTTTGGGGTTTTGGACTGTTGGTTAAAAAGTTGACCTATTTAATTGTCTTGTTTGTTTTTTTTGACCAACATTTCATAGATTTTGTATATAAACCTTATATAGACCAAAAATAATCAAGGAAATCATAATTGTATTCTCGTCTTCTATAATATTAAACTTAAACTAAATATTTTTAGGTTTTGGACTGTTGATCATCAACTTGGTCTTCGGGAAAACTATGGTTGGTTTTTTTTCCCTTTACCATTTCATTTTATACACCAAACAATGAATCCTTCACTTTGAGAAACTTTTCTGCAAAAAACTCCAGCAGCTGTACAAAAACTTCCCCTAAATAAAATCCAGTCCAAAACTGGAAATATTAAAGTAAATATCTTAGTAAAGAATAATCAAACAAGACTCAACGAGAGAAGATAAGAGTTTGACAGAGAGATACCAGGCTCGGTATGTGTAGTAAGCAGGACTGATAGAGGAGGGGCAATAAGTCAAGGACAGGACTAAGACAATGACATGTTATCTATCTAGTAATCAATACTCATGTAATTACAAAATCAATTTAGCTAAAACAAGGCATAACCAAGAGAAAAGGATAACTGCTACTACAGAGAGGTGATGATTAAAGGACTATATACGGAGAAAATGCTTCTGGTGTTGTCATGTTGGAGCTTCACTTCAATAAAATCCACACAATACTGTGTTTAACAAAAGACTATAAAGGAACAAAGATGTCCTCCATAAATACAAGAAACAAAAACAAAATGTGGTGTCATAAGTCGCTCATTTACATTCTGTGGCTCGTTACCCGTGTTGGCACACAACATATTCATCCATTAAGAGGCTGACACAAAGCTATCAACGCACTTCACAAGCATCTTGCATGTCCTCGCTTCTAAAGCTCCTAAGCTAAGCCGTGGTAATGCCAACGCCACAGGGCCAGCAGTGTGGGAGTCGAAAGACAAATTCTCCAGACACGCGGGGAGGAATCTAGCTTGACAAGTGTTCCTCCTCTATCCCCCATCTGACTGGACTGAACCGGGACGGCGTACACGTTCAGAGACTCGGGCCTGCTTAGCTTCCATGCTATGTCCTGTGGTGAAAATGTCAGCTTTTTGATGAGGATTTCTGACACAACACAACACAACGTAGCACACACACAATCACAGTTGCGTTCTGGGGGACAGCTAAGCTGGAAACGAGTCAGCAGATGAACATATTTTTGGAACGATAACCTTTATCTGTGTGGCTGCAGGCCTGTCTCACACACACACATACGCTTGCTTGCACACATGTGCTCTAACAGCATCTGACACTAATTAGGGTGCAGCCAGATGATGCTTGCCGAGAGGAAGTTTCATCCCCACTGTCTGAGGAGGTGACGTTGACAAGAAATGCCTACTAACACCGCGTACGAAGAGGCACACATCACACACGAGGCTTTTCTCTCTGAAGTTAGGTGTTACTTCTGACACTGAAAACCAGATGTAAAACAAAGCTGCAGTGGTTGACCATGTTAAGTGGTACTTGTGATTGTGCAGAAAAGGCAGGTGGTGTATCATCAGCTCAGAGTTTGCCAATAGTCCAGTGGCAGGTACATGTGTAATAAAAACTCTGGGAGCGTTGCCAGTTTGGCCCACTCTGCTCTGCTCAGGCCCAGCTGGATATTAACAACCGCAGGATGAGATGTGGGGAATGACACTGGAGAAACGAGATCTACGCTGTCTAATTCACACGGATGAATAACAGCGAGGGGCCCAAATCAGAGTAGAAACAAGCCATATTCCGTTTGGCTAGTCCAAATCAGAGTGAAATTTATTATTTTTGGTTTGTTTTCTATTTAGTCTGGTTTGTTTTCCCAGTGCACAAACTAAAGCGGACCAAATAAAAACAAATATTTGCTGAGGGGCGTGTACGAAGGACCGAACTGATCTTTTTCGTCTCAAGAGATGCCACTTCTACGCAGGGAATAGCGGACTTTGAAATATTGCTGTTGAAGTTTTTTCACTTTAACTTGGCACTACTGTACAGTGCACACAAATCCCTTCTCTTCCTGTTTATCTTGAATGACTTTATAAACGTCACTATTTTTGTAGACTTTATTTACCATACTCTGTATGTTCTCTTCGGCCCAGATGTCAAGCAGACATCGGACTTCTGCAGAAGTCCAGCTCCGTTCTCTCCCACTCATGTTTTTTTAATCTGTCGTTTAACTGTGTCCATCTCAACAAATGCCCACACAGGCAGTTTGTGTTTTTGCCCATTTGTATTCACTCTAACTGGAATAAAACCATGAATAATCAGTTTTCTCTCAATATGTTTGATTATTGTAATCCTTACATAACACAGCTGGCATCAACATCAATGAATATTTAAGGTTTAAGTGTGATATCTGGCTTATAGTGAATGTGTCTCAGTGTTACCTTTCCCGTGGAAGTAGTCTCTGTAGTACTTGGCCCCCAGGTCTACATGCTCTATGCCGTACAGTTTCAGTCTGTCCAGTCTCGTAACCTGCTGTTCAATAGGCACCTCCAGCACTGAGACGCTGGCGTTGCTCCTCCTCAGCCAACCCCTCGCTCCGTCTCCTCCTCTGTCTCGCTCTGCTGACGAGCTGAGGAAGCTGATGTTGCGCTCCCCGTGGCCTCCAGTCTCATTGAGGAAATGGGGGCAGCAGAGGAGAAGCTGGCTCGAGCCCGGGGCTCCAGGAGGCCCGTCCAGAGGGTCCATGCCCAGGGAGGGTGTCATGGAGCCGGGGTCAAGGCTCAGGGTCAGATCCTCTATGCTGGAGTAAACCGGGTCGTTCACACTTGGAGCCGAGGATCTGGAGACGGACAAGGACACCGACGCAGCTGATGCCCCCGTGGCGGTGTTCCTCCTCTGGGCGGCATAGCACCGCTGAGCCGCCGCCTCGTGGAGGTCAAACAGGATGCTCTGAGCATCGAAGTGGACGAAGCTTTTGGGGCACACCCACGCTTTGTAGGAGGGGTCTGCTGAAGCCCGGCCTCCCCCATCCTCATTAGTCTCTCCTTTCCCTCCATCCAGCTCGCCGCGACTAGAACTTTTAAGTTTCCTGAACAAAGAGGAGGTGCCCAGGGACGACTCCGTCCCTCCGCTTTTCTTCCTCACTCTCTCTGCTCCATCTCTCCTTCCTGTCCCCCTGTCGTCCCCACCTGAGGGACCAGGTGAGGGAGCGGAGGGGAAGGGTGCGCTTGGTGGTGAGTCCGGAGTGCGCAGCAGCTCCCCGAGGCGTACGTGTTCCGAGCTGCGTGGGTCAGGCTTCTCCTGGTGGAACTGGTTGAGCATGTCGAAGAAACTCTGCTCAGAAATGCCCTGGATGTCGATGGACGAGGTGCTGCCGTACTCTCTGAACAGGTTACCCATCCCGCCACCTCCACGAACCTCCACCTTGAAGCAGAAAGGGGAGAGAATTTTCAGCTTATGATGATATATCAGTGGATACAAAAAAACTCAGATTTTATTATTAATATTTGGAAAAAAGAAAGTTAGTCAACTGAACCCTGTAGCGGTTTGTTTGTGGTGTGAAAGCAAAGCAGACCAACCGGAGGATTTTATAATGGTAAATATGCAAATTTAGCATGAATTCAAAAGCCAAACTACTGTTAACCTGGCCATGAACCGTCAGGGAATCCACCTGTGTGAGCAACGTATATGTTTATGCAAGATTTGGTAACCATGGTAAAACATACTATATGTACATGACCACAGAGAACAAAAAGTTTAGAGAGCTTTTGATTCTACAGCGAAATGCGGCCAAACAAAAGTTAGGAAAAGTTTAACTTTTGGCGACAAAGTGCGGCCAGAGAGGACCTGCAGCCTGTCAGTATACAGATCCTGGGACTCCTGTGACATGTTGACCTATGTTACAAAGAATTTCTTCCCACCTGAAACACATGAATAAGCCTCCCGGCCTCAGAAAAATTTAATTATTGACGCCTCTTTTTGTCCTCATTTCTGCCTGTTTGTCATTATACATTACATAACATTGAGTTGCAGTCTCGACTAATAATGTTCATAATCTTGTTATTTCTTGGTGAGCTCTTTATGACACCAGAGAAGATACACAACACATTAAGTGCAGGAAAGTTCAGCATGACCTGACAGTCACTAGAATTTGTATTTCTCCATGTGAGTAGAAGTAGCGCTCTGCCAATATACAGGTAACTTCACCTTTAATCTTCTTGGTCTGTTTGTACGAAGCTACAGAAATCAAAAGGCAACATCAGTTTTTCCTTGAACCACACTACCGTTGTGAGAGGGACTCACCTCATTTTCGTCCTGTTCGCTCAGTGTCACCTCGCTGTTTGAGCGCTGTCTCAGTGGCGGGAACACTCTCAGGGTAAAAGGTGGATTTCTTTCGACGCAAAACCCTCCTCCTCTGAACTCTACGTCCTTGGACCGTCGTCGTGGCAACCTGGCAACTCCTCCCCGCACCAACCCCATGTCAGATGAAAAAACTGATGTGGAGTAGTCGTCTCCGTAGCGAAAGCCGCCAATTTGCCCATTTTCAAGCAGTGACTCCCTGGACTGGGCGCGCCGTGGGGGCCACTCTGCAATCCGCGCCCGAACACCCATTTTGGGCACGGAGACGCGCGGCTGGATGGCCGGGTCTGTGGGGCCAAGAGCCGGGTGGCCATTGGGGGTGTGACGAAACGGAGTGTGCTGGGGCAACCCTCCTCCTCCTCCATCCAGGAGGTCTGAGGAGGTGCAAGTAACCCCTCTGTCTCTGTAGCTGTTCATGGCGCCCCAGGAGAGCTCAGGGCAAGGAGGCAGGGGGCTGGCATCCCATGGCAGGAGGGGTGCTGGGAAAGAGGGAGAGGAGGGGCCCCACACACACTCTGCTAATGCTGCTATGGCCTCCAGCTCCCAAAAACATCGCTTTTAACTGGAAGATTTCACTGGTCCATTGAGGGACCAGTTTGGGTCAGGACCGGTCGTCTTCTTCTCTGACTATTTTCAGTCTAATGCAGATCTGGGAACAGAAGAAAAAAAATCTGAAAATCAGCATCTTTTAAATCACAGAGCTTGTGTGACCCACATTTCCTCCACATGCACAAAGACAAACTGAGCGCTGAATTTAGAAAAGAGCGACTCACTCAACTGTAAAACAATGTAAGACTGATAAGACAGAGAGAGCCAGAGTGAGAGAGAGAAAATAAGGTGAGGGGAGATGACAGAGGATTTCTTCCGTCGAGGCTAATCTTCAGGAGGCTGACAAGGGATATTATTATCACACACTCTGTACACTCGAGTGCATGTGCGTTCACACACAAGCACTCATATACCCAGAGGATATGAAAGCTGTGGCCGCTCTGCTGCAGATTAAAACCATTGAAACACGTCAGCTAATATTATCAAACTGGAGAGTGATGCAGATCCAAACAGAGGGAGTACACTGACAAATCAAACACTTCATCACTGAAAGGCCCACAGTGATATAGCTTACACGTGGCTGAGACAGAAGCTACTCTATTCTACTCTTTCTACAGCGTGAACAGAGTGACACCAAACAACTTTGAGACAGGGAGATGAATAAGGACTTCATGAGAGACAGAAAAGGGCGAAGGCACAAAGTGACCCAACAGCTGGAGGGTTGAGGTGGGGTAAATCCAGAAATAGAGCGACTGGACAGAGTCAAGAAAGAGCAAGGAGGAGAGCGGTACATTGCTCAGTGAACCACAACGGCGTGCTTTAATATGACAGTCACACCGCATCAAGTCTTAAACACCCACCAGCCTTGCAAAGACTCTTGTTTACTCAGAATCATCTTATGTCTCTCCGGAGGTTTAATGTGATTATTTTTTTACAGGCATTAATGTCTTCACTGCACGGGTACAGAAGGAATAGTGTCAGAGCATTTTGGTTTTATAATGCTTTCTTATGGTTTAGTAACTTACAGTGTTGAAGTTCCTGGCAGACTGAGTCATTGCACTCTTTTACGTTCATCATCAGTCCAGACAAAAGTTTCAACTCATGATCACATTTTTTTGGGCCGTGAATGTCGGAGTTATTCAGAGTGACCGGCTGGGAATTCATATTGGAGAATATAACGACGTGGTTAGACTCCACTGGATGAAACACATTATGAATACAGCGAGCAATGACAATGTGCTGGCAGTGGCAGACAGAGCCGATGAAAAAGAGCCTTGTACAAGTCAAGCACACTGTATCTGTATTGTGAAGTCTACTCTTAAATTCAAGATTTCTTTAAGACCTTCTTTAATACCGCATATGATGCAATTTAATATCTATTTCACAAAGTATGATGGATAACCAGTAAGGATATGGTCTAGAATTAACTATTAGATATTTTAGAGCTTCTTCGGCTAAATGTCTAAAATGTAAATGTGTTCGATCCATCTCCATCCCTGCTGTAGTCAAAATGCTACTCTTCTTTTCTCCTGAATTTCCTTTTCCATTCTTGCGTCTAATCTCAATCTCCATTTAGCTCTCCATTCCTGGATTTAAGTTCCTTTATCTACATAAGTCTCTCCTCAAACCGCCAAAGTCATTCAAATATCATTTGCTCAGAGGGCAAACGCACATCATCTGCATATCTTCCCTTGAAAATGTGTTCATGTTTTCGTCCTGCTGATTTGACTTTTTCATTTATCTTTCCGTCATCTATTCCAGTCATTCTTTTCTTGCACCTGTTTGTCTGCCTCACAACATGTGATTCAACCACATATTTCATAACGCGCTGCTTACTGAAGCAGTTTCTTCATCGCTATGTTCAGCTTGTATTCAGATAGCCACTGACCTTTTTAAATTTCACAACTGTTAAACTCTTTTTTTCTGTGATTAATCAGACGCGGTAACATTTTTACTCCTCAGACAAAAGCTTTCAGGAATTAAAATGGTATGATTCAACCACCAGCAGAAAAACACCCACCTACACACACACACACACACAATGTTTAAATGCATTATCATTCGGACTCGCAACCAACTACATTCAAACCGAAGCACTTTCACCTATGCTGCTGTTTACTGCAGAAAGCGTACATTAGAAGCTACTTTGTTGTGAGAACAAGTCTGTGCTCGTCTCCTTCCCGCTCGTCTCCCTCCCGCTGCCTCGTTTTTTGTGAATTCTACAAAAGTCGACTCCCGGGTGGACTATCTCGTTATGAAGTCCAATTTGCATAACGTCAAGCTTTTCATTGTGTCAAGGCAGCTCACAGCGGTTTGTGTGTGTTTTATGAATGCCTTTTATGAGTTCTCTCAGAATAAATTTTTGGCCTCAAGACTGCATTACTCATTCACTCACACACGCACAAAAAACTTGATTCACTGCAAACAAGATTCCCCTATAGTCACGCAGCCACGCAAATGTATCATGTCTTTGTTTTTGGAGAACCACAGGCACTTCAGGGAAAAAGGCTCCCGCTCTAATCATGCTTTCTGATCAGAGTCTCTCCTCATCCGGAGGGCTGTCCTGTGATCCACTATCAGGCCCAATCCCAGATTATCCGGCCCCAGCTGCAGGAGCAGCAGAATGGCTTCATTATGTGTCTGAGGTGCCTGATGAGAGAGAGAGTGGTCTGATCTTTATCAGTGACTTCTGTCAGCATTACACAGCCCATCACAGAGAAGCATACCGGTCTAACAGCCAAAGAGCGATAGATATAGACTGGGAATCTATCTAACATGTTAAACACCTATAAATTATGTTAAAAGGGGGTCAAAAAAAACAAAAAACGGCAGGGATTTAATATAATCGCATATCTGCCAAAATGTGACTAATGCATTTATGTCATGTATTTATCATCCAACTAAATTTATTTGAGCATGGAAGTTCATGCTTGAACTTTGGATCAGTATGTGACTAATAATTCTCAACAAGCTTTGTTGGATCTTTCAACCATATCTCATGGTCTTCATCAGCAAATGGAGCTGACACACAACAGCCACCAAATGTTGTCATGTGGGGAATCTTGTCATCCCCAACTTTTTTACGTCTCCTAAGCAAACATCAAATCATCACCTTTCAACGCTCACACACTATGTGTACGGATTTATAGCAACAAATGTACAATAGGGGAAAAAAAATCTATACAGCATAGTATTGTGATATTTTGTGTGGCGATATTTTATTATACAAACTATTAACCACTTAACAATCCAACAGCTCGCCGGTGGGCCCGGCTGCTATTCTGTCTTTCAGAGGTTGTAGCGAACTCAGTCTTAAAGGTAGAGTAATACTGATATCATATGAAACCAAAGGAATCAATTGGTACCAACCAGGTCATGTTAGCTTGGGAAGAATGCTAAATAACACTCCAAAGTTAAAGATAAAAGATACATTTTGGCGAGGGAAAAGCTGGCATGGCCATTTCCAAAGGGGTGCCTTGACCTCTGACCTCAAGATATGTGAATGAAAACTCTGAGATGAACAGAGTGAAAACTGTATCTTATTAGATAAAACAGATGATGACAAACTGCATCATTTGCAGTTGAAGAAAGGTAATAAATAATTATAGATACACATTGGTGAGATGGAGGAGAGAGCAAGGGGCTAGGTGTATTAATCTACAGCACTATAAAATATGATCATTGACTTCAAGGAAAGCGCAATAAATGTATATATAAGCCAGAGAAAATCATGTGAGAAGAAAGACTTAATCTCCATCAAATACAGTAAGAATTGAGCAGACACATGCAGCTTTGGCCCAGACTTCACAAGATGAAGTGCAGTCATTTTAATTACTCTCATGTAGTAATTATTCAGCTCTGGGATGTACCTCCCCTGTTTGGACTCTCCCTGTCTCTCCCATTCATTCCCTCCACACCCGCTCCGACTTGCTCTGCCTGATGCAGGCTTGGCCCGTGCACCACAGACACACACCGAGGCTGGTAATTACACCGGTTAGATGGTAGTAATGACAGAGTTAGCAGAGGAGTACAGCTTCCAGAGGAATGAGTGCACTCTGTGTGGAGGAGGTGCCCGCTGATGATGCTGCTTGCTGGTATATCATACCGGTACGGGCAGACCTGGGATCAGCGTGGAGAGCTTGTTGTCGCAAAAGTAAAAGCATCAGAGATGAGAAGAGATAGGCTTGCCATATGTTTCTGTCTCTGCCGTTGCCAAAACAGAAAGCAGGCTAATTATGTGTGAGATTGAAGCAGGGATGTGTGGCAGCAAGCAAATGAAAAGATGTACAGGCAAAGACCAAAGGCTTCTGAAAATCTACAATTATCTAAATATTAAAATACAAACAAAAACTGCTGACATTGTGTCAAGGCAGTTCAAAACAGGTTTTTAAAAATCCTTAAAGAAAAAACTCCCCAGACATCAAACATCAGCAGCAGTTACTGTAAGTGTTTAAATTAAGCAAATGATGCCAGAGAGCGAGCTAGATTATGGGCTGGCTTGAAGAACAGATGGTGGTACATATGACTGGCAGATGGCAGACAGGAGCAGAGTAGAGCACGACACTGTAATACAACGGCGTTGGCAGGGAGGGACAGCACATCCAGCGTTCATGCCACCATGGCTTCTGTAGGAGCGGACAGACCAGGAGGTGCTATCAGGGCTGAATGACCTCGACTCATTCAGACGGAAAAAGTCCCTGAAATTAGAGCCAGCAGCTGAAGTGATGAATTCAAAAACAACCTAGACACAAGTAAACACTTCAGGTCATGTGTGACAGTTTGAAAGGTGTGTACTGTTGGCAACAAAGACGCTTGTTTCGGTTTAATCAGCCACAGGAAATAAAAAGCAGAGCCGCAGACCTGACATTTAGACTCCAGTCATACTTAAGGAATTTGAGACTTGTCTTGAACTTGACTTACTTGCAACTTGACCTATCTTCTGTAGGCCTTGTTGAGCCACACACCCTGAATATTTTAATTATTGGGGCCAATTCATTCAAAGGACTTGGTCTTAGCCAAGAAAACAATACTCTTAATAAAAGCTTTGAAAGGAAAAAGTCGGATTCTAATGGTGTATTTACACCAAGAGTTTTGCGCGACGCGATTACATATAAAGTCAATGCAAAGGAGGTGAATAGATGCGAATGATAAGACGTGAACACACAAAATTCAAGCCATGAAATATTTCAACTTGAGCAAGAAATTCACCTGACGTGTTGCGAAAGCCTATCAGCGTTGAGATTCTCCTCCTGTCGTCACTGACATCCTGACGTTATTCAATCAGAAATGGAGGAAAAAAATATTGTAGCATCTGTGGGCACCCAGAGCTACGATAGTACCTCATATCAGTACAGAGACAGGACGAAACTCTGTGTATAAATGTATGTGTATAAACCACAGACTGTCTATGGTATAAATAACAACGTCGCTGCCGTATTTATGCCTAGATTACTTTAGTGTTGACGGAGCAGCTGCATAGCCTGGCACTGATCAATCCAAACTCCATTCAGAAAACAAGCAATTTAAAAGTTATTTGTTTGTCGTCTTGCGGATAGACTTGACAAAGCATAAATTTACACTTTTTACAAATCTGCATCATTAGGTTGTTATTTCGGCATTCCTTTTGATCTGTTTACAACAACACTGCTGCCGTATTTATGCCTAGATGACGCTATGTTGAGTGTTGATAGAGCAGCTATAATGTTAGAATAGCCTGGCACCGATGGCTCCAAACTCCATTCAGAAAACAAACATTTAAAAAGTTGTTTGCTTGTCATCTTGTGGACAGACCTGACAAAGCATGAATTCATACCTTTTACAAATTGGCATTATTATGTCGTTATTTTGGCATCCTTTTGATCTGTTTATTGCAATTAAATCACAGCACAATCGATCAATTTGGGATCATACCACAGTAGAGACGTGTGGCTTGCTATTTGGGCTGCATGATAACAGCCAAAATTATAATCACGATTATTTTGTTCAATATTGAGATCACAATTATTTATCGCGATTATTCGTTGATTTTAGTGACAAAATATTTTTATTGCACTTTCACATTTAAACAAACAGATTGCTTTCACTTCCATGTTGTGCCACATTCCTGCTAATGTACAAATCTTTGCATCAAAATAAATTTAAAATAGGGTTTTTCACAAGAAGTAAGTGCATTTTTGTTTTGACGGGCAAAATGAGTAATATGCATATTAATCTTACACTCCGGGCTGCAGCCGCAACATTCAGGAAAGTTTTTCCCAGGCTGCCACTGTAGGGTGCCTGAGCATAGCGGCTCCCCAAGAGTGAAGCCAAAATATCTCTATCACCCCCTGATGGTTTCTAAACGTCAATATTGCAGGCGATCATCCTCATTTATTTGTGGGATGCCAAAATCGTGATCGTGATTAATATTCGATTAATGGTGCAGCCCTACTTGCTAGATACAGTCAGTGCAATGGCACTGTATGTGAATACAGCTCGCCGCCGGGTGATGTTATAAACCCAGACATGACAGCGTTTGGTTTTCTGACATATCTGGGACTTCCACAACATCTACAAATCAGCAACAGTGGTTATTTCTTCCATGGTTGATGGCGGCAATAGCGGAAAGAAAAGTTGTTTGTATCTAAAGAAACAAGCTCCTTCTCCGCTCCGGCGCGTCTAGCGCAAATGAACACAAATGATACTGGCGATCCAACTCGTGCGAGTAAAGCAAGGCAAACATTTGCTTCGCTCTTGGTCTGAACACAGCAATACAGTGTAGCTGCGACAAAAAAGGATCTTTTCACAGCCAGTATGGACAGGAGGAAGCACTGCAATGACCAGTAACTAAAATGTGGCATATTAAAGACTTGCAATTCGCTTATGAAGATTTGCGACTTGATGTTGGACCCGAAAAGACTAAAAAAACAGCAGCAAGAGTCTAAATTTATAAGATAGCAGTGCTTTGCTAAAAGGTTAGTGCGTTTAAAAGGAAGTGGTAGAGGTGAAGTTGTCTGGGATCATGAGTGAAGCTCAGCAGCCCGGATGTTTCATTGTGCTGCGGAGTGGAGAGCAGTAATAAAAGGCTCATGAAGAGCGGCTACCGGATGACTGCTGGTGTCTGTCTGCGTTTTCCTGATGTGATTGTGGAGGCAACCTGCTTTCCCTTCTACAATAACAGATTTGATAAACAAATTTAATGTTGCGCTGGCACACAAACCAAATGGAGCTACAGGGCTCTGACCAGACATCACACTCAGCTATAAGAGAAGTGTCTTCTTCTTTCCCTATGGCAGGAAAACTTCCTACATCTGATCTAAAATACTATCAGTAGTTGCACAAATGCTCATACACCACATTCTTTACGTGCAACACTAACTACAGGCGACCCTGGAAGTCTGAAATTTGAGTGTCAGATAAAAACTGTACTCCTCCATCAACAACATAACTCTACAGGAAACACTGTAAACATCAACATATCACAACTGGAAGGAAATACACAGTGGAAGCCTCCGACTCAGGTCTATATCGAGCTTGTAAGTGTGTTTGGTTTATCTGGAGGCAGGCAACCTCTCTCCCTCTGGAGCTTTTAACTAAGCTACAGCTCTCTCCCTGTCGCCCTGCTTTCCTCTCCACTCACTTTCCTTCCCCAGTCCTTTCCTCAAGTCTCTCCCGACCCCGCTGTCATTGTCTGCACTGATTTCCATCTACATTGTTTTGCTGAAGCCCGCTGATGTCGCTAGTGTCACTTCCATCTGCCTGTCTGTCTGTCAGGCTGCCGTCCCATGACACCAAGACAGCTCGAGAGGAGGAGGAAGACCACACATTCAAACATCCACGTAACAAGTCAAACGATTTGCATCCAGCTGGAGGATCACGAATCGCAGCCCACATCACCATTCATCATTATCACTCACTGGTTTGGCTGCAGGAGATGATGAGTGGTGGTGAGAAAAGAGATGGAGGTGGAGAGGAGATGTAAATATTCAGATACTGCAGCGCTTGAATGAGATGTTTCAATCTCTCTGGTTGCACATTAATTTTTAGATATAATCTATCATCTCAGTAGAGAAAAAAAAATGTTCGCGTTCAAGGAGGTCAGAGGTTAGCGTGGTAGTAGCTGGAGGGGATTCAGTATGCTGCTCAAGGACACATCAACAAGGTAAATAAAGACATGCCGGTAAACGTTCATGAACATCGGAGGTCTGGTTGAAGGATGGAGTTTCGTACCTAAAGAAATTAACTGTTTAACACGAAACTGTGCTGAATAATATGAACACATCAGCTTCCAGTGTCTGTAGTATTTCATGGTCAAATAAATGTCTTCTATCTATTCTATATTTGGGGTTTTTGGAGTGTTGGAAGAAACAAAATATTTAATGAAGCTGGTAAAGGTGGGGCTACTTTTAATTACTTACACTACTGATAGCTTATTCCATAAAAATACACCAATTTATTAGTAGAATTTTTTATTAATAATCTAAATCTGCAAAGTAACTTGTAACTAAAACTATCAAATACATTTAGAGGAGTGTAAGAGAGTCCCAGACATCCCTATAAATATTTTCATAAATACCACAGAAATCAAAGACTAAAGAGCAAAACATTGAGTGTTTCAGCTCTTGTGGCCAGCACCTTTGTTGACACTAACTAAATAGATAGCTAACGTTAGCACAGGCAGACGGCTCAGAGGAAGTTCAAAGTGCTTCCTGGTGTCAATAAACAACAGTTCTGTAAATCAGAAGCTGCTGCTGATAACAAGTTCATGACAACAACCAGAAAGACTTTAGAGAAAGTACTAGTGAGCTGTTAATAGAATCAGAGAGCATTAGTATAGCACATCGAACATTGCATCGTGGGAGTCCCTGTTAAGCTGGATGTTGTGTTGCGACTGTGGTCCTTCATGGAAGAGAGTATCTAACAGGTGACCTGCTTTTCATTGTCGGTAGAAAATGCAGATGAGGAAGTGCTTTATCTACAAAAAGCAGACAGCTCACCCCTACGCTGCAGAAAAATATCCAGGTCATCAAGTCAATTAGCCTTTTATCAAGTCTCTTTTCTTATAACCGAACATTCTGACTGCAAGCGAAGTGAGTTATGTTCAAAGTTAAATCAAAGCAGAGTCAAGAAAACACATCTAGAGGTATCAAGACAATGACAAAATAGGTTCATACTATACTGGTATTGGAACAACTCTACTGTAAAGTCCACACAACCAAACCTCAGATTAAAATGAACAAAATGCAAGTTTCTGCTAAATGATTACACACACGCACACACACACACACACACACACACAGATGTGCAACATCAAACGTACTAATGTTACCTTGTTCTGCCTTCAGCTGTGCAGTATGCAGGTGAAGCAGGTGAGGTTTGACGTCACAGTGCGGGAAGGGAAGGCTCAGTGTTTTACTCTGTAGGAAAAATGAGAGAAATTGAGATCTTGTTAAATTTCATCTTAAAACACATCTCAACTCATCTTTGGTACAGTTATTAAAATGACCTAAGGTTTTTGCTCTACATGTGTGAAGACTTTTGTACGATATAATGGTGAACACAATTTAGTGATTTTTTACTGTTAATCTGCACACATTTGCCATATTGTGATGCAATCTTTTTAACCATTTGTTTTTCCACATAAACCTGTGTGTGGTAGTAATAATTGCGGGCGTGTTTGTGCAGAGCAGCTGTAATCAGTTCCACGCTCATCAGGTCATCCCACACAGACATGTCTATTGTTTGTGAGGAGTCTGAACAGAGATGCCAGTTTCAGTTGTGCAGCATCTGTAAACACGTTTGCATATTACACACACGCACACACTGGCTTATACACAAACACCAGTTCATGTAGGTTTTGCAGCATTTTGCCTCTGCAAATATTATATAATAGAACCAGAAACAGAAAACAGCTGATGGATTCATTCCATCCTCTGCACACATAAGTATACAGAAACATACACATGTGCTCTGATTTTGTCTCCATCAACCTGCATCATCTCCTCACAACCTGTTTCCATCTTCCAGCTCTTTCTTGAGCATGGATGGAAACACAAAAGAAAGAGTGGAGGCAAAGTGAATGAGGCTGTGTACTTTGATTAGAGGTCGAGGGGCCTAAGAACAGAGGGGGGAGGGCTCTTCAAATATAAGTAGGACATAAAGGGAGGGGTGAAGTGGGGCCAGAGGTGGGGGCGGGTGGGAATCAGCAGACATAATGTCCTGAGGGGGAGGCCCATTACTGTCTGACAAATACAGTTCTAATCAATACTGATCAATCAGGGTCCACTTACCCTGCCACGGCAAGCATAATAACACTGTCTTTAGCTGAGGGGGAGAGCAGGGGGTGGGTGGGGGTCAATGATCGTGTGAGTGTCTATTTTCCTATCGCAAGGCGTCAGTCCTTAACAAAGTCGGCAACGTCAGCATGGATTTAAGGCTCTGGCTTCGCTCCACTGCCCTGAAAATGAAATTAAACTGGAAGTGAAAACTTCCCAACCATGGCAGACTTAGCACCACAGACCCCAGCCTCAGCCTTGAAGTGATTATGCTACAGCTTTTTGTGTGCAGCCATTATCACACACACTCAAGGACACAAATCACATTAGTAAAATCAAATCCCAAGCCAACGCAAACACACAAACAAATATACATTTGGAACAAACTAATAAAAACTCCTCAAGAAAACTGAATCACCTACACCAAGTTATAGCAAGTTAAGAATCGAATGATTAAGAATAGATTTACTAAACATTTTGTATACGGAACATTTCATATATCCGGTGACCCCTGAAGCTATAAATACAATGTTGTCAAGCTTTTCCCTTGAAGACGGCACACTGTTGCCAAAAGACTTTATTTTATGAGCCCGTCTGCTCATAAAATAAAGTCTACTCGCCATGTCATTTTCCAGGTTATCATACTTGTTTTCTACTCAAAGTTTGACAAAAAACAAAACTATTTAAGTCAAAGTGAGAAACTAAGGTGCAACACACTGGCAACATCAACTGATGCCCATAGCACATACTGGACGCGACTTCAGACAGCATGAGTAGTGTGAAACCGGCTTTATGGAGAGATGATGCGTCAAGATGCAACCAGTGTGTGGGCCTTCATAGGGAACAATAAGCACCAATGTTTTGCCGCATATTTTTGGCATTAACAGGTTTCCACAGAAGCTAGTCGAGGCATGACTTACGAGTCACAGCCACAAGCGACTTTGGCAAAGTGGTCCGAAGCTCAACAACAGCAGGAGTGAATGGACTCATACCAATATTACACACACACACACACCACAAAACTGCAACCTCTCAAACTGTCACAGGGTTGAATTATCACCTCTGTGACACAGAGGTACCTTTATCTGAAGACAAAATCTAGAGCAGTTCTTTTAACCATTTTCTTATGTCAGCAAAAACATGGTGGATGCGTAACAACATGAACAGCTTGTAAAGTCCACTGTGTCCAGTGACACAATAAAACACACCGCAGAACAAGTTCGACAGAGGAATCATGAACACCGGGATGAAGACAAATGACCTCTGCAGCCTCCACAATCACCACACATCTAAACATCACTGAACCTTTACGTGAAGCAGTGGAGTAGAGAGCTGAATTCAGAGCAGATGTCCACACATGCCTGGTGGAAAGTCCATTTGTGTGACTCTGGTAAGTCTCTGCTGTATATTTAGTCGTGGAGTCTCTGAATCCTGCCAGACAGAATAACTGTCACACAGCCAGAGCACACTTGGCTTACTCCTTGTGTGTGTCTGTGGACATACAGTATGTTTTCAGTACAGTAGGACTATGAGTTCAGCGTAAATAATTATATACATAAATAAACTCATCTGCTAGGGATTTTTCAGAGAAGACATGAAAAACCTTTTCTTATTACAGTAGAAAAACAACCACCACTGATGGGGATAAACAGAGAGTCTGTGTATGTCTGTGCCTTCACCATCACTGATGTCATGTTGAGGTTAAGATGGGACTACTGTCACAACTGTGATGCATGAATATTTCAGAGCATTTGCTGCGTCAGTACTCCTCCAGAGTTCAGCCTACTGAAGTTTTTACTCATACGGTGTGTTGGAGAAGTGCATCACAGGCTGTTTATTTGTTGTCTTCAGCTTTAGGCATCAGATTAATGCATGTTATGATATCCAACCATCTCAAATGTATATGTATATATTTTTGGGTTTTGGATTGTTGGTCAAACAAAGCAAGTCATTGAAAGATTGTGACGATACCGATATTGGTAAGTTGAAGATCTATTTTAAATATCCACTTCTAAAAGACTGAACACATGTGAACAATAATTTCATCTTGGAGTATTATCCTGTTCAAGCTTGCAGACTTGGAGGAAACATTATGCAGCCTAATGTCACAGTATACAAAAATACAAAACGTTTACATTTTTTCCTGCAACTTTGTCATTATGACAGTCTGACACAGTTTGATATAAACCAGCACTCACTTCAGTGTTCTCTGAATATTGAGTCTATGCTTGCATACTCTTTACATATTATGCTGTAGTCTGGCGTGTATAATGAGAACACATGCTGCAGGAGAGGGAGGGAATCCCCTGCAGAGAGGGGTGGGCAGCCCCATTCACACTCCAACACTGGGAGGTGGGGACTGCCACACTTTCATCCCTTTCACATCTCCGCTCCCCTGCACGCCCCTCCGTCTCCCTCCATGATTCTCTTCACCTCATCTTATTCGAATTGTAATAGAGCAATGGGTGTGTTAAGAAGAAAAAAAGACATCGCTGTTCTTCCTGACACGTGGCTGTGTCCCGCTGTAACGCTTCCCGCTGTGAAGGTCTTCATTGAGATGAAATCGGGATGAGTGGGAGTGTCGCATGAGGGGAAACCAACGGAAAAGCAGAATGAAACCAGATGGTGTGCTCTTAAAGTGTACGCTATAAATAAATCAAGCTCTGATCGATCAGTTGCTGATCAATATGAGTGGAGATTTATTCTAAATGAGATTGATGATCCGCCTTTTCCAATGTCCCAGTCGGAACTTGCAAAGTAAGCATGCACAGTCTGCATTATCTTATACACATCAGGCAGTATATTGTTCTTTAAACAGGTCAACAAACAACATGTTTACTACCATCCTTCAAAATATGCTGTAATTATCTACTCACAAAGCATTTTGGCGAGTCACTGTGATTACGTAGGCGTTTGTTTATTAATTACTACTTCTAAGGAACTGATGATTGCACCATGTTAACAATACTCCAATCTGAGCTTCCTTGACACAAACAAAAACAATAAAATAACTCAAAACCTCAATATTTAAAGGACTGAGTGAAGTCCACTGGCTGTGTGCTTTAACTCTGGGCAACATAAGAGGAAAATACAGTGATGAAGTCATATGCAATACACAGAGCTGCTTTCACCAAAAACCACTTGGAAATGCTGCTGTAGCTGTTTGATCGCTATGCTGGTGCTGGTTGCCATAGGAACGGGAAGGTGCACCAGCAAAAGACGTATGATGTAGGCGGCGGGCCGCGGGCAATCAGGACACACAACCTGAAGAGCGGAGCGGTAAATAATAAGACGCAGTAATCCACATAACCGCCATCAGTTGGTCACTTTGCAGTCTGATGTGTGTCGCTGCAGCAGACTGCAGCAAAGCTCCCACACAACACACGCTCTAAACTTTTAAGGTGCTGCAGTGGAGCTTTTTAATTTTACCTCTACATCTGCAGTATTCACTCAACTGTCCTCAGATCTGTTCCTTCTCCCACTGTGGTGTAATCAGACTGTCCGTGTCCCCTCGCTCTCTCTCCTCTCGCGACCACGTGCCACGCAAGCATCAAAGCATGTTAGAATGAGCTCTAAACTCTTCAAAGCAATGAAAAAGCTCAGGGCTGTAAAAGTGCATTCATCAGCAGACTTCCAGCATCTGTTACTTGTTTTTGTTTCCATAGCATAATCCAGCCTAGCAAATTCCTTGCATTTTCTATAGATGGTCGTCTTAGGACACTATCTATGGTGAATTAACCAGCCATATGCCAAGGTCCAGAGCAAGCTGTAAGGGAGAGGATTTTCAATTACATCTGCAAAGCTTGAACCTGGTGACAGAGTAAGTAAGGGGGATTAGCAGACGAGTTTAAAGGGTAAACATACTTTATGACTGGAAGTTTACGGGTTAAGCGACCACAAAACGCCCTCTTTGTCCTAAAACAGTTCCTGTAGATGAGAATGACTTCCTATAGAGTCCAGGCCTGCATGTTTGGTACATCTGAAAGGGGGAAGTCGTCACCACACAGACATTTTCTCAACACACCGCCATTCTCCTGGCTAATCAAGGCATATCGCCCAGCGTCAGGTGGCTGATTACCATCCAGATTTTGTCAGCTAGCTACCTGTTGCGGCTGCAGGAGGCCAGGCTGGTGGTTTTATCTGACTGTCTAACAAACTGCCAGACGCATTCCTGGGCAGTGACGTGCGGGTCCAGTCGACCCCTTTCTGTTGAAATGAACACATCAGTTTTGATCCAAACTCGGACCAGAGGGCACATTCCTGACGAGACTTACATGGCTGCAAAAGAGCGACGACATGCAGGACTCAGCACTTTAACACCTAGTTAAACTGGTCTTCAATGTTGAAACAGCTCAATGTGTTCAGTTAATATACCCATATTTACACTGTTTAAAAGGCACCTAGCAACAGCGTAGACTATACACAGTACATATATAATAATAATCATAAAAATAATAAAAAACATATGGAAAAGAGACAATAAGGAAGCGACAAGCCCTCAGCTCTGCTCTTGGCCTCGGCCTCTATCCTCATGGGTGTGCGGTGAGACTGGGTGTGTTTCTGTGTGTGTGTGTGTGTGTGCATGCGTGCAGAGGCAGGGACGGGTCCTCGGGGTGACTTACGCCGTCACAGCTGTTGCAGCTCCCACAGAGACGTCTCAGGGGAGACAGCGGGCTACTGCTGCACCACACTGATTAACCCGAAGGCGTGCACATGGGCCATCGAGGAAAACACTCGCTCACACGCACATGTACACACAGACAGAGGCAGGGCTGCTTGTTTATTACAGCACTCAAGATACTATGGTATAGCCTAAGTTTAACATTCATTAAATAATTTAGTAGTACACTATGGCAATAGATAATGGTCTTGGGATTTCCTTTTGTTTTTACTCCTGTATTTTATGTATGAATCATTTATTATCTAAATAATTTATTTGTTTTATCTTATCACTTTGCTTAGATGGCTTAATTACTGTGCTAAAAAACTAAAATCCAGTTTCCAGTTGTCTCACTACTGTGCTTCATAAGAATAAAACAGCAAAAATTAAAACCATCCAACTGCTGACACGTTTGGTATTCTGGTCAATAAACTTATTGTTTTTCTTAGCCAAATACATGCATGTTATACTGCCACTACTACTAAAATAATAATACTGAAGTGGTTGCATTTATTAGGTATCGCTGATGTAAAAATGATTCAAACCATAACGCAAAATAAAAGTATATTGAATGCTTGCATTTACACATTTTCAGTTTCATGTTCTACTAGCAAAACTAATACATGCTAACGACCTATATGACACCTAATACATTAGGTGTATGAGAATTTAATATCCCAAGCTTAAGATTGTTAAATTATTCAATTACTATGTTATATGAGTATTTTGAACTGAGTTAAGCTGTTAGAATGACTGAAATGTAGGGCTGTCAATCGATTAAAATATTTCATCACTATTAATCACATGACTGTCCATAGTTAATCTCGATTAATCGCAAGTTAATCGCAAATTAATCACACATTTTTTATCTGTTTGAAATGTACCTTAAAGGGAGTGCTGTTTGAAAACACAGACTTCACTGTTATAATTAATCATTACAGACAGAACTATGTAAAAAATGATTGTGCTTTGTCAAGAAACAGCTGGGCAAGCACGCCTGCCAGTGCCACTGTATAATTGACACATGCTTTTATAATTGGGTATAATAATGGATTCATGTTTGCTCACCTGTCAAGAAGCTGACGGCTCTGAAGGCGGATCGTGAGAGCAAATCAACTACAGTAAATACATCTGTCATAATCAATCTGCCTCGCATAATAGTGATTAGCTGGTTTTTCCCCTTCATACTCAACAAGTGCAGCTTGGCAGAACAGGAGCAGTCAGATAACTGTGTGGTGTGGCAGCAACAACAAATTTGCAATTTGTGCGCCTGTTTCTTTCTCTCACCGCTAAGTAACAGAGCTGGACAGCAGAGGGATTTTCTCAACTAAATTAGACATATCTACCATTTACAAAGCTGTACGCTGTGATTTCATTCCACCCAGATCAGCTACATTACTCCCCCCCCAAAAAAAAACAAGCCATCTGATTGTTTAAGGGGTCGGGGTAATCCTTGGTCTATTACTATATTACCATAATCTCACACAAACCTCATAATTACACACAAGAGTGATCAGAGCAGCAGAAGCTCTACTCCGGATACATTAATTTTAGTGCATGCAGGTAACATGTCTCTTTTTAAGTCAAGAAGCTGACACAGTGGACGGGCAAACATGTTTGCAGCCGTTGTGTTTTGCGCATTACTTTGTCAATCTTTTCTCTGACTTGAGGTTTCCCACACGGTTGTGTTTTTGTGAGTCAACTGGAAATTCCCACTGGAAGCAAGACATAGGGCTGCACGGTTACGGACAAAATGACAATCATAATAAATTATAATTTATTATTATATTAGGCATTGATTTTAGGTACAAAATATTTGTATTGTACTTTCAATAAATCAACAGAGTGCTGCTTTCACTTCCATGTTGTGCTACATTCCTACTAATTAACAACTCTGCATCAAAATAAGACTTAAAATAAGGATTGTCATAGAAGAAGTCAAAATTGTGATCGCGATTAATATTCGATCAATTGTGCAGCCCTAGTAGGACGTGAGCGGCGCGTAAACGTTCTGTCATCCAATCCACACCGCATCAGTCTTCTGTAAATGTCTCTGCCCGTCTCTCAGTGGACAGCTCGCTAACCTGCCTTCACCTTACTGACTGACAGCAGACATTTACTGAATCTAAATAGTTTTCATGTTGGCTCCATGGGAAGAAATCAACAGTGTTTGTCGGCCTATGAACAGACAAGCTCATAGACAGACTGGGAGCCTTGATCAATTAATGTAGATACAGTTAATAAGTTCAAAACACATATACAGCGGGATATTTGTATATTTAAACAGCTGTCTATGCAGGTTACGTTTCACTAAACGCGACGAAAATACACTTGGAGCGTAAAAAACTTCTCTGTCAGACGCGCGTCTCACAGAGTCCGTGTGGATTGATACGTTTAATAAAATCTGTTACGTGAAACGTGCAAGTGATGGACGTCAAAAACACTTCTTAAAAAAAACTTCGATATCTTACTCTCGGCAGGAAAGCAAATAAGTGTATTTCCTAAAATGTCGAACTATTCCTTTAAGCACCGATAGCTGATTTGTAGTCGTGTTCACTTACACTTTGTTTTAAGTGAGAATTTTGCCAATTTTAGGCAATTTTATAGCTTCATTGTGTGAAGACAAAATCCAACACACATTCCGCTCATCTTGTTAAATATAAAAGAGGATTTAGTAGAAAAATATGTTTTATAACACTCAAAGTAGGATATAGAAAGATTTAGCTATCTATACAAGTATATTCTCAGGTGGTTCTCTACAATACGCCTTCATAGAGGAAGCGGGGGCAGGAGTGTGTCGACATGTATGTGTGTGTGTGTGTGTGTGTGTGAGCCTGTACTGCTGGTTATTTTCAAGGTTCTTCCTGTAACCGAATCAGAGCAGTGACAGACTAATGAGGCTAAATGATGATGAGGCTTCAGGAAGAGATGGCCTCCAGCGGTGAGAAGAGACGATGTGTCAAACAGCTGGGAGGGAATCAGGACTTTCTTCCGGAAGCTTTACTTTTATAGAAACACTATATCTGGCGCAGAAGAGCTGGTCTCATCATCTACTATATCCACTGAGACCCACGGTTAGAGCTGTGCAATAGAAAAAGTCAAGTAATGATTATCTCGATCCCCATAAGGAAACTCCCTCCTTCAAAGGGAGGTCAGAAGTCAGGGTTAACAGCTTGGCCTCCTTGAAGTACCCTCCTTCTTCTCTCTCTCTCTATATATATACACTGTGCTGCTGCAGTCTACTGACGTAAACAGATGTAGGCTCTCATTCAACAGCCCCCTGATCAGACTGCCGGCCAAGCAACAGACTTAAGAGTCCATGTCACTACTTCTAGTGACCGGATCAGGGAGGGTGAAGCACGGGGTAAGCCTCAATCAAAAAATTCCTAAAGCGCATTCCTCCATGCACCTCGCTAAAACCAGATTATTCAATCAGTACGAGCACAGAAAGGAGCCAGAAAGGGTATTTAAGGCTAAGAACGGGATCTGGCACAATTCAAGACTCACTGAGGAAAAAGAAAATATAGTCAGACGACTGCGGTCAATGACTTCAGACAACAACAGACAGTGATAACTGATCCTGCTGTATTGATCTCTGACGTTACAGTGCCTTGCTCAATGACACTCCAGCAACGAGCAACAGAGCTGAAACAATTTGCTGATTTTAGATTGATTGAAAACTAGGGGTGCTCCATTAGTTTTGGGGTTAAAGAACCTCAATGCCATTAGTTCAAATCCAATCATTCGCAATCTCTCACGCGCCTCATTTTCTGTCAATTACCCGTAAAATATGTTAAAAAAGGCAATTTAACTATTTTGATAATCAATTAATCCTGTCATTTTCTAAAACAAAAAATACCCACCATCTGGTGAGTCCAGCTTGTGAAATGTGCAGATTTGCTCCATCTTTGGGTTTTAGACTTTTGATTGGAGAAAACAAACAATATGAAGGCGTCGCTTTGATGTCTATTTTTCATTATTTTCTCGCATTTTATAGCCAAAACAATTTCTTTAAAAAATCAATTGGCAGATTAATCATTAATGAATATAATCGTTAGTTGCAGCCATAGATGACTTGAACAAGTGCCTTGCAGTCTAACAACATATTTTTGATCCACTTGTCCCGACTGCCTTTTTCACAGAACTTTTATCCCAGCAGCGAATAAATTAACTAGATCCTATACATGAACAGACATGAAATACTGCTGCAAACGCTAACCATTATTTCCCACTGTCTCTGGTAGGGCTGCAACTAACAATTATTTTCATTTACGATTATTTTCTCGATTAATCGATTAGCTGTTTGGTATATGAAATGTCAGAAAATGGGAAAATGTCGATCAGTGTTTCCCAAAGCCTTAATGTCAAACGTCTTGTTTTGTCCACATCGCAAAAATATTCAGTTTACTGTCATAGAGGAGTAAAGAAACCAGAAAATATTCACATTTAAGAAGCTGGAATCAGAGAGTTTACACATTTTTTCTTAAATTACTCACATAAATTAATTGATTATCAAAATAATTAGCGATTAATGTAACAGTTGACAGCTAATCGATTAATCGTTGCAGCTTTAATCTCGTGGCCACCATCATGGTCAATGAAGACAGAATTTTGTGAATGAAAATTGAAAAAATGTTGCCGACAGTGTGAAACGCGAGCAAAACCTCATGTAGCGCTAAAAGGTAGCACGCCTTTTTTAAACATAAGGAGACAAGAGTAACATTGAGTGACATCTCCATCAGTTGTGTTTTTAACACGGCTGATTAATGAGAAGTGACACTGCTGTCCTCTTTTCTGCAACCTTCTCTGCATGATGCATCGACAATAGCAAAAGAGGGTCAAGGGGTGTGTGTGTGTGTGTATGTGTGTGGTGGGTTACAGTGCAGTCAAACAAAGAGGGCCTCTGACACACACCCAGCCAGTCTTTCTCTCTCTCCCTCTCTTTTTTCACTATTTGATTTCTCTCCCTGAATGGTGCCATTGAAAGAAGAGGCAGTTAGGACCTTATTATATGGAGAGCTTGTGAGCTCCCAAAGGAGACAAACCTGACTGTTGCAGCTCATTTTTCCTTCAGTTACTCTCCCTCCAGAGTGAATGACTCACTCAAACAAATGTCACTACATTTGAAAATCAAGATAGTAGTAACAACGTGATTTATGATGGAGTCATGCCTCTTGCCTGATTTTGGGCTTAGAAACCACGACTGCAGCTGCCTCCACCCAGCAGCATTTGCGTAGCTGTATGGCCTAGATAAGCTCAGCTGGTGGAGAGAGAGAGAGTGTGTGTGTGGCAGGGCTGAGAGATAGCGGTTAGAGATAGAGATAATAGTGCCCGCCGGTTCCTCTGATGTCTGTGAAATGACGGACCCCTTTGGGGTTTTCAATGCAGACAGACAGTATTTACTGTATTTACTGTAACTGGATTTGTACCATAGTCAGTGGTTAGGCCGAGACAAAAGTGTGGGAAAGGCTTGGCATATTGTGGGCGTAATACTGTAAGGTCAAATTAATCTCAGAACAAGTAAAAGGGTTTAAACGCTGCTGAATTTGGAGATCATTCAGTATAATTTCTCCTCCATAAAATGAGGGACGGAGAGAGCAGTTTTACAGGCTCAATTTTAATTTGCCATATTAGCAAAACCTGACGCTGACTGCTTGAGCTTTCTAAATGAAGGAAGTCAAATACACTGGCCCTGATAATACAGTTAAAGGCTTTAAATTCATCTCACGCATGCTCAGGTACAAAGTGTGCACTCAGCCCCCAGTTCACCTCGGTTCCAGGAATGACATAGTGAGATGTGATAGGATATAGGCATTCACCAACATATGTTTATCACAGGACACACAGGTCAAGAAAAAAAAATAGAAAAGATGCACCCCATTGCCTCTGCATGAGCCTTACCTTTCCTTCTCTGCACACAGATCCTAAACATACCACTCCTTATTTTGTCCTCTAATCT
The DNA here is from genome assembly GCF_043250625.1 of Sebastes fasciatus. Classification (NCBI taxonomy): domain Eukaryota; kingdom Metazoa; phylum Chordata; class Actinopteri; order Perciformes; family Sebastidae; genus Sebastes; species Sebastes fasciatus. The sequence goes on from NC_133801.1 coordinate 20,616,655, forward strand.
TTCCCATCTTTCCAAATCTTTGAAAAAGACCAGAGGTAAATAAAGGAGTGTTGAGCTTTTAATCACTTCTATAACCTTGCCGCCATTGTTCCTGAATGAATACATTAATTTTGACTGTCTGCACTGCAGGATCGCGTAGATCCTGTCCTCACCCAACCTCTCTCTTCGTCTACATTCGGGCCGATGGCACCCACCCCACCCCGCCACCCTGACCCGAGGTGATCGTGATCCTGACCCAGACCCTTTCATTCCACCACAGGGACTCTAGACAGAGGCAGCAGAAGCAGGCTAAGAGCTGCTGGAGGAAATTAAAAACACAGCTACTACTCCCTTTTCCCCTCTCTCCACTAACGTGAAGCCAAATACGAGTACCTCCTAGTAAAGTCTGCGTATTAAGTTCCAAACCTTTTTAATATTTATTGCTGCAGACCCACATTATATGAGAGAGGGAGCTGTGTCTATCACAACTATTTAACTCCAACCTCTTGTTTCTGTGAGGTACAAGATACAATTTAATTACAAATCATTTTCCAATAACTCAGAGTTACTCAAAACATATATATTAGCCTAAGTCACTTCTCTCAATGTAGACTCTTCTGTGGTCAGGTTGGTGAGACATTTCTGGGATCAGCTTGTTTTTATCCAAAGAAAGACGTTCAGAGACTTGGAAATGCTGAACAGGATCCACAGGCAAGGAACATGGAAAATACGAGGAGGGGGAATGCATGGGGGAACCCCCAAAATATGATCCTCTGTGTTTTAACAGCCACTCAAGCAAATTTTTAACAACTGACTGAGATTTCTCACAGTCAAGCAGAGTGCCTTACAACTGCTGAGTCTCAACTGATTTAAGAAATTATGTTATACAGAACCTTTGTTGACAATCTGGACAGTTGCACAGCCATATCTCTAGGCATTGTAACATAAACTTAATTGCTAGGAGCAGTTAACATTTTCTTATTTCTGTATGTGGACTTAAAAGTACAACAACACGTGTCGATCTCATCCACCCTTGCCGCAATTTTACTTTTCATGATTGAAGCTAGGTAGCTAGCCAATGTCAATGGAAACAACTAGACAATACGTATCTAACAAATCAGAGATGTGAGTGGAGTTTCAGGGGTCTGGAAGCAGGCTAGGAAAATTGCGACAAGTTAAAAAGCACCATAAATGTGCAGATTAACGTGTACATCACATCCTCTATATTTTATATTTTTGACCAACAGGTTAGTATCCAATCTGCATGCTCAGAAGACTACTATATCCCAGCAAATTCTTACAGCCAGCTACAGTTGTCACTCTTATTGCTGAATATTTATATTCAGACACATTTAATTGCAGCTGTTTGGGAACTCTCATGGCCAACAACTTAAATGTGGTTGTTATATTTGCAGCATTAAACCAGACATATTTCTGCATTAGGGTGTTCCAGAGTATCTGTAGCTCTGCTGGAGCTGATGTGCACCTACTCTAAAATATAACTACACATGAAAGCTATTGCAGCTGTGGTGATACCACATGGAGAGACCACAAGAAGTCTGATTGATCCCCTTTCCATTTTACTCTTCAGTGAGGCCATACTGGATATTAATCTATAATAGATATGTCTGCGGTTTATTTTCCCTTCTTGGCAGCAGTGACACAGCTATGAGAGAGTGAACTGGCCCTCACATAGACCTCAAAAGCTTTTACAAAGGTGATCTCACTGCTGTAAAGAAAAATCAAGCTATTTTGCTTTTATGCATCTGTGTGTCTTCATGTTCGTGAAACTTGTGGAAGAGTTTCATGTAAACACGTTCAAACAGCCCAAACCCACAACCCCCAAACAAAGTCCTGGCAAAACAGGAAATACAACTTCGTCACAGCGGCATACACGGCACAGCGAAGGATGACTTTGAGCAAACCAGGCAATCGAGTTTCACTACGCCATGAGTCAGTGCACACCTCCACGAACAAGGAGTATCAATTTGTTTCTCTGGCAGACATGCCAACAGCGTGTTGGCCTACACACACACACACACACACACACACACACACACACACACACACACACTAACCTCCTGACTTAATGCAAACAGAAACTGTGGGAGCGCTTTGCTTTTAGAAATGTCAGCTGATCTTTTTCAAGGTAGAGTGCTGATAAAAACTTTGATATATTCAAAATGGCATATTCACGAGTAAAAAAAAAAAAAACTCTGAACCTTGTTCCTACAGGACTACAACTTCCTGTACACTGTAACTCTACTTGGCTGGGGACGGGGTGGGAAATGTTAAGCGACTGGGAGGTCTGGTTAATGAGAGGAGCCGGTCTCTTTACGTGCCACATGTGTTGCAGAATCACACACACTTTTACCCTCCATTCCACACCTTTCTGCTCATTAGTATCTCCTCTATTTTTCTTGGCATTCTCCTCGTCTTCTGCTGTCTTTTCTCACATTTCTTTTGTGTCATCCTGGCTGCTCTTCCCACCTGTGTATTACTGTTCATTTTCTCTCTCTTTCCCTGCCAAATGGACGGAGCAGAGGGAGAAAGAGAAAGAAAGAGAAAGAGAGAGAGAGAAAGAGAGAGAGAGAGAGAGAGAGAGAGAGAGAGAGTGGGTGACAAACCGCAGAGCGTCCAGTTCTCGCTGGGTGGCCTGTGTTCGATACTGACGGCGTGTCACAAAAGCAGCTCACAATACAAACGTCAGGCTGCTACACACACACACACACACACACACACACACATGCGCACAAATGCTGTACATTTGAGCATCTAATGAAGCTTCTGCTGCAGCCACCCACTAACCACTTAGTGCTGTGGTTTTGCTCTGATGCTTTTTATAAACACAGACCTGGAGAGCATGGGGAACAGGTGTCGCACATACTCAGTGGCAGCTGTAGGAGGTTTGACACTGGAGCTGAGGCCTGTGAGAGAAACTCTGTAGCTCTGTCTAAGAAATGTGCCAGACCATTTTAGTTTGTTCTCCTGCCAGTGGCTCTGCACTCGCTGGGGCAAATATTGACTGAGGGCTGGCTCGGGCCCTGCCTCTGTGCTCCACCACATCACCTTGGACTCAGAAGGCAGCAGTACACGTCCAAGGCGACGCCACCCACTTCAGTCTGTTACTCACGCAATAAAATAAAGAGAACTGTTTTTTGTTTGTTTTTCATCACGGTGAAACTGTCAGTTCCACATTTCTTTGTAAAAAAAAAGCTTGTTGTCATCACATATGGGGAAGGTCAAAAGAATTAATTCAAACAGTGACTAGTTTGAACAAGCTTGTAATTTCTGATAAACTGCAACCAGCTTCTCTCTAAATTGACTCATACAGGATTAGAATCCGGGATCTCTGACTTGGCAGATGTTATGCTTTACCAACCGAGTTAAACTCAAACTGATGCCCCAGGCAATCTCACAGTATGTGTAGCTGTATACTGCAAAGGTATATGCTGCACATTTTTTTTATTCTTTAGGGAAAAATGAATAGATTCCTCCCATACATTCTTTTGACTTTTTACATAGTTTTTGGTTAATAAATCACTTTATTTATTCAGTATTCCCATGTGTCTCCTGTTTTTTGTCCCAGTTCTAGAGCCGGGCTGTGACAATCACTATGAAACAGGTCTGAAGTATTTAGTTTGAAAAGTTTTAGAATACAAATAGTTCCAATGGCATCTTAGAGTAAAATGGTACTGTAGTAAGCATATGCTTAATCTGTATTACGATTATGAGGGGTTCCTTGGAACATTTTCTCCCCTGTGAGGGGTCCTTGGTCCCAAAAAGTTGGAAAACCCCCGCTTTAAACACTGATCATTTTCTTTAGGTAGCAGTAATCCATCCATACCTATCCACATTGTATCACCTTATCATCAGGGGGCAGGTATCCATTCTGTATGTATGAACATAGAAGTAGCCCTAATGTCACTTGGAGTCCAGATGGTTAAGAGTTTGTCTCCACTACGTTGGCCTGCACTGAGCCATCTGTTTAACCAACCAGACTGTGTCATGCCAGGCCAGGCCCTGCATTATAGCCCCAGAGCAGGCCTGCTCTTTAGCAATGCAGAGGGTTAGTTTTGGATATAATTTGCATTCCCTCTTTCAAAATGCCTTCTTTGATTAAACAAGTAACCTGGCATGTATGAACAAACACAATAATATACTAAAGTCCACAACTCCACTGCATTTACGGGAGGAATTTATTAAATCAAACTGAAGTCATAAACTCTGACCTTTAAACAGATATAGCGTGTTTAATTGCACTATGGATGTACAACAACACAGAGCACTAGTGGTAATTTTATCAGAGATAATGTAGTCTTGAGGGGATAAAGATCTTTTATGAGATGGTAATGAGTCTTCATGGCTGCCCAAGCTCATTAGAGCTTTTATGCAGTGTTGGACTACAACATAGCATCGTACTGTAGGTTGCTTTTAAAGTGGAGCCCTGCCATGGCTAAGCAGCTTAAACTTGGCCAAACACTTGCATACAAAAACACAAACACAACCTATTTTAGATCACATCACTCATTGTGTCTCATTAGGGTACTTTTTTTCCTTCTTCAGCATCTATTTGATACTCCGTATAAAAAGCCCAATTTGTTCACCATTCCCACCCTGCGCTCTCCCCCCCACACAGACTCTTCAGACAGCTCTCCCTTTCAGAGCTAGAATCAGCCTTTGTTAATTATAAATCTCACCCTGTCCTCTTCCCCTAACAGGCACAGGGAGGGGGGAAGTACCCAAAGTAAATGCATGAGATGAGGAGGGATATTAAGAGCGGTATAAGAGGGAGAAAGAAGTGAGACCGAATGATTTGAAGGAAGAGGTCAGGTGACAGACATGAGAAGGGACGCAGAAAAGAGAGAGTTTGTTTATAGGGAAAGAGGGATAAAATAAGGACCGGGTAGCAACTGTGGAAGTGTGGTTGACCCCGATTCTGCCATGACTCCGCTCCGCTAGAAGGAGGGGGAGTCCAGACGTAAACCTACAGTGACAGGGCTGCTGCTGCTCCAACAACGCACCCCCCACCACTGAATCAGCCTTCGCTTGTTCCTCCTCCTCGTCCTCCGCTCTTCACTTTGCACTTCCACTTGCACAAAGAGGGAAACTTCTTCAAATGTTTTGTGGATATCTACTATGTTGTGAACTGGCAAATAAACTGATGTAAAACTCAAAAACATTCAGCCACACTAAAAGCTTTGTGCACAATTTGGCTTCATTAATGTTGTGGTCTGCATTTCTCTGCGCAACCCGTCCATGCATGTGAAAAAAAGGGAAGAGAGAGAAGCCTGCACATAAAGAATGCAAGGAACGTGGCGTTATGAGCCCGTTTTATTAAGAGAGGGAGCCCAGCGTAGTGTGGGGGAAACAGGCATGTGATGCTGGCTGTAAGCTAGGAGAGAGGATGGACTCAACTGGACCCCTGGGGCAGAGGCCAGCCCAGCACAAACCAGGCTGGAGGGGGTCAAATAAACAAGCCTGCCTGGCTGGCTGTGAGTGCTGGAAGGGCCAACAGGGAGGTTCACTTCAAACCACAGCAGGGCTGCTTCACTGGTGTGTTTACGACCAGGAAACTGCCTGACAACTCACACACAACTCACTGCAAGATGGACAGATCTACACTCATATGCATCCAGTTATAAGACAAATAGAAACACCATGGTGGTACAAATAATCATAAATTGTGAAAGGAAGATTAAAAACTCACGCAGATAACATTTCTAGGCAATGAGACAAAAGAGAGGCCGCAAGCAACAAACTATCAGATCACTCTGGGAAGAGGATTAAAAGCACTAAGCTCACCGTTTTGGCAGGAGACCCTGAGATAGTGTGCTAAGTGGGTTAAAGCACACCCCAAGTCTCATAATCGCTCCGGCCTCCCCTCCTCCCTCACTCCTTCTTCCCTCCGTCTGCCAACACCAGCTGAGGGGAGCAATTTCAAGTCCCACAGATTACTTGGAGTTGCCGAGGTAGAGGGAGTGGAGACGTGCACCAAAAATGTGAACGCGCAACTTTATCTGGACACAACCATGCATCAGAATCCCTTGGAGGACAACAGCCTTGCCCGAGGGGATGCTTACTTTTACAAGAGTCTGTTGCTCTTCCTCTCACACCTACTGTAATGTGTGATCTAGCGTTTCCACCTCCCCTCCCTGTCCCCAGTCTCTTTTTGTGTGTAGAGCGAGCTAAAACTTTACATGTGTGTGGCTCTTTTTATTGATCTGCGTGCACTCTCTGTGTGCTGTTACACAAAAAAATGCATCTGGAGTCCACACTGGATGCCTAGCCAACACACACACATACACCCCCATTTCTCACACAACGTCACTATCCAGACACTGTGGTAGGTAACATGAGTCTATGGTGAAACTGTAGCTCAGCTAGGCCTGGCTCCACTGTAGCGCAGTCCCAGACCCCAGAGAGACCAGGCACTGTTTGCCTGCGGGACTTTGACTAGTGAGAGCAAACAGAGTACAGTACAGTAGGTCCATTGAGACCGAGCTGAAACACAGAGCTGCAGAAAGTACTGTACAAACTGAGAAACTGTGAGAAAAGAGAAACAAAGAATGCGGCCAGCGAGCCAGGGAATTAAAACAGAGCAAATAGAGCCAGAAGTAAATCCCAAAGGTATACTGCATACTGTATAGGCTATTGGTTAAAATGCATACACATATAAAACACTACAGATGGCGCCACGGATTGCAGCCTCGGTACGGTGCTCTCTGGTACTTTTTCGTTTTTTGTGTCACATACTTGGTCAATAAAGGTGTTCCCATTCTCACATGCATGGAGGGCTGTGCCCTCTTAGTCGACTAATCGATCGTTTTGGTCTTGTCAACTAAGATTTCTTTAGTTGATAAGTCGTTTTTTATGCTGTTCTCATGCTGAATGACTTATTTCCAAGATCATATGAGCACATCTCTGGTAAACAAGATCTAAAGTGGTGCTTTTGTGTAATTCTTTGTGGAGAAACTCAGTTTTAAAGATCTGTTGATTAAATCAACTAATCGATTAGTCAAAAAAAATGTATAAGTGTTAGTCGACTAATGAATATCTTTGGTCGAGGACAGCTCTACATGTATGAGGCACCTATGTGCTTGGTGCAAAAATCAAACAGGGTCCTTTATCTACACCTTCTTGCCTTCTACTCTGTGAGTTATAAGACAGGCATTTTACAAAACTCTATCAAAGGTTTGAGATCCCTTTCTACCATCTCTTTGCCTACAGCACTAGTTGGAGTAGTTGCTGAAGAAACTAATCCTATACAATATAAATTAAACACCACTGCTTTTGTGTCTCTGATTGCCAGACTAATCCTTGTAAAGTAAAAGGAAGAAACCCTACCAACCTACACTCATCGGATAAGGGATCGGATACAGGTTAGAAGTTGGATATCTCACTCTGAACGTGGTCTTGTGTGGAACTGAACATTGCTTCCATGCAATGTATCTAGATTCATTCATAATAAAGGTGCGTCACAGTTTTAAAACTGTACTTATTTACTTAGCACTTTTCTTACACTAAATCTATTTATTTCTTATTTTTATGTATAGATGTTTTATTGAGATGTTCCCGGTCACACCATTTGTTCCTTTTTGGCTGCTATAATTGAGATGCTGTGTTTTCTTATTGTTTGTTTTAAGATGAAAATACATACATGCATATATAAGTGCTTCACACACACAAATAAACTTCTACAAAATGAGAGGCAGGTGGTGAGCACAGTCTATTCAGAAGATATTATAAAGAGGGGTTTGTCTCGACTGAAAGAGGATTACTGGAGAAAGGTGTGGCTCCTTTTAACTCACAGTAGCATTGTGTGCGCATGTGTGTGTGTGTCCTTGACTAGCCGATATGAACAACCCATTATGGAAAGTTAAATGGAGACACAGGATCTGGCTGAAGTTCTGTCAGCGCCTTCCCTTCAGAATCCAGAGGTCAACCTCGACTTACTTTAAAACCCGTTTCCTTCTAAACCAGCATATGGTTCTGATGCTGAAGTAGTGGTGATAATTTATGTATGCTTGTTGGTTTCAGTTTGCAGCATTAATCACACAGTGGAGGTGAGGGGGAGTTTTACGCGCCGATAGAAATCTCAGCCCCTCAAAACTATCTCAGGCATCTGAACCGACAGCAGCATCTCTGAGGTGGAATTTGGCCAGTAATAACAGCCGAGTGGAACGTGTGTCTGCTCCAACTAGCCTCAAATAAAATAATAAAACTCCAACAGAGTGACTGTACCACCGTATCACCATCATCACATTGTTCCTCAAACTACAGGAGCAGGGATGGCGTGAAGGCCCTGCACGGCTGTCACTTTGCTCATTCTTCACCCTGCGATCCGAAGTCGTCGCTGTCCCGGGCCTAAACTAGTGCAGAGCGCTGTCACAACAAGCTAAATCCCTCCAGAAGTCGCCTCTCTTTCTCTCTCTGTTTGGTTTAAAGTGTGGCGTGAGTCCAGGGTGTGGTTCTACAGCCATGCGTGCACTCACGCATGCATGTGCACCCACACTGAGCTGCACATGGACTCACAAAAGCATACACTAGCCCAGTTGTTTTCCAGGCCCAGACAGTTATGAAAACATTTGACTAATGACAAAAAAGTTAGGAGAAAAGGGAGGAAAGGTGGAGAGAGGGGAAGGAGAGTTTAAAGGTAGAATTTGACATTTGAGGGAAATATGCATAGTCACTTTTTTGCTGAGAGTTATATGAGAAGATCAATGCCACTCTGTGTGTATGCATTAACTTTACGATCTAGAGCAAACAGTGGATAATCTTAGCTTAGCATAAAGACTGGAAACAGGGGGAAACAGCTAGCCTGGCTCAAGGAAGTTAGTGCGCTCGGTAAAGAAATACTCTGGCACATAACCCCTCTGTGAAACAACAACTTGTCATTTTTACATTTTGGTCTTAGTACATATTTAAACAAACGAGATGCAGCATGTTAGTTAGTGAGCTTTAGAGGTGATGGTGGATAAACTCAGGCTAGCTGTTTCCCTCTGTTTCCAGTCTTTATGCTAAGCTAAGTGCCTCCAGGCTCCAGGTAATATTTAACAGAAAAACATGATGGTATCAATCTTCTGATCTAACTCTTGGCAAGAAAGTGAATAAAAGCATTTCCAAAAATGTTGATTATTCCTTTATAAACTGTGAAGGGAGTGAAAAAATCCACAGCATGGAGGCTCCCCACTGGGCTGCCAACATTCCTGTCAAATTCAGACGTGGGAACCACTGGAAAAACACAGGGGGGAGGAGGGGGGCGTCTGCAGTAGTTGCATGTCAGAAATGTGCTTAATGGATGCAGCCATGTGTGTGCTGAGGTGTTTGGGCTGAGAGCAGTGACAAGAATTCATGAGGTTGCCTAAGTGCATGTCTGAGCCGAGGCGGAGGAGAGGGGAGACGTTGTGGGTGTTTGAGCGCCTTTGGGCAACAAAGTGGGTCAAGCGAGTTTCATCCAGGGGCGGGGTGATAGCAGTGACCTTCAGTGCGCTGCACACACAAGCAGTCACCTGGCAGCTGCAGCACAGAGACAAAATGTCCACTGTCCTCTCTTGTTCAGAGTCTTTTTTGTGTTGCATCTCTTAATCATACTCATCGCTGCGAGAGGAGATGCGCTCCACATACACAGCCTCTCCAGAGACATCCACACAACAGACAATACACCCTCTGGGCTCTCACCTCTCTAGGGGGGGGATTGTATCACATTCACACACTTTTTATCGTCACTCACTCCCACTGTGTTTTGTTCTCCTTCTTTGTCTTTTTTGATTATCATTATTATTTCTCAGGTAGAGCCCCGCCGCACGCACTGAACCAGACAGTTATCTAATCAGAGCTCGGCTGCAGCGGTCATGGGGAAAATGGAGAAAGAAAAGGGAGGACGAATCAAGGAGGTGAAAGAGGAGATGGAAGCACATGGGCTGGCTTTCTTCGACCAACAGGCCTCCCTTTTAGCCTCTCCCTGCCTGTGTCCTCCTATCCCTCCTCCCCTGTCGAGCCAAGTCTCTCCCTCTGAGTTATCAGCTCATCCGTCTCCTCCTCTCCCACGATGATAACAGACTCTACTGTTGTGTGCAGAAACACCCAAACTTCTGTCACTTCCCTCTCCCCGCCACTGCTCTTTGGCCTACTCCTAGGGGACAGCTAACAAGGCTGTCACTGCTGCTGCACACACTCTTAACAAAGCACTCACGAAACACACATGCTGGTGTGGAAGACAGTTATGCTGCATTTCCACTGCATGGTACGGCTCAACTCGCTCACTCGTTCACTTTTGGGAACAAGTCAGGTCCTTTTCTTGATTTCGTTTTCCTCTGCGGATAGTACCCCCTCAGTGTAGGCAAAATTCTCAGCTGATTGCCATAGTGACGCTGCTTGAAACTGCCCAGACTTCATCTTCAGCGCGTCTTCAACTGGATTAATCCTTTCAACGGCAACCAAACAACGTCGGCACTTCCTCAATTGTACGGCATAGTGTGCGATCACAATTGATGGTAGCTTGGCTATTTAAAAATGGCGGGTTCGTGCAGGACATCCCGTGTCGTGCTAGTGACAATTCTCTTTGACCGATCTCTCTTAACTTCACCTTCTAGTATCGGCTCCGCTCTCTTGGAACCTCGACCGAGGTAGTACCAAAAAAAGTACTATCCACAACTTTTGCAAATGGAAAACCAAAAACAGCGAGTCGAGTTGAGTAGAGCCATGCCGGAGATGGGTTATCACCGTCTTAGGTTACAAGGAAAGGAAAAGCTTTGTTTATACCCGTCCCTGTGGTCTCTCAATGAACAGTTGTAGAGATGTCTGTACAGGAGAACCTCCTAGGCCAGTCTTCCCTTGAAGGGCATCCATGTTGAAATGTAAGCCGCAGCACGCACAGTTTACAAAAATTAATCTATAGCACATTTCAGCAACACGGTAATTGAAAGTGCTTTACATAAAACATCAAAAGCACCAAGACAAAGCCAACAAAAACGTACACTGATAACTGATGCTTTTGGCTGCAATAAAAGAGTATTTACCATAAACAAGTGTCAACCATCACTTTTAGTAGTGCAGTCAGTGATGTCATGATCAGTAAGCAGCTGGACAGCAGCCAAGTGAACAGAGTGGAGTTGCTTCAAACTGAAGACTAAAAACAGTCAAACAGCCAAGCATTACAATGCAAGTGTTTCAAAGGGTGGCATCAGCAGTGCTAATTACAATTTAATCAAGCCCTTAAATAAACAGCACTGGAAGGCATGCAAGTCCTCACATGAAGTAGTTACTCAGGAGATGCCTTTGCTCAGACTCAGCAAAAAAGCTAAAATAAAGAAGCTATGTGTATTGTGCTGGAAGGAGCTTCACTATAGTTTCCCTCTCAACAGTCTTTGAAAGGCCACAGTTAGATGTCTGCTCCTTACAACTGATTTATGTGACTAAACACTGGATAGATTTGAGAGGTATTTTATAAAATAAACATACTGTATTGGCAATTGCTACAATGAAGCTACTCAACATCATAGCATTTATCTTAGATGAAGTAGAAAAACTTTTGACCAGGATATGCCTATTCTGTAGTTACCTCATGCTACAAGCACTAGTTGTTGCTTTGAGATGCCAAAAACAGATTTAATGTGACTTCAAGGCCATGTTCTGACAGACATTAGCACTGAGGGGGAAAAAATGCAGCCAATTCATTCATTTCTATGAGGCCACACTGTGTTGACATGGCGGGGTGCTACGGCCAAAATGCGAAGTCATCCGTAAAGCAGATTCCTGGTATATTACCTTGTAGCGTGAATGATGTAAATTTACTGTTTACCTTGCGATGGTAATGGAGGATAAACCGACTGTCACAGTGAAATCCTTCCACACCGTATTATAAACTGCTGTGCAGTGTTTGGCATCTAATATGACTTCAAACTAACAGATCTATAACTCAAACTGGCCCTCCAGGAACATATTTCATCTTCTCACCTGACCTGAAGCAACAAAGCCCCATCCCTTGCCTTTTTTTTCAGTCTGAACGCCCACTAAGAGAGGCAATGAGTTTGGCTATCTTATGACAAATCGACCACAGCAAACACTTAACAATTATTCAAAAATGTTGACTATATTGAATCATTTTGATTTATATAGTCACTGTTTATATACATACACACAGTGGATTACATACTCTGCAAGTATGTTTCTCTGAAATTCCCTTATGTCCCACTCATAGAGTGGACTTAACATATTGCCCTGCCTCAGCGACAGCACAAACACATTAGCATACCCTCTCTGTGCTGAGTAGACCAAATGAACTTCTGTGGAAATAGCCCACTAAATAGCCTCCATCCCAGCATCAAATCTCATTTGCAAATAAGGAGGAAAGAAATGCACATTTTGATACAGTACAATAAAAAACTGGGCCCAAGAGGCATTCATGGAATGACCACATGTTATACTCAATTAGCATTAAAACAATGGCTCCACAGTCAGCAGTCATATCCTGAGATCTGAGCTGTGAAGAAGAGGCAGAGGGACAGGAAGACCATATGTATGTATGCATGCGTCTCTGAATGGCTGCATATATGTATGCATGCCTCTCTGCACACATACCACAAAATGAGGGAAAAGAAAAGGCACTGACTTTTGATGTCGTTCCATAAAACATTTTACAATGAGACAGAAGAAAAAATAACTAAAAACATCTTTGAAACTCACCCATTCCCACCCAGACACATAACCACACACATACATGAGGCTGTGTATGTTTAGCTGTCTGTGTTTCAAACAGACGTGGAAGGCACAAAAAGCAAAACATCCTGAGGGGAAGGGGGAAACATGTAAATCTATCTACCCGTTTCCTGATAGTGTTTGGTGTTACGCCCTTTTCTCCAGCCGTTTTCTTCAACAGCAGTTGGAGATGATCAAATACTAAACTATCCAAACAATGAATGGGCAAAGATGAAGTCCAGGATATCAGCTGCATTCCAGAGACAAATTGTGTTAACATTTTTCTGAGCTTGGAAGGAATGTTTTTACTCATGTTCTGTGAACTGGTCATTCGTTTTCGTGACTGATCTCTGCAGTGGACGGCCACTTCTCTCCCGATGCCTGTTATCTGATTCATAGCAACACTCTTCCACACCACACACTTGCATCCTCCTCAGCACATACTCACTTCCTGCAGCACAGAGAGCCAGAAGGAGCACAGAGGCCGGCAAGCGCCTCCAAATAAAATACAGATGGAATTTCACATGAGGTGTCTGGGGGCTACAAAAGATGCTTTTATGTCTCCACAGAAAGAAACAAAAATGTGGTCTTACACACACAACTTTCACGATGAAGAATTGAGTCATTGTTCAGACATAGTGGGCTGGGTCATTACAACCTTTTGTTGATCCAGTGATTCAGGCCATTGACTGAGATGAAGGGTTTTTAAACTTCCTTATTCACATTCTTGATCGAACGATTTCAAATATCCTGTCATTAACATGAAACTCCATCAGTTGAATAAACAAAAATGTTATCTTCTATCAGCACGAATATTTAAAGAAAAAGAAAAAGATCACATGATAGTTGGTTCATTGAATTTGCTCTGTTTGCTCGATTTCTTTTTTCGATTAATCGTTTAGTTAGCAATTTCTCAGAGCAGGCGGTGACGTTTTTAAATGTCTTGTTTTGCATGACCAACACTCAAAAACGATACACAATAAAAAGATATTCAATTTACCATTTATGACCAAAAACAAAACAACAAATCCCCACACTTGAGAAGCTTCTGCTTGAAAACATCACTGAAATGATAGATCAACTATAACTGTAGCGTGGCCTTTAGATTTTTTGCTGCAGCTCGGACTAAAATGAACAGCGAGTGACCTCTTGACAGCTGTGTGATGGTCAAGCTCATGTGTATGTGTGGCACACATGGTTAATTTACTCCTCCGCACTCCATTAAAAACAGATGGACACAGAATCAACTGTTTCTTTTTCCCGTCATGCAGGATTTCCTCTTTCCAGAACATCTCTGCTATGTTGGTGTGTGACAGAGCTCTTTGTGCACACACACACCACCTGTCAACCCGATGTGTGAAGCCTCAGTTAGGGACAGATATGAAGCAGGTGTAACAACACGCTCTTCCCCTTAAAGCAGCAGACAAACTCAACTCCCAAGACACAAGAAACAAGAAATCAGAGGAATAAAGGCAATGAAGACATTACAGAGAGAAAGGTGTCTGCTCCCCCGCTCAGCTGCATGACAATTCATATTAATGGATGTGTCTCTGAATGCTTTGCAAGTCTCTACAACAAAGCCTGTTCTCTGGAGATCAAATGCATGATTTGTGCTTCTATCATCAACCGTCTCTTACAGCACAGCACTGAGACTCCATTTAACATCATCAGTCCCTTCTGAACGAGGAATATAGGCTAGAGAGAAACATTATAAAGGGGGAGAGTATCAGATAAGAGCTCTTAATGTTATGAAGATGAGCACATTCAGTGCTGCTCAGGGACTAAGCAGGCTTAAAGCCAGTTATCGCAGCGGATCCTACCTCTCATGGCCTTGGATTCAATGTGAGAATTGAGAAATAACCCAAACAATTTTGTCTGGTTTTCTGTAAAAAACTTCAAGCTCTCCTCTATTTCAATAAATACAGATCCAAGTGTGAACTCACCACCTGACAGGGCTGAGTACAGGCTCTTTATTAAGTGGACATCCATTTGTAAATCTGAGTGGCCTCCACTTGAAATTGCTAAATGGACAGCTCGCGTAAATTACTCTTTACGTACAGCACTTTGTCAGGCTGTCTAAATGATTGTAGCACATGTATACATATCCTGTAACCCTGTCAAAAGCTCAGTGTTAAGCCCAATAACCCTGTTTAAGTGTGTTGTGGATGGATGGCGAGGCATTCCCTCTCGCTCTCTCCCTCTGCTACCAACGCTGACCAGGGGGAGGACGCAGGCTGACCTGTGGCAAGAAAGGCCTCCTCAACATCTGTGTTTATCCTCTTGCTAAAACCAGCAGGCTATATTTACCCCAGTCAAACATACCCAGAGCAGAGAGGAGTCAAGAGTAGCCTGGGACACCTACTCAGTCTTATATCTGCCCTAACCTCTGTAAAAGCTATAAACTGTGCACACTGTCAGCGCTATTAGGCGAATGCAAGCACATTTACGCGCAGGAGGACTGTGATTCTCCGATTCATCCTCTTCCCTGAGAAGAAGACACAGATTGGTAAACAACACCTGAAGGGAATCTGACCTCTGCAGGAGTGAGAAGAAGAAGAAAAAAAGAGGAGCGAGGCTTGATAGATCAACTGCCTACCTAGTAAATGTTTTATAGCTGCACAGAAGGCCATAAACCAGAGACTCATTTCAGGAAACATTGGTGTGCTCCTCTTTCTGTAAATCTCTGACCTCTTGACACCGTCATGCGCGGTGACTTATGGATAAGACCCTCAAGGGAGGCAAATGCATCAAAGAGAGTAGGGACGGGGGGGCTTGCAATACTGTTGGTGGTCTGATACTATTTCATCTTAAACTGGAACACCTGCACTCTGACTAATATGTGTATGACGCAGGTCTACTGAACGCGCATTCAACCTGTGTTTGGCCCATTTATATTAGACAAAAAACTCCTGCACACTGTCTCAATTACTGCTGGAATTTTTATTTCTGATGTTAAAACAAGATAGAATAATCTTTTTGAGAATGTATTTTAGCCTTTGGGGCTTTAAGCATTCATTTTATGGGAATCTACTCATTTAATTTAAGCATTTTGGGGCACATTAGTGTTTTACATTTCTAGCTCCATATATGATATTAGTGATTGTCATAGAGTAAATTGATGTTGGTATTTATACCTTCCTATTGCCCGTGGGGAATGTAACGGCCGAGAGCTGAGTGTGACGGCTGCCTCGCTGAACTACTGCGTCTCTCACGCGTGTGGTATCCACACCAAGCCCCCAGAAAGAGCGCCGGTCGTTGATCTCAATTTTCATAGTGGCCAAATGGTGGTACTACAACTTCCGTGTCCGTCACGTGATGCTATTGAGTCCAAACATACTTTTTCCCCATAGACCCTTATATTGGGAAATTGCCTCTGGATTTGAAGGGTGCTATAATTGCCTTGCTTTGACTATATTTGTTTTTAGTCTCAGATCATTCCTTGTATGCATCCCAGGTCCAGGTACCTGTATGAACTGAGTGAGTTGGATTACTGTGTCACAGTGACAATACTGACTTTGTGACTTGTGAAACTGCGGTAATGTGAGCCGCAGAGTGGAAAAACCTTGGTACCGCCAGCCGCCGTCTGACTTCCGTTGCTCCTAACATAGTGTTATTATGGTAAGAACGGCCTCTGAGCGATGCGATTGGCATTACCACAGTTTTGCACTCGGCGGCTCACGTTACCGCAGTGTTGGAAAGGGGTGAGTGAGCGGAGGGGTACTCAGCCACTAGATGCCACCAAATCCTACACACTGTACCTTTAAATAAAAAATATATCAGAAAACAGAAACATTTAAATAAATTGTCAACTTAAATAGAAACACCTGTTCACCAAGGTATATTGCTGTCCCAACTGTACTCAACCCCGGTTGGGAAGAGGCAGTGATGCCAGGTGTGACGACGTGTGGTGGCAACACACTCAGATTTACCGACATGGGTTGAACGACCTGCGTCACAGTATTGGTTTAATAGGAGTATAAACCATCAGCATGGGCCACCAATAAACAGAGAGAGAGAGACAGAGAGAGAGACAGAGACAGAGACAGAGACAGAGAGAGAGAGAGTGACAGGTTTGAAATATATTCCAATGGCTGAAATCTAAGACAATGCTACATGTTCAGGCCCCTGAAAACACACACTTATACACACACACACGCACACACCCGTCACTGTGCACCCTGACACAGACCAGATGGGATCTTTAGCCTAAGGTATCGTCCTCCCTCTCTGCGACCTAGCAGGGTACACCCAATGATTGTGATGGATGTTGTTTGAGGTGCTTGAGTGTGTGTTCTTCTGCACACTGTGAGAACACAATTTTTCATTTCTATTAACCCTTATTTAACTAAGACGCCTCTGAGGATTAAATAGGAATCTGGCAAGAGGTTTTTCGTTCTAAAATTACAAACAGCAGGAGGGCTGCCAATGTGTCGCGGTTAGGAAAGGAGAACTTTAGGCAGAGCTGGTGCCAAAACTCAAATCTTTGCGGCCTTAAAAACATCACAGAAAATACCCTCTTGGAAATATATTGTTCACCCAACAGATGCCCTGTGTGTAAGTTCTTTAAAATCCTTGTCAAGAATAAAAGAAGAGGGAAAAATCTACAACTGATGAGTCACCTCAACAAAGATATGACATGGTGATTCAACTTTATGTTTGCAGGCGAAATAACTCAGGTGGCCCACATTCAGCTCTCTTTGAAGACAGGATCTTTTGTTCACGCAGCTGTTTGCAATGAAACACTGAAATAAGTAGCAAAAAATTTGAGATGTTCCTCAAGATCACAGACTGTAAGCAATTGTTATCTGGTACCCAGTGGAGCCAACACAAGCCGACTGCTGGAGGGGCTTTACAACTATGTGACGTGGGCCCAAAGTTATGAAATGCGTAGATTAACATGGATAATGTGATAACGTTGTAAAAATGCCAAAACAAACAAGCGTATACAGACATTATGGACCTGGCAGGAGTTTCAAAAAACGTGTAGTGTAGTTATGAAACATTTTGATTGAGAAGGGGAAGTTTAACTATTGGATCTTGAAATATGTCCATTTTTTACTAGTTTCAGAGTGACACATTTTCCTGACCAAAACCAAAACTAAGAGTTCATAAATTACATTTTTCTCTCAATAGCATGGGGTTTAGGTCAGTAATTTTAAAGCTGTCTTGCATTGACATTAATTGTAATCGAGTCTGGTAACCCAAGCTGTACAACCTGGAGAACTATATGGCATTTGGTAAAGGGTTTGTTACTTGAGCATGCTACACAGCAGAAATGTAAATCTTTAAATAGAGTAGGCTATAACCGAATACTACACTACTACTAGACTGTGCTGATTTGTTTCAATGTTAATACTAGAACTTGAGAAAATAGGTATCTAAATAAGAATGCAAAGAATATCTAAAAAAAACATTTAATGACAATGACCGTTTTTACATTGTCGTTTTAAGGGCTCCGTTATTGTTGGCCCCATGGCTTGGCATACTGTGACAAGTGAAAAAGGACCATTACATCACAACTATAGTAGCACCACACTGGGGCTGTACCGAATAAAAAATTTTGGGCTTCGAAGCTTCGGTGAGAAATATTCGAAGGTATTCGAAGCTTCACAGAGCACACGCACCTCTACACCTAACAAATAGCGAAATCCGTCTGAGAATAACTAATAATAATTAATGTTGAATATGAATAATGTTGTGGGATTATTCCTTATTTTATAGGGTATTCTGGGATTTATACATTATTATTATTATTACATACTTATATAAAAAAAATTTTTTTTTAAAAAAAGCATTCATATAGTGATTTGGAGATCAAATACCATGGCAATGGTCGAAGACCTACATCACCCCCAACTGTATAAAGACAGACAATAGTGGAGTTAAGGAGTTAAACTATAAAATAAATCATTGCATTTGAAGATACTATTTCCAATGTATCTACACCACAGTCTGAACTCCTGCTTCTTGGTTTGCTTTATCTCTTGGAAGTCACAAGCTCCTGTTGTTCTCTATACATCCATCAAAGCCAGCTTGCAGGGACATGCTGCTGCTGCACTCACTGATGTAATAAATCATACTTAACTACAAGCATACAGCAGTTTTTTCTTCAGCTATCAAATTTATGGATTTTTTTGCATCGTCAGACAGCTAAAGACTTACGAAAGAAGACAGGAAAGGAGTACATGCTGTAAGTGAGATACAACGGTGAAGGTTATGAGCAGTGGCGGCCTTGTTTCAAACTCTAACGTCTCACAAGAGCAGCGTGTCTGAGGCAAGTGTCATTACTGGCAAAACATTCTTTGAATTTTCAACTAAAAACATACAACACTGGAGCTGCACAGACAGTTCACAGGCCATAAATAGCAAGTAAGTCTACTTAGTTTTGCTTTTCATATAGAACATTTTCAAACAACCATTAAAAGGATGGGAATTTCTTCCTGGAAGCTATAAACATAAAGCATTTAACTGACTTCTGCAGTCTGGTGCAACGCCTTTTGATCAAAGGAAACCGGATTTACAATATGGAGAACCATGTCATTATTATTCAGCATAAACTTCACAGTTCAGAACTGTATTCAAATCTCTCAAATGTAGATGACATGCAGGATTTTCCCCCATTGTGCAGCAAGCAAACAGTGGGCAGTGCTGCTGCTGCTGCTGTTACAGGCTGGTATAAGTAGGATAACCAGGGTGAGACATTAAAAGCATCATTCTCAGATTTTCCCCGGTAATAATTATTCCATTAGTTCCAGATGGGAGGCAACCAGAGTAAATGATGCCCAGAATATGTGCAGTGCTGCCATGCTCTGCTGCTCTAGCACGACAGATCCATCATGCTGATACTCGACGTGTCATTTCCTGAGGGTTGGGGACTACAGCAGCAACAAGGGGGATCTCTATGAAAGGGAGGCATCATCACCTCTCCATTCAGTGCACACACTTGACCACACACATTTTTACTGTGTGCACTTCCTGCACACACACGTCTTTTTGACAGCTGAACTGAGTCTGCATGTCCAACCGAGATAAGATAAGATAAGATAAGATATTGCTTTATTAGACTGCAGTGGGGAAATTTGCAGTGTACAGCAGCAAAGGGGATAGTGCAAAAAAACAAGATGCATCAGCTAACACAGTAAAAAAAAAAAGAGCTAAACAAAGTGTAACAAAATATGAACCATTTAAATAGAAGGAAGTATAAAAATATGAGCAGTATATACAGTATTGACAATAAACAGACTATTAACAGAATTGCACAAGTGGAAAAATTATATGCACACTACCAACAACCACGATCAGTTCTCCACATTTAAAAACATGTTGCACTCTGCAAAACCAGTGGCATTTACAACTACTGCAACACTCCTGTGAAAAAAAATAGTGTGTAGCCAGCACAGCCAGATATTTCCCCATGCAGCTCATTCTTGAAACAAGCCTCCAGCAAAAAAAAGGCAACTTCCGATTTGCAGCAACTACAACTACTCGAAATTCAAAGCTCGTCCAAGGCTAAACTAGCTGGCTAGCCCTGCTCCCCCAAACAAAGCTCTCATTGTCTGGAACTTGTAGTCTCTTGTAGTCTCTTGGCCCCTCACAACTGTGATTAACTCAGGTGCTAAAAAACTACAAGTCTAGTACGGCAGAGTCTGCGCATGCGCAGTGGAGTCTTACTGCTCAGGAAGGTTGTAGAGTATGTTAGTAGTGGATGAATTGTTGCGTATTTGAGGTGTATTTGAGGCTGTTTATCTACTCTGTTGAATGAAAGGGGGTCAAAGTGAAGCGTTGAGCCGGTGTGGACGGTTTCAGGAGGTGTTCAGACTAATAAAGAGCCGTAGTAGAGAGCCTGTTCTCTGCATTGACTGAAGTTAGTCGGCTCGGCTCGGCTGTCTCTCGGTGCTTCACTTCGTCACTTTTCAAGCTCTGAATTAACCGAAAATGTTCAACTAAAACTGTTCAGAGAAAGCCCAAAAAAAGAGCACACCTTACCTAACTCCCGGTGGTTTCGCTCGGCTCCTATTCCCGTTAAAATAACCCTCCAGACACGGTGGAAACACGTCGTTGTTGTAGCCGACGGTCGACTGACTGACTGACTGACTGACTGTTCACCGACCGTTGACGCTGCCAAGAATGCTCAACCGAAACCACCCGCACTAGTGATGTGTTGGTCCGAACGAGTCGGTTCTTTCAGCCGGCTCTTTTAAATTAACGATAAGAGCCGGCTCCCGTCCGAGAGCCGTTTTCCTTTTTTCTTTTTTCTTTTTTAATTAATTCAGGGCAGGATGATAGTATGATCTTCTCCACGCCACAGGCACTCCATGCACTGACTGTGACTGAATGTTGTGTTAATGACGTCCGTGTGACCAATCAGGTGATGACAGACAAGGATCATACCATCAAGCAGGGAGGGGCAGGTGTGCGCGGTGGGCTGTTGGTCTACAGGTACAGAGCAGGAGGAAGAGGAGGAGAGAAAGAGAGAGGAGTGCGGTGCGCGAATAGCAGACAAGATGAGTTAGGGTACGTGTCCACAGGCTCCGGGCTTTCCACGCTTCCCATTCATTGTCTATGTAAGCAGCCGTGCAATGCATTCTGGTAGCGTGGCGTCGCGATTTGAGAAACGGAGCGTCACAACGCCCGCTCCTCATTTGCATAAAGATGAGGGCTAGTCTACTTTATGCAATTCACGGGCGTCTGACGCGACTCGCCGCCTCTCGAAACTCCCGAGAGTCTTTTAAAATAAACGTTGTCGATCCAAAATAAAGACAGATTTAGCAACTGCATGGATTATTTCTTGCCTCAAATGTTTTCAGAAACACATTTCGGTGAACTATTTTCGTGAAATAAGAGAAGAAAGTTTCCAAACGAGCCTCCAGTTTGAAAGCTGGGAGCAGCAGCCCACGGAGGGAAAGCTTTCGTCCAATCAGGTGGGACAGCCCTTATGTCTAGTGACACCCCACAAAGCGTCCAATGTTGGGAAATGTCGCGTCCCCTCGCGATAAAAAAACGCCCTTTGGACACGTACCATCACAGTCGGAAACGAAGCAGCATGTAAAATTATGGTATTCTGGAAATTATAAGGTTTAGTATAATTATATTGAATAATTTAAGTGATATATGTGCACACATACTAATCATAGGTCAAATCAGTGCTAAATTTGGCTGAATTATAAAAAGGCAGAAGTGGTAAAATGAAGAGCCGTTTGGGAGCTGAAAGAGCCGGATCTTCTTTGGTGAGCTGAGCCAAATGATCTGGCTCACTAAAAAGAGCCGGAATTCCCATCACTACCCCGCACACTCACCGCGCATGCGCAGCTCTGGTTGGCGCAACCTAACTGATAGTAACACACACACAGGGGGCAGCACGAGACTACCACTGGGACTGTGGACACACGCACACACACACACACACACACACACACACACACACACACACACACACACACACACACAGCTTTAATGAACATCTGGTCAATTAACTGTGAATATTAACAGGAAACTACATCTGAGTGTAAAACACACGTATGGAAATAACACCAGAGAAGCATTCTGTATATATTGATCATGCTGCCTGGTCACATTTTGATTATTATGCATGGCACACAAATTAGTCAATAGCACAACCTTGTGGTTGCTAAACAAAATCAGTCCTCTCTTATATCAGCATCAGCTTTATTGGCCAAGTATGTGTACACATAAATAGACATACAGGTAAACATAACATTACATTACATAGTGACTGTGTAATATCATTTTCCACTTGTGCAATTTTGTTAATAGTCTGTTTATTGTCAATACTGTATATACTGCTCCTATTTTTTATACTTCCTTCTATTTAAATGCTTCATATTTTGTTACACTTTGTTTAGCTCTTTTTTTTTACTGTGTTAGCTGATGCATCTTGTTTTTTGCACTATCCCCTTTGCTGCTGTACACTGCAAATTTCCCCACTGCGCGACTAATAAAGGAATATCTTATCTTATCTTATCTTAGAAGTACGTGAAAAATATGAATATATACAGTATGCATATAATGCAACAATAAACAACAACATAGCCTACAATGTCAATATGAGTCAATCCTGTACATTGTATGTCTAACTAACATTGCATATATGTTAGTTACTAGGCTATTTGACACATTAATTAGAGTAGATTAGATTAATCTTTATTGTCTTTGCACAGAGTACAAGTACTGAAGTGCAAAAGGATAAAGTGCAGAGTAATGTACAGAGTAATGTACAAAATAAACTGTATGAATACATGGAGTAAGCCTATAGAATAAACAGCAGGGGGTAGATATGAATACACTAAGATATATATATAGTATGAACAGTACAAACATGTGCAACAGTTGTAATAGGCAAATATATATGCCTAGTGTAAGGTATGAGTACAAGTAAGAGCAATAGTAACACATATACAGAATAAACAGCTGGAGGTAGGATATGAATTCTGTGTATACACGATAAATCATATATGTATATAGTATGGGGGTAGTAGTATAAATATGTATCCTATGCATGTAATTCAGATAAGTTTAAAAACAGTTGTCAAGTACATTCAGTAGTGTAATTAATTGTTAAATTTCACCAACATGCAGGACTCAATCACATTTTTTTTTAATTGAGTCAATATCACCATTTTCACGTTCGTCAATTATTAATCATGTTTTGGGAACATTTTGGGAATTACTCCCTGGGAGACCAAAAAACATCAGAGCCAAAAGTAACCACAATAAAGATAAATCGAAGATAACAAGTTATAAAGTACATGTACATTTAAATTCCACTAGTCTTAATCATTTTAAAAATGCATATTATAAAGTGACGTTTTTAACATAGGCTTAACATTCCATAGATACATTTTTAAAAAGTAATAAAAGTAATACTACTTCACAACTATCAAATAGCAGATAGTGCACTGATCCTGATTGATTAGATTTAATCAGACCATCTTTAGAAACAAGTTCATTGGTGACCTGCCTAGTTAAATAAACTACATAAAATAAACATACAGTAGGCCTACAATTAGTTAGGTATTGACAAAATAATACATAGTGTCACATTTCTACCTTTTTCCTCTCTCTTTGTGTAATTAAAGTTGCACTTGTAGCTTAAATAGACAGTCTGCCGTCTGTGGAAGAACAAATACTGCAAAAATATCTGATCTGTGGTTTTAAAGTAACAATGCAGCCAAACAGAAAGTCTTCTGATCAGCTCTAACACCAGACCAAAACCTACAACCTAAGTGTCTTGATCTCTGCAGCTGCAGCTGTCTCTGAACCAGAGGATGATGTTGATAATGGGGTGGCAGTAAATAGAGTGATTTCTTCAAACAAAAATAACTATGATAAAAAAGGAGTCAGAAAATTGTTGAAACCTTATTTACTGCTTGGATGAAGAAAACTAGAGAACTAAGTTTGACTCAAATAATTTTCCTATTTCTGAAAAGCATAAGACACACTCAGATACAAACACCAGACCGTTATACAAAAGACTGACCTGCACTGTCTATAACACTTCCCCCTTCCACCAACATTTCTTATTTGTCTCATTTTGTTTGTTTCGTTCAATTTTCCCCATCACGTTATTCCTGTCATGTCACCCAATGTATTTCATTTTGTCTTGTCAAGTATCACCGGTCTTGTCTTACATCACTAAATAATTTAAAAAAGAAAAAGCATAGGACACTGAACCACCACTAAATACATTGTGTTTCACTCATTACGCACTAGGGGTCAGTACAGCTTAAAATTTGATGGGCAGGGATATTACTTCTGTATATGGCATGAAAACCCCAATGATTGGTTGTATTCTGAAATGCAATGAAATTCCCCCTCCCCAAAAAATCTGTAAATAAAATAACAGTTATTATTCAGGTATTATTTGCTTTAATGAACAATTGGATTTATACACACTGTGATCCAACAACATCCTGTGTCCCCAAACTAATGTCTTTTTCTCAGGAAACACAATTGTATGCAATGTCAAAAAATTATGACGTTATTTTTTTCTCACTTTATCCTCTCCTATAAAAAAAAAACTGGGAAATCTGATTACTTTTGATGAATTTAAAACATTAATGAAAGACCTAGAAGCAGAGTCAATCGGGAGCGGTTGGTGCTTCTGAATATTTTCACTTTGACTTTGGCTTCAAACACTTGATTTTAATGTGTTTTGTATGATATTATGCTATGTATTTATTTGCATTTGTTTTATGTTGTTGCGTCGGAAACTTTAATGTATGTTTAAATGCTGCTGTCTTGGCCAGTTCTCTCTTGCAAAATAGATTCTTAATCTCAATGAGTACTACCTGGTTAAATAAAAGTTAAATAGGGGCTGTTGTTCTTTTGTGACCTTTGACCCCTGACCATGTAGGCCTACATGTTCCAGTGAAAAACCCTCTAACATTGTATTACATTATTATTATTATTGACAGATAAATGATCATGCAATAGGGCAATGCACGGTAATGTAGAATAAATTAACTATATCTTTGACGACTCATTACATTCCTAATTATTTAGTTAAATTAGCTGCCATTATGATGTAGGTCAGCAGGATATGCCCCATGCAACTACATTACCCACAGTGCAACAGCCCACCCTCACCACCAGCACAGTCTCGTTCCAACCCTGAACAGACTGTCCTCCTCCTCCTCCTCCTCTCTGCACGCTGGAGCTGCTGCACCCAGATCTGCAACACACGTGATGTGCGTAAATGCGCACACAGACCTGCGCGCTCCAAACCATCACCATCGCTATGTTTTGTAGATCGGTGACAGAAGAAGCACTTGTTCCCACGTATGTGGACTGCGCCCCGGTGTACTTGGATGCAAAAACTCAGCCCACAGACTTGACAGCTCGGTGCTGGAAATGTCACGTCTCTTTGGAGGAAAAAAGCGTTTTTTAGTTGGTCGCCAAAATTTGTGTTACTGACCTGGATGGTGCCTCTTTTTACTCCGATGCAACCACACGCCCATGCGACGATATCAGTGGATGTTGCTGCCTTCAGTGTCCAGGTTAGGTTACAGTAAATGTTTACAAATACAGCTGTTTCTGGCAGGCAAGCTGGGACTGGATACAACATTATACGCGCATCATAAATAACTGTTTCTATTATTATTATAAGGATGGGATCTATTTATAAGGGAATCATGGAGCTTTCATCGCCTTATATCATCTCGTCCTATACTCTAGGCTGATGCTGCAAATGCCTCCATGCAAACCTTTATATTTTCCACCTGATGGTTTCTGTCTTTCCTAAACAAGTCGTGGACTATCGATTGATGATCTGCAATGCGTGCTCTGGAGGCAGCAGGTTATAATAAATGCTGGCATCCCTTTACTGTCTGCAGCGAAGAACAGTTTCTTTTCTCACCGAGGACTCGTCACCAAATGGACGGGGCCTTTTTGATAAAAGCTATTCATGGACGCTGAAACCGGCTCATGCATGTACCATTTAGCCTCCACTGGCTTGTCGGGATGTAGGGCGAATATCCGCGGATATTTCCAAACATAGAGGAGAAAACAGCCCGTCGTTCATGGAGATGGGTGGCGGGGGAGGTGCATCGACACTGGGCTGGATGAGAAATAATGAGGACCCCTGCTTAGAGGATTTCACTCAGCTCAAACACAGACTGTTGTTTTTATTGGCAGCCTAAATAGCCCATATTCCACATTATTCAGTTTTATTATAACCTGAGTGTCTGTGTTGAGCCCTCAGAGCCAAGACACTTTAGTTCTCAATGGGCTGATATGTGTTTATTAGGGAAAAAGATTCAAAACTATAAATTATGAGCCCAGATTTTGTTTTTGTTAAGTTTAGATGAACCCTGCTTAATTGTAAAGCAATGTAGAACATTGTTATTAAGTATGTAACTGCTTCATGAATTCACTCACTGATCAGGAGCTCATGAGACTGAAGGCATCTTTCTGTGGGATTTCACCAGCTGTTTCTTAGATAAACACACATTCACGTTCTCCTGTCTGTGGCAGCTTTCCAAAAGACCCAATAGTGGAAACAATCAATT
Organism: Sebastes fasciatus; assembly: GCF_043250625.1. Lineage (NCBI taxonomy): Eukaryota > Metazoa > Chordata > Actinopteri > Perciformes > Sebastidae > Sebastes > Sebastes fasciatus. The sequence goes on from NC_133801.1 coordinate 20,643,360, forward strand.
AGGTTTCATTGGGGTTACACTCATGGATCTGCTCTTGCTGAGTGTCATTGTTTGACCTGATGTACGTTGTCCCTGAGTGAACTTGCCTTTGGGAATACATGCTACTTACACACTGCGTAGCAACAGCACAGCAGCAACCGGTGACAGGATTTGGCACAGTTTCAACAGCGAGATGTGGTGATGGGGGGGAGCAGTTGCAGCTCTCTGATCCTCTGATCCCCTATCCCCCCCACTGGTGGTCGAGGACGCCTCGTCTCTGTCAATGGGCCATGTATGGATTTTGTGCCTGAGTTGACAGAGGGCAGGCCTACAGCGTCCAACAGCAGCCGGACTGCCATGAACCCATACGGCAGAGCGAGCAGCGCGGCAGCCCCCCTGTCCTGCACCAGCTGTGGGGGCTGCTGCTCCCCGCCTCCCCCTTGCCTAATCCCGCCAGGGCCTCCCTCGTCTACTACCTCCTCCTCCTCCTCCTCCATGCCCCCGAATATGACCCCTCCGCCACCGATGTGTCCGGCCCCGGTGGTGCAGGTGGAGAACGGCAGCAGCTGGAACTCCTCCTCCGGCTCCCCAGACTCCCACCCTGGTCACCGCTGTGGCGCCAACAACCCCAACCCCTACTGGACGGCAGTGTTTGACTATGAGGCCACAGCAGACGAGGAGTTAACCCTGCGGCGCGGGGACCTCCTCGAGGTTCTCTCCAAAGACTCCAAAGTGTCTGGGGATGAGGGTTGGTGGACAGGCAAGATCCAGGACAAGGTGGGTATCTTTCCATGCAACTACGTCACAAGGGGGGACGCCGCCAACTACCAGCAGCTGACCGCTGGAGGGCTGGTGGCTGGCGGGGTGGGTGCCTGCCCCTTGGAGATAGACTTCAAAGAACTGTTCCTGGAGGAGGTGATTGGAGCTGGTGGGTTTGGGAAGGTGTACAAAGGATTATGGCTGAGAGAGGAAGTAGCAGTAAAAGCCGCCAGGCAAGATCCAGATGAGGATATTAGTGCCACAGCAGAGAGTGTGCGGCAGGAGGCCAGGCTGTTCTGGATGCTCCGGCATCCCAACATAATTGCTCTCCGAGGGGTCTGCCTGAGGGAGCCCAACCTGTGCTTGGTGATGGAGTTCGCCAGAGGGGGGGCTCTGAACAGAGCGCTCGCTGGAAAGAAGGTTTCCCCGAGGGTTCTGGTGAACTGGGCGGTCCAGATTGCCACAGGGATGGACTACCTGCACAACCAGGCGTTCGTACCGATCATCCACAGAGACCTCAAGTCCAGCAATAGTAAGTACTGCAAACAAGTCAGACTCATCATCATCAGAGAGGCTCTTCATCAGTAGATGGAGTTTGCTCAGTTGTCATGGTGATGTTACATCCATTATGATGTGACCTAAAATGGGCACATGATAACAGGTGTTATTTACAGGTTGGAGATCGTAACCCAGTTATTGCATGATCAAAATGTGGCTGAAGGTGCCAGGATAGTTACACTAAGAAGACCTGGCACCAAGATATTCTTCGTCACAGTACAATTTCCAAGGTCAATAAAGACCCTTAAAGCTCGCCCCTCTATATGTATCATCTAACACCAGGTATATATGTAATATAGACCCAAATACAATAAAAAGCAGCACAACAAATACACAAAAAACAGCTCTGCTGTGAACTATGCTCCCTTCTATAGAGACATACTCTCAGTTTATTAGGTACACCTAGCTAAAACTAAAACAGTCTAATACAACAGCCCTGCAATATATTCTACCTTCATGAAGTTTATAATGTTCAGTTTGTGTTGAAGCTGTTTTAGAGAGGTGTTGATTCAACTTTATGATCACATTGGAGGATGTAGTTTGTGCTGCTGTTGAATTATATTGTGTTACACTAAAAGCTGTGTTTAGAAAAAGCTAGCAAGTGGATCTTGACTTGTCAAACTTTTTAAAACAGTTTAAAAACTGAACAATATAACCTTAATGACGGTAGAATATATTGCAGGACTGCATTAGTTTTAGCTAGGTGTACCTAATAAACTGGAAACTGAGTATCTGTTCTCCCCGCTTATCTGTTCTAAACAAATTAGGGGAACAACAGTATTTTGTTGGTTTGACAGTGATATTTACTCAAGGTGAAAATAATAGGCGAATGCTATCACAACATGTTGCCCATAGTAACAATGGTATCAGGATGATTATTTCGATATGTAATATATTGCAAGACTCAAACATACCCTTTCAAAGGAATAGTTTGACATTTTGAGAAATGCGTTTATTCTTATTCTCGTTCTTACCGAGAGTCGGATAAGAAGATCGATATGAAGCAGTAGCCAGGAGGCAGTTAGCTTAGCTTAGCACAAAGACTGGAAACAGGGGGAAACAGCTAGCGTGGCTCTGTTCAAAGGTAACAAAATCCTCCTACCAGCACATCCAAAGCTCACTAATTAACATTAGATTAGATTAGATTAGATACAACAAAATTGAGTTTGCAACTCCCCATCACATACACAATGCATTAAAAGACAGTCTATAAATACAGGCTACTGTATGTTATACAGTGTTATATCTCCTTTGTTTCAACCGTACAAAAACTGAAGTGTGAAAACGACATGTAGTTTTAAGGAGGGTTATGTCCCGGACTATTTCTTGTCTTCATTTCTGAGTTTAATGTGTGAGTGAGCTTTAGAGATGCTGGTGGAAGATGTTGTTACGTTTGGACAGAGTCAAATTAGCTGTTTCCTCCTGCTTACAGTTTTTGTGCTAATCTAAGATAACCCCTATATAGTCTCCTGGCTTTACCGGTGTCAATCTTCTCATTTCTCATCTTCTTCCTTTAAAGTGGCAAAATCTTTCATATACAGCAGAGATCAATTCTTTTAAGTTCTTAAGAACAGGGCAGAAATATCAAATAAGAGTAATATTATATTAGTAACAAATGAACCAATGAAAAAGAGCGTATTGTGATATGTCGCTGTAATTTTTCCACTTTTAATATTGACATCTGTATATGGTCACATCTGTTAGTTTCTCCGATTGGCCTCTATGAAAACCACCGGGACAAATAAGTGGACATTTACAAACAGTCTCGTAACCATTTCATGACGTTACAGAAATGTGATGCCATTGAATATTCGCATACAGAGGTGTTTCTGGGAGCTGACACCGGATGAGAAACTTAAATTGAAACCAGCAGGGAGGCCTAAGTCCTGGAGAGCTGGTCTCCTTCTGCCATCTTTTCCCTGTCATCTCTCTCTGCACCTCCTCTTGCTCTCCATCCTCCTCCTCCTCTTTCCTCCCCTCCTCAAGGAGAGCAGTTCTGCTCTGCAACTCACTGTGCTATTTTTGGTCCTTTGTGCTATTTGCTGTTTAAAGACGCAGTTGCAGTTGTTGGTGCATCAAAGAAATAACACGCAGCGAGCATCTAAGTGCATTTTTATGTGTGTGTATATGTGCAGGTCAGGCTGTGTGTGTTTATCCCAAGTGACATGAGTGATGGGGGAGGGAGTGTACAAATATGGGTGGAGTGCGCAGGATGCTGACTAAAGGCCTTTTTAAAGAGGGAGACAGGCAGAAAGTAAGTGTAGCTTAAACACACTTGCTGCTGATCTGCCGAAATGTTTCCTAATCTTCAATCCCTCACTCGGTCTCCTCAAGTATCACTCTTAAACATGCTCCCATCTCCTTACTCTCCCTCCTCCCTGCGCGGCTCAGTAACAGTAACGACGAGGGATCAGATGCGTATTGGACAGTGGAGCCTTGGCAACAACAACACCATAACGCCGCCTTTCCATGGTGACATGGGCACTGCTTCTCTGTCACTGAGTCATACAGCTGCTAGCCGCTGTCAGCTGCTGCGCAAAATGTCAGTCCCCCAATTTAGAGTATTGTCTGTGAGAAAATAGCAACTGAAGAAATGCAGCACGAAGGGCTCGGACCCTGAATGATGGCTGAAAATGTGTGGGTGCTAATCGTTAAGTATGCGATTAGACTGTGACTCACACCCATACAGAGCGATGTTTGCATTAGCTTGGCGATGCCCAGAAGGGTGAAGCATGGAAGGAAAGTGAGAGACAGAAGTAGAGAGTGAAAAGATTGGGAGCACAACAGGGTGGAATAGATCAGGTTGTGGAGGGAGAATAAGCTCGGGGACCAGAGCGAGCGGAGATGTATGAAGCGAGAGAGGAGACTGATGGGAAAGAACAAGAGAAGGAGAGCGCGGGGGATAAACAGCGGTTCATCTCAGTTTAGAGTTACACCTCAGCTCATTGTCCAGGTGCGCTGGTCTCAGGTGTCCTCTTCAAACCGCCGACCACTTGGCATCGCTGCAGTTACAGAGCGGCTCAGGCCCCCGAGCTTCTCCTGTGTCTTCTCATCAGCCGGCTTCTGCTCACAAACACACAATCTAAACACACAATCTTCATCCTCCCTCGGTAGAATTCATCGAGGCAAAAACGTGACACTGATCGTAGACTCGATGTGCGTTTGAAGCTTTACAAACATTTTACAACACAGAGATTTTTATTTCTGGCTCACTCAACATGCTTTCATCTAATTTTAGCCCAGCCAAGTTAAAGATTTTTTAAGGCGTGTCCTTGTGCATGTGTGAGAGTGTATTCTGTGTTTTAACCTGAATGAGTGTTGTAGGTCGGTCAAGGCCCCACAATGTAACGGGGATAATCTGATTACCGTGACCTCCTTAGAGTGATGTCACAGCATGTTTGTGGGTTGGCAGGTCATGGCCCTTGTGGTCACGCCTTACCTGTCACTCTGATCCTGGATCAGCCTCCGGTCTCTCAAAGCATAGGGCACCAGTCCTCTTTGATTGGCTCAATTGACACGTGGGATTAAAGTAAAAACAAAGGACAGATTCAGAGCGCTCTCGATCACTATCTACATTATTTGTGTGAGACAAGGGCTGCAACTTTCATCTTCCATTAATCTGCCAATTGTTTTCTTGATTAATCAGTTAATTATACGGTCTATAAAATGCTGAAAAAGGTCCAATTTGACACATTCAGAAATTATTTTGTCTGACCAACTGTTCAAAACCCAAAGCCATTCATTTACTATCACAGAACACTAAGAAAACCAGTCAAGATTGACGTTTGAGAAGCTGGAACCAGTGCATTTTTGCTTAAAATGAGAAAAGTTGTTGCAAATTAAGTTAATCAATTAATTGACCAATTGGTTCAACTCCATACAAGACTAGATATTGATTTTGGCTATCATAATATCCTGATATAAAATCCTAAATGTTATTTTTTCATAATTGTAAGGCTACACAACGATTCATTAAAGGTGCAGTGTGTAGGATCTGGCGGCATCTAGCGATGGAGTTGCAGATTGCAACCAACTGAAACTTCTCCCGTGTGCTGAGCGTATAGGAGAACTACGGTGGTCGACGTGAAGACACGAAAACGTAAAAGGCCCTGTTTTTCCTGTCAACAATCATTGTGGCAAAATCTCCAAGACCAAGATTAAAGGTACAGTGTGTAGGATTTGGCGAAATCTAGTGGTGTAGTTCTACGCGTTCTACAGTTATTGTTTTTATAGCAGACCGTTACTATGTATAACAGATCTGCTATGGGCGCAGTTCTGATGTCGGAGTCTGGCGGATCGTTTTTTTTTTTGTCAAATTATTGATTTCTTAAGTAAGTAGCCGTGTAATAAGCGGGATAATGTTATGAAATGAACCTGCGTCGGGGTCCGGCATCGCCTTGTCTGGGTTTATTTCACAACAATGACCAGCTCACTGTACATTATCCCTAACTTGACATACTGTATTTGGTCATATATATTGTAATAGTCTGTGTTTCCTAGCCTGAGATATCGGTGTCTGTGGTCACTTTTTACTCAAGTGTGGACTTGGATACCTTTTGTAGAAGATTTTAGGCCACAGTTAACCGATGACAATTAAAGCCTTAACTACTGTATATTGATAAAGTGGTATAGTGACAACTAAATCAAACACAGAGATATCATTTAAGCCTATTCATTTACTTTTAATTCAACGTGAATGCCAAGAGATGATCAGAAACATCTACAGTTCCATGGCAACCAAGCAAACTTAATCTGCTGATGAATACTGTATGATAAGGGCAAAAGCTCCACAACAAGTGAGTAAGTGGGCCTTGAGTTGATGTGCTTTATTACCTGCCAGGATATGAGACTGAGTCATGGTTCCTTTTTAATGGTAGGGCCTACGTGTACGTCACTGAGAGTCACTGATACTTTATATAGAGCTCTATAGAGGCTTTGAGTCAGCTGCAGGTAAGACAATACAGGTGAGCGGAGCACCTGTCGCAGTAAGACACCAGGTCATATCTGTACCTGCAGCTTGCTCTTACATACAGTAAATGGAATATAGTTTGTCTCACTATGTACGTTTATATACATACAGCTAATAATTGTCTTTCCCTTTTAACACCATAAGATGTCTCCACCTTAATCCAACTCTTATTAAAATGTGAATATAAGTAATAATTTTTTTGGTCCCAGATGAAGCATCTGTGATGTTTTACTGTGAATGCTCAGGCCATTAGACACTCAATAAAGAGGTTGACATTACCTGCTGCTTTCACTGCTGTAGCTTCAAATGGATGCCATGTTTACACAGTCAACAATCATCTGAATAGTGGGAGCCCCGTGTCTCGAAGCAGGCTTGTCAAGTAGCCTATAAGCTGTTTAGTATTAGCCTACAAAGCAAGAAAAGACAAATGAATGTAATAGATTTCTTTGGGCTTTTTATTTTATTTTTGGTGTTAAACTAGCTAGCATGACATCAAGAACAGGACATGCTGTAATAGCTAGTTAACAGATTAGCAAGGTGAGATATGGCAAATAGTCACCGTCATTGAAAAGCCTGCGTCTGGCTGTGTGTGTGTGTGAGAATATAAGAGTGAGTCTGTTGAGGAAAGGATTACGAGTGGAGGCCAGTGCCGGCTGATAATCCTCCAGAGAGACAGAGCGGTGGAGGCCGAGACTGTGACTAACTGGAGTGTGAACTAGCAATACGACTAAATAGAGAGGAAGAGGCCGGTATCACACGCCTTTTAGCCTAAAGTGTTGAAGCATTTCATAGGCATGGATTTGAGAAATTATGTATGTATATAGGCCATGTATGGATATGGCTCTTATTGATTTAAGGGTGTCGCGGTTAGTTTGAGATATATTAAAATAACTTCAGTAAAATCAGTTTCAGTGATAAGAGACCTGCAGCTATAGTTGCACCAGCTGTTCCCAAGTTCAAACTTATATATGTGGCCTAGTTATAATGCATGTGGAGATTTAGGCAGAAATAGTAATGGGTTGTACGACACAAGCTCTTATGTAGAGATTATAACACGGCTTTGTTGAATACTTGATTCTGATTGGTCAATCACGGCGTTCTACGGTCTGTTATTTCCTTATAGCAGACCGTTACTATGTATAACAGACCGTTGCTACGGGCGCAGTTCTGATGTCGGACTCTGGCGGACCGTTTTTTGTGTCAAATTATTGATTTCTTAAGTAAGTAGGCGTGTAATAAGTGGGATAATGTACAGCTAGCGGGTCATTGTTGTGAAATAAACCCCTTCAGGCCGACCCCTGTCAGGGTTTCTTTCACAACAGTGACCGGCTGGCTGTACATTATCTCTTACATAATAAGACATTTCCTACAAATTTTAAACTGTATTAATACAACAAAATCTCCATGTATGCCTGAATTAAGTCATATCGACATTTAGGCCTACAAAGGATTGGCAGTTAAGTTTAGATCGTTTTTCCCCCCTAAAATTGTAATTTTTGGAAGTCATACCGCAGCTTATGATGCTACAATGATAACATAACTAGGTAAGATACGTAAGAACATAATTGATTGCTTTTTTATGGGCTACAGATGTTTTCTAGCAACAGATTTCCCTGTTACTAAAGTCTTTACTAGCTAGTTTGAAACTAGGTAGTAGGCCTAGTTACTAAATATTCACACCCAGTAACTGTCAGGTGAACGGAGCTACTTGAACCAACTGACAAAGCTATTGTTAGCTTGCTTATATGACCTGTTTAGGGATGGTCAACACGTCTGACCTGACAAAATGCTGATTAATAGGCTAATTACCTGAACTGGGAAAATCTTTAATCACATTTCACACAAACAACACAACAAACCTCAACTTTTAATATGTTAACATACTTTAATATAGCTAGTTACTAACATTAAAACTTAGTGGATGGATTTATGAAGAGATGCAACCCAATCCTGATAGATAGTTGCATATTTACGGTGTCACTGTCTTTCCTGACTTAGTTTTATTTTTTGTTCAATTTAGGAACATTTAATAATAAAATACACATTTGGCCTTCATAAAGAGAAAATAAGGATTTTGAGAAATGAAGGGAACGTGTTCAAACAGTGGAAAAGAGGCTCTTGGACAGAATGATTACACGGCAGGCTGTGTGTTTTAATATCTGTGGGCATGTCTGCAAGCTTTGTGCGTGTGCCGTTGAGTAAGTAGGCCCGTGCCGTGTGCGTATGGAGGTCGGACAGCAGGACATGCTGGCGCTAGGGCAGAGCACTCACACTCCTGCTATCACACACATGTACACACTCATGTACGCGCTGCGACAGGGCAACAATGACCCCATTCTCACACAGCAGCCCAAGACAGAGCGAGGGAGAGCAGGGCCCACAATGGCAGGAGTCACTGCAGGGGGGATGGCGGGGGCGAAGGATGGGAGATAGAGGCAGCGAGGGGCGACTGTAGGCCGTGAATGACAGAGCGGAGAGATGGATGGAAGCAAGGCAGGATGGGCAGAAGAATGCAGTGGCTGTGGAGAAACCCCTGGAGGCTTGGTTGGGAAAGGGAATAGAGAGATGGATGGGGGGAGGGAGAGATGAAAGCAGGAATAGGGAGAAGTATAAGGGCAGTTTGAGAGGAGGTCAAACCATTCTTCTTTCTCTCAGTGAGCTGGCTACAGATTAAGGTTAACGCTTTTGATGGACTGTAGGCTGCAGATTTCCACTCTGTGTCTGTCTGTACTGTAGGCCTCATTATATCAATACACTTCAAGTTCAAGTCAAAGGCACAACTAAACACTTACAGTAAATGTATGGGCATTAGCCTACCGTTTAAATAAATATATTGAAATTATACATTTTCACAGTGATACTTTGTAACCCACAGAAATGGTTGTGTTCTTGTTAGCCGTGTTAGCGGCTATGGTGGTCGGTCCACCACCACAGGTCCAGACTGAAATATCTCAGAGGATGAATCCTAATGACTTTGGAAATCACGACTATCCCCAAGCTCCACCAGCAGGTTGACGTGTGGTTTTGAGTGAAATATCTCCACAACTATTGGATAGATTGCCAAGAAATTTGGTACAAACGTCATTGCCCCTTCCTCTGACTTTTCATATAGTACCATCATCAGGTCAAAGTTTTCCTTTGTCCAATTCTTTGATTTATGTCCAAATACCTGCAAAACTAATGACATTCCCTCAACCTCAGCTGTAGGCTACTTTGTGTTTTGTGCTAATTAGCAAATGTTAGCAAGCTAACACCCTAAACTAAAACAGTAAACATGATAAACATTATACCTGCTAAATATCAGCATTTTAGCATGGTCATTGTTAACATATTAGCATGCTGACATTAGCTTCAGAGAACCACTAGTATGGCTGTAGACCACCCAAAAAGCAGCCCCCAAAAACCTAGCAGTGATGTTTTACAGTATGCTTTTCTGGGGGGTGACCAGATGAGAATGGGTGGAATTTGGGACAGGGAAGTTGGGGGTGGGAGTAGTAGTATTTTTTCCTGCAGACTTTGAAATCACTTTGTTTGGATGTCGTAAGGCAGCAATGACCCACGGATATTTCCCTCCCCAGTCCTCCTGGGTACCTGCAGTAATGTTTTTTTTTTTTTGCTGGATGTTCACCAGGTCCCTGGACACTGGGCTCTATGTCGACGATGGATGGTTTAATTTCCCTCTGTTAATGTTTTAGTGTTATGCATCGCTGCTATGCGTAATTGTTTAATTTGTAACACTACTGTACACAGCTAAAAAACTACAACAGCCATAATTAATGTAGGCTGCAGACATAACAGTGCCCGTCTGTGGGAAAAAAAGGATAAATGGCGATTGACGGTAAGCGCCTGGCAAAGACTTGTTGTGAAGTGAATGTAATGGAACAGGGGAGGGACAATGTGACATCTAGTGGCTGAATGTTATCAGGGTTATCAATAGCACTTTTAATGTTTTATTAGGTTATAACTAATCAAAACTCAAGTTTAGTCAAATTTTCGCGACAACGGGACAGGATTGGGGATCCGGGACAACTGCTAGTAATTCGTGACTGTCCTGAATGTTTTGGGACGTCTGGTCACCCTTTATGGGAATGATTTCTTGTTGTGTATTTTTCATCTGTTGGCAAAATCCATTCAGACATCTATTGTCATGTTGAGCTTCGGTATCTCTACTGCAGCTCCAATGGAGTTGATTTTTCAACAATGTCAGACATCAAATGTGGGTAAAAATGTGTGTTTCACTTTAGACCCACAGTGTTATTCTGACAGCTGCAACAGGGAGAAAACCAGAGATATATTGTGTTCTCCACTGACAGTAGCCTCATCAGACCAGAATGCAATACAAGACAAGACATGATATACATTGTTGAAGGGTTGATTTGACTTTTTCTCAGTAGTAGTGGACTGAAGATGCAGGTTGAGGGGAAATTATAGTACTTGATAACTAATCTAAAAGTCAGGCTGACGGCACCAAACAGTGAAGAGTATCAGGACTGTTGGAAGGACTTTGGACTGTTTTCAGTTCTCTGGTACTACGAGAACTCGGCCACACTGCTAACAGATGTTTGTATTGCCTTGCTGTCAGACTGGAACGCTGCTGAGTTTCAGTCTGTCTCAGTGAGTGAGAGACACAGGGAGAGCTACAGTGACACAACTAAACCAAACACTGACACCCAGTCAATGGCTGCATGATTGAATACACATCCATGCGCCCACACACTCATACACACATTACAATTATTTTCTCCACTGCTCAATAAAAAGTCGATTTGAAGCCAGTTAACAGTGAAGACTCCCTGCTGCTCTCTTTTACTGCAGTACAGCTCTTGCCAAGTCTACTGACACACATTAACACATCCTCCTGCTGTATATTGTTGTACATTATGAGTTGCATAATACAGCTGAGTAAAAGTTTTATTCATAAACACATCACGTTGATGTGTGCAGCATGTACTGTGGTTTGATTAGCTGCTTCTGATCACTGTTCAAATGTTGATTTTGTCACATTATGCTGTAATTATATAATTGCAGTGTATTTGCATGAACAGACACAAGGCTGGAACATCTTATAGCTTCCAGTTTTTCTAAATGCCGTCCTGCGAAACAGGCCCAAAGTGTATTTGAGTTAGGAACAGGCGAACAGTAGTGCAGTAAACACCAACGTTAAACGCCACAGGCAGCGCCCTTCCTCATCATCGCCTCTAATTCACCTCAGTTCTTCAGTCAGACTGAGAAGCAACGGCACGAGAGGTCATCAGAAGTTAAAGTCAAGATGACAAAGAAGTGTAACCAGCGGGGAAAACACTCAGCTAGAGCAACAGAGACAATACATTTGTGTCTCTCTTTTTACTTTAACTATCAATTGAGTTTCTTAAAGGAACAGTGTGTAACATTTCGGGGGATCTATTAGCAGAAATGTAATATAATATTCATAAATATGTTTTCATTAGTGTATAATCACCTGAAACTAAGAATCATGTTTTCGTGAGCTTAGAATGAGCCCTTTATATCTACATAGGGAGCGGGTCCTCCTCACAGAGTCCTCCATGTTGCTCTGCCATGTTTCTACAATAGCCCAGAACAGACAAACCAAACACCGGCTCTAGAGAGAGCCTTTCACGTTTTTACTTTACCTGAAGGCCACCGTAGTTTCCCGACACGCTTGTGAAACTGCAGTAACGTGAGCCGTAGAGTTCAAAACCGTGATATCGCCAGCCGCCATCTGACTTCCGTTGCTCCTAAAGTAGTGTCATTATGGTAAGGATGGCCTCTGAGCGAGGCGAATGGCATTACGACTATAGACTGTATATAAAGATGGACGATGCGTCTCTACTTCCTCCCACTGTACAAAAGTGAAGCCAAAATATCCCGGATACGGGAGCTTCCATCTTGAGATTTTGGCGTCATTTGGTCTGCGCAGTAGGGATCGGACGGTGGAGCCACGGTATCGAGGTCACATGCCCGAACCAATTGCAAGCCGAGCAAGGCCGCAGCTTGTCAGCGAGAGAGACTCACAGCTGTCAATCATGACGTCTCACCCCATTTTATAGCATCAAATAAAAACAATTAAACAAATTATAACATGAAGGGACACGATCTATACTGCAGCCAGCCACCAGGGGGCGATCAAGATATTTTGGCTTCACTTTTGGGGAGCTGTCATGTCTATGGTTTTGCGCTCGGCAGCTCACGTCTTGGGAAGGGAGGAGTGAGCGGAAACAGTTGGTTGCAATCTGCAACCACACCACTAGATTTTGCCAAATCTTACACACTCTACATTTAAGTCAAAGGTTCCTGCAGAATAATGCTCCTGAATATAAGCACAATATGACTTTGTGTTTCTCGCCACTACACGGGGGCAAAGCCGTGCATTTCAGTAGACAAAGCAATAAACACAGTCAAGTCACACACTCACATTGGCACCTCCTGGGCTGTTGTATGTTCGGTGGCTGTTGACTCGGCTGTTAGAGGGTCATTGTTGTTTGCCAGCAGCCTGGCACGGAGAGAGGGGAGTCGGGCCAAGCAGAGAGGGCGCTGGGTGTCCCCCGAGTCGAAAGTCCTTCACCCACTTTCCTAGTGGAGTCAAGTAGAGGACACTTCAGTCATACAACAGACAGTGCATGTTTGGAGTCTATAGAGTCTATACTAGTGTAATGTTTTATTTATGTCCACTATGGAGAGATTTGACATGTTAACATGTTTTCATGTTGTACACTGGAGTAGATTCCTGGACAACCCACTGAGAGCTCACGTCCATCCATAACTAATGGATCTTAAATGAAATGCAATAGACAACACTGCTCAGTTTTACGGTGTGTTATTGTTCTTATCAATTATGTCTTGTGCAGTGACTTATCAGTTTTTCACTTGTTCGGAGAATGGGCGTCTTTAAAAGGGATTCACTTTTATTTTCAGTCCTACTCAGCTTAAAACAAGTGAGAAACTGTACGTCAGGTGTGATTAGTCCACTAGTCGCAGAAATGTTCTTATGTCCGAGACCTTTTCATGAAAGAAAGAAAATAGTTACACTGACTGGATCTGTACTGGAAAGTTTTGAAATGAACCTGTTTTTATTTGTTTGTTGGTGCGTGTTTTGCATCATAAAGAAGAATAGAAAGTCACTTGCATGTGTTTGTTTCCCCAAAATTGATAGAGGAACTCCTGGTAAAAAAGTTTTGTTGTGACGCCTTCATCAGAGTTTTCTTTATTAGTTGTGAATAAAATTCAAGTGATCAAGACATGAGGTGATTCTTTTGCTTTTTTCACGCCAAGTTTGTCCTGAATCATCTTTGGGGAAACAAAATTGTGGTTCTTTTTTTGCACTCAACTAAAATTTAGTACAGGAGAAGCACCCCTTTTTCCTCCTTTGCCTACTGGAACATTGAACATTGTTAGATTCAGCCCCGAATTTGAAGAGCAAAATTATTTTGATGTCTATTGTAAGTTAACATACAGCCCAATATTTTGCATTTGTTGCACACAAAAGCAGTCTGGCTCTCTGCAATTCGTCAAACTAAAGGAGCCACAAAAGTTAAATACTGTCATGAGTCAAAAAAAAAAGAAGCTTAAATCTCTCTTAAAAAATTCCCACACTGTAAGTACTCCCTTTTTTTCATACCTCACACACTCCACGCAAAAAGAGCCAAAAGAAAGCCGCTTCATTTAATACCTCAATCTCTTCTGAGAGAGGAGATGCCTGGTCACACGAATCTGGCAGCTGTGTTTGTGTGGAGACAAAGTGAATGGCTGCAGGGTGAAACTGTGCCACTGCGCGGCTCGGGATTAGAGCCCCGATGGCCTGTGGTGGTACAAGTGGAGCCAAAGCGGGGTATCAATGACATGGGAGCGTACTCACTACAACCTCCATATCAAAGCGTGGGGTAACGGGGGAAGACACCCAGTGTTTCGCTGCACGCCTCGCTCTGGTGTCCATCAATTTTTACCTTTTAATTGAGTGATGATTAAGTGCCGAGATGCTCCTATCTGCAGTGTCTTAGTGAAGCAGTTACCATACTGCTGTGTTTTCCAACTTTTAGATAACTAAACTGAATGGTTTTGATAGAGAAACAACAGCTTTAAACGTGTTGTCAAGTTGCAAATCTACTATGTGTGACTCTGTTTGAATTTTCCACAGTGTGTTCAAACTAAACAGACATGGATTTGAAGTTATTTGAAGTTTTTTTCTGTGATATTTTATGTCTTCCTCTGCTTGAAATCTCTTGAGAGACGAGATGTGTGAAAGCCAAAGGAAAATGGAGAGACCTATTGAGAGACAAAGACAGCTGGTATGTGCTGCCAGGAAAATGACAAAAGCTCTCCCTCCAGTCATCTCTCTTTACCTTTAGCGGTCCGCATCTTTTCATCCACTCGTTATTACCCTCTTTCTCGTAGTGCTTGTTCCTTTTCTCCCCCACCTCACTCTCTGTTTCTTGCCTTATTCGTACTCTCCTGCGCCGGCTCTTCCTCCCTTTTCAGCTGCTTCTTCTTCGCCATATTTCATTTTTCCTCCCTTGCCCTCATTTCTGCAGCTCTTATCATTTTTGTCCCTTTCTTGCCTCCTTCCTCTCCTCTCATCCTCCGTCTACCCTCCCCCATTCATCATCTTCAAACCGCCACGCTCTTTGCCTCCTCATCCCCTACTCCCACCACCACCACATTATGTACACACAATCTACCTCTCAGTTACTCTGTTTTTGTGACTTTTTTGCTTTCCCTGCGTCTCTTCTTCCATTTCTTCTCCCCGGTGTGTTGTGATGGTAGCCAGGCTGGCGACAGCTGCAACAGCAGACAGTCAGGCAGTGGGCACCGGCAGAGGGAGGGAGGGAGGGAGGGGATGATGATGAGGGGGAAAAGTGGGGGTGCGAAGATGAAGAGACAGTCCTAAGGGTTGGAGGGGGAGGTTACTTTTTTTGTTGGCAAGGTTTTGATCTTTGTAGCAGAAACAGAGACGTTGGGCCTGCGGGGCGGGGGGACTGGCTGCTCAGCATCCCACGGGCCCGTAGCTCATCTGTGTTGATGCACCGTCGGCTCGCCTCCACGTCAGTCAAGTTGCTGTATTCATCACCCTGACAGACGGCTGGGACCAGCACTGAGGTGGTGGTGTTGTGCCTAAACAAGCAGCAGTTCTGGGCATGCAGGGAAAGGATGAGGAGCTGTGAAGGTGTGGTGAGCCGCGGAGAGTTAGAGGGAGGTGTCAGAGACTATGTCAGGACCTGATTCGCTGACTCGGCGCCATGGCAACAGCTGTCCCACCCTGCAGGCTACACCTGTTTCTGCACAAGAGAGGAGGGGGGAAAAGGGAACAGGAAGAAGGATGGGTTAGGAAGAGGAAAAGCGAAATGTCTGCAAAAACTTTTCTACCTGCTCTCATACAATCTAATCTTGATGACGCTTGTTCTGTTTTCTTTCTGGGTCTTGCTGAAGTTTAAACCTCAAATACTGAACATCAAAGATTTGACTGGTAGAACTGTAAGACTACACTTCATTAACCATTGATTTTGTATGTATATTTAGTATAGATAATCCACTGAATACTGGGTATTCAAACTAGGGCAATATATCGACATATCAACATCGTGATATGAGACTAGATATTGTCTTAGATTTTGGATATCGGAATATCGTAAAATGCCATGTGTTGTCTTTTCTTGGTTTCAAAGGCTGCATTACGGTAAAGTGATGTAACTTTCTGAACTTACCAGCTGTTCTATTATTTGCCTTTACCCACTTAGTCATTATATCCACATTACTGATAATTTATCAAAAATGTAAATATTTTGTGAAAGCACCGATAACCCTACAATATTGTTGCAATATCGATATCGAGGTATTAGGTCAAAAATATTGTGATCGCCCAGCCCTAACTCTTTTAAAAAGAATGGTCAAAATAAAGCAATAGATGATGAAATATCCTGACGCTGACTTTCCCAGTCTCTAGTGCGGGTCAAACTTCAAAAACTCAGGATGCTATAAATCTCATAATGCATCATTAGACTCTCCCTACCTTGTAAACTTCCAAATCTGTCAGACTCCATGTACACCAGTTTGTAACTCACGTGTTTCTTTAAAAAAAAATATTTTCTCAGACTTTAGAAAGCCACAGAAGACATCATACAGGATATACTGTATAGTACTCCACATGATGAATTATTTGGAGGTGTAAAATCAGTGGAGTGCCCCTTTAAATAGAAAATTAAGCGGGAGTAAAAAAGAAAACAAAGCGTCCTCATAGGGGCATGAGGGTTTTCTTTCTCTTCTTTCCCAGCGTCATAGTCTCGGTCTGTGACCTCTGCCCTTGTTACCATAACAACAAGTTAATGACACAGCAGACTGAGCTGAGCCAAAATAACACGCAACAATAACAGTTAACCAGTTGAGCCTTGTGTGTCCTTCACTGTTACCTCGTGGTAACTCTAAAGATTGTTGAGTGACATTCGGTTGTACATAGAAAATTCGCATATCTTCAATGAGTCTCTTACATCGATAAGAGATCAAGTGCAGGAATACAGAATGCACTGGTGTTTGTATGTGATAGGAGGGGGATTTGATTTGTAATTTTGCCAAAATTCAGTTTTAACGTTTGTACTCAATTTAGTTTCTTAGATTGATTTATTGTGAAAATTAAAGTTAAACTGTAACTGCAGGAGACCGACAACAGGAACGCCTCAATGAAAGACAAACTAAGATAGTAAGAGTCTTGAAAAATGGCCTTGACATACTGATACCTGACTAGATGTCACTATAAGCTGATTAAAGATTGCGGTTTAGACGAGAACAAACCAAAAAGAGGGCAAAAAAAATCAGGGAAGGTCAGTTTCACCACTTCATTCACCGCAGACGTCAAATGAAGGACAAAAATATTTTTAGCTCAATCCTAAATACACATCTGTTGGCTACAAAACCTGCATCAAATCCTCCATCCTAAACCTGTAGTGTAGCCTATAGCTGCATTTCCCTGGTTCTCTTCTGAAGGGAGTTTCCACCACATGCCAAACATGTTTGTTTTGGTGTTGTAAACTTTGATGTAAGTCGTTCTGCCATAAATACCATGACTCAGAAGACCCTGTGATTGCATTCCTCTGTGGTGAAATATCCGAGTGGGTGAGTGTCACCTGTGTTCTCACCGCACTGACTAACCAGTCTGGAGATCATTAGTCTTAGATTAAAGCCTCACCGCTTAATGTTTGAACAGTGACTCTGTGGCATTTCTCAACACTTAGCCGGGGTCAGGGTCCAAGGATGGAGGAAAGGGCGACGGCTGTTTAAAGGTTAAATCAACACTGAAAATCACACGACGGGGGCAGGAAACTGCTCCTCTGTCTGTGGGCTGAAAGTTTGACAATCAGCAGGTGTTTTTGACAGCTGATCAATAATACTCGGCCGTAACAGAACTGCAACGTGCTATAAAGTTTCACACGGTGTGCCATAAAACCTGTAATCCTCCTCCAAGTCTGCACTCAATGACAAACTGGTGCGGTGCGTACCCACGGTAGCGACTCTATTTGTTACAAACATAACGCAGGTCATTGATAAGATGAAGTCTGACTGATGCACAGAAAGGTCTTGTTGGAGGACAGACGCTCTTTGCATGTAAAATTAAATGGGTCATCTACTGAATGCTTAAACGTACACTGAAACAGTGGAAGCTCATCCTTTGATCGTGGCAATAAAGAGCCGTGCAGCAGCAGTTATTCTCGTTGATTAACAGTAAAATTGACATATTGTAGTGTGATTAATCAATGACACATCCAGGCCTGTGATATTTCCCATGGCGCTTGTTGCTATGGAAGACTTTGTAGTTACCAGGGAGCTTGTCAGCTTTTCTCATTCGTGTGCTTTACTCTATTTTGAGATACCATTTCCAGCAGCATTGCATTGTGTAAAAGCCACATTATCCTTGAGGACTTTTTCCCCTCATCTGTGATAAAATGTGCTGCGATGCCTCCGCCGCCCTCGCGGGTGTTATTTGTGTATCGCTGCACTTCAGGTTTCTGTGCTGCCAGCCGAATATACAAACATGTTGATCTTTGGTGTTTGACGTATGGATGAAACGCTCGCGGTGGTGAAAACCTGTGGCAGGATGAACGGTGAATTGAGAAGTTTCACGGAAACCTTCTGGAGGTGTGAAAGTAACACGATGATGTTATAATTAAATCAGGAGGATAGCAGGTGGAAGTGCTGCTTCGCTCACACGTTCAGTTTCTGTGAACAGGCCTCCATTCAGTTTCTATCGTCTGCCTCTTCTCTTTCTGTCCTCTCTGTTCCCGCCCTGCCCTCCACCTACAAAACCATAATGTCCTTTTCCCCGTATGGATGCGCTCCATATTCATACACACAAAACAAACCAGGAAATGTAGACACACCCATCTAAGCATGCAAACACATCGCTCTCTCTGAGTCTGTCTGGACTCCATCTTTTGCTCTCCAGAGACAAGAGAGAAAAAGAGTTAGCCCCAAGGAGACAGCTGTCCCTCACAGAGACGACGGTATAAGAATAGAAAAGACTTCTACGCATTAGTTTTCCTGTTTTATGCCACTTTATACGTCTAGTTCACAACATTTTAAAGGAAAATATAATTTTTATTCTGCTACATTTAGTAGTCACTAGTTATTTTGTAGATAAAATTCAGCTTATAAGATATTTTGCATTTTGTAGATTAAACCCCATTAAACTCAACATTATAGAAAGTCAGGCTGCAACAAATGAATCATTTCATTTTAGATGAATCTGTTTATTATTTACTCTATTAATCAATTCTTGTCGGTCTATGACCGGCCAAAAAATAATGAAAAATGACCCATAATTTCTTAGAGAAGTTGACATGTTGAATAAGATTAAATAAGATTAAATTTTCCTTAATAGAAGACTAAGAAAAAGATGGAATCAGTAAATATTTTTGCTCAGAATTATTGCTGATTAATTTTCTGTTGCTCCGCTAATTATTTTCATTATCAATTAATCTGCAGATTATTTTCATTATTAACTGTTTTGTCCGTGAGATGTGGATGAAAATACAACATACCCATGGTGGCATATTTAAGGCTTTTACTTAAGTAAAAGTACCAATACAACAATGTAAAAATACTTCATTAAGTCCTGCATTCAAAATAGAAAAGTACAGAAATATTATCAGTAAATGTACTCAAAGTATCTAAATTAAAAGTACACATTCTGCAGCAAAATGTCCCCGTGACTGATACAGTATATTATATATATATATATGACATTATTAGTTTATACTGATGCATCAATGTGTAAGCAGCAGTTGTTACACTGTACAGCTAGTTTAGTCCAGTGGTTCCCAATTTAAGGGTCACAAAATAAGTCGGAGGGGTTGAGAGATGAGGGACGAGGTTTGGAAGAAGAAAAATCAATGTTCTGTTAAATAAATTTGTGTGTGTGACTATTCGTGAAATATCGGATAATTTTGAGATAAATTTGTGAATAAAACCATTTGAGAAGTTTCGAGGCGAAATGTCTCTCACAGACATCTGCAACTGGGAACCATTGGTTTGATGTTTATTTTATAAGATTATCATATATATTGTTTTAATGTGAAATTGTTATCTGAAAAGTAACCAGTGACACAAATACATGATTTCCTTCTGAAATGTAGGGGAGTAGACGTATAAAAGAAAATAATAGAACCTCAGTACTTGAGTAAATGTATTTAGTTACTTTCAACACGTCTTATTTTATTCAATTAAAAGACCAAAACCCAAAGAAAAGTTTGAAATATTTTAGCAACTTTTCTTAAAAAATGACTGAAATGAGTAATTGATTATTTGACCGATTGTTTCAGCTGTAATATTAAGTAGCTAAACTTCCACCTCGACCAGCTACAACATTGAAATACTGCTCACACGTTAATACCTCAGTTTTAATATACTTTATTAGAATATAACACTCTGAAGGGGCAAGTAAACTATTAAATGTAGTATTTATAACTGTAATGGAGTATTTTTTACAGTGTGTTATTGCTACTTGGAGGATGTGAATACTTCTCTCTGACTATGGAAATATGTACAGACTGGTCTGAGATCAATTCTTTATCACTGAAACTGGTCTCCTAGCGAGCTTGTGGACAGAGCCTAGCACAGAGAGGCACACCTTTATCACGTGGAAAGTTGTGTGTGTGTGCATGTGTGTGTAAACAAAGACACCGCTGTGTGTGTGTGTGTAGTCTCTCTCCACCACCCTTTGCATACGCCTGTAGATAAGTGAGAGACGGAGAGAGAGAGATCAACCCCCACCTGCTGCCTCTCAGTGCCTGTGAACTGTGTACACTTCAAATATTTCCATAGCCAGGCCTCACACGGAAATGAAGGAGGAAGTCGTACATGGAAGAGAGAGAAAAGAGAGACAGAGATGAGCATAAATTCTGACATTAATAAGGATACATTAAAATGACTGTCACTGTATGGGAAACATACACTGATCACACGCTGCTGGACCACAGGTGATGCCCTCTAGCAGAAACCTGACTGGTCCGACCACACCTGCACTGTAAACACGACTGTGTTATTGAACATGCAAACCTTTACATTCTGGTTTTGAATGTGACACAGTTTTAGATATTTGGAGTATTAAACTGGACTTCATGTTTTGGTTTTCAGGGTGTTTTTCTGCTCTCAGAAACTCGTCTTTAACTTAAAAGACTATGTGGTGAAATGTTGCTGATTTACCAGTCTATCCTATTTATTATACACATTTGTTAAACAATTGTATCTGCTTATTATTTTACCTATAATTCAATTAATTGTTTGGTTCATAAAATGTCATAAAATAGTGAAAAAAAAGCATCACAATTTCCCAAAGACCGAGCTGAGGTCTTCTAATTGCCCGTTTTGTTTGACTGACAGTCCAAAATGCAAATATATTTAAGTTACTATCATAAAGGAGTAAGAAAACCAGCAAATATTCACATTTAAGATCTGGAAAACAGTATTTTTCTGTACTTTAGTTAAAAAACAACAGCAGGATTTTTACTGTAATAATTTCTGACTCGTTGCGCTCTCTTTGCTGTCTGTGTAGTTTGACCTCCTGTCAGAGAGCGTTTACATATTTGAAAGACCCAGAAGCAGTTTTTATTTGTATGTTGCTGTCTGATATGTACTGTGTGTACAGCACTGTCATCTTCTAACACACTCTGTTTCCTCCTCCTCCTCCTCCTCTTCCTCAGTCCTCATCCTGGAGCCGGCGGAGCGGGAAGACGGGGGCGGGAGAACCCTGAAGATCACAGACTTCGGTCTGGCCAGAGAGTGGCACCAGACCACAAAGATGAGTGCCGCGGGGACGTACGCCTGGATGGCCCCGGAGGTCATCAAGCTCTCCCTCTTCTCTAAGAGCAGCGACGTGTGGAGGTACTGCACTCGTCTCTGTGTTTCACCATATTCCCCCGACAAACGTCATCAGGCGGGCTGTCGAGACTAACGTGTCCAAATGTTTTACGCATGTACAGTATAGTCAGGGCCGCCGTGTTTCTTTATTGTGCCCAGGACAAGATGATCTCCAAAGGCCCCCCAGCATATTATTTAAAGGTTAATGGGTCCTTTTGGACTCTCCCTTTACCCAGGGCTCCGGACAGCTGACCCAGTGTTCCCCCCCCTGTTGGCGGCCCTGAGTATAGTAATAAGAAATCCGGCTTAAATTAAGAAAGTTGGTCAGTATTTGTAGATTATTGGTCAAGACAGTTTTGTGAGGAAGGCTTATATGACTTTTCAGACCAGTAAAGTCAGATTAATACATTTTCAATTATGTCACGATTTGAAAAATTGTGATAATTTGACGTAATTTTATGCATTAGTGGTTGAGGAAATATTCAGATCCTTTTCTTAAGTACAAATAACAATACGAAAATACTCCATTACAGTTAAAAGTCCTGCATTGAAAATGTAACTGAAGTAAAAGTACAGTATGTCAACATATTTAGCAAACTGTACTGAACGTATCAAAATGTAAAGTACTCATTGACATGATTCAGAATAAAATCCTCCATGTGACAGCTATTCTATATTCTATTCTATTATATATATATATATATATATATATATATATATATATACACACACTATATATTATATTATTGGATTAATATTACTGATGAATTAATGTGAAAGCAGCATTTTACTATTGTCAATTTTATTCGCCTCATATTTTATAATTTTTTTGTTTGCTAATCTAATCTGTAATAGTGCATCATATTTTATACTCTCATCATCTGTTTTGTATATAAAATCTGTAAAGTAACTACAACTGTCAGATTAATGGAGTCAAAAGTACAATATGTCTCTTTCAAACAAAAAGTATAAAGTAGTATGAAACAGAAATACTGAAGTAAATTAAAGTACCACTC
The DNA here is from genome assembly GCF_043250625.1 of Sebastes fasciatus. Taxonomy (NCBI): domain Eukaryota; kingdom Metazoa; phylum Chordata; class Actinopteri; order Perciformes; family Sebastidae; genus Sebastes; species Sebastes fasciatus. Next base: position 20,665,977 of record NC_133801.1, read on the forward strand.
ATTTGTACACGAGTACAATACTTGAATAAATGTAAAAAATTGTAATCACTGATTTAAAGTAAGACGGTGTCAGAGTTTTTTGTCGATGAAGATGTTCATGTTCAGCCTGTAACTGAATCACTTCCTCTCATAACAGCACAGTGTTGTAATGCGTACTTTTACTGATATTTCAAGCTAATTTTATATTTAACAAAATAATTCTTAGTACAAGGTTCAGTTACTGGAAATCTGAGAGGATGAAAATACTCAAGTATGGCACTGTGGTTACTGATAAGAGATTGTCACTATCGTCTTGTTCAAGGATAGTTTTTGGCGTCAGATGTGACATTACAACGTAGAAATTAATGAAAACATACAGTAACATTTTCCTTGTTTGTCACAGTTTTGGTGTGTTGCTGTGGGAGCTGCTGACCGGCGAGGTTCCCTACCGGGAGATAGACGCCCTGGCGGTCGCTTACGGCGTCGCCATGAACAAGCTAACGCTTCCCGTCCCCTCAACGTGCCCTGAACCTTTCGCTCAGCTGCTGGGAGGTAAGCAGCCCGACCACCAAAGCTCTTTACAAACACGAGACAAACAGCTCGACAGTTGTAGCCTCACTTGTCCCATTCATTCATGGTTGACGAGGAAACTTTGAGGAGCTTTTTGTGCCCTCTTTTGTGTTTGTACTGTACATCAGTCATCAAATATGACCTTAAACATGTCACTGATGACACACTTTGAAAAAGGCCCTTTGGGTGTTCAAATCCACTGACTTTAAAGTGGTGTAGCTGTACTTGAATTTTTGAGGTTGCAGTTTATTCTGCATCTGGGAGCTGAGATGAAGATGAAGACTTAAAATGGATGAATCCGTCTGAACGGTTGCTTTTTATACATCCTCGTGCCGTCCTGCGCCTGAGCTCCCCTGGGCCGGATTTGTCCTTTTTCACCTTCAAGGCAGCAACTGTGTTAACAGCGGTGGAGTATTAACCAGCTCTTGTTTCACAGTTCAGGTGATCGCTGTTTAAACACACACCTGCCTTATATCCAAACTGCCTTCATGTGCTTATTCAAGCTATCCAAGCTACTTTTTAATGCGGATGGGTAAGCTGCGGGCCAGGTTTTTAAAAAGAGGTTTCTCAAACTGTCAGCCAACTTCCCCTCCCACTCGGCTCCTAAAGCTCTTTTCCTCCTCATTTCCCCTCTCACTACACTTCATCTTATCCGTGTTCATCCGCTAATCTCTCCTTTGTGGTCCCTCGCTGCTCCCTGCACACTCTGTTTACTCCTGTCATCATCCCACTTTCATCTCCTCTCCCTCCAAATTTTATCCACATATTCTTTATGCTAATTTATTTTACCTATTAAATAAATGTTACCTGCTATAAGCTATATTTTTAGCCCGTGAAACAGCTCTTAAATAACACTTTACTCTGCCTTTTGTTGATGCTTTTCTTACCTTGAATTGCATTACAGCTTTAGAGAGGCGGTACTTCCTGATCACTGTAGGTGTGCACCATGTTGTCAGGGTTTGGCTCATGATGGTCGCCATATGCCATCCCATCCTGCTCTCTTCCTCTTCTGCCGTTGCCTTCTCTACTGCCAGAGATGAAAAAAAAAGAAAAGAAAAATTAAATCCAGACCAAAAATTAATGGTTGATGAAAGAAAAATATAGAATATCTCCAGACTTTTCTAACAGTTTTTAAATCTCATGAAAAGACCAAAACCAACAATGAATTGATCCTATTAACAAGTATTTTCTTATGTAACCAAAGTCCGACCTTATTCCTCCATTGTTGTTCAAATATAATATTAAAACACATCAGTGAGCCACACAGTTGCACTGAGTGACAACTTCCTTCATTACCATGATCATGGACACTGTAGTTTATTTTGATCCCACATACACCGTCCTGCTGCTGTAAATCATGGATGTATTAGGAGAACTGGATACAGCGTTGGAGGCGGGGCCCCGTTCATTCCTATGAAAGTTACTCAGTGGCGCATGATGCCAAAATGGCTCGACTTACGACTGGAAAAGTACCCGGATCTTCCGGCGATCTTGTGCATCCATTGGGCCCATGGAGCAGGCGCAGTAGCGTCCGCTCTGTCACATGGCTCGGTCACAGGGTCACAACGTCACGCTGTCGTCACGGCTTGCTAACTCCGCCTCCCAGCCCTCGCTCCAGCTTCGGTCTGGGTCTCATTCACATGAACGGAGGAAGGGAAATAACTCTGGATTCAGCTATTAGTGCGTTTTACAACTTTTAGGACCGAATGATTTAAATAAGGGCTATCCAAGTGTTCATACTGGGAAGTTTATTCACCTCAAAAATGATCCGCTGAGTTACAGACGTCTCTTTCCCAATGTAAGTCTATGGGAAAAAGTCTCTTTGGGCCCAATGGCATCACTTGATGGACACAGAAGTTGTAGTACCATCGTTTGGCCACTACGGAAATTAGGTTCAACGACCGGCGCTCTTCCTTGGGGCTTGAGCACAGAGCGAAAAGGAGCAGGATTTACAGTTGGAAAGGTCAAGTGTATTAATCCACCGCTGAAAATAATCCCGACAAATGCACTATTTACTCCTGTTTGAGTAACGTGTGATAACTACAACGGTGCCCTGCTATTTCAGGAAATTACTGAGCCTTTTTTGAAAAATGAAAATATATATTTGAGACCATGTTTTTAAAGGTTTATGTTTTTAGTAAAAATGAATAGGCTTGGGGCTGAGTGCTACAGGCTGGGTTGGGAATTAGAAAGATGGATTTGACGGTTTTGGTGTTTTCACGCGATTTGTTGACAATAATAAAAACATAGAAAAACACCAGCCTTATCCTTTAAGAGAGAGTGTCAACTGAAACCCCCTCTGTACAGTAAAACAGTTTGCGCCATTTTTCTGGATAGCATAACAGGAATCAAAGCCAGGAGAAAAACACTGCCTTGTAAATAAAAACATAGCCACAGCTAACTGAGTTGCAGAGAAACAAAACCATACAAAATGTAAATAGATGTGTAAATAGATTTTATGTTTACCACTGTATAATATCAGATTAGGGCCATTAAACACATAATACATGACGCTAACCTCAGTGATGTCTTTTCTCCCGTCAGAGTGCTGGAGCCCGAACCCCCGCAGCAGGCCCTCCTTCACCAGCATCCTGAGGCGACTGCTGGCCATCGAGCAGTCGGCCATGTTTCAGATGCCTCTGGAGTCCTTTCACTCCTTACAAGAAGACTGGAGGCTGGAGATCCAACAGATGTTTGACGAGCTCAGGGCCAAAGAGAAGGTGAGACATCTGAAAAATACACACACCTGATCAGAGGTGAATGAATTATTAGCTGAATACTTTAATTTTAGAGACATTTTTGTTTGTTTTAGGTTCAGATAATATACTGTAGTTAAAGAAAGTGAAACAGAGTCAAGATGTGTGTAATTCTGAGGACTTTTATATGTGTTTCATTATTATTTATTCTAACAGAAGAGAGATTTCAGTCGCAGAAGTCATATATTGAGGGTATATTGAGGGTGGTAGGAATCTCACCACATAACTATCATCATCATCACCATCATCATCATATCTGTCTGAGGTGTTTCTGCAAATCAGAATCACCTTAGCAACAAGCCTACTGCCAAAAGAGGTGTTACATGAGGTCCTGCTGTGCTAAAAACCTCTTTCTCTCCTCCTCATCTCACCTCCTCTTCCTCTAATCACCTCACCCCCTCATCCTCTCCTCAACCTTCTTATTGTCTTCCTCTCCTCTCCTCTCCATCCTCATCTCACCTCCTCTTTCTCTTCCTCTCCTCCTCATCTCAACTCCTGTTCCTCTCCTCCTTATTCTCTTCTTCTCCTCATCCTCTTCCTCTCATCCTAATCCACTTCCTCTCCTCCCTCTTTTCCAATCCTCTCCTCTTCCTCTCCTTCTCGCTCTCCTCTTCTTCCTCCTTTCCTGTCCTCTCACTCTACGCACCTACTCTTCCTCTCCTCTCCTCCTTTGTTGTCTCTCCCCTTACCACACCTCCTCATTCTCATCCTTTCCTCTCCTCTCTTCAGGAGCTGAGGTCCTGGGAGGAGGCGCTGGCCAGAGCAGCCGAGGAGCAGCGGGAGCAGGAGGAGCAGCTGAGGAGGAGAGAGCAGGAGCTGGCGGAGAGGGAGATCGACATCGTGGAGCGAGAGCTGAACATCATCATCCATCAGATGTACCAGGAAAAACCCAGCGTGAAGAAAAGAAAAGGACACTTCAAGAAGAGCAGATTACTGAAGCTGGGCCGAGACAGCAACTGCATCAGTCTGCCCTCTGGTGGGTAGAACAGGGAACTGCAGGCAGATTGTTCAATTTGTTTTAATCTGGTGAATCAGGTGCACTAAACTGGCAGAGCTCCCAGTTAGTGTTTTTTCCTGTTGGAAATTTAGCACATAGACGACTCTAAGAGATTGGACAACAGTAATAAAGTTCATCTACACTGATGTCACCTAAATCTCCTTTATTATGAAGAGAGGAAAACTACACACTAAGATCCAGTGATTTCAATGTATCATCAACGTTTCACAGATGTTTTTGAGGCAAGTGTGGTCGAAATGTTGGTGACAAAATTAAATTATTGTAGTTTAGTGTGCGGTCATCCTTTCTTCAAAATAGCATCTTATTTATCACTCATTTATTCTCTTATAAACGGGCAGTATTTGTGAAGCTCTAACCTGCAAATGTTTCGTAGTTTTACTTAACAAATAAATGATTAAAGCATTAACTGACAAATTTGGAAAATAATTAGGGCTGTAACAGTTAACTAGCTTGTCGTGAAGGAGGCTAAATAACGCTCCAAAATGGCTCTACAGTTTGGCTAGGAAACACCGGCATGGCCATTTTCAAGAGTCCCTTGACCTCTGACCTCAAGATATGTGAATGAAAATGGGTTCTATGGGTACCCAAGAGTCTCCCCTTTACAGACATGCCCACTATGATAACCATATGCAGTTTGGGGCAAGTCATAGTCAAGTCAGCACACTGACACACTGACAGCTGTTGTTGCCTGTTGGGCTGCAGTTTGCCATGTTATGATTTGAGCATATTTTTAAATGCAGTACCTGTGAGGGTTTCTGGACAATATTTGTCATTGTTTTGTGTTGTTAATTGATTCCTAATAATAAATATATACATACATTTGCACAAAGCAAGCACATTGCCCACTCCTATGTTGATAAGAGTATTAAATACTAAATTTCCCTTTAAAGTACATTTTGAAAAGATGAAAAATGTGCGATTAATTTGTGATCAACTATGGACAATCATACGATTAATCGTGATTAAATATTTTAATCGACTGACAGCCCTAAAAATATTACATCAATCCATCAGCTAATTGATTAATGGACTAATTGTTTTAGCGTCGGTTTCTCCAACTCAAATCAACAGTGTTACAGCCCAGGCAGACAGGAAAGGTTCAGTGATTTATTGACAAAGTGAAGATTCATAAGCTTACAGGCAGGCAGGTCCAGGGTTCCACAACACAGGTTTAACAATTCAGATTCAAGTTCATGTGGCTGGAAAGAAAAAGGAATGAGTGGAAATGGGCCGGTTATATACTGCAGGCGCTGATGAGGGAAAGTGGAGACAGGTGAGCAGTTGGAAGTGAGAGTCAGGTGACTGGGACAGGTGGGAAAGTCTGAGGGCATCTGGTGGATGGATGGAAAATGTCAATGGCCACCAGAGCGCCTCTCAGTGACTTACAGTGAAGCTCATACTAGTCTGCACCTCGCTGTGTGTGTGTGTTCCCAAAGTAAGGAAATATCTGACAAATGAAAAACAATTTATGTAAAAAAAACTTCTCTCTTCTTGCTCACCTGTAGGTTTTGAGCATAAGATCACAGTCCAGGCGTCTCCCAGTGTGGACAAGAGGAAGGGGAACGAGAGCACCACGCCGCCCGCCAGCCCGGGTGTCATACCTCGACTCAGAGCCATCAGATGTGAGTCCAAACACCCCAAAGTCCAAAAGCATCCTGTGTGAGAGAAAGAGAATGTGATGTGGGAGTGTAATGTTATCTGGCTGTCCCTCAGTGACGCCGAGCGATGGCAGTAAGACGTGGGGTCGCAGTGCTGTGTGTAAGAAGGAGGACCTGTCCACCAGCAAGAAGAAAGGACGCACCTGGGGACCGAGCTCCACCCTCCAGAAAGAGAGGGTCGGCGGGGAGGAAAAGTATGTTTACGTCAGTCATGAATGCAAAATACCTGATGAAATCATTAAGACTTAATGGTGTACAACACCTTTACCTACTACACAAACAAACAGATTCTTTCGGGATCAGTTTCAGACATTTTTCATTGTCAACGTGAGTAGATTTTAATCAGTAATCTCTGCCAGTAGGGCAGCGTTTTCTAGGAGGAACACAATGTACCTGATAAAACTGCAGTGACAAAAATAGAACCACGAGTATCGTAAGAGCCGTTTTTTCTTCACAGGAGAGAAGGAACTGCCTTTTCTCATATTTTTCTGGACAGATTATTTCTCGTAACACAGAGAAACAAAAGTGTTCAATCAATATGTCATTACAGCGTGTGGACCGGCCAGAAGCAGAGCAATTATCTCTGGAAAACTGGTGGAGAATAAAATCAATGTTGTGTTTGATGGCTGTCCTCACCTTATTTCTTTCTATCTGAAAATATATATCGTAGTTTTGATGGTTGGTTACTTTGTTTTATGTTTTAGAAGTTAGTTCTGGGGCCAGTTGCATAAACTTAGTTTACGACTAGTCTGGGCCTTAAACTGGTCTTAAATGTCTGGTTTGACTGGTCTAATTAAACCTGTCTGTTGCTTAAATATTAAGACTGACTTAATTTAAGGTGGGAAAGTTAACCACCTCTCGCCCTGGCTAAGCCTGAGGTGAGAGCTTCTGTTAAAAGGTCAGTTAGCCAACCATTTCAACTGTTTATCCATTGCTTTTAGCTAACTTTTAACTATACTATCAACTGTTTACGCATTATTTTTAGCTCATTTTTAAGTAACAGGTAACTTTAAGTGCCGATAGCAAGTCTGACTTAAAGTTTTATTTAAGGTAAAGACTACTGTAGGTCTATTTTTATGCAACTGGCCCCTGTGGTTGGTGGTGTGTTGACATCGTGGTTTCTGTTTGCAGACTGAAGTCACTGGGGGAGGGATGCAAAGTTTGGTCATCCAGTGCACCAAATCTGGGCAAGTCCCCCAAACATGCACCCATGACCGCCGGCTTCTCCAGCCTCAACGAAATGGGTGAGTCTTTAGTTTTCATTGTAAGTTAGTGACAAGAATCAGACATCTTAACCCTTTGTTATGTCCTCTCTTAAACAGAGGAGTGCTGTGAGTTCGAGGAGTCACCAGGATCCCTGCTGCCCTCAGAGACCAACAGTAACGGGGCTGTGGAGGACTCAGGGTCCTTGTGGAGCAGCCTGGGGCCAAACACGTTGCTTGCTGTTGGTAATACAAGCACCTGTCAGGGGCCCGGCGGGCAGGGGACCGGGGTGAGCAACCAGGACTCACTCCGTCGCTGCAGCCAGAGGAAGAAGAGTGATATGTTGCTGTTGGGTTGTGCCTCTCTGCTCGCGTCTGTTGCCCTCGGACAAGACCTGCTGCAGCTTGGAAAACTACAGGTGAGACAACAACAGAAAGAACAGAGAGAGAGAAAACTGTGAAACACACAAAACAATCGCCTACTTCATATGCCACTATATTCAAATAAATGTAAATATATCGTTTTGGTATTTTTTTTAATTTATATGCTGCATGATTTTAGTTTTTTTTTAGGAGCGGTCGTTATTTCCACTCATATCTCTCTTCTTATTCCTCCAGATCTCTCCAGTATGTGAGGTTTTATTGTTTTCCATTTGTTTTTATTGGGTCTTTTTTTATTTTATATGCCTGTCTGCAAACAAAATATCCCTTTTTGGATAATAAAGTTTTAAATTGCGTTGAAATGCTATACATTCATCCTCACATTCCTTGTTCCTTTAATTAGGTGAAACAAACAGCATCCTCCTGCAGGCAGACACACTTCTATACGGTCGACACTTTCTCAGATAAATATTTCAAACAGGATAAAGCACCGTGTCACAGAGCAGGCCTCGCCTCATGATTATACAGTCTCCTCATCTTAAACTAATAGATCACCTTTGGGATGAGATAAAACAGGATGAGCAAGCTGCCAAATTATCTGTGCTATGCTGTCGAGTCAGCATAAACCAAGGTGTGCGTGGACGCTTTTCAGCATTTTATTGATTCTGTGTTTTGAAGATTTCCGTCTGTTGTCGAAGCAAACGAGGGTCTTACCAAAGAAGTCACAGAGTGTACAGCGAGGAGGATCAATGAAAGTAATGATTTGGATGTAATCTTTTGCTGTAGTTGCTCTAATAAGGCGAGGAAGTGATATATAGTGAACATATTTACAGCTTGTTGATGTGATCTGATGTTGTTGTCAGGTGCTCCAGGACGAACAGGAGCTCAGAGAGGAGCAGCGCAAGAAGAAGGAGGGTCTTTTTCAGAGGACGGGACGTTTCCGCCGCAGCACCTCCCCACCCAGCCGAAACCTCTCCCTCTCCCTCTCCAGACATCACGACTCTACGCTCCCTTGCATGGACCCATCTCCCTCCGTCACACTCCTCTCTCTGTCCTCTCTGTCTGACTGCAACTCCACCAAGTCCCTCCTTCCCTCCGACCCAGACGAGTACGCCCTGACCCCGGGGGTCAAAACCCCAGCAGCGACGCCAGCCCCTGCCCTCAACCCGCTCTTGGACCTGCGGGCGGAGAGCTTCAAGAAGGAGCCCAACCAGTCGCTCACGCCCACCCACGTGTCTGCAGCGATGGCCCTGAACAGAGGACACAGACGGACCCCTTCGGACGGGGCGATACGACCCCGAGCGCACACTATGGGACACCGCAGGACGCCGTCAGATGGAAGCATGCCCATGCCTCCTCCACCGGGGGCGCCACACATCACTGCTAGCAAAGGTAAGGGACTAATGGTGTAGATTAGAAAGTGTCTTTTACAACCTGTCTGAACTACAGGGATGCAGGAAGTTGAGTCTTGGATGTTGGAGATTCAAGTACTTCAAATTTTTGGTTCCTGATTTAAACCACGTCAGCGTTAATATTACTTTGATGAAAAATGTCAGAGATTACCTATCTGAAATAACTACGGGCGGCTGTGGCTCAGAGGGTAAAGCAGGTTGTCCACCAATCGGAAGGTCGGTGGTTCGATCCCCAGCTGCTCGGGGTTACATGTCGATGAGTCCTTGAGCAAGACACTTAACCCTAAATTGCTCCTGAAGGCATAGCCATCGGTGTGTGAATGAGTATTTAGATTACATCCTGATGGGCAAAGTTGGCACCTTAGATGTGTGTGAATGCTGACATGTGCTTTGAGTGGTCGGAAAACTAGAAATGCGCTATATAAAAGCAAGTACATTTACTATAACTTTGCCTTTAATGTAGGAAAAACACATTCATCTTATCGTTGTTAGGTTGACACAGATTGTAGGCTAACAGACACTGGTATATCCTCTGATGCTTCATTAACTGATATAGAGCTGCAGATTATTTTCTCTAATCATTTATTTGTCCGCAGCCCTGCGATAGGCTGGCGACCTGTCCAGGGTGTACCCCGCCTTCGCCCAATGTCAGCTGGGATCGGCTCCAGCCCCTCCGCGACCCCTAACGGGATAAGCGGATGATGGATGATGAATTTATTTGTCCGTAAATTGTCAGAAAATAGTGCAAATCTTCATCAACCAACAGTCCAAAACCAAAAGATGTTAAGGTTACTTTCATACATGTCCAAGAAAAGCAACTAATCCTCACATTTTGAGAAGCTAGAATCAGAGAATATTTCGTATTTTTGCTTGAACACCAACAGTGAATCCTTCTTGTCTTCCTCAGGTATGCAAGACAAACTGGACATCCCCCGCCTCCCGGACCCCTCCATCATCTTCCCGGTCCCTCAGCGGCGCAAAGCCCCCGCTCCACCGATCCCCGACCCGGTCCCTGTCTCCCTCATAAGCCCCCTGGAGAGACCCAAGACGCTGGAGTTCGCCCCCCGGCCGCGGCCCACCCCGGCCAAGATGAGAGCCGACCCCTGGAAGCTGGGCTCTCTGTCCCGGACCCTCAGCTCGTCGCCGGGCAGCAGCTGCGATAGCCCCCTCGGCTCGGGGGACAGCAGCGCCAGCGCCGGCACCACGCGACCAAACCTGATGGACATGGACGTGGAGGGCCAGAGCTCGGACCAGACCATCCCTCTATGTGGACAGCGGAAGCGTGCCACTCTGTGTGGACAGCAGAACTCATAGTCTACTTTTCTGCATTCGAACCAGGACGTTAGAGCGTGGGCTGAACGCCTACTGATGATGTCTGAGCCGAGCAAAGTTCACTCACTGAAGTTTGCAAAAACATCCCTCTACTTGTCACGTTTTAGGCACTTACTGGAAGCCATTCCTCCTTATGTGTCCTCTTAGTGTCCTGATAAGGTGTGAAACCCTCACAGTGAGCCGTTCCCTGGTAGTGCTCTCTAACCTGCACGACACTGAGGGCCCCAGAGGCCTTTTAACAGCCTTGTAGTGTGCTCACCCACCTACCTTACCCAACACTTCTTTCCCTCCTAGGAAGCCATCTCTACCTGTTTCTTAGCGCCCAAGGACCACCAGGACACACTCACAACCTTCAAAAGCCATTCAAGTACTTTAAAAGCCACCTTTTTTGACTTTGCTGACTGTTCATTCCGACTCATCTGCCTGTGCTTTTGTCTGTGTAGCTGCTCACTTTCTGCTTGCATCTCTCACTCCAAAGAAAAAATGTTCATTCACATTTCACCTAAATGTTCAGGAGTGTTTCATTGACAAAAACAGGAGCTGGACTGTTTCAAATTCTTACTGGAAGAGTGTCTTTGTTCTTATTTTGCACGCCGTTTGTTCCACCGGTGCACAAACATCTCCCATAAACTCAGCCTTCATCCTCACACGTGTCATCTCTCTGCATGGGGGTCGTCGTCCTCTCCCCTCTCCAAGAACCGAGACAGGAAAAAGCCTTTTTCTCACAGCACTGGTGGACTCCTCAGCCTTGTACAGTAAAAAAAAAAAAAAAGAAACAGAGTTTATTTTCTCAGTGCTTGCACCATCCCAACCACAACCTGTTAGCAAAACTGTTTTTCTATCGGTTTAACAGACTCTTCTTTCTGTGTGAATGTGTATATATTACTGTACATGTGTGGAAGAACAAAATGGGTTCATTCTTTTGCGTGCCGGTGCTTTTTCAGTGCATGTTGTTTTACGTGTGAATGGTTCGCTGTACGACACACAAAATATAAGATCTCATCTGTTTGTCTTTTACACGTTTTACATTCCTCACTAGCAGTCAGTAGCTCTCTGTACGGATCCCGCTCACGCCACTAACATGGACACAAAATAAGGAAACGCTGAGGGGAAAACGCTACCTGATTTCAACGTCAACCTCATGTTGGACCGTTTGTTAGCTTCACATTCTCCTCTGACCGGTTGTCTTCAACATCGGTGGCACTTTAGGAGCCATTGTTGTGCAACCGGTCAGCCTCTCTGTGGACCAGTGGACTCTACTCACGGCTGACAAATCAACTTTTATCTGCGGAGTTGTTTTCGCACAGTGGTCGAAACGTTTCGTCTTGGCTGCAGGTGGTATTTTACTTGACAGTGCAAATTTCTCTAAGTGAGTGTGTGTGAGTGTGTGAATATGCGTGTGTGTGTGTTATTATTTGTATGGGATGATGACAATCCCGTCGGTAGAAGAATGAGCCCAAACTCATTCTCCTCGTGTGGTTAAGAACACTGAGTATTTATTAAATTTATTGTTATTATTGGAAAGGATTAATTGTTATTACTCTTCCTGGGATATCTGTATATATTTGTTAATATAACAGGAAAAAAAACCTCGGAAACTGCTTACTGAAACGTCCATGTTGTCTCCAGTCTCAACCTGTGACATTTCTGGGTTCAATGAGGAATAAGTGTGAAACGTGATGAATGAGAGACAAATAAAAAAAAACAAAGAAAGATGCTTCATTGTCAGTATTACATCTATGTTTTCATTCTATCCGTTATACAATAGATCATATCATATCTGAGCAGTGGTGGAAGAAGTACTCAGATCCTTGACTTAAGTAAAAGTAGAATGTAATAATACTTATATAATTCAATTAAAACAACAAAATAAAAAAATAATAAATAGCAAAAATTCTGCATTCAAAGAACAAATAAAAATGTACTCAAAGTATCAAAACTCCCCAAAGAAGACCAAAAAAAGTCCCCTTTGAGGGATATATTGTTAGGCTATATATTACATTAATAGATTATTAATACTGATGCATTAGTGTTTTAGTATTTTACTGTTGTAGCCGGTCAAGGTGGAGCTAGTTTTAACTACTTTATATGTTTAGGGTTGCACCTCCGTCCAAGGGTCACAATAGGAATCTGAGAGGTCGTGAGATGATTAACGGGAGGAAAGAAGAAGAAAAACATTCTGCTACACAAATTTAGTTTAGTGTTTAATATCAATCTTTCCTTCTTTGAGCTTCGGACATTTATTTAAATGAAACTCTGACAAAGTTTAGAGGGGAAATCAATCTGTGCTAACAACTCCCAGTCATCTGAAACATGACATGCTTTATTGTAAGAGGTTACAAGTCAAAAAGGTTTGAAACGACTGTTTTAATCCCAAACAACGTGTTGTGTTTCATGAGTTTACTGTATGTTCTTTTATATAAAATCTTAATCTGAAAAGTAACCGGTAAATGTAGTGCAGTAAGAAGTACTATATTATAATATTATTATATTATATTATATTATTATAATAATAATGTGAAATGAAGTGGAGTAAAAGTATAAAGTAGCATAAAATGGAAATACTCAAGTACTTGAGTAGATGTACTCAGAGTACTGATGGTTGTAAACATGTTTACCTGCATGTACCAGCAGACAAAGGGCGACTGCAGTAACAGACAAAATCCTCTAGGTGTCACCACTGTGGCCTATGATGTCATATCATTTCCCAGTCTGCTGTTTTCCTCCTTGTAATGAATTCCTATAGCCTCTCTCTGACTCTGCAGTTACCATGAAAGGCAGATGAAGGTGCTCTCATGCATCCCACGCAGTTAACCAAGAATTTAAGATTCAATTTGAGACGTTAGAGCGGAGAGACATCTTCTAAATGCCAAACAAAATGTGATATTTCACACTGACGTGACAACAATGCTAAAGATGAATCCAGTGTACATGCAGTGTGATGCAAACACACACACTCACACTCACACGAGTCCTCACACACTCCACTGTTGTGTCTGTCTGTGTGACCGCCAATCAAACACCCTTCCAGACGCCAGTCAGTTACCTAGCAACCCCTCTTCACTTCCATGGTGATGCTATTAAAAGCAACAACAAAGAAAAAGGCAGAAAAAAGGGACGATGGGCCTGAAAATGAAGTGAGGGAGGGAGAGAGAGAGAGAGAGAGAAAGAGATTCACAGTTCACAGCTCCACACACACACACACACACACAGGTTTTGTCTGGTGGGAAGACATTGTGTGCTTTCTCTCTTTCTATATCTGCCTTAACAGCAGACTCACATGTTTATCACCCTCTCCATCTTCCCCTTCACGGTTTCCTCAACAGTTTTTCACCATGTTTCCTGCTTTCCTTCCCCTTTTTCTTTTTGTTTCAGGGAGCCATTGCATCATATTCTGAATATATAAAGATTCAGGTGGTGATAATGTTGGTGTCCCTTCAGAGAGGATGAGAGTGATGAAAGTAGAGAGACAGAGAGAGGTTGTTATGTGTTTAGTTTTGAAGTGAACAACTTACCAGATTGCCTGCCAGTTGGTGTGTCCTCAGATCTGCAGAAGGACTCTCTTTGTCTTGAACTAAATCTTTAAGCACTGAGTCCAAGACAAATTTCCCCAAGGGGACAATAAAATGTATCGTATAGTATCATATCGTAAACCACGAGTGGAGCTTTATTCTAAAATGATCTGTGTATTGAATATATTATAATGATATAATATAATAATAATAATAATATAATTTAAAGGAAAGAATAACTTGAGCTCTCGTTGGAGAAAAGGTTGACATGACCTCTTAGAAACTAGAAAAGAAAGTATAGGATGTTTGAATAGACAGATAGTACTAGCCTAAACTAGAGTCGTGGAGTTTGAAAGACGTCGGCGTTTACCAGGCAGGAAGAGTCTAACAAAGAAGGTGTTATTGGTTGCATTATTGGAACTGTAGGGTGTTTGATTTAGTCTTTGAGACAATCGTATCACATGACCAAGGCAACATTCACAAGAAGTCCTTAAAGTGCTCAGAAAAAAAATTGACATCTTCAAATACATGACACCGAACAACTTAAATCTGCTGATGAAGATAATGTGATATGATCGAAAGCTCCAGAACAGACACTATTTGGACCTTGAGGTGAGATTGTTTTGTCAACTGCTAATTCTGAGGTCAAGAATGAACATAGTGTTTCAGGCTGGTCTCATAAATGTTCGTAGTTATACCTACAAAAAGTAATGCACTGTAATTTGTTTATATCTCACTAAATTAATTTGTGTGAAATCCACGTAATCGTGATCCAGGAGAGTGGCGACTGCCGCATAGGGAGGAGGTCGTGGTGGATGGGTGGGTCAAAATACATCAGACTTTTGCCCAGGAGACCGGTGTTCGTACCCCGTGTGAAACCAGAGGTTAACGTTGATTTGTCACGTAACTTATGTATTTAAGTAACACCACTTCCAGGATTATTTTAAGCCAAACCACGATCTTTTCCTAACTAAGTAGTTTTATTGCCTAAACCTAACCAAGGCGATCTTTTCCTTAACTTAACCAAGTTGTTTCCTATGAAGACGGAAGTTTACTTTGAAAAGACTGTATGCATGTGACGAGCGGAAATTGACTCGTGTTGCTGGACATAGGTAGGAAAACGAATGAAGGAGGAATAACTTTTTCGTAATGGATGAGGATGAGAGGATGAGAGGTCCTTAAAGTGCTCAGAAAAAGAAAAAGAAAAAGTAACATCTACAAATACATGAGACTGAGCGACTTAAATCTGTAATATGATTGAAAGCTCCAGAACAGCTACTAAAGGGACCATGTCAACTGCTGTTTTTAAAGTTAAAAATTAACTTTGAAAATCTCCAGTCCGACTTTAGAAAACTCCAGGGCCACATCTTCATGTGTAAAATTGGAGGAATGTCCCTTTAAAGTAGTACACCACCGATTTAGCATTATACTCGTATTATACTATTAAAAAGACATATTAAATTGATGCAGCAGAACCAAAGATATCGTCATTTTTTATTCCACACATTTTTCTTCCTTCTCTAAACCTGGTGCCTACATTACCCACAATGCAACTCCACTCGTTTATTCCAGATTATTTTTTTTTCATTTTCTAACTTGTAGTCTTCGACTCCGACCGCCACTGACTCAAGTGACATCACTTGAGGCAATTCTGTAAACAGACATTGACCACACAACAACAAGATCATTCCTCTTTGTTTGAAACTTTATTCATAATCTTCATTTACCAATCAATAGTGCATTCCCGGGCTAGCAGTTCAATAAAACCTGTGATGTTTGGATGTCGAATGGAAAACGGCCTTTTGGGAGCGAGGCGGGACAAAAACGCAGTCATAGCCTTGACATCCCCAGCTTCATGTCCTTTCCTTTCCCCTCCATCACCACAGAAACAAGCAAGATGGAGATCTGTGGCTGGGAGGAGCAGCTCTGCGCTCTGATACAAGGTCCTCAGAGTTCACTCCTGTGTTACTGTTCAGAAACAGAAGTCAGGTCAAAGGTCATTCGGACGGGGAGGGGTCAAAGGGCATTGCACATCCTCTGAGTCGGTTCTGGATCCCTCGATGAAAAGGTACATCAACAGAAATACCAACAAGTACAGACACGGTCACAAAGCAGCTCCGTGGAGGAGCTATAGTAAAATTCTCTTTTCTATCTCTTGCTTTTCTTTTCTGTTGATAAAGTAATTCAGTAAAGTAAAGCTCTTCACACCATAAAACTTTCCATTTTTGTTATTTTTTTTGTACATTTGTATCATATATTCACAAAAACTACTCTGACATTTGACAAACATTTACTTCAAATGACATCAAAGCAAAAAATAAACAAACTAATAAAAAAAACACAGCCAGTAGTTTGACTTCTCCGTCTCTTTTTTTGTTGTTGTGCTTTTTGTTGTTTGTTTTCAAAGCTACACGGATGCAGAGATCGGGCGTCTCTATCTCTAGTCGCACAGATGATGCTCACAATAACAGCCTCGGACTCAGCTCTGCCATTAATCAAGAACTGATCAGCTAGAGATGAACCCGCTTTATGTGCAGCTATAGTTGTCCCTAGACGGTCGTACACGTGGAGCTAGAATGACTTAGCACAGCCAGACAAAAACGAGATGGCGTACTGGTGCCATGGAGAGAGGACCACGGGAGGAGACCAATCCCCGAGGGGCCCGTGGGTTAGTAGACTCAGCCCAGGCAGCCATGGAGACGAAGCCTGCAGGTGCCATTCCTTGCTGTTGTTTGTCGATTTATTTCCTCTGGGATGCCAGAGTCTCAACCCCAGAGCTGCGTCATCAAATGTTTTTGACTTTATGTTCTTTATGATAAGTGGTGCTTTACGCCAGTGATTTGTTCTCTGAGAAATTAGTGACATCGAATTAATTTTATTCAGCAAGATAGTTCAACAGTTTGGGAAATATGTTTATTCACTTTCCGTCAGTTTTTGTAGAGATTACATAAACAAGATATTTAAGGGATAATGTACAGCAAGCCGGTCATTATTGTGAAATAAACCCCAAACCCCGATGCAAGACCCTGAAGGTGTTTATTTCACAACAATAACCGCTAACTGTACATTATCCCGCTTATTACACGGCTACTTACTTAAGAAATCAATAATTTGACACAAAAACGGTCCGCCAGAGTCCGACATCAGAACTACGTCCATAGCAACGGTCTGTTATACATAGCAACGGTCTGCTATAAAGAAATAACAGACCGTAGAATGCCGTGATTGACCAATCAGAATTGAGTATTCAACAAAGCCGTGTAATAAAACGTGTTAACTAGTGAGCTTTAGTGGTGCTGGTAGGTGGACAGAGCCAGGCTAGCTGTTTCCCCCCGTTCCAAGTCATTGTGCTAAGCTAACCTGCTGCTGGCTGTAGCGTCATATTAGCATATTTCCCAAAATGGCAAACTTTTCCTTTAAGAAAACGTTGTTCCTGCAACACAGCCATTAAGACCAGGAATACACAGAAACTATTTCATTATAGTGAGATATACAGAATCTCATATCATGTGTACACTATATGGCTAATAAAACTGTGTGGACACCCCCGGGCGCACACTTTAATGTGCTTTTGGTGTGGGCTTCAGTTCCAATGAAGTAACACCTGTGCGTTTTCCTGGTTTGACATGTCAAAATGCCTGCTGTGAAAAAGTCTATTTGTGTCTGAAATCACATCAGAGTGCGAAATGTATGCACTATCTAGTGACCCAGAACAGTGGATATTGTTATAGTAGCAGATTAATACCTGAAGTTTGTGTGTTAGATCTTCACCAATCACATATGGGTTTAACGTTCAGGTGTCTACGTACTTTCAGCCATATATTTAGCCATATAAACTGTTCTGTTTGTAATGTTGTGTCTCTGGAGTTGCAGCTGCTTTACTGGGGCTGATGATGGCCTACTTCTCCCTCCACCGGAGCCCCTCTGTATCATGCCGGTCCCCTCAACACATGGTTCCGTCTCTCCAGAGTCCCATTGACACACTTAGGTCCCTATTTACCTCCTAGCACGTCACTGAAAAAACAGGGAGGGGAAATATTTTACAGCATCTTTCTTTGATTTCCTCTTCCACATAAATATAAGAGGTGGAATTACCTCTTATATCTCACCTTGGCCGAGGCAGAAGGTGACCCTGATTTATTAAAGACCCCCTTTTTTACAGGCTGATTTGCTACCTATTCTATTCACAGTTTGTCGCCACCTTCTGTGTCTATAAAGGGCAGAATGGATAACATAGAGGTGAGAGAACAGCGTGGCAGCATGCCATGACAGAAAGCAATAGAGCAGATATAATCCCTATCCCATACATCTGAAGTTACTCTCTGGAGCCGCACGTTACATGCAGGAGGTGGGCTTGCACACGGGAAAGAGGAAACTGGGTTTCATGGCGTCAGAGAGAAGGGAAATTCAGGTCATGCTTTCACAAATCGTCAATTCAACCATCTGCAGAACAGCGCAGGCAGATTTGAGCCCGTGGTAGTAAAGCTATCAAAAAAAACCAATATTCGCATTATCAATGATTCGGCTTCACATGTCACAAGAGAAGCAAATTATTTATGTTATCTTTTGACAGCTAGCCGTGGATATCCACAAACCGTATCATCAGTAGCGTTGTCTAATGCTAATGCTGTGTGTTATCTGTCCTGTTTGGAACCAGATGTTTTAACTATCAACAAACTAAAGGAGGAAGAAATCTCAAATGGCACACTCTTGTTGAAGTGCACTAAAGCTGAGTGCTCCAAGACGGCGGTCTAGACTGTCAGGACAGATGTGTGTGTGATTGTTTTCCCTGCACTAACGCCGCCCAGAGTCTCATCGCCGTGTTATCGATGTCTGGGAAGCTTCAGCATTAGCGATAAAAGGTTGGACCTCCGTTTAGACATTTGAAAGTGTTTCTCCCTGTGAAACTTTTAAAGTGGATTTCCATCCAGCCAACGGCGGGTTGATGGAACTCCAATCCCATTGGCTATTTTCCCATTGTGACATCATTAACGGGAGAGGGGCGGGGGAAGGGAAGGAGGGGCTTCGACAGTCTCAACAACAACACACGACCCAGGAGGGGCAACAGATTGAAGACACACCAGTTTCCACAATAGAACACCTGATGACAGCAAGAACCGCTATCAACAACCGACTACTACTGAGTATGATGAACACCGAAAGCAAATTAAAAACCCTAGTAACGGTTTACAAACACTTGAATTAGCCCTTGAATTGAAAAAAAAAACAGTCCAGAAACTGAGATACATGGCATCCAGGAGAGAAAAACGAGACAGTAGAGCGACAGATTGAGCACAGAGGCAGGCGTTTCCTTTACTCGATGAAAGGTTTTCCCGTGCTTGTCTGTCCCATACTCTGCGTTAGGGGCCTGAGTGAGCCCTGTTGGGGTATGATGTACAATCAAATTGGGCTATGGTCTTGATATGTTTCACACACACACACCCCTCACTATCCCCTGCTTGTGTTCACACACACTCCTGCCCTCCTCCCGGTGTGGTCGAGCTTCCCAACCCCGATGTTCTCCTCAAAGGTTTCGAAATAAGACGGAGAGAGAAGGCAGAGAGAAAAAGAGAGCAAGAGAGCAGAAACTAAATGCATTTTCATGTCTTTAAAACATTTACTAAATCACGCAAATGTCCATTATTCATATGTATGTTTTGAAGCTCCTTTTTCGTTCCACCACGATGACTGTTCATATGAGTATAATACACCATTTTTTTGTTTTTTTTGTTTAAAGACTGTCTGCGTCTAGGGAGAGGAACCACAGCACCTGAGGGAGAATAGAGGGAGAGGAGGAAGGGAAGAGAGGGGAAAAGGAGGTCGGGTCGCAGACAGGGCTTGATATGTTTCCTGTTTTTATCCATCGCTGGCGGCTGATTGGGTCCATCTCTTCTGTCTGTGGGCTGTGCTGCTGTCGGAAGGCGATAGAGGGAGGGTCGATGTGGGGTTAAAGGTCGAGGGGTCAGGAGGGTGAAAAGGTCGAGGGGTTAGCCCTGGGTCTCTTTGTTCTCTCGTTCCCGCTGACAACTCTTGCTCATCTTCATCTCTGTCAGCTGGATGTACCGCAGCACGTTGGTGTCTGTGATGGAGAAAGAACAGTGGATTTGTCACATCTTCGCTACAATCAATGCAACTTCATTTGTTAAAGCAGTTAAATTTAGGCTTCTTTCATGTCAGACTGTGTTGTAGTCAAGACCACCTAAACTGAGACCAAGTCATGATCAAGACCAGACCAAATGCAAGTCCCACACTGAAACACTTACGATAAAATGTGGAACATGCGGACTATAGGCGCTCCTCAAATTGATCTAAACATAAAAATAGAATGGATCTGAAAGAACCACATTCCTATAAAAACACCCACAGAAAACAAATAAAGATGCCTCTTCATTCAATTTAGTGATATCCCCGCAGCTGTGGTCTTGGAAAAAAAAAATCCAGAGTCCTCTTTGTCTGGGACAGAGACAAGCCTGAGTAAAAATGCGGTTGATTCCAAGCCAGATCTTCAAAAAGTGGTGTTGAGACTAGTCTCGAGAACATGATCGGTCTTAATACACTAATGTCAGAAAAATAAAAGCTCAGCGATTTGACAGAGCTAAAATGTGGCCAGGTTGCCAGAAGTAAAAGTGTCATACATTTTCTCCATTTTGACATTTCAGAAAATATTGAAGTGGGCCAACAACCAAGACTAAAATATTCCCATGAAACTCTGCAGTCAATTCTTTTACACACACACACACACACACACTACTTTCAGTTAACATGGCTCTTTTTTGTTTATCTAAACGGCCAAGCTTGTTGACTCAGACTGATGTGCGGGGCTCATCAGAGAACAGATGAAAAACTCTACAGTACGTTACTTTGGTTCAAGGTCCTGCTAATAGTACCATGCTATTCCATTGTTGAAGAAGTGTAGTAATAATGGGCAGACAAAGGCAATGAAGAAGAAGACTGCTAACAAAGCATATATGGATGTAAACAATGGGGGTTTCAAGTTATTCCAATATTCAGCTCTTTTTTATGAGGACGGGAAGGCATTCAATAAGTTTATTACATCTCACGGATACACACAATGCGTTGTAAATGTGAATGAATGTAAACATAACTGTGTTCACAATAAACTCCATTTTTAAAGGCTTTTGGAGAGTACCCCAAAACACACCCCTCACCACTCTCAGAAGTAAAAAGAGGGTTTTGTACAATTTACTTCCTTTTCATGTTTTATTTATTTAGTTTAATTACACTTTTACTTCCCAACATGAACGCCTAAATGGTGTCTCAAAGCCTTCTCCACAAAAAAATTGTGGGGGAGAAATCGTAAAACTTGTATTTATGTATAATTTTGTTGCCTCAAATTTAAACACAGTGAGTTAAAAACTATTGAATCAGCTAATAGTATAATTGTATAATGTCAAACTCTGTTAATTCATAAAAAAATATCAGTTAATCAGTAAATAAAAAATATCAAGGACATGAACTCATTGTTGTCAAAGGTACCTACGGTAAGAACATGTCCAATTGTTTCACAAAGTATGCATTGTACAGTTAATAATAGCTTACATTATGGCTAATTATCACATTCGCTACAGACTTCTAAACAATAAGCTTGTGTTCTTAAGTCCAGTTTACTATAACTCAACTTACAGTAAAATACAATAATGTTAAAACTAAAGACTCCTGCCTCAACCTGCAGTAATACTACAGAATCCAACACTGTCACATGTTATTTGAGCGTAACTGAATTTCACAGAGCACCATCACCTGTGGGTTCGCGGTTCTTGGCGTCACGCAGGTAGCGTAGGGCACATTCGTAGTCCCCCAGGTGATAGAAGGCGATGCCGGCTCGGTACATGGCCTTGAAGTGGTCTCTCTGGTGGCTCAGCACCTTCAGACAGTACTCCTTCACCCTCTCGTAGTTCACCAGCTCTGACTGCAACAGACACGCTGCAGGGAGGAAGACGGGGAACAAGTTAGTCGTTTGTAAGTTGAAAATGCTTAAAAATGAATTGTAATAATGATGAATTTAAAACAGTTGCCTCGAGTCTCATTTAGTGAAGTTTAAAAGACAAGTACGTCCCGTGAGTGTGAAACAAAAACGGGGATATTTGTGCTGACATCTCACTCTGTGCCTTTTAATAGAGCCACAGTGAAATTTAGCCTCCACAGTTCCTCCTCAGGATGGCAGTGAGCTGACTATAAATAGCTAAATACTAAAAGTCTCGCGGCGTAGAAGAGACACAAAAAGTCGTGCAAGCAGTTTGAGCCCCGGGGCAGAAGAGTTATGTCTCTACATGCTGCTGTTGAGCTCGACATGCAAAATACAAGAATAGGAGAAAAATGTAATCTTGAGAATGATGGATTGAGGATGTTTAAAGGCTCCTGACTTAGCAGATGTGTTGTAAGCAGCGAGGGCAGCAGGAGAGACGAGGAAAAGAAGGGCAGGGATGCAGAGATCAAGTGAGCGCCAGATACCGCAGAAGTCTTTTGGGATGAGATGTGAGCGGTGAAGTACAGATCTGACACTTTACTTGTTAAAAAAAACACCAGAAAGTGCAATGTGGAGTACTCAGGAATAAGAGTCAAGTAAAGTCAATTTCATTTGTATAGCACCAAAATCACAAATTTGCCTCGGGGGGCTTTACAATCTGTACAGGATACGACACCTTCTGTCCTTTACAGAGCGACCCTCTCATCAGATAAGGAAAAACTTAACCAAAACCCTTTTAACAAGGAATAAAAATGGAAGAAACCCCAGGAAGAGCAACAGAGCAGGGATCCCCCTTCCAGGATGGACAGACGTGCAATTGATGTCGTGTGTACAGAGTAACATCATAATGAAAATACAGCATAGACAATCCATATGACAAAAAACAATATGTATAATGTGAACATATGTGAGAAGGTGGATCCAGGAGGATGCTAAGCAGCTTACCGGCGTCGCCTAAGACTTGTATTTCATTTTAGTCATCAATCCTACAGATGTGTGTTGCAGCAGCACTTTGCTGTTGCATTTCTCAGCAGCTCTGAGATCGGCTTAGATCGGAATAACTTCATTAGTAAAGACACACACACACGCACACACACACACACCGCTTTTAGTCCACCAAAGCTTTTAAATGATGGCTCAGATATCACTGGTGATCAAAAGCACTTGAGGTTTTGTTTCCACCTACTTCTTTTTCCATCACTCCTTCCATCTCTGTCTGGCAGCGTCTCAATCTATCTGATGAGACATCAAAAACAAATTCCTTTATCCCTCCTTGTACCTCCACTGTCAGATCTGACTCCTGTTTAACCCTCCCTCCCTCCATCCTCCCTCCACCCTCCCTCTTTCCCCCCTGAGTCTGCCCTTGACACACAGACAGCTCTGTGAATAACATGAGTCAGGCACTATTAGCCGGGAGGCGGGGTGAGTCAGGAGGGAGAGGAGGGATGAGGGGCACGGCTGCAGTAGGAGGATGAGGAAGAGGAGGTTTGTATGTGGGAGGCTAAAGTAGAGGAGAAGAGGTGAGACCTGGGGGATACCAGAAGGGGGGAGTGTGTTAAAAGCAGTTAGTGGTCCTCTATCATGTCGTCTCCCTTCCGAGCCTCAGAGACTTACTGAGGAAGGTCTGCCCGTCAGCAACGCAAGTGCAAAACACTAAATAATTCACCACGGACATCAGGGGACGGAGCAATTCAATAACAATCAATGTGTTTTGGTATTTAGAGGTTGAAGTTGTCTGGTAGGTGCAGGTGGTACATTGTGTGTGCTGTATGTTTGTGTGTGTGTGTGTGTGTGTGTGTGTGTTGTTGAGTCACTGCCTCACAGCTGTAGACATGAACTTTGCTCCATCGCATGCAATTAAAATAGGGAGAGGTGCAATTACGCTTGCAAAATTAGAATGAAACTGAAACAGTAAAATAACACATCTGCATCTTCTATACATATTCTCTCCAAAAATGAGATGCGATTTAACAATTTTAACAATTTATTTAGTTAGCTGGCTTTTGCAGACTAACTAATAAACAGTATTTATTAGTTAGTCTGCAACTAACTTTGGTTATTTCCTCCTGTCAAGCCCTTTCTGTTGCCTTTCTTGTAATAAAGTTGTCATATAGAGTATTTAAAGGTAGGGTTGGTAAAGATGTTAGAGCCATTTTTTTGTTGTATTAGTTGAAATTCTCATTGCATCCCGACAGCAATCAATAAACCAAATGCTCTGATAAAAAAGTAAAAAATCCGGTATCTGTGGCTGTCGCAGGACTATAATAAACCCGTCCAATCATTACATCCGGCACGAATGAAATGATTGGACAAGCTACCCGCCTGTCTACCTACGCGCAGTCTGCTTGTGCAGTCATTGTGCGTCACCAGTCTTCCACAAGCTGCTATAGCTTTACAGCTGTGAGTACTAACAATAGCCGTGTTCGTTGTTTACATTCATTGTGATATGTTTATGTTCATAATGATAATTTTGGGGGAGTGGCTTGTGCAGACTTGACGACTTTCTTGATCGATTTAGGGAGAATTTGAAGCTAGTACTGCCAGCTACTTCCATTGGAAAATACTAAGAGTTGGCAACACTTGTCTGGGTTTTTTGGTTGGATCATTTTTAAAACTCTAGTGTACTCTTGCTGGTTTCTCAAGATCACCGACCCTGCCTTTAAAATGTATTAATACCATCATTATTTAAAGAAGAACAAAAGCAAGCCCTCTCATTTTCAGTCCAGCTCATGACTCAGAGCGGAGCAGCAAGGTCAAAGCCGCTTCCCGTCTACAGTGATCATAAGTCAGCTCGTTACAGTGGGAAGCACCTCAGATGCCCTCTACCTCTCCTGCTGCACACCTCTCCACAGACTCCACTCCTCTTGTTTGTTTTTACAACCGTCCGACTACGACATGACTGCTCTCATCCCTCCACACACACCCACCCATCCATCCATCCATCCATCCATCATCGCCCTGCAGCAGTGGACGGCTTTCAGAGGATTCAGTTACAGTCCATAATGGCCTAATGGCTGACGCAGTTAGAAAGAGTTCACCGGCACTCACACACGAACGTAGGACAGATAACACACACACACACACACACACACCTACAGTGCAAACAGCAGATACACAATGACATGGGCAGAGTCATACACGGTAACACGGGTAATGTGAACGAACAAGTGGGCGTAAACCCAACCACACACAGGTGACTTTAAATGAACTGCTTGATGTGAACAATAGTAAAAAACATGACTGTACAGATACACAAACACACAAAGGCAGTGTGCACAAGTGATGACTGGCCGGCCACACCCTGCTGGCCCATTAGGCAGATGGATGGCGTGCCAGAGGAAATGTAGAGTGTGGTGAGATGCATTAAGGGTGTGATGATGACGGGATCATCGGAGCAGGCTGGGCAGAGACACAGACAGACAGAGGAACCATAAAACAACAGCAGCACAATATCACTGGAGCCAAGGTGTCCCAGTCACTGAGAGACAGAGACATGGGAGTCTGAGGGTTCCTGTTTTATTATATCCTCTACACTCTATTTTTATTCTGCTCCTTCTGTACATTACTCTGCACTTTACTGCTGTTTGCACTTCTGGGTAGATGCTAAACTGCTTTGCTTTTCCCCCCTCATACATTAAAGGTTGAATTACACTCTCTGGCTGATCTGGTCACAAGGAGTGGACCAGCCCAGTAAACCTAGAAATTACATCCATGATTTAGATCCAAGGCCAATGCAGGAAGTGGCGTGCCCTTCATGAAGTGAGGCGAATGTGGTGGTAAAGATGTGGTGGGTGGACATGTAGTACTTTTATGTAGGAGACCAGAGTTCACCTCCCATCACAAACTTGCAGTTAGCACTTGTGTCTTTATTGACCTTAAATAAGTGTTTTTGTCATTTAATCCAAACCATATTTTATTAGCTGTAACCACAATATTTCCCTCATCACTTTAACCATTCTGAAACTAACAATTATTTTTTTTGTCGAGTAATCTGTCGCTTATTTTCTCGATTAACCAATTACTTATTTGGTCTGTAAAATGAAAAATGTCTATCAGTGTTTCCCAAAGCCCAAGATGACGTCCTCAAATGTCTTGTTTTGTCCACAACTCAAAGATATTCAGTTTACTGTCATAGAGGAGTAAAGAAACCAGAACATATTCACATTTAAGAAGCTGGAATCTGAGAATTTTGACTTTTTTTTCTTAAAAAATGACTCAAACCGATTACTTGATTATCAAAATAATTAGCAATTAATTTAATACTTTACAACTAATTAATGAATCGCTGCAGCTCTAGTAGAAAGCAAGAATTTTAAAACCGTGGGCATTTTGATGTAATCCAGGGTTTTGCAAAACCGTCCAATATTGACTGTTCCTGTCTGGTGGTGCAGCCAGCCAACTGTTAAACATGCAGCTGGTGACAAGAGGTCAGGAGTAGAGCAGAAATGATTAGTGCTGGATTAGTTGATTAATCAATTAGTCAATCAACAGAAAATCAATCTACAACTATTCTGATAAGCGATTAATCTTTTCAGTCATTTTTTCAACATTCTCTGGTTCTCAAATGTGAGGATTTGCTGTTTTTCTTTGTCATATTTGATGGTAAACTGAATATATTTGGGTTTGCAACTGATAGTTGGATTAAACAAGTAATATCAAAATGCCACCTTGGGCTGTAGGAAATAATAAAGGTAATTTTTCACTGTCCTCTGACCATTTTTTAGACAAAACATTTACGTAATTATAGTGCTCCCACCCGATTTAAAGGGGACATATCATGGAAAACTCACTTTTTTAGTGCTTGTGCACATACATTTGGGTATCTGAATACAGGTATATTCAGACAGACTGAGAGAAAAATAATGTGTTTTTTTAACATTAAAGCATGTAAACATGTTCTAGTAGAAACCCAAAATACAAGTGTGAACCTGAAAATGAGCATATGTCCCCTTTAAAGGGCAGATACTTTAAAATACTTTAATAAGGGTTGTTGAAAAAGCAAGTTGATAGACGGGAGTAGATTACTGAAACAGAGACAAAAAAAGGAACCCAGGAAATTCAACAAAACTAAATAAAGCTAAAGCAAAAAGAACAAAAAAGTAATAAAAGCTGCAGCGCCTATGAAACAACAATAAAACAAATAAATTAAACAAAAATGTTTTATTTATATAATCTGATTGATAACTTATCAGATAAACTGAAACATTGGACTGAAATTAATTATCAAGCAGACACAAACACTGTTAACGTTGGGGGCCTAGTGAGGGAGAAAAACAACTTTTTCCAAAGTGATTAATTGAGAAGATAAGTGTTAGTTGCAGACCTAGACACAAGCCAAAAAGGTTGGGAACCACCGTGTTCGGATACGCAGTCCATCACATCCATACTGCTCATCGAGTGTAACGAGAGATGAGAGAGGAGGAATAATGAGGTGTGACTGTATACGGGAAATCAGTGTTGCAGGCGAGATAAATTTGTCATAATGAGGGACATGAACAGAAGATTGAGCTGGAGCTGCGACATTTAGTGTCAGCGTCATGAGTGCGAACATCTTTTTCTCTTCCTGAGGAACCTCTGTCTCACAGCCAGATTTAACGAGAGGCAAAAAATAGATAAAATACAGGAAAGTGGAAATAAATGGAACAGAAAAATGCATTTGAATGTTTCAACCCAGAAAAAAAGCCAACAGGTGCAAAGCAGCTGTCGACTTAAGTATGTGAATCTGCGTTTCCGTTGCTTGAATGTGGAATGAGAGGTGCGGTGAGTGGGAGTGGTTAACACATGCTCAGGAACCCCACTGGTTTGCCTGAAGCATCATGTCTGAAAAAAACAACAACACAGAGCCTGCATAGAGACTCGCTTTCATTTAGCTGACAGAGCGCCAACGCCTGGGAGGAATAAAAGAGAGAGAGAGAGGCAGGAAGCTGAAATGAGACAAGAGAGACAGGGGGCGAGGGAGGACAGAGATAGAGACAGAGACAGCACTGACGAAACAAAATACAGACACAGCTGACAGGATCTCTGTATGAAAGGTATAGAGGATAAGAGGAGAGAGATAAACGCAGGGGAGGATGCAGATCCTATGATACATGGTTTCAACTCTGCATCCTCCTCTTCCTCTACACCGCCTCATCGTCCCTCTGGACTCATGTCCCCCCCCCCGCTGTCTTCCCTCCTCTCCATCACACCAGGCGTGACACCACGATCCGGCTAATTTAACGCCAGTCGTGGCCCTGCTGATTAGTCTGCTGTCCATCACCTTGTAATTAGTTCTGCGGGAAGATAATGGCAGATGGAGAGACCCATCACTCTCACGGAGACACACAACCCTCGTCTCCTCACCCTCCTCGTCCTTCACTCCTCCATTTCTTCCCGGCAGTGTCACTGTGCACCGCCCTGACCTCCTCATCCTCCTCCTCCTCACCTTTCACCATTTCTCCTTTACAAATGTCACAGATTTATTTACAGAGAAAAATAAACCGTGCACAGTCATCGTTATGAAAATCGCCTCACACGTACAATCTCGGAGCAAAATCCGATCCAACACATGCTGACGTCACAACTCTCGGACAGTCTCTCCAGGCCCACTAAGAATAGCTCCACCTAAAGCCTTTTGCGAATGCCTTTGTCTGTTATTGAGAGGGACAGGGCTACAGTTTGCAGTTTGCTTTATCACAAGCTAAGTCTGCACTGACGTGACACAGCATTTACTCCACCTTCACTAGCCACCACCTGCATTATTGTCTATCTTTTCTTCCTTCTTATTGTGTCTCCAATTTCTGAGAAGTTGCTGCTTTTCATCTCATGTAGGGATATTTGATACCCAATGCTGTTTAAAGGAAGCAGTCAGCCCGTTAAAGCAGCACCTGCTTGTTTTAATATCTTTTTTATCACTCGGCATGTGACATAAGGGATATAAAATAGGCTCTTTTCCTTAGAGGAAATAAACATAATGAATGCTGTGATTCATCATTACACAAAGATGTTTTTTGTCATCAAATGCCATTTCGCTTAAAACAAGTGGTGCAGATGATCTCTTTGATTGCGTGTCACTGTAGCGGAGGACTAATGCAGCTCCATATGGTGACAAAACACCCTCATAATTACTCTCTCTCATCTCTCTTGTTTGACTGTGTGCGTCTCAGAGGCCTCAACAGGCCCCTCTGGAGTAGTCGCAAATGTAGAATGCCGGGATGAGCCTTACAAATGAGTCAGAGCTGTGTTTAATGAGCACGACTATTCTGTGGTGTACAGACTGAAAATGTATAGCAAAGGTTGAGAAGCGTAGGCCTATACTGTATGTGTGGATTTTGATGGAAGGGATGACAGGAAACTTCCATCATACCTCCATATGTGTAGTTTGCTGATCCATCTTGAAAACTGCATGACTTTGGTTGAAGGAATAGTTCAACGTTTTGTGAAATACGCTTATTTGCTTTCTCGCCAAGAGTTAGATGAGAAGATCGACACCACTCTCATATAGATCTGTTCAATAAAAGGTTACAGCCAGCAATTGGTTAGCTTATGCTGCGTTCATGTCATTTGATTCAGGCCGTAATTATGGGCAACGGAGCCAGAAAAAACGCTCCAGGCCCCTCGTTGTGGGAGATGATATAACGGCTGTCAGAAATCCCCGAAATGTCCCACTTGATGGAAAGAACTGCTGGATGGAAAATGGCCACCATTATGATACAAAGTCACTATTGCTGACAGTTAAATCCAATATTAACACTAATATAATAGCTTCAACTAATTTAAAAAGAGCAATACACTGTAATATGTATCAAGTTTCACTTATCAACGAACCACTCCAAAGACCGCAACACAGCCATGAAGCTATTTTTAGTCTAAATGATGTGACTATATGGTTAGAAGCATTCCTGGAATAATGTGTGAACGCTCTCAACCAGGGTTGTGTCTAGAAGGTAACCCACAAGTTGCAAAACTCTTGCAAGAAGGTTGAGAATAGGTATTGACCTTGAATGGTCAAGGTTAGGCATTGCTAGTCTGGTTCTGTCCAAAGTTAACAAAATCTGCTTACTTGCCTTTACAACCTGTTCTCACTCCCAACGTGTCAAATAACGCAGCTTGGTCAGTTCCCCTCGGCATCTGATACAGACATATGGCGGGAGGATGGATGGGTCAAACAAACACAAGACTTTCACCAAGAAGACCGCTGTTTGTGCCCCGTGTTAAACCAAGTAAACCTTGACTCAGCGTCAGTTATGTAACAAGTGTACTTATTCTACACAACAAACACACTTTATTTGAACCCAAACCATAATATTTTCCTAAACCTAACCAAGTAGTTTTGTTGCGTAACTAAACCTAAAACTACGTAAACCTTGGAATTTTAATTTGAAAAGAGACTGTATGCATGTAACGAGCGGAAACTGGCACGCCGTCCATGACACGTCCAAAACTGACAATAGATGGGTACCTAGAGCGTCAAAGTTTGAAGCTTAGGGCCACTGACCAAGCTGTGGTATTTGACAAGTTGGTAGTGAGAACGTTTGGCATATCTCACAAATGAACATGTTATATATTTTATTTGAGGAGTACAAAAACTGAAGCGAAAAAATTACAATTTGTGGTTTTATGAGGCGGGGGTATATGTTAATTAGTGAGCTTTAGAGGTGCTGGTAGCCATATTTTGTTACTTTTGGACGGAGCCAGGCTAGCTGTTTCTTCTCTAACTCTCGGCAAGAAGATGAATTACATTTATGATGCTAACCTCACAGCATTTGTATTGCCCCCCTCCAAAGAAACCCTCTGGTATGTTGAACCCCCCATAACTCTCTGACACTGAATGTGCTTGTAAACTGCTGGTACATCAAACATATTTGCATGGATTACCCAGAGTGCAACACTGATCCTGGGAGGGAAGTGAAGTAAAGTAGTCAGATTATTCTGTTAGATCTCACAGGGAGTCGAGGGGCAGAGGGAGTTCGTCTAGTCCCACCAGTATACCGAGTGTTTCCAGTAACATGACTAAGAGATTACGACATTACCTCAGTTGTCTTTTGCCACACATCCTCACCCTCAAACCTCAACCCATGCTTCATCGTCTCCTACCTTGCTCCATCAAACACCGTCCCACATTGTTGCACTCTCCTAAAATAGTCGCTGACTCAGGATTAATGCTCACCTACTTAAATATTTATACAAGTGAGGAAGCAATCTTCTCTATGACTTCACCAAAGATGAAACCATTTAATGCTCTCCGTTGCGCATCGCATTTTTCCAGGACTTAAGGTGAGCAATTTCTTCTCGTCTGTAATGTAACCCTACAGTGTTCAGGGTGGGTCATTGTGGGGTTTCTTGAGGCCTTGAGACAAAATGAAGAGCACAAGTCATTACAACTGGTTATTATTAAAATGTATTTTATATTCTTAAGTGTCCGAGGGCCAAAGGAGGATCCAGGATGTTCTATATTACTTTTACTCCCATGAGTAGAACATTCAAATAGTACATAAGTGCAGTTTAATAAAGCATAAAAGGAGTTACATCTGCAGTTGAACTTCCTGACGGAGACATGATTTTGTTGTGGCCCTTAGGGAGGTCGTTATCTGATCGGTGATGTCATCTGTGGACACTGGACAGATTCTTGCCTTTAGCTGTCAAACAGCTTCTACCCACTCTGAACACGCACTCCCTTGTCAAACATTGTGAAGTAGACTAAGGCTGTGCTTGCTAATATTGATCCACTTCCTGTATTTGTATCAGTGTTGTTTGGATAATGTATACAGTAGCTGTGAGAAACATGCTCTCTGCATTATACCGGCTACAAGACAGATGAGGGAGTCTTTGGAAAGGTCAACAGAGAAGTGCCAAATGGTTTGGCTCAGAATCTCACAGAGTCAGCCTTAATCTGCGAGGTACTAAAGCTTTTCCACTAAGTACTTGAAGTAAATGAATGGCTAAAGCATGAGCTTTCATAATTTCTAAAAAAGATACAGCCATGTGTTGGCAGCCTGTTTTCTTCTGAATATTTACACATTCAGCAGACACGGAGCAACATTTAGATTCATTTGGAGTCATGTTTGTGTCCATCAGATGAATATATAAGTATAATATTCACGCTCTTTTAGCTCTGTTTTTGGTCTCTACCAACTTCCGAGGGAAATATCTGGCTCTTTAAATTAAATTTATTAGATTCATCACATACAGGTAGATACATGAAATTTGACCTCTGCATTTAACCCATCCTAAGAAGCAGTGAGCTGCTGTGAAGCGCCCAGGGGAGCAACTTGGGGTTAAGTGTCTCGCTCAAGGACACTTTGACATGTTGACAGTAGGAACCGGGGGAATAGTTGAAGGACGACCACTGAGCTACAGCCGCCGCTTTAGCTGCTTAATGCTCCACTATTCACCAGCTAGTCGTTAACTGTGTCTGCCTGCTGATCGGGACTGGAAAGGTAACATACAGTGGGGTTTTAAGAGCTTTTTGTGCTGAAAACAGCTGCCTACTGCGGCCAAAAGCTACGCTGATGAGAGCGGTGGGAGTGAATTAAAATAATAAGTTTGTTTCCATCCATTATTTATATAATTTTGTATTATATACATATATAAAAAGTGTTGCCTGTGGTAGGAAAATTGATGCATCTATAAAAACAAAATGCAACACAACGTACATGTGAATAAATGTCGCTGAAGAGACAAAAAATGGCAACAGATAAAAACATCAGATCTGTGTAGAGCGGGGAGGAGACTGTAGCGTTCCTCAAATTAATACACAAAACAAATAAATACAATATTTCCATCATATTTTCCACTTTTCACAGGCACACTTTTAATTATGTCATCAACGGACGAACACTATAAAGCTCCTTAGAGCTACAGGCTTGGGTGATAATCATCTGTGGGCTCATCACCACATACAAGTAGTCATTTGATCCAATGTTAATATACAATTCTTAGTGATAGCAGCTTTAAATTTCAACATTTGAACTCCAAATTTTGCTTTATAATTTATAATTTTTAAAATATTTTACAGCACACGTGTTAAAGTGCTGGTAAACCTGCGCCAGTGAGGATCACCGTCGGCGCTGGATCAGCAAATAGGGCTGAACACAACCTTTACATTTCACTGCCTTCACAAACAGGCTGTAACAAGGACGCGTTTTCAATGTCAACCCCCGGCAGTGCATGTAAGGCAGCAGGGAAAGCTCAGATAGCGACCAACATGGGCTTTATATCAGCATGGAGCTCTGCGGATAAATATAAACAGCCAGTTGGTTTACTTTGAACCGTCCACTGGAGCTCAGGGTGTTAGATATGCGCAAATAGCAAATTGTCATTACTGATGGCTTACAGAGGATGAATATTCTGCATCTCTCTCTCTCTCTCTCTCTCTCTCTCTCTCTCTCTCTGAGGGTGTCAGGAAAGGGCATCTGCTTCAGTTTGCTCTCAGCTGATGCCATGACTTCCAACTTCGGACTAAAAAAAGCTTTGACAGACACTTTCAATTTATTCAGTACTTCACACAACTGTCAGTCCACATCCGAAAATGATTACAGTCCAAAAATCGAAATCACACACACATATCACAAACACATGGGCCCAACAAAAGCATTACAATAAATCCCTGAGATGTCAGCAAAATGTAATTCTGCTGAAGGTACTTAAATGCAAATCTTTATTTCCTGTTCCAAGCCAGTTAACTTAACTTCTGTGTGACGCACTGCAGTACAACCAGGCCCCATGGCACATCAGAGACACTAACCACATTAAATGGGCCTTAAAGGCATTCATACAGCAAAGACAGTTTTATTACAACATCTGAACCACTGTGTTGGCCAAATAATTTGTCTGGCACCCTGCATCTTAAGAGAATCACCTTTGCTCTCACAACAACCATTGGCTGGATTGCCATGAATTTTGGCTGCAGGCATTCATGTTCCCGTCAAGATGAATTGTAATAACTTTGACGATCCCATAACTTTTCCTGTTGCACTATGATCAGGTAAAATTTCAAACATTGCGTTCAATTTCTTTGGTTTATGACCAAATATCTGCAACTATAATGACATTCCCATCAGCCTCAGCTGCACTTTGCATTAAAGCTGTAGTGGGTAGAATTGGAGCAAATAGGATTAAAAAAAGTTTTTTTTATAAAACGGTGACTACATCCTGACAGTAGTACATGATACAGGTAATCTGAAAAAAATCATGTGCCTCTGTGTCCTCCAGTGCTCCTAATGGCATCTGCAAGATTTCACAGACTGGAGGAAAACAACCAATCAGAGCCGAGCTGGAGTCTGCCGTCTCTGAGCAGCTGTCAATGACTCGCGAACTCCGATCAACCGGTCAAACTAGGCAACGCTGATCAAATATGAACCAATATTCTGTTACTGTAATGCCTATTTCTCGCCTCAATTGTTTTCAGAATCATCTTGTAGTGTACTGTTTAGCTGTAAAATGAGAATGTTTGTGACCCAGCAGCCATGTTGAGATCAGTTGAGGAAATACCAAGCACCGCCCACCGGCCGGAGCACAGCCAATAGGAACGCTCTCTCTCAGAAATTATCTGTGATTGGCCAAAGTCTCCCGACACAGGCTAGATTTTTTTAAAGCCTGAAAACAGAGCCATGAGGAGGTGCAGAAATCTAGTTTTCTCTCAGAACACTTGAATTACAATATGCTGAAAGTTTATTATGGATTTTTTGCCCAATGATGCCAAAAACATTCTGCCTACTTTAAGTGCTAATAGCCTGCTAACACTCTAAACTAACTTAAAGATGTGAACATGGTTAACATTACTCCTAATAAGCATCAGCATGTTAGCATTTACTTCTCTTTTGATTTATTGTTTGTATGTGGCTGTATGGAAAACTGAAGCATTCAATTGTACAAACTTTGTGGACACTAACATAGCTTCAATTAAAAATAGATGTGACAAAAAGTCTAATAAAACTATTGTTGGTTGCCCTCATGTCCTCTTCCTCTTCTTGCCTGTCTCCTCTCTTTCATATTCTTCCTGACAGATGACTGAATCTTATTTCCTCTTGTGACAGGAGTCATCTGGGCCTGTCAGAGCTCTGATATAAATCAGTTTGGTCTGGATTGGATTTCCCAGCGTCCATCTCACAATAAAAAAAATAAAAATAAAAATGCAGCTCTAAAAAGCGCTCCCTTCTCTACTTAGAGGTCATAGAGGCAAGATTGTCCCTCCTCTCCTTCCCTACTTGTCACTCTCCTTTACAGTCTCCCTCCTCCGTCGTATAATCCCATCATATTTATGGGTTCTGTCCAGTTTCACCCGCTCCCTTGGTTTCACACCCTCCCCCATTTTCAGCCTCTGCATCTTTTTCTACTGACTCACCCCTTCCCCCATCCTCCAAATCTCTCTCTCTCTCTCAGCTGTGAGGTAATTCATAGTGTTGGCACAGAGAAAACAGTACAATGTGAGTGGTACAGTAGAGGGAGTGCCAGTCGTACCCCTGACAGCAATGCCACGCCATCTGCAGCCCTGGCACATGGCGGCGACTCTCATTCGGCTCTGACCCCCCCTCCTATAGAGGGAAGAAAAACTCCAACCAAACCTCCCCCCATCCCCCTTCTCACCCTCTTCCTCCTCCATCCTCCTACGAGCACATTGCATAGTGCGTTTCTTCTCTCCAAAAGCACCAGGCATGTCCTTTTCCGTCTCCCAACTGCTTATACAACCCTGCTTTCCCCTCATCTTAACCCCTCTATCTCACAGTTCATCTCCTCATCTCGTTTCGTCCTCACTTTCATCTTCTGCCTTTATCACAGGCGCTCCACCACGTCCCCTGTGACGGAGCTGGCAGGAGATGAAAGGGAGGAGTTTTCTGTTCTGTTCTGCCTTTGTAAGCAAGCCTCGACTGTTCGCCAGCAGCGGGTTATAGGGTGGACTGGTGAAATCAACCCGTCTGGTGTTACACATCACTGACATTATTCTAATACGACCCCCATATGAAGCACGATGGGGCTTAGAGGCTGTGATGTGGTGAGTTTTCAAGGGAGCGATAGTAGCGCTACAGCTCTGTGATTGATGACGAAGGCTGTGCTTTTATTTCTGGTCCAGCAAGGAAACAGATGTTGATGCCACAAAACAGAATCATTAAATCTTTAGTATAAGGCCTGTAATTGGATGTCGTGGTTCAGACGTTCATTGATGCCCCCGAGGCTCTGAATACAGGACACATGATGAGAAAAACACATTTACAGCTGGTACTAACATGTGATCTGTATCTGGATATGCTACCTGAATAATGACAGATGATCCATGTGTCTTAGCATTTACACCTGGTATTAAAAAGCGTTCTTGTTTTTCTAGACTGTGCCCAAATTGTGATCGGATCTCAATATGCAAGTTAATTATGTGTCAACAAACATGGGGCACCCCAGGTGAGGCCAGGACTTGGTAGCAAACATTACTGCTA
Organism: Sebastes fasciatus; assembly: GCF_043250625.1. NCBI lineage: Eukaryota > Metazoa > Chordata > Actinopteri > Perciformes > Sebastidae > Sebastes > Sebastes fasciatus. The sequence goes on from NC_133801.1 coordinate 20,702,192, forward strand.
TTAACTGTAGCGTTTGCCAGGCATTCTTAAGCAAGCAGGAAGAGACGGAGTTAGGCGACCTTTCAACTTGTTGAGTGGATTTTTTTCGCTGTATGAATTGCATTTACACCTGGCTGAGACTTGATCACATTGTTAGCCTGAACACCTCCAAATTCCAATCCCAATGCATACTGAGTACGTTTTTCCTTATCCAGATAACGTATCCAGATGCAGATCACATTTTAATGCCACGTGCAAAAGGGGTCACACATATTCAGTAAAGGATGAATTTGGCACTTTGAAATTTACATGATTTTCCAGTCATTCAGGCCAAATCAAAACATTTTTCAGGTCATTGTTTGAGACACTATCACCACTCCCATAGCATAATTTTTAGCAAAAATTAGCTATAAAACCTGCCCCAAACGGCATTCAGACGTCACTTTGTGCTTGTGCCCCACTAATTGCAGCTTGTGACTACATTTAACATATTTTATTTCCATGTGAACAGGAAATTATAACTCTATGTGGTGTTTATTGTAGATAAGGCGGCATGAGATGCATGTTATAAACTACAGCTGGGCCTCTACAAACACCAGTTGTTTACTGGCCGTTCATAACCAGTCAGTAAATGTCTAATTCAGGTTACATTATTCAACCCATAGCGGGCTGCTTCTGCAAAATACAAAACAGCATTATTACCTGGCTATATAAAATTTGAAAGCCACGTTTTCTTAGTTTCAAATGCACACTTGTGTCACTGTAGAAAAATTATTGTTAGTGTTTTTGTTTTCGTTCAACAATTTTTAAAAAATGTGACGAGTGGGTGGAAACTGCTGGATCATCATCATGGCAAGCAGAGCCATTGTAGCAGCTGAATAAAAAGGTGGCAGGTGTTAGGAAACAAACAATTTCACTCATCCCCACCTGCTGCGTCTCTAAGTCTGGGACTTATGACTCATTCACAGATTGAGCCAGTCAGGAGGAGCACATGGAGATTTCAGGCAGAGATCAGAGGGAGCAGGGGTTAACGAAAAGTCAGAGTGATCACTCTCACAACAGGATCACACCATAGTGCTTTCTGTTTGATTCTCCTCACACTTTCCAATGTAAAGCGATTAAAAGTTATTATAGCTTCTTAACTGGTTGATACAAGTCTGTCCCTGTGCTATTTATAGAAAGAGACTAGCTGCTGTTAGAAGAGCTTCTTCATGATCAATATCAGGAAAAAGAGCAAACAAACTGCAGTCACATCTCTTATTCCTGTGTGTGTGTTTGCGGTGGGTGGGTGGATGGACGGCTGAGGCGGGCCGACAAGCAGTCTGCCTCTGGCCAACATGTTGCACCACTGTGAACTGCGACAGACACAGACGTTGGTGGTGGTGTAACCCATTTAGAAACAGCCCTACAGGGACAGACAGACTCGGGTGTCTCCTTAACAAGGCCAGCAAATAGGACATTCATCATCCATCGTATTTCTGTTTGACAGAATTGGGTAACATTAATGTCGGTGCCGAGACTTATTTATCTGTTTTTCTTCCCTTTAACGACGTTCACTCCCCAATATAATGTTAAAAACTCAGATTTTCACTGTTGCTGACGTCTTTCCTATAATAATCATCTCGTTCATTCCTGAATTATTTCCTTTTTTCAAAATACATTTAGTCTCTCCATGCTCTTCTCTAATCCTCCTTTTTATATATTTTCTCCTTTTACATATTCCATACACATATACATATTCCCCTCTGTGTTTTGTATCAGTGAGCTGTGAGCCACTCAGCATTCAGTAGCTGAAAAATACCCATCACAGATTCCTTAAAGATGCTAAATCAAAATCCAGAGCATATCTTTTGCCTCTGCACGGTTCTCAACATGGTAACGACTGAGCTGGCGTGATCGTGTCTGAAAGGTAACATGCAAATTGTGAAACTCTTGCGAGATGGTTAATTGCATTGACCTTGAATGGTTAAGTTTAGGATAGGTTGTCGGACAGCGAGCCTCGCGGGAGTTATTTGCAAGTTTTTGCAATTTGGGGGTTACCTTCTTGACACAACCAGCCGGCGGCTGTGCTAACAGTGAAAACAACAGCAACAGCGCTGATAATATAATGTAATGTGGCGAGGAGAAGCTCGGATTACAACACACACAGAGGGACAGGGACTTCATTCTCTGCTTAGATAGACATTACTCCACTTTATTATATGGCTTTGTTGAATACTTGATTCTGATTGGTCAATTACGGCATTCTACGGTCTGTTTTTTTCTTTATAGCAGACCATTGATATGTATAACAAACCATTGCTGGACGCAAATCGGATCTCTGACTCTGCAGGACCATTTTTGTGTCAAATTATTGATTTCTTAAATTAGTCATGCAATAAGGGCTTCACGTCGGGGTTACCCCTTCGCTTTGCGTCAGGGTCCTGCATCACCCTGTCTGGGTTTATTTTGCAACAATGACTGTACATTATTCCTTACATATCTTTACATAGCAAATAGTTGTTTAACATATTCAGTTTACAATCACATAATACACGGGAAAGCAACAAATCCTCACAGTTGACACACTACAACCAGAGATCATTTGTCATTTTTTATTAAATAATTACTTATACGGTTATCAAAATAGTTTCTGTCGACCAGCCAATACATTAATAGACAAATCTTTTCAGCTCTAATAGAAAGTAAAAAGTACTTAATGCAGAAAAATGGCCACTGCCAGTGTGATTATTATACACATTACTGGATTATTATAAATGTGTAAGTAGTATTTTACTGCTGTAGTGGAACTATTTGATATACTGTTGGCTAGTTTGATTTATAACAATGCATCACATTTCATGAGCTCATCATATATTATGGATGTGAAATCTTTTGATTTGTAAAGTAACTTGTTACTAGCTGTGAATTAAATATATATGTAAATATTTTTCTCTGAAATGTAGTGGAGTAGAAGTATAACGTAATGCACAAAATGGAAATACTCTCAAGTACAAGTACCTCAAAATGTGTTCAGTAGGAAAAGCTTTCCCTCATGACAGACAAAGTCAAGAAGACAAGAAAACACATACATCAACTCACAAGTGCACACGCACGCCAATACACTCCACTTAAACAAAATCAGCAATGTCAGCAAAGGGTACGGAGAGAGTGGCAGGTCGAGCAGCGCTGAAAGCAACTCCCCTTCACTCTTGCCACACACAAACATACAAACACACACACACACCCTTAGCCAGCTGCTGTTCCTCGGGCCTGTAAAAGCTGAGACAAACAAACACACTTACACATACACACACACACACACACACACACACGCAGACATGTGACTGGTGCTGCTTGCTTGTTGCTCTCCTATCATGCGTCAGAACCAAAGACAGTCGACCAATCACACGGCAGCTCCTCACTTATAACCACGGCGACCACCGCCTGCCCAGCAGAACTTTGGGTATCCAGGTGGAGCCGCACAACAAACACCTGCAGCTGGATTATATAATAATGAGTCAGTGCTTCATTTCAGCCAGAGAGAGAGTTCGTTTTGAATTTGTTTTTATCATTTATTCTTAAAAAGGCATCTCTCTTACTAAATTAAATGCCATTTTGTTGTATTCATAATTACGGATTAAGGGCAACATGGACCACAATAGCCTGATAGTACGCATGAATATGAAATGTATAACATTTTCTGACAACCAAGCATTTTAATTCTCAAGCTGTGACAGACTGAGGTAAAGTTATTTGTCATCATTCATTTGGACAAGAGAGCGGTGAAATAAGAAGCGAGAGTTATGGAAAGATGGCAATGATATTGAATTCAGCCCAATGTGGAGTATTCCAAATTTAGGTGCATTATTAAAAGCTAAGGCTTATTGTCAATAAATGCCATGAAAAGACCAAAACCCCCAAATAAATTGCTCCGACTAACAAGTATAGTAGCTAAAGACTGATATATCTTATTCCTCTGCACCACAGAGCTCAAAACACATCAATGAGCAACACAGTTACACTGAGTTACATGTGGATTCACTCCCACCATCCTGTTTCTTTAAATACCCAGTAGAGCACCAAATATTGTGTATTAATCCACCGCTTAAAATAGTCAATAAATGCACTATTTTCTCTTGTTTAAGTAACGTTTGCTAAAAAACAAGAATGCCAAGCCAAAAAAATGAAACTATATGCTTGTGTTTTCTTTCAAGATTTCCATCCCTAATAGAAACCAATGGCCTCGGGTGTGAGACAGATAGGGGACGAAAAGTACTGAGAAACGGACTAACACGATAGCCACAAGGCTAAAGCCATGACATGACATGACATGACATGGCAGGAAGATAGGGTTTATGGGGGTTTACGGTTAATGATGTGGCATAATGTGAAGCAGACATCTTCAGTCATTAAAATGTCTATGCATATCAGCAGGAATATGAATATAAATATTCTATAAACCACCCATATAAACATCTAAATCAGACTAAAGCACATACATTATTGTAGTAAACAGTGATTAATGGGTAAGCAAGGTTGAAGTGAGGTTTCTTTGTGTGCGTGCAAGTGCGCATGTGCACTGCTGTTTGAAGCAGGGACAGGAGGGAAAAGGGGAAGGCAAAAGGCCCACTGATGGTTGCCATGGTAAATATGGTCCCCTGTTGCGTGCTGGCAGCCCCTTCCTCCCCCTCTTCTCCCCTCTCTGTTCCACTGCTCTCCACTACTCCTCTCGTATACCACTCTAACTGACTTCCTTGTATTTTTCGAAATGCCTCTTCCTTCCTGTTCCTCCCCCTAATTCTCCTTTTTCCTTCCTTATTTCACTCTCCTTCCCACCCCCATCCTTTCCGTCACGCCACAGTGGCCTCCCCTACAGGCTCAAGACAAGGCCCTGAACGCTGCGCAGCACAAGGCGACCTTCAATGCATCATGGCAGGCTGACTGGGCAGCACCTGAACACAAGCAATGAGACACAACATCACCCCCCGCCACGACCCAAAATCACAACGTTCACAACACCATCATCATCTCATTCCTGGGCGTCAACATTCATCTTGATCTGCATACTCAGAACATACTGTAGTCATAATAATGTTTTCACAGCAAAGCTACTGGCAGTATATTCATAATTACACTTTTTCTCACCCTTACTGTAACCATATTGGGGGTATTTCTTGATACAGTAAATCCTGATATGCTATTTTGTTGTTTAAATCAATACCAAAAAACAATTATAAGACATATTTCTTCTGGAAACTCTCTGAAATACTGAAAATCTAGTTTGATGGTGATGAACAGCAACTGATAGACGATTGGTTTATAGACAATTCTCTTCTTTCAATAACTCGATATCAAGATATATTGGACCGTATATTATTTATATATTTATTATTTATATTTATATTTTCGACCGTTTGAACACATACTGTACCCGTGATAACAGGATTCTAAACTTAATGGTCACTTACTAGTCTTTTCCAGAGATTTTGAGTGTACTGAAGGCTATGAGATATGGTCAAAAGCCCTGGAAAGAGCTACAAACCTCAACCTTGAGTCTGGTTTATTTGATCAGCGGTATTATTATATCACTTCATAAATGTGTTGTTGTTATTTGTTCTCTAGTATTTGTTTTTATTGGTGGTTTTTGCAAGATTATACAACTGAAAACATTGACATTTATTATAACATTATTTATTTATAATACAGCAAATATGAATATAATATGAAATGTTTCATCTGTTGGGTAAATTAAACGTTTAGTAGATCAGTTGATCAACAGATCCACTTTCTTCAGTGAGAACAGACAAGATAAAGATTGTAAAGCCCCCTGAGGCAAATTTGTGATATTGGGAAACTTGACTTGACTAGAAGAAGTCCTCTTTGTAGCATTCCCGGCTGAATGATGGTCTAAATCTCCAACTGATGGTTCACAAAAGCTTTACTGATAATTCTGTAGATCCTAAAACATGTCGTGAACACACCGTAAGAGCGAAGACATATAAACCCAAACCACTTTTTAACTTGACAAAATGACAAGCTCTGACAGTGTGCTACAGGTAAGCAGCATATTTAACTTAAAATGAAATGATTTGTCACGTCACATCACATCACTATCACATATAAAACCTCAAAAAAACAGTGAAAATCACACATAAAACGCAGCCCCAACCATCCAAACTCAAGCATGCTTCGCCCCATATAGGCTACTGTAATTACTACACACTTGAATGCCAAATGGTTGTTAGCACGACTGAAATTATAGGCTACATTAAGCCAACATAGCATCCTTGCTACACACACGAACCAACCAAAACTCCAAAAATACATTATGTTATGTCACTCAATAGCCTATCAATCACCAGGAAGCAAATATACTGACAAAACCTTGACACACCTGCCTCTTTTTCTCCTACCGGCATTACTCGTTAAAAATAAAAAACACCATGTAGCCTAGCCCAGTGGTTCTCAAAGTGTGGTCCTTGGACCCCCCAGGGTCCTTGAGGGGGTTCCAGGGGGTCCCCAGCAAAAAGGAGAAATGTTATTTTCACTAATTGCAACCATAGCTAACACAATGACAAAATGTATGACTATTTTGTTCATAGGTTTCATATACTTTTTGTAATAAAACATCTAAAAGCAAAAATCCATCAGATGTGGAACCCTGGCACAAATCAAATCAAATCAAATCAAATGGGGGTCCGTGTTCCAATTTCTGTCAGTTTTGGGGTCCTTGACATTGAAAATGTTTGGAAACCACTGACCCAGCCTAAGGGACAAAATTAACGCAACCTTAAGAAAACACACAAAATGAACAAATGTGAAAAACAAGAGATTGTCTAAAAAGTATGCTGGACCATACCGGAGGTTATTTACAATCTTGCGCTTTAGAAAAATTGCGCTGGATATTTTTCAGTATATTCTGACATTTAAAGACAAAAACGATTAAACGGTTAATGAAGAGAAAAACAATGAAAATAATAATTAATTGTTTAACTGTTTTATGAGTTTATAGCAACTGGATGTAACTGGTGTAAATCCTTTACAGTGATGGAGCAGTAATGAGTTAATCTTTTCTGTTGCTCCAGGAGGAGCTCAGTTAACCCTGTAGTAAAGTCACTGCAAAGCGGTGCCATTAGCCACAGCCTTACATCACCCTCTGGATGGTTGAGGGGACGCCTTCTCACCTCAGACCCCCTTGTGAAATGTCGATGTTACAACACAAACAGCGTGCTGAAACTGGTCTCATATATACATAATGAAAACATGCATAGATTTCCTATAGGAGAACATGAGGCTTTATTTATTTATTTATTTTATTCACTTTCTCCTCACACTTCATCTTCAATTGAAATAATAATGACATTACTGGGTGTATGACTGCAAATTGTGTCTGAAACGTTTACTTATTTTAATCTTCTATTGTTATTTTTAGGTATGTTCATTTTAATACTTATCCTTTTTAATGCACTGACGGGAGCTGGGAGAAACAATATTTCGTTTCCTTCTGTGTATGCAAATACTCAGTGAAATGACAATAAAGTGAATCTTGTAAAAAGCAGGAATGTGCTGTGTAGAAATGGCTGTAATAGCCTGAAATAGGCACAAAGGAGATGTGTCAGTTTAATTGTGACACTACTAGGCTGCATAATGCACTAATTTGGTCAGATAGTGCAGCCTATACACATCCCATCATAATCTCCATTAAATCATCAACAAGACATTATGTCCTATATTCTCTGTTTATTCCACCTGCCTCTGAACAATGGCATTTAAAAAGCTGTAAGAGCCTGAAATAGGCACAAAGGGGATGTGTTAGTTTAATTGTAACACTATAGGCTTCATAATGCACTAATTTGGTCAGAGAGTGTAGCCTATACACATCCCATCATAATCTCCATTAAATCCTCATTATGGGTTTGTTCAGAGGCAGGTGAAATAACAGAGAATATACAGGACATAATGTCTGTCCTTGTATTCTCTGTTTATTTCACCTGCCTCTGAACAAACCCAGCACCTGCAGTAGAGATAACCAGCCTACAGGCTTGTGTGGACCAAGTGAACCAGAACGAACAATGGTGTCAGCAGTACTAGAAGAGGACAGAGAGGTCTGGGTGTTTGTGATGTACCGGTGCAGCTCACCTGTCAGGCTGTCGTAGCACTCGATCTCGGTGCTCTCCACGGCTCTCCGCTGCTCCTCGGTGAGCTTGGCCGCAGGTTGGTGCAGCAGGTTGACTTCGGAGCCCGTCGTCCCGTCGGCCACATGAACATGAACCCCTTTGAGCTGCAGCAGAGCCCGGTGGTACTTGCCGATCGCCTCCCGGAATTTCTTCTCCTTGTAGCAGCGGTGACCCTCCACCTTGAAGTCGATGGCTTTCTGGATCTTCGCCTCCATCTCCATCTCCATCTCAGCCGAGCCTCCTCCTCCTCCGCCTCCTCCTCCGTCTCCTCCGGCGGCCGCGGCCAGGCTCCGGCCGCCGGTTTCCGGGTAGCTCTTGAGGCTCTTTATCGGGTGCTGTTTGGCTTCCATGTCTCTCAGTGGAAGCGCCGGGATCGGGCCATGGTGCTCGGACACGAAGGTGTGTTTTGTTGGAGAGGACTGGAGCAGCGTGCTGTGCATAAATGATGGAGGGACGAAGAAAGAAGACTCTAAATGTAGAATAAATGTCTGGTTATAAAGAGATGAATGAGGCTACAACAGCTGGCAGAAACATCCTGGCATTTCACAACCAGAGTCGAAACAAAACCTGATTCCTATTTCCTCTCTCTCGCGGATGGATGGAAGGATGCTCGAGTTGATCTCTATGGTAGCAGCCTCCGGAGGCACGCGCAGCATCAGCACCACAAACAGCGCACACACAAGACAACCCCCTGCCGCACAGCATTGTGGGTTAAAAAAAAAGAAGAGAAGTCGTGAGGCGTTGCTGCAGTCCACATTTTACATGGCAAAAACGTACATAAATATCCTGAATCGATCGAGTATATGTCAACACTTTTGTAAAAAAAAAAAAAAAGTGTACCAAGTATATGAATTATAAAATAATACTTACATCTGTATATAAGTAATAGCTTATTTGCATAGTTATTAAACCATTAATCAAAGGCTGCACCCTATTCACAGTGCTCCCTTATTTACTATATTTAAATGATTAATTAATAGCCTTTATAAAATATTGCACATTACGTCACCCCCATTGTTTGGAAGAGGCCAGTCTTCATAATAAAAAATAAAAAAAACAGACTGATAAAGGCTCATTCAGCTTTTACTTCAATTTATAAATGTCCTCTATAAACCAAATCACATTATGGCCAAACAGGAGCTTGATGATTTCAGCTGATAAGGTTTTCAAATACATGGAGACGGACAGCAGGAGGCTGCAGGGACCAGAGGATGAAGAGGAAGAGGAGGAGGAGGGAGAGAGCGACCTCAAGGGGACATAGTCTCAATTACACTTATCAGGGGTGTAAGAAAATATCGATTCTCAAAAACACTGTATACATTTTTAAATAATAATTTACATGCAAAGATTAAATCAGTCAATATTTTATTTAATTTGCAAAGATGTGTGCCCTCTCAAAGTAGTGCTATGATGCTGGATGTTACAGGGACTGTGATAAATGCAAATCTCACTGTTCTGATTGCATTAAATATATATATATACATATATATATATATATATATATCCTTAGAACATTTTAAAAGGAAATTATCATCACATTCATGATGTCTTATCATCTTTTGATATGTTTATATATATTTTCTTTTCTTCTGTACTGTTCTTTGTATGCATTTCATTGTTTTTACTGGATTGTTTTCCAGTTTGGTTAGGTTTTTTCGGCACATTTTGTGTACTTCTTGTTGTTTATCTTTTGTTGTATTTTTAAAATTATGTTAGTTTAGATCTTTCTTCCTTTTTTGTTATTTTTTTTCCTCATGGGGTTGGGGGGGAGGTCCTTTGTATAAGCCTGTGGCTTCTTGACCTCTCCTGACACATTTCTTGTTTTTTTTTCATTGACTGGATTTTGTGCAGTTTTATATATGTGCAAATAAATAAATAATACAAATAAAAAAATAATATATGGCTGTGTTCTTTATACAATTTTTCTTAAAATTAGATCAGACATCGCAATACATTGCGATATATTGAATCGCAACCCCTGTATCATATGCATCGAATCGCCAGAATGTTGCCACAGCCCCACTTATATTATACACTTATGCTAACCTGAGGCCCACCAGCCAATCATATTATCTCTGTAGAGTAATTGTGAATTCTTCTCTGCTAAATTGTGTGATCGTTGCAAAGGTTGGTACCTTATTTCCTCCAGATTTATGAGCAGCCTTGCATCTCAGAGGTGTGATGATGAGGCTAACTCAGTCCAGCAGCAGGCTATCCTCTCAGTGAGTCATGTAAACATCTGTAGTTTCACTGTTCCCTGATTCATGGATCGGGTTACCCACGGTGTCGCAGCTCCTCCTCGATGAACCATCATGTCGACTTCAACAAGCATACAGATTAACATATATAAATAATTTATAACAGCAAAACTTAAGATGCATGCAGTTGTTAGAGTGCAACTATACACTGACAAAAGCACTACCACCATTCTCTCAATGCTGTGATGATGAGTGTCCATATCCAGGGTCAACACAGGCATCTGCATGGGAAGTTTTCTTAGTTTTCCTGCTTGAAACATTTTCTGATTCTGAAATGCTCAACTCTCCTTGTGGGGAAACATGTAAATTAATATTCAGTACAAACAAATTACATAAACAGTTAACAAAAAGCCTACACAACGCACACACACTAAACAATCCCATCCAATCCACTCAACCCAAACACAAGTATATTCTCAAGTGGCATTGAAGACATATTGAACAACCCCTGTGGCCCCAGGATGCCAAATGTGTGTTCCCGACTGCAGCTGTACAGAGCAAAGAGGCGTCCCCCGATGAAACAGCACTAACATAACACTCTGACAGTTCAGCCGACATTATGCAGCAGCCACCTCATTGTGAGAGGAGTGGGAGTTTAATGGGTTTATTGATAAATGATCAGCTAAATGTTCCCAGGGGAATATAAATATTGACTTTGCTGTCATGTCGATACGTAAGAGTACAATATGTGACAATGACATGCATTTGTTAATGTCTGCTTTAGAGAAAGAAACAAAAAAAAGAGGATATTTTTGGACCCTTTTTGTCTTTTAATTATTTTCCAAGCACATTTTGTCCAAATTCAGAACTTTTTTTCCTCAATATCTTTTTAAAAAAACCATTACGGTTCATGACGTGTTTTGCTCTACCTTGTTCTTTAAAACGATAAAAATTCCGTAACGCTATTTTAAACATTTCAAATATTTACAGTGTAACAAAGCTCTGGTGTGAAGAAAGACCGACATATTACACGGGTGTTAATGACCCAGACAAGGTGAACTACCTACTGAGACCTCCAGTGGCCCCCTGGACACCAGGAACTGATGGCATTTCTGAGGTTCTTTACATGGATACATCATACAAGAATGTCCACATAGAAAAATATGCAGCAGAACTGGTTCTGTGCTGTGTGAAACCAAGTCTAACAAATCTATACATTGCATTTCAAAATAAACAATATTCTACTGACCCGGCTTTCAAGTAGGTGGTTATAGAAAACGTTCGGTAATATGGTAGAAAGGTTGACATGGGCGTAGCTCAGAGGTGAGAACTTCTACTCCACAAAAGCGCAGAAGAAGAAGAAGAGGAGGAGGAGGTGAGGTTTTTTTTTTTATTCAAGTGTTCAGAGAGGTCATTCTGTGTAACCATCTGAATTTACTTTATCACTCACTTTTTCTTCTTTCCAAACATGTTAGAGGAGGTAATTTTGAGGCGGTGAAGGTAACTAGAAGTAGAAAGATTAAACCATCACCTCACGGCTATATAGTCTTACGTCTGACTGCTGTCCTGTGTGAAAAAAATCCATCTATCTGTACCTTTTACATCAGAAATAATCCATTTTCAGGCAACAAAACGACCACACAAATCACCTTAGAGGAATATTTTCAGCTACTCAACTGTATCATACTGGAGGATTCTCAAAAAAAAAAGGGAAGTTTAGGCAGCAGCATCCTTATATGTGGAGTTACGGGGGGTCAAATTAAAACCACCATTATGGCGGCTTGGTTTACGTCATGCTCATGCCTTAAGCTCACAAATATAGTTAAATATATATCTTTTAAAGTCATAAATGGCAGATATGGTTTCAGGTTGAGCAACATAATACAAAGAGAACTCGGAGTCCTCAAATTAAAAGCTTGGACACTAAACAAAGGTGGTTTTCCAATGGCAGCATGACTAAACTGTAAAAAAAAAATATCTATTTTTATCTAAGAGTAACTCTAAAGCAATGAAAGCAGCATTAAAACCATCCATACACGCAAAAAAACACTCCAATCTGCATCCTGCATGTCGCCAGGATGAATGCAGAAAAGAGGGCGATACAAATTCTATAAAGGACGTATAGAAAGAGTCTGAAACATTTTAGGGATTTGTGTGTTAGGTTCTCTTGTTGCCCAGTCTCTTAAAAACACTGATAGCCATAATGTCCATCTGGGCACCCAGAGACTCTCCTTCTCCTTCTCCTACTCCTACTCCTACTCCTACTCCTCCTCCTCCTCCTCCTCCCCCAGCTCCGGTGCTGCTGCTGACCTTGGGGCTCGCTATGGTGATTCCCTCCTGGGCTTTGGGCCTGGTGCTGGTCACCCTGTTGTCCTGTGTGTCAGCGGGTGTGGGCGACACGGTGGCGCTCGGGTGTGTGGCGGGGAGCTTGCCCAGTCTCTTAAGCACACTAACTTTGGCAGGGGGGAGGCCATTAGGGGAGGAAGAGGAGGTTGGAGTGTCAGAGGGAGGTAGTTTGAATCTGCCTCCCAGGCGCCGCAGGGTGGTCGGGGCCGGTTTTGTGGCCGGCTCTTTCTTCTGGGGGGGAGGAAGTCTCTTGAGGACGCCAGCGTACTGGAGGACGGAGCCTTCTCCGTCGCTGTCGTCCTCATCATCTACATCAATGATTCCAGCCATCTTAGCTGGCCTCGGCCCGTCTTCCTCTTCATCCCCTCTGCCAAGACGACTGAACACACCGGTGGGCTGCCAAACACGAGCATTATGAGCACAGAACTTATCTTTATGCCTGCATCCAATATAATCCAATCCAATACAAAGTCAGCTACTACGAAATACTGACAGGCCTCACCTTGTTATTGCTTGTTGTCGTGTCTGCCTTCGATTCAGCCCCAAGTCTTGCAAACACAGAGGTGCGTTTCAAACCTTTTCAAAGAGTAGAGCAAAAATGATTACACAAAAAGTATTGTGACAGCTTGACTGTGACACGTTTGGTTCATGTTTTGATAACTCATTAGTGATGGACAAATAATCCACATGATCCTGACAATACCAGATGACAGAAACTGAATAAAATCTTGCAGTATTTTTAGACAGAACTGTTGAAAGTGCTGCAGTGTGCCACAGTCTCTTACTTTAACATTTAAGATGCTGTTTAAGGTTTTATTTAAATGGGCTCCAAATTGATCTAACAGTCAGCCACACTTGTGTTGTACTAGTTCACAAGATTTACACTTACTGTGAAGATCACAAGTCAAAAGAATGGTTTATTTCCAGAAGCTAAAGTAGCAGCTTCAATTGAGCAAATTGCTCAAATTTGACTAGAAAAAAAGGTTAAGTCATAAAAACACTGTATTATTTATAGTACCAAAGCTTTTTACAGCTTTTGGAATGATTATGCAATAGCCATGGAATAAAATTAACTTTGTGGGGTTTTATAGAACATATCAGACATCTGTATTTTATTATTGCAAGTTTCCTATTTATTTCTTACGTTTGACCTTGACGTTGTATTACATCCATGCATGAGAAGCTTTGAACCAGAGGCCCTAGTTTTAACTCTGGCTGCCTTGTGACACAGGTCAGACATGTGTTTTCATACAGTGCTGTACGATTCTATGTTTCTGTTCCGATAATTAAGATGTCTAATGACAGAAATGCATATGAAAGAAGAAGACAGAGCATAGAGGTTTTCTTTCATTAAATAAATATGAATAAACATGAGCAGTTTGAAGAGTTCTCAGAGACGGAACCCACCGGAGAATTCATGTCATGGAAAAAATAGTCAAAAGATTTTATGGCTGGGTTAAATGTGGGTGATTTGAAACAAAGGAGAAAACAAGCAGTTGGACAGAGGGAATAACTGTTGGTGCAGTGGGAAGTAGAAGTAAAGACAAGGTATTAAATTATGACAGAAATGAATGACGGTTAATCAGGCTCTGTTAATCAGCCCTGAGTCACCTGATTCAGTTTTAGTATGAAAGAAGTCCATGAAAACGTTTAGTATTGATTAGCTGTGGTGAGCAACAGCATTACTGGAGCGATGTTGTCGGCGAGGCCACTGGGTCTGGCCTACCTTTCTTGGCCTGCTGGGCCAGGATGCGGCGTGTACGAGGCGTGGAGCCTTTGGGCATGTTGACGATGTACTTGCCTTCCATCTCAGCTGTCACACGTCGGCGCTTCACTGCTGGCAAACCGTTCCCCTCGTCAGCTGGCTGACTCACGACTGACAAACAAAGCGGTGGGTAGGCGAGGATAAACAGAGGTAAAAATAAGACAGGACTCGTCGAAATGAAGGGATTTATAGGGTAAAAGGAACATTCCATGTTATCTACCTGCTTTGCCACTCTTTGCTTGCATGTTGGACACTGTGACCGAGAGGCGGTTGTCAGGTCGACGGGCTGGAGTGGCCGGCGGGGAATCGCTGCTCAAAGCGTTGGCAATCATACGAGTGGCAGCTGAGAAAAAAGCGGAAGCATTTTCAAGTAGTTGTGATTTCCTATTAGAGCTCCTCATGTTCTGTCCCCAAGACGAGATCAGGGGACAGCTGGGCTTCACAGTTGTGCTCTGAAATGTGTGAGACCTCTCTAGACACGGGAAAGTAAAAGTGTGCATAAAAGAACATGTTGTGAAAAAGTGAAGTAGGTCTTGTATAACCTGGCACTGGGGCCAACAAACTAAGTGATGCAATTTGTTCTGGTAACATTAGATTAGGCTGATTTACTTTATCTCCTAATAGAAACAATTACCCTTTAATAAGCCCCATTACCTGACATAACAATGACAAATACAGCCAGTAAAAATATTTTGTACTGTTCAGCCTCTTTTAGGCTATCTCTCAAAATAAAAACAGTACAGAAAATCTCTCTCTTCCTTCACCACTCTTCATTGCTGATAGAATATCTCCAGGTCACATGTCGATGTGTCCATGAGCAAGACACTTAACCCCAAATTACTCCCGAAGGCATAGCCATCGGTGTGTGAATGAGTATTTCGATTAGATCCTGATGGGCAAAGTTGGCACCTTAGCAGCCTCTGCCATCAGTGTGTGAATGTGTGAATGCTGAAATGTAGTGTAAAGCGCTTTGAGTGGTCGGAAGACTAGGGAAGCGTTATATGAATGCAAGTCCATTTACCATTTATGTTGTCAATTGATGACTTATTTTTTTTCTTTTTTACTTATCAACATTTTTCACAATATAAGGACAGCAAGCAAAAAGCAAATAAGGAACAAAAAGCCAAACAAATAAGAGTTCATGGCATGATGATGAGTAAACCAAAGGGAAATTTGCGTAATTCAAAATAAAATAATGCACAGTGACACAGTACATACAAATTGATGGCTTCTTCTATTAAATACCAAGTATCAAAATGACCTACCCCCAAGATTGAATTTTAAGCTATTGAGAAATAGGTCATACATGCACATGCCAATCCAAATCAATTTCACATTGGGCTGTTTAAGTGCTGGTTAACACTCGTGAAAGTTGAGTGCACATGAACAATAAAGCATTTTACCCCACATGTAAGACGATTACATATTTTACACAACATATTTTTTTTTTATGAAATTATGCTGTATTTGCTAAGAAGCAGGTGTTGAAATGACAAATATAAATACTGTATACCAGTGGGTTTAATATTCAACACACTTTGATTGCCCATTGATGGCCCATTGTTTACAACGTCTTGTATGACAGCAGATATCATTTTTTTGGGCGGGGGAATGGCTTTTAATCTTAAACATGACCTTATAACATAAAATATACATTTTAAAAAATGGATTTAGCTACTGCCAGCCATAGCTAAAAGCTAAAAGTATAATATTGTACAGAATCTGAGCATGAAAATGGCCACCTCTGTAAAATGCAGGGTTTTGAATAGTCGCAAATTTATATTTTTTGAAAAAACTATTTTTTCTTATTAGATCAAAGAACAATTATCTAAATACATGCTGAACTGTTCTGAAGGGGACAGATGGACACACCAACCTGTGGTGCTATATTACAGTTATTTGAAGTGGTTGTTTTGTGACGTAACAACCTGATATCTTCATCTATCGTCTTCAGAGCATACTAGTTATCTTCCACGCTTCCAATGCTTATTAATAAACACCACCACAAATGGTCAGTTTATACACAGCGTGGCGAGACAAATTAATAACAGGGGTAAAAATCTATTTAGTACACTAGTGTACATTTTATAAAACATCAATGAATTGCACCAGTGTAATGTCTAGCAAGATGAAGCATTATGATACTGACATATTGATTTTTTACCCACCCCTCCTATGACACTTCTTTGATTTAATAACTGCAGGCATAGTATATTATTGTACAACTGTTGACTCATATTGCGCTTTGGCTGGGCTGATATATAGGTCACATGGTTGTCTTACTACAATAAAGTAATGTAGTATGTATGTAGAAACATTTCCTATGGCTTATAGGAAATGAGGTTTTCCTACAAGGTTTAAATAAAAGAAAATACATAATTCACATTCTGTTGTGACCCTAAAGTTCAATTGAAAATAAATCCCTATAATTTATTACAATGAAAATCAGTTTTGTTTGATGAAGGAAATTAAAATATAGATACTTACGAGTATTGGCAGTTCTTCTAAGCTCAGCTTTAACGCTGGTCTGTCCTGAGGAGATGGCTTCCGTGGCCATTTTGCACATGTCCTGAAGAGGGGACACACATTACAGTCGTTATGTAAACTCACAGTCCGCTGCAGTGGCTTTGAAAGACATTCATTCTCCATGACTGCATTCACAACAATAGAGGAGATATTACAGAGGTACTTTGTTTTTACATGCCTGCACCAACAATGATAATACACCATCTATTTTAAACATGTCAACACTTCACAACATGAAACGATTAATCTCACCTGTCTGTAGACCTGCTTAGCATGTTTAAGAATGGCAATGATGTCGCCAATGACTGTAATGCCGAGGTCCATCATGATGTCTTTACTGAGGTCCATCAGCATGTTCTTGTGAATTCTGCAGAGACATGAATAATCAGAAAATACTGTAAGTACTTCTGTTCCCTTGATCTGGATCAAAGAAAAACAATGTACACTGTTGCCCATTAGTTCATAGCAACCTATTGCAAACAACCAAGAGTCGTAAACATTAAGTCACATGGACTAACAGCTTAATTATTCACTGGACAGTTTTAATTCTCTGACTGTTGTCATAATTACCACATGAATTCAAAAAAAATTAAACAGATTTTTTTAAACTCATAAAATGTCACATTATCAAAATGCTGTGGCTGTATGATCGTTTTGTATTCTCACCAAAAACAAGTAATCATATATTTTGTCTTTATAATTAACTTCTTAAGACTGAAACCAATCGGGTGCCCAGGTTGCTCATCTGCTAGAGCAGGCGCCCCATGAAACCTATCTAATAAAGGCAAAAATGCCAACAAGACAATCTTAAAAGAAAATAAAAGAATAAAGACAAACTAATCAGTTTATTGTGATGACACAGCTATGTTGATGAAAAAGACCTGCTCCTAAGCATGGAAATCAATTGTTTTTGAGGTCAAGTATGGTCTGATGTGAGGGGTGCAAATGGAATTCACATGATCACAGCACAACACAGTGTGGCCAAGGTGTGCAATACAAAGCCTATGAAAAGGGGGAATTACTGTAGATTACCTGTTGTCCACGAAGGAGACTGCATAAGTGACTGCGAGGCCGGCTGGGATCCCAGCATCCTCAAAAAACTGGATCCACTCAGAGGTGGCTTGAGAAAGAAAAAAAGACCGTTAGCAATCGTACAACAGAAAGGATTTCAAGAACACTGAGCTACTGACAGGTTAGTAATTTCACTAAATATAAGAACCTTTGTGGAGTAGAGCTGCAAATTATGAGCAGAGCACTTTCTTTGTTTTTAGATTAATCAATTCATCGCGTAGGGTATACAGTGGCAGAAAATGTCCATCACAATCCAAAAACCAAAGGTTACACCTTCGAAGTACTTCTTTAGTCGGACCAACAGTCCAAAACCCAAAAGTATTTAAATCATAATTATATAAAACAGTGAAAAGTAGATAATCGACACATACAAGAAGCTGAAACCAGTACAGGTGACATACACACTGAGCAAAAGTGTTATTTAATTTTCTGATGAACACCTGACAAGTTAATGGTTTCCTTTTTGATAGCGTTTTATTTATTTTGTGCCTTCTTTAAATGACTTTTGACCGGCACTAAACGCCGGTGGGAGTCGTAAACCTGAGCAGACAGCAGCATGCTGAGGTCTAGCACATGCTGACCATGGCCAGCTGGAGGTTATTTATAACACCAATAATGAGGCGTCTGGTGGTTGCAGTAACAGATACAGGGTGAAGGGTGCTCAACAGCTGCCAGGACAATGGCTCTGTCCAACATGCTTTGACTGTCACTGATGAACACATAGCTATACACAGAGACCAAAATCACATGGTGCCTAAAACCTAAATAAGACAGAACCACAAATCATAGCCGAACATTTTCTATTAAAATGTACTCCAACATTATAAAGACAGATTTAGGGAGCACAGTGAATCGGACCGTGTAAAACTGAATTTCAAATCTGATATAAGATAAGATAAGATATTCCTTTATTAGTCCCGCAGTAGGGGAATTTGCAGTGTACAGCAGCAAAGGGGATAGTGCAAAAAAACAAGATGCATCAGCTAACACAGTAAAAAAAAGAGCTAAACAAAGTGTAACAAAATATGAAGCATTTAAATAGAAGGAAGTATAAAAATAGGAGCAGTATATACAGTATTGACAATAAACAGACTTAACAAAATTGCACAAGTGGAAAATGATATTGCACAGTGAGAATGAATGAATGAATGAAATTACACCTGAAAATATCAGGTTATTTTAAGGTTATTGTCAGGTTATTGTCAGGTTATTATCAGGATATTGTCAGGATATTGTCAGGTTATCATCAGGTTATTATCAGGTTATTGTCAGGTTATCATCAGGTTATCATCAGGTTATTATCAGGTTATTATCAGGTTTTTGTCAGGTTATCATCAGGTTATCGTCAGGTTATCGTCAGGTTATTGTCAGGTTATTGTCAGGTTATCATCAGGTTATCATCAGGTTATTGTCAGGTTATCATCAGGTTATCGTCAGGTTATCGTCAGGTTATTGTCAGGTTATTATCAGGTTATTGTCAGGTTATCATCAGGTTATTATCAGGTTATTATCAGGTTTTTGTCAGGTTATCATCAGGTTATCATCAGGTTATCATCAGGTTATCATCAGGTTATTGTCAGGTTATCATCAGGTTATCGTCAGGTTATTGTCAGGTTATCATCAGGTTATTATCAGGTTATTGTCAGGTTATCATCAGGTTATTATCAGGTTTTTGTCAGGTTATCATCAGGTTATCATCAGGTTATTGTCAGGTTATCATCAGGTTATTGTCAGGTTATCATCAGGTTATCATCAGGTTATCATCAGGTTATTGTCAGGTTATCATCAGGTTATCATCAGGTTATCATCAGGTTATTGTCAGGTTATCATCAGGTTATCATCAGGTTATCATCAGGTTATCATCAGGTTATTGTCAGGTTATCATCAGGTTATTGTCAGGTTATCATCAGGTTATCGTCAGGTTATTGTCAGGTTATCATCAGGTTATTATCAGGTTATTGTCAGGTTATCATCAGGTTATTATCAGGTTATTCTCAGGTTATCGTCAGGTTATCATCAGGTTATCGTCAGGTTATCATCAGGTTATTATCAGGTTATCATCAGGTTATCATCAGGTTATTGTCAGGTTATTGTCAGGTTATCATCAGGTTATTGTCAGGTTATTGTCAGGTTTTGGTGTGTAAGTGGTCTACTGGTTTCTTGGTGTGTAAGTGGTCTACTGGTTTCTTGGTGTGTAAGTGGTCTACTGGGATCAGTGCTTCTTACACCCCAAATAACAGAAGGTTCAGCGCTGGTTAGCTCACATTAGCATCTAGCTAGCTAACTTAACACACACTCAACCATTAAAATAGGACAATAATCCTGCGCACAGCTCTCCTATTGACGCCTGTTGAATTCAATGAGAGTGAAATCACACGTTCAAGAGAACAATGAGAGTCAGAGCCGTCTGTGTTAGCATTAGCATTAGCATTAGCTCTGAATTAAAAGGTGCCACTGCGAACAAACCCGGCTGTAAAAGCTCTGGACAAGATCCCGAATGAATGCAGCAGACGTGTCTGATAAACAGCGAAACACCGAACACATATAACCCATAAGGTTTTAGTCTCGCGCCGGGCCTTTCTGCTCTCACCTGTTGTCACGGACGCCATGTTTACAACGAATGTGTTAGTGACGTCAGCTACATCCGGGTGCTGCTTCCGTGACGCAACTTCCGCCCGACCAGACATGTGGAGTTTTTATCTGTGGACGCTAGAGAGCAACACAGACCACAAACTCACACACAACACCACGAGAAAGGCAAGCATGATCACAGTACCTGCATGATTGAAAATATTCATCCTTTGACTGATGACTAATAAATGCAGCCGTTTAATTGTCATAATATATATAATATATATAATTAGGCTGACTGCAGGCTACTTAAGTACAATTTTGACATAGGCTATATGTGCTTTACTTAGTAGTATTTATTCTTATGCTACTTTATAGGCCTACTTTTACTCCACTACATTTCAGGGGGAAATATTGTACTTTTAACTCCGCTGAATTAGTTAGACAAATTTAGGAAAATTTAATTAGAGTATATGTATGGCTCAATAAGGAAGCTGGTTAATAATGAATAAATGACTTATGGAGAAGGAGTGGGATTAAATAAATTTATACTTCTTCTCACTTCTTTTCGAATATGTAAATCAAGGCATCAATTTATTTTTCTTACGCTTTTCATTGTATGTAAATACTACTTGTTTCTGACTGTCCACTTGTTGGTATGATCCTTCTTTTTCTTTATTTTTTCTTCAATTTTTTTTGTGTTCTACATGTTCGAAATGAATTTTGAAATGGAATGAAATTAATTTATTATAGTTATATTATTATATTTATAGTTACTTTTAACATAAAAAAAAAACACATGATAGGCTTTATTATACATTATAGGCCTACTACTAATCCACCCAGTAGTATACAAGGTATCTAAAATTGGCTACAACCAAACTCAATATTAAAATGCCTTTACATGTGTTCATTAGTGATGAAAACAGAATAATATAACACTCTATAATAACATAACACTGTGAAAGGAGCCATTCTGCATACTTTTTACTCTTTTGATACTTTATGTACATTTTGTTGTTAATACTTCTGTACTTTTACTTAGGCCTAAGTAACATTTTGAATTCAAGAGTTTTACTTGTAGACTAATGGAGTATTTTTAGACTATGGTATTTCTGCTTTTATTTAAGTAAAGTATCTCAGTACTTCTTCCACCACTGCACAACCAGCAGATACAGTGCATTCATTTGGACAGGTAGCTTACAGTTTTTTGTTTTTTTTGCAGAAAACACCTGCTAGCTACGGCCCAAAATAACACTGTGGGAGCAGTGTGAGTGTAAACAGTAAAGTGTGGGACATAAAAAAACAAAACAATGAGTTAAAAGACATTAGACCCTCTGTTGTAAAGCAGAGTGGAAATATAGTCAGGTGATGAATCTCTGTAAGTTCATCACGATAACCCTTTTCACATACAAACAATCATAAGATCCATTGTTAAAATAGAAGATATTGATTATAGCCACTTTGAATGTATAAATTAAGTGGTGGAAGTGTGCTCCTTTTTATGATAGATGTATTGTATTGATATACATTTTATACATAGCCTATACGTAACTTTAAGCCTTGCAAATTAATCTTTTGCCTCTTTTTTGTCTGTCTGACTGTATTTGTTAGTTTCCCGTCTTGATTGCACAGTTTGAAGTTTGCAAAAAAATAGGTTGTACCCGCAGGGCTTTTCATACTGTGTAAATCATTTTCTAACATTCTGAAGAATTGCGGCATTTTCACTATTTTCTGACATATTATGGACAAAAACAATGAATCAAGAAAATAATCGGCAGATTAAAAGATAATGAAAATAATCGTTAGCTGTAGTCCCGAAAAATATACAAACACATGATCACTTTCCAGGTGAACATACCTCCTGCAGTCTCAACTCAAAGTAACAAAGATGATTTAGAAAACAAATACACTTGCAAAAATGTATGCAAAGGTCAAAGAGCGCAATGAAGGTCAAGCATTTAAAAGTGAGAGACATGTACCTTATAATATGTCGTTTATTTATGTAATTTCTTCACAAATTGGAAATCAATGGCATTTGGTCAAACCAGCTCCCCCAGCTTTTGCAGTCTAGAAACCGAGAAAGAAAACTTTATAATGTAAACTTTTATAAGATAGCAAAAAGGACCAGAAGCTGATATATGGATACAGAAGATCATAAAAAGCAACATGGCAAATTTGTCATACACTTTGGTCCTTTTCAAGAGAAAAATAGCAAATGAAGATGAAATTACAAAAATAAGTAAACAGTACTTTATAGTGATGTGCAGAAAAATAGTTATGTTAAATTATATGCACTGAAAAAAATAGACAATTTGATATCAGAGCACCTTCATGAGCTAGTTACGTAATGATCTATGTGTCCTAAATCATATATGTTTTATAAGTTTGACAATGTCACATCTACAACAAAGTTTCTTTGGGCCTTTCATTGCTGTAACCTCAAAATATATCAAATCACATATCCTCTGTTTCCAAATGTGACAAAATTGCAACATTTTCTTCCAGAACAAAACAAACAAACAGAGTAAATAGTTACAAAAATGAAAAAAAATGATAAAAGGAATGGATTAGAAAATAAGTATTGGCTTTTTGAAATGGATGAACCTTGCTAGTGTCTCTGCACATCATTAATAAATGAAAAAAGAAAGATATTTTTTTAGATAAATTGCAACACGATTTCTCCATGAAGATTGTCTGAAACCCAAATGTTACTATAAGTATTAAGGATGACTTTTAATACTGTAACAAAAATGGATAATTAAAGCAATACATCATCACACTTGACATATAGTAGCAGTCAGTTTGAGCACTGCATGATTTGCTACATTATGTTTATCCAAGAGGATAATAAGTATTGCATTTCATACCGGGGAAAATATGAAATCAGAGCGTATGTGGGACTTGTGGAAAAATAGAAATACATTGCAACATTCACCTCATCATAGAAAAATAGGAAAGCTCTTGTTCAGTTTGCGCTAACGTAGCCATTGTACAGTACAGGTAGGTGCAGGCAGTTTCTCTGTCTTATATAACTAAATATTTCTCCTTTCCCTTCTCTCGCCTTTTTCCAATTCATCAGCAACCCATTTGTGATTGTAACCTTAACAGAAAAAAAAATGATTTAAATCAAATTCAATGAAATCCAAGGCAAAGAAATAAGATGAGAGTCTGTGTGGTGATCTGGGGCGTTAAGTGTGGAGTGCAGGTACAGTACAAGGGCCCTCTGAGATCTGTTTATCACACTTAAAGATGTAGCAGGCAATTGATATTAAACCGTAATGAAATCACAGAGTGATTACTGGGCTCTCGGAGCTTTGGCTGCTGGGAATTCACGGCATTATTGGCTTCCATTCTGAATTAAACGTCCCGAAGAGACAAGCAGTGCCTTCAATTTGTCTCAGCAACCTCAGCAACAGCAACCTTCCACCATACAATGTGAAACTGCCTCGCCATTTATACTAAAAGTAGCACCACAAAAACCTATATACATGAGAACTATTGAATATGTTGTATGCTTATTCTGACACCGGAACATATTCTCATCACATTTGCATTTTTGGAGAAAAATCGAAAAGGCTTCTCCAACATCTGTACAAACACAGTCCTTATTCAACATTTAAAAAAATTAGGTCTGCCCACTTTCTGACCACCAAGAGCCACATTTATAGCATTAATCTAGCCATTGTTTTTTTGAATAAACATGTTTATTTATTGAAAATAAAGCTTCTTATCCAGCAAATACAATCACAAGGAATGTTAATCTCAATTAGACAACATATTTGCTTGAGTACAAGAGTGGGTTAAACATGATAATGTTCATATCAAGGCTTAAACTGTCCTTCAAACACACGTTTCAGTTAGGTAATAACAACGTTATTAATTGATATGTTTATAGCATGAAATACTTTGTTCTTAAATGAAACAGTTTAGTCGTTATGTGGTAGTCTGAACACTTTTAATATGTGTATTGACATTCAATCACACTATTTTTTTTTTCCTCATTTTGCATCTGCTAAGGATCAAGTGGCATTAAAAGGTGTCAGTAGCTTTGGGACAGACCTCACAGAGAAAAAAACAAACAAAAACAAAGGCGTTTTTACCACAACCTTCTAACATCATAATATAAACATACATTTAATGTAACTTGTATAGTGCTTTATATTGTTTATAAAACATAAATACACATTGATAGAGGCAGTGACATCGTGCTTCATGGGACAGGGCAGTACTTTAAGTTTATTATAGTTTTTTTTTTCCTTTAGAAAAATATTCATTTTTAAAACTAAACCTCAGTAACATTTTATCTTGTTCTTCATTGACAAAAATATCCCATTTAGATCTGCAGACATTCATACTTTACAATCATGGTACATACACTTATACATACATGTTACCTGTATATATGTATATGCATATAGATTTATAATTTTTTTGTGTTTTGTAATGCACAACATGCCTCCAAAGTTGCCAAATGAAAATACAATAAAATAATGAAACAATAGTTACGATAAAATAATAATAGTAACTGTTATGAGAAAAAATCACCAGAAAAAAATAAAATAAAACAAGAAACGGCAACAGTACAAGTGAAATCAGAGGTCAATGCAAAACAATTAAACGCACAAAACAAACATTAAAATATATAACAATTCTCACTCAAACATACAGGGAAAAACAAATTGTACAAATTCACAGGCAAAGAAAGGACGCTCGCTCCACGACGTCAGCCCACACGTTCTCCCCTTTTGTTTCCAGGTCTTGCTTTTGTGCTCGCTCGCCACATCAACCTCAATAAAGAAAGAAATAAACGGGCCAGGTGCCTCAGAGTGGACGCACTCACAATAAACGCACCCCCGCCTCGTCTCCGCTGAGAGAACAACAGGGGAGGCACAGAGACCACTGAGCCCAAATGTTTAGAGGTTGTCTGAATCACTACAAAAAAAGGTCTCTCCTCTAAATAAAGGCATCGGTTCACATCTGATTGATTCGGAGCAAAACACGGAGCTGGTGCGCTGCAGCAAAACGTCTGTATCTTCACTTCAGAGACTTGAAAGCGATGGTGTGAATGTACGCATGTAGGCCCAGAGTGATGAGGCTCTGTGGTATATGGAGGTGTTTTTACTGAGGCCACCCTTCCACACAGTTGGCAAGAGCAGGGTTTTTTTTCTTTCTTTTTTTTTTTGCTTTGTTTTGGCTCTTTCAACATTTGGTTCCAAATATGGATGGATAGGATGGGAGTCATCCTCTTCATCCGTCACCTCTCCGTTTGAGTCTGTCCAGCTCGGTTGCACTTCCTTCCTCCCTTTCCTTGCTAAACCTCTCTCCATCCTCACTTTTAACCTCGCCTCACAACATATGACGTGTTTAATCTTCGAAAAATGGCTCAGCAGAAGACAGTACAGTGGCATCCGTCTTGCGTTTTGCGTTCGTCAAATAATGCGTCTATGTGCGTGTATTTAGCTGCTGTTCACTGTAAGTATGATCAATGCGCTCCAAGAAAAAGGTTCTTCTGTATGGGGGGCAGGGGGGAGGGGTTGCGTCCATGTCCTTGTATGAGAGAGGTGCAAAAGGGCGTGCTAGTTGGGCCGTCATTCACTCAAGGTCCCAAGGGCTCTCGGGGGTCTTCGGGCTCTCGGGGGGCGAAGACTTCAGAGAGGGAGAAACATAGAGACAGAAGAGGAGAAACAAATGGGCAGAGATGGGTCGCATGGCAGGTAGGCACACGGCAGAAGATTCAAAAAATAAAAAAAAGACAACATTAGTGGAGGCTGTGATACTCAGATCCCCAACTTGCCAAGTCCAAGCAGCGAATGAAGAAGCAGAGGGAGGTCGAGCGGATGAAAGGTTAGAGGTGAGCGAGAAATCAGCAGTCTGTCTCCCAAAGTGTCCATCGTCCCTATATTTCATATTTTGCAACAAATACATTCAGCGTGAGGAAGAAGCGAGGAAAAGGATGGAAAAGGATGAGAGCAAGAGCACTGGTAGAGTCAACCGACAGAGGGAACAAGGTGGGGGAACTGGTGCTTTGTTGGAGTAAAGTGAGCTCGTTGTATCTTAAACTCAATGTACTGTACAGGCTGAAGATTGAGAATAGTCATTGTGAATTAATTCAGAGCACGTGATTTGCAACTTGGACGTGATTTTGTGACTCAGTCTGTATTCACCTATCGTGTCCCGTTGCAGGTGTTGTGATAATACACAACAAGATTTATGTATTGTTAAAGGTTAGATCTATTTGTATGGCTCTTGATTGGAATGCATGAATGTGTAAACTTGAACCCAATCAGAAACAAACGATTGGTTGCTTTTTTTTTTCTCAATCTGCGAGACTGATCAATACTCTGCACGTACTTGCCTCAGCCTCTTACTTCCAGCGAGCGTAATGTGTGTGCTTGTCGATATGTGTGCGCGTGTGTCTGTCGGTCAGTCAGAGCGCCAGCAGCGAAGGCGAGTTCAGGGAATCAGATGACTGCTCGCTACTGCTGTTCCGCTGGTTGGCACTGACCCCGCAGGCTCCCTCTGGGTAGGTGAACACAAATGAAGATGTGTATGAGGTGTTGTAGCTGCCAATGGCCGCATTGTCATGGTTAACACCACCACCACCACTGTCGCTGGCCATGTGGCACGGCCCGCCTGGCGCCGGCTCACTTGAGCCATAGAAAGAACTAGAAAACTCTACCTCCTGCATTATCCCTGGCTGAGGCTGCTGCTGGACTTGCTGCTGAACCAGAGGCTGGGACTGTGCGGAGGACGAATGGGCCGTGTAGGCAGGAGGCAGATAGAAAGAGTCCTCCTTCACAGCCAAGCCCAAGATGGAGACCGGAGGTTGTAAGGTCTGGGGTGGGAGCTGGGGCTGGAGCGGAGGGAGCTGCGCCGAGCTGTGCTGGGAATGCTCCTGGTATGAGATCTTACAGGTCGGCTGGTGGGCCACCAGGACAAACTCCAGACGCTCCTTCTCCTTGTGCAGCTCAGAGATCTCAGCCTCCAGCTCGGCCTTCTCCTCCTCCAGGATGTCCGTCTCCTGTGGGCAGGGACAGAGAATGAAAGAAACAGGGACAGATGGACAAGACAAAGGTGGGTGAAATGGGTAGAGGAGGGAAGAAGAACAGAGCAGAAAGAGAGTGTTAGCTAAACCAAACCTCTACGTCAGTGTTTGTGGAGGTGGATGTATCCATCCCAGCAGAAATACCTGCAGTTGGATATGTAAGGTAGCTTATGTAAGAGCCCATTAATTAGGCCATAAATACCGTCTGTCTTGAGGACTATAATTGTCTTCACCACATCTAAACACGCCATTACCATAAACCACAATCTCTCTTATACACACGTGTACACATGTAACGTAAAGTATGTAATTATGATCATTACTCATTCTGGCAGCTATAACAAGGCTAAGCTCACCGACTGCAGTCTGTCTGTGAGTTCTCGTCGGCGGTTTCTACATTTGGCGGCGGCCAACTTGTTCCTCTCTCGCCGAACACGCCTCTTCTCCTCCTCCTCAGGTGTTAGCTAGGACGAAGGGGAAAAAGGTGAAATTGATTAGGATAAAAGTTTTGTCTTTGTTCTTGGAAATGTTGTCATGTTGTCTAGGCTGCAGTGGATGGGCGGTCAGGGTGACCACACCAGCTATAGTCTTGAGAGCCCTTCTTTTAAACATTTTCCTCACACTTTTGTCGGTGTTGTTTATCCTCCTCCCACACAGACCCCCTCCACATAGCTGACCTTCTCTGCCCCTATTTCCCTGTTTAGTATGGTTTGTGATCATGAGAAGAAGGGCCAATAGTAGACATTGAGGTGTCCTTTTTTTGTTTAGTACCCACGCCCTTGAAAGTATTTGTGCACACCACTGCTCAACAACACAGTACACAGTGGTTGGATGTGATTCTTTATATACCTACACTGCATGTGTAAAATGTCAACAAACAAGCCGTTCAAGCACAAACACTTACTAACACACCAACATCTCCATCGTCACTCACAGACTCGTCTCGTGTACGGCGGCTGCGGGCTCTGGAGTGGCGGATAGGGCCCGGAGCCGGGCCCGGAGTTTCCGAACTCGGAGAGGTGAATGCAGACCCTGAGGAATAACTTGGGCCCGGCATGTCATATGGGTCAATCAGTGACACCGGCTGGGTCATGGTTGTGGTCCCAGTGGACCCACTCTGCCCAGAGGCCTGGGAGGAGACAAGGGTCGGCTGCACCATCCACTGCAGGTCCTGGCTGGTGGTGATGGCGGTGACGGTGGGCACGAATGAACCGGGCATCTCCCCTCCAACACTGGTCCCCGGCCCGCTGCCTGCGATGCTCAAGCCAGCTCCCGCTGACACACACTCCTGAGCAGGAGACATGAACCATTAGAGTTTTACACATAAAGCCACACAAACACATTTAGACAAACAGAGGCAGAATGCAGGCCAGAACAAGCTTGGGTCAGCTGCTTTCTCAAAGTGTTTGTCATTTTCACCATGCCAACTTAAGGCATAGGCCATATAGGCAGTCGCATAGGGCGCCACCTTTTGGCCACCTTATGGGTGCCACCTTCTTCTCTAAAAAAATAATTTAAAAACAAAATGCCGGTGGGTTGGTTCTGGGGGAGTTGAACCCTAACTAGTGATGGCGAGCTGAAGCCTCATGAAGCATTGAAGCTATCCAGCAAATTGGTTCGGAAAAGGGTTCATTTCTCAAAACCTAAACAAGACAACCACAAATCATAGCCGAACATTTTCTATTAAAATGTACTCCAACATTATAAAGACAGATTTAGGGAGCACAGTGAATCGGACCGTGTGAAACTGAATTTCAAATCTAATATAAGATAAGATAAGATATTCCTTTATTAGTCCTGCAGTGGGGAAGTTTGCAGTGTATAGCAGCAAAGGGGATAGTGCAAAAAACAACATGCATCAGCTAACACAGTAAAAAAGAGCTAAGCAAAGTGTAACAACATATGAACCATTTAAATAGAAGGAAGTATAAAAAAATAGGAGCAGTATATACAGTATTGACAATAAACAAGTGGAAAATTATATTGCACAGTGAGAATGAATGAATGAATGAAATCGGAATTTTGCCTAGGGCACCAAAAGGGTTAGAGCCGGCCCTGCATATTCATTAAAACATATTGCTGCCATCATGCCAACCTCTATAGGCTAAACTTTACCTTTACAACCAAGTAATGCCATCAAGGTTCCATAATTACAAATGCACTGAATTGTAATTACTATCCAATTCTAATTAAGGCCCTATATATTTTAAATAGTTAAATACTTGAAATTCTAGTAATGATACATGGCATGACATAACAAATATGTTAATTTGTTTTTTTAAACCAATAACAGTATGCTTGTTTTTTTTTATTTGATGCCCATAATGGTTCATGTAGCCTATATAACTCTAACACTATACATCCTATATACCACTTTATAGACTGCACATATGTACATATTACATTTATTTATTGTACATACTACATTTATTTATTGACGGACTGTATACACTATGTTCACCCATTCACTCTGTATCTTTTATATCTCTATTATTGTTTTTATAATTTTTGTATACCTTTACCTCTCCTGTGTTTCACTCTGTTTGCTGATGTTGCTGCTTTGACACCTGAATTTCCCTCTGGGGATTAATAAAGGTTCATCTTATCTTATCTTATCTTATAAATCACATTTACAAGTAGCCAGGATATAGAATAGCCTATGATTTCAAACAAGTGTAGAAAACAAGTTTGTTGCTGTGTCACATTTCTTTTCTATGTATCAGTATATAAATATAAACTCAAATCTGTCGCTTGTCTTTTTTTAAATTTTTATTTTAGACTGGAGGAGTAGCCTATAGACTTTCAACATTATCTTATCTTATCTTAAAAATCACATTTACATGTAGCCAAGATACAGAATAGCCTATGATTTCAAACAAGTGTAGAAAACAAGTGTATGTAACCATCTAAGAAGATCAAAGCAAATGGCAGTAGATTATAAATTAAATCTTGAATTCATAATTTTGATCTGTTTGTTGCTGTGTCACATTTTTGTTCTATGTATCAGTATATAAATACGTAAAGAAAGCTCAAATCTGTCCCTTGTCTTTTTTTAATTTTATTTTAATTTTATTTTAATTTTAATTTTAGACCGGAGGAGGAGTATCCTATAGACTTTCAACATTAATATTCACATAAAAGCGTGATAAGACATTGGGAGACAGGCGGCTCTGCGAGCGTCCGTCTCGACCAATCAGAGAGCGTCTCCCCCCCCCTCCTCCTTCTTCTTCCTCCTCCCCCGTCACACCCCCGGTGTTCCCCTTGGCAACGCGACGTAGCACTCCAAAATAGAACGAGCATGTACGTCACGGCGAGGCCTGTGAGAGGAGAGCTGACGGAGCGCGTGGAAGGAGAGAAGCGGTGAGGAGGGAGGAGGGGGGCGGGGCTTGTGATCTGACGTAGGAGAGTTCCAGCTCTCTGTCATCCGCTCTGCGGCAGCGTGCTGTAAACGGAGCACGTTGTCAACGCCTGAGGGCTGCTACCGGCAATACTACCAGCAACACATAGAGGGGTATGTCTATATTGAAGTGTTGCGAGACTATTTATATCTGAATACACACTTAATGGCTTCCTACACACGAAATAATAATAATAATAATAAAAAATAAGAAGTGCCATTTTTTCCCCCAGGCCATCAGACTTTTAAATAGATGACACCTCACACAAAACAATATCTTATACTGTATATACTGTATATGTTCTTAATGCATATGTTCTTAATATGCCTGTATATATTCTTAATATGCCTGTATATATTCTTAATATGCCCTTGTACAAAGTATTTCCTTTTATAATTGTAATATAATTTATTATTTTAATCCCAGCGAAAAGCATTTCACACGATTGTACCTGTATAACCGGCGTGACAATAAACATCTTGAATCTTGAATATTGAATATTGAATCTTGAAAGGCTAGGCTATAGGAATTATAGCTATATGAAGCAACATGCCTTATTAATAAGGATACCCATATACAGTAAAAAAAATAAAAAATAAACAGCAACAAAAAAAAGCACATGTCCATCTGTGCATGTGCCTGTTATGAATAAATAAACAAAAAACAGCTGTCTTTTTTTTTAGATGAATTTTCATTCATTCTAAGCATGAATATAGTCTCTAAAACTTACCTGCGGAGCACTGGTGGTCGGCGGGCTTCCGAAGGAGTCCACGGAGGAAAGGTACTGTGACTCTATAGATGGAGAGGAGCTTCCACGGGATCCGCTGTCTGGGTCTCCGGGGAAGCCTTGGTACATCTCCCCGGGGGGACCGAGAGAGAACGGGACACCTGCAGGTACCAGAGAGAGGGCGACGTCACCTGCAGCGGCAGGCAAGAAGATTACTAAAGAAGATGTAGGCTATAATGTAAGGAGAGAATCACTGATGTTATAGGCAGTATATAGGATGTTATATATATATATTTTTAAAAAAAAGTTGGGTAATCCCACCACCAGAGAGGGTAATTTGCTTTTGTCTGCATAAATTCTTTGATCATTGAAGAAATCTCCTATAATAACCAGTCCAGTAGAGTGTTTTATACCTGATGAGTTATTTAGTAAAAGCATTGTTAACAGGAAAATATGTCTTTAAACATCTCATATTAAGCATGTCTGACTGACAACGGTGGACAGATGTTTCTATAGAAAACTCCTATAATAACCAGTCCAGCAGAGTGTTTTACACCTGATGACATGATTTAGTAAAAAGCATTGTCAACAGGAAAATACGTCTTTAAACATCTCATATTCTGACGGACAGCAGTGGACAGATGTTTCTATAGGCTACTTTTAAATGGTGCGATTTCAAACTCATATATCGTCCACATAAAGTGAATATTGACCTACCGTTGCTGGTGTTTTTGCTATTCCCCGGTGAGATGCTCTTGGTGTCTTTCCAAAAAAGTTGCATGAAGAAGCTTAATCCAGTTCCCCTCGTTCAGGGGGGAAACGCGTCCCAATGCAAATCTGTCAAGAAAGTCCGCTGGTTTCACTTTAAATCCCCCGGATCGCTCCCCTTTTATCCGCGATTATAGATCCATAAAGTCCGCTCAAGGCACGCCGGAGGACGCTCGCTATTATTACGGTGCACAGTAGCAGACCTGGTCTTATGAATGAATCCATCTCCTCGAGTACAACCAAGGCATTTCTACCGTCTAAGTCCCGCCTCGGAGTTCCGCTGACGTACATGCCCATATTTGTGCTTTGGTGTTGTGTTTGGTATCCTTGGTGACGTTGAGGGATTCCCTCACCCACTGAAATGGACCAGAAGCTCACCTCGCCGACGGATAATAATAGATGTTTTTTTTTATACTATCACAGGCACGAGATATATTTCTCACCGTCTGACAATTTCTGAGAGGAAATTTTATGAAACTTCATGAGTGGAAAGTGTCTATTTAGGACCATCTATGAAAGGGACATTTTTGGGCTGTACGTCAAGAGAAGACATTATAATATTCCTTTAATGGCGCTATATCTATAAGCAGTTAGTTGCGTTCATTTAGTGAAATAGATGGCACACACATACTGTATGTAGTTCATGTAATGCATAAATCATTGGCTATTAGTTAAAGAAAACGTACTTTTAGTATTTTTGCTATAAAAACTATTAAACTATTAGATTACGGAGACTTTAAAGTGTATTTTCATAAACTAAAAAGTGCAAGTATATAGTAAACTAACAGTATACCTATTAGTTCACTTTTAGTATAGTTCACTTTATAGTATAGTTACAAAATACAACTTAGATGTAAACTAGTTGTGTACTCAAAGATTAATAATAAACTTTA
The DNA here is from genome assembly GCF_043250625.1 of Sebastes fasciatus. Taxonomy (NCBI): domain Eukaryota; kingdom Metazoa; phylum Chordata; class Actinopteri; order Perciformes; family Sebastidae; genus Sebastes; species Sebastes fasciatus. The sequence goes on from NC_133801.1 coordinate 20,735,641, forward strand.
AATACACTTAAGGGTATATTTTTTATAATTTGTTTTATTAATTATTATTTCATGACTTATTTGCGGATACTCTCCCTGTGTTGTATTCTCTACAATTTGAATTTTATGTATCCATGATTGAGAATCAGTAAGGTCCTTTGTGGCCAGCTGTGGCTGTCTGTGTGTATGTATGTTGTCAGGTATGATTGATTGATGTGTTGTGTCACGGGTGAGTGTCGTTCAGAAAAACTAAAATTAACTTTCCCTGTATAGTGACTGTTCTGTTGATTATTGACAAATAGTAAAAAGACCTTTGAAGAAGAAAGGTATACTTTTATAAGCTAAAAAATGGGCCAATTTAGTCCCAAGAATTATTGAAGTAGTACACTTACAAGTATATTACTAGTACATTGATATTAGTATACTACATAAAGTATACTTGGGGAATACACTTGAACTTTACTTCATAAAATAAACTTCAAAGTATACTACTTTTTCCTATGACTTGAGTATAACCTGGAAAACATCAGAAGGTAAACAATGGCTTGTTTACGCAACATTCTAGAATCTCGGCTATGTCACTCTGGGACGGAATCCCTTCATGGCATGCAAAGGGAAATCCTGCTGTAGAGTTTCTCAGGACACACCCATCGGGACTCCTCTCTCTGTGTTAATGGGAGGAAAGACTCCTCATAATGCGTCTCTGAACACTCCCCAAACAAACCTGAGGTCAGGCACAGTGCCAAGTGGATTAACCGCATGCAGGTTGGAAAACACCCTCACAACTGTATATATCGCCTATACTCATTTTTAACAGTCTCTTCTGCACTATATTCACTTTTTTTAATAGTCGTGTATCACAGCTATTACCCTGCACTATATTCAGTTTTCATATTCATCTCATTGTATTTTTATATCTAGTATATTTTTTTGTACTTTGCACTACTTACTTTTTTACTGCCTTTTTACTAACATGTTTTGCACTATGGAACTGTGATGCTGGAAAAATGAATTTCCCTCGGGATCAATAAAGTTATTATCTCTCTATTTATCCATCTATCTATCTATCTATCTATCTATCTATCTATCTATCTATCTATCTATCTAGATATCTATCTATCTATCTATCTATCTATCTATCTATCTACCTACAGTATCTATCTATCTATCTATCTATCTACCTACAGTATCTATCTATCTATCTATCTATCTACCTACAGTATCTATCTATCTATCTATCTATCTATAATAATGCACCCATTCTATCAGATAGATTAATGGATTTTAGTGTAGGCAAGACGTCTGTGTTAGCAGCAACAGCAGCCTCATTCAACCCAATAAATAATAAATAAATGTGGTAAACAGCAGTGTAATCCTGTCATGGACAGTGGGCAGCATGCAGTGACGGAAATCGGCGCCTGTCATTGCAGAAAGTGATTCATTATTATAGCCTACCATGAGGACACCAGTGGGAATGTGGCAGGTGGGAGGTTGTTGGAGGGTATGATGTTACTCCATGTGCTTTCTAGGTGGCAAAAATCATGAATGAAAATGTAAAATACAAAGGTTTTTGTGGTTGTGATGTCAACAAAATGTCACTGGGCGGGCATGCTTACAGTTACAGCTCGATGTGTGAAAAGGCGTGAGCAAAAAAGAGGAAGAGTTAGAGGGATAACAAGTTATATTAGTCAGCACTACAACAACGTCAGAGACGAGGATCCACGGAGGACGATGTGTCCCTTCCGCGCTGCCGGTACCGGGGCTGAAACCGGGATGACTAACTCCGCCGAGTTGTTCATGATGGGGGGAATTATCGAGGTGAATAAGCTGATAACGCAGGCAGACCCTCCCACATTCATAATAGCAGGACGTGACAGTGTGGGGGGCGATATCACGGTGATAACCTCTGACTAATACCTTGTACGCACGCTGATAAACACAAATATACTCCAAAATATGTTTTCTCTTTTAATACTGTTCGAAAATATCACAAACAAAGTCAGTATCACCACGTAAATAGGAGCTATTTAGGCTAAAACAAGTAACCATGTGCTATCATCCACGGGTCTGCCCTGCTGCTGCTGCATGTGTGTGTAGCGTTCTGTTGCCATGGATACGCCGTCTCCTCTGACGCAAAGACGTTATAAATTTGGTCTTTTTTGTTATGCAGCCTAGCAACAGGTTTCCGTGGCAACCGCGCTCTGAGTGACAGACAGCAGCAGCAGCACAATATGGCTTCCGGATTCTTTCTGCGAACAGCAGCGAACAACTGAGGACAGCACAACACTGTTGTTGTTGTTGTTGTTTTGGCACCGTTTTAACCGTCAGCGAAGGGTGTTTTTTCGTCAGGGACTTTACCAGGGAAGTTAAGTTAAAGTTATAGCGTTTATTTAGCTCGTTTAGCTGTTTGTTTCCGTGTCCTCGTCGGCTGTAAACTCAGCCTGCAGACTGTGTTGTAACTGTGTTAACTTCTTTGAGGTCACAGTTTGTGGTGTTGCATTGGATTGTGCTATCTTGTTATCTTCATACTTTTGTGGAGCTGTGTAGCTGTGTCTTTTGAGTGCTTAAAGGAAAAGAAAAATACTTCAGCTGCCCTCAGTGACCTTCATTTCAGGATCTATAATACATCTTGTTGTGACTCTTTGTTTTATTTATGGTAAAAAATAAACAAATTGACGGACAAGATATGATATTTTGTAACCAACCCATTTTGGAAAAAGTGATATATTATTTATATTTTTATATATATATATATATATATATATATATATATATATTTATATATTTTTATATATATATATATATATATATATATATATATTTATATATATATATATATATATATATTTATATATATATATATATATATATTTATATATATATATATATATATATATATATATATATCAAATAATTTAAATATAAATATATATATATATTAAATAATTTAAATATAAATATATATATATTTAATTAATATATAATATTAATATATATATGTATTCATATCAAAGATATCTATCTATACATAAAGATATATATACATATACATATATATAAAATAAATTATTAAATAATATATCATTAATATATAATATATATATATATAATTAATATATAATATATATAATTAATATATAATATATATATAATACATATATAATGTTAATATATATATATATTCATATTAAAGATATATATTTATATGTAAAGATATATATATATATTTATATTAAGGATATATATATTTATATTAAAGATATGTGATAAAGAAAAAAATATATGATATTTTGTGGAAGTTGATGGGCAGTAATTCAGTGATTTGTGTTTTTGAATAAATTCTGCAGCCATCTTCTGTTGCATTTAATACAAATTCAATTTAATTTACTTTATTTAATAAATAGATAGATAGATAGATAGTAATTTTATTGATCCTGAGGGAAATTCAAGTTTCCAGCATCACAGTTCCATAGTGCAAAACATGTTAGTAAAAAGGCAGTAAAAAAGTTAGTAGTGCAAAGTAAAAAGTACAAAAAAATATACCAGATATAAAAATACAAGGAGATGAAGAAAACTGTTAAAACGGAATATAGTGCAGGGTAACAGCTGTGATACACAACTATTAAAAAAGTGAATATAGTGCAGGGTAACTCCAGTAGCTTAGTCTAAAGTGCACTGTATGCATTATTATCTGTCCTGCAGACTGTCCTCCTTTTCCCCCCTCTCCCTAAAGAGGTGTTGTACAGTTTGATGGCTAGATATAATCCACCCTATATCAATAGGCTACTGATTTCAGGGAATCCTAAGAGCATAATAAAAACAAACAATAAATAATTCAGTGATTTGTGTTTTGAATAAATTCTGCAACCATCGTCTGTTGCATTTAATATGTTTTACATTTAATTTACTTTATTTAATAAATATAATCCACTCCAAACAATAAGACACTTAAAATGTATCAAGAGTAGCCTAGTAAGAGTTTGTCAATCACTCCAGTCCTGGTTGTGAAACAGTGTTACAGAGGTTTTTATGTCTCAGGCAATGTGTAGTCTACCTAAATCACTGTATTATTTGTGACTACATTTAGCCTATGAGTGTGAATGAGACTGTAATCCTCTCTCTAGACTCTTTGTTCCTTGAGAGTTTGTTTGTGTACAACTCGTGGTGGTCTAGACGAGAGGTAAAAAATAGACGCAGTGTTGTCTAATGCCCCTGATGTGCTTTGTTTTGCTTGCCCCTGTCTCTTAGTGTATTTTCGGGAAGCCACTAACTTGCACAGTGCTCATGAGGCCAGCCCCTGTTTCCCTTTGGAAGGCGGGCCGTGTTTGCCCTGTCTTCCTGAAAAATATTGGTTACCAGGCAACGGTTAGGCCTGTCCCACTGCAGAGTGCTGTTGTTTACACCCCTTCTGGCTCTGTATCCCAACAACATTGCATAAGTCTCACAGGCTTCCCCCACCTCACTGAGAGAAACTTGATCGGCCTTTTCTCTCCAGCCAACCAAAATGTCTCGTACCCTCATACCATAGTTTTTCTCTCGGCCACAGTTTCCTTCTTTGTCTGCTGTGTTCACTCAGAGCCGCTCTTACTCAGACATTCAGTGCAGCAAAACTGAAACTGAGGCTAAAGGCTGTGTATGAGGAAGCTGTGCTCGACTTGACTTTCAGGTGGCTAAAAATCCCTGAAGCTTTTTATTACATGATCTGTTAGGTGGGGGTTCAGGTCTGCCCCCGTAACCGTCTAATAACACATCTATTCTCATCTAAATCCACTAATTCTTTCTTGGCAAAGTCCAAGGCCTTCCTGCACGCCTATGTAAACACGGCTTGTGTATACTGTATTAACTGAAATGCTTGAGTTGAATTTAAAAAAAAGTGGAGCTCTGAATTCATTAATATTTCAGTTCAGCTTGAACCATAAACTTTTGAACTTGGGACATCCTCTTTTTTTTTATATCAGCACAGCTACATGTACCTTTCTTCTGTTTGTTATTGGATTTTTAGTCATCATTGTGATGCAAGTCATGAAGATGACTTTGAATTACAAGTCAAACACAGACATTTATACAGTATATACTTCATCTGTACAATTTAATTACTGCCATACAAGTTGAGAATATCCAGTTTTTGTATTTACTGCGAAATATTATGACTACTTTTTTTTTGTTTTATTATGTTGGTTTGTTTGGTTTGCTAAGTCTTATGTCAAGCTCTGAGTGCCACCTTGTTTGCTTAGTCTTTTCTCAGGTTGTTGTACAAGTCACTGCTGTTTTGCAGGTTGTGGTGTTTCATTGGATTTTGTTAGTTATACTGTAAGGTGCTCATGTTATTTACCTATCTGTGTATTTGACCTATATTTTCCCGTGTGAAGCCTTTGAATGATAGCATGAAAAGAAAAATACATGCTTCAGCCTTCTTCAGTGTCCTTCATCTTACGAGAGATAAATGAAAAAAAGTGCAAACAATTGTAGTACACTACGTTTCATTACAGGCAGTTTCTCCAATTTTCCGTTTCACAGCTGACGCTGTATTTTGTAGTAGTGCCACGGGGCAGGAGGGGAGAAACTCTCTTCCTTTTTGTTTTTGTGAGAGCCAAATAACAAGCAAGCCTTGATATTAACCTCCACTTTCTCCTGATTCCCTGTAGTGTTCATACTGTTGTTCAGACATACAAAATCTGGTAGCATCGGTTTTGTGTTACTTGTAGGGTGAATTAGTTTTGTTCTAGTTAAAATTTCACTATTATATGATTTTGGGAATTATATTTTTGGAAATGTTCAGTAGTTGCAGGGAGGAGCAGTTGTTCTATCCATTCATTTTCTAGTGTCAAAAATAAAGAAGTATCGATACATTAAAAAACAGTTTCAAAACTAATTTTCCGCAGTATTGCTACACGGGTACCAGCTGCGAGTTGACACACACTGTTATTATTTAATACAAATCTAAAATTTGATGCCCTCAATGTTTTTCCCATGGTATCAAAAATGGTATTGAATATCAATATTTTTCAAGGTATTGTATCGAAGTCAGAAATTCCAGTATCGTGACATCCAGACCAGCTGCCTACATAATATCAGCTGTCACCTTTTGGTACAAAAGTGCAGACAGAGGGTCCACTCTGAGTTAATTCTGGATATATATATTAGCTCCTCACCCTGTCCCAAAGGAGGTGTCTCACTGAGATCAACATCTCTTTTTCAAGAGAGACCTGAGATCAAAAACAAAAAACATTCATGAGACAACCAGTATACAAAAACAACACACATAAGACCAGACAACCGACAATCATGCGCCTTAAAAGACATCAAAGAGTAAAGATGGCTTGAAATCAGTTCTTCCAAGGTTTGCATATGTGGAATATCTATAAGGTTAAGTTACAAGTAGGGAGACATTACTTACATTACTTACATTTTTTGACACAACCCCAAGACACCTGAACTCACTCACTCAGATAGCAACCTAAAAACTTGCTTGACTTTCTGCTGCAGCTCTTGCGTCAGTTATAAAGTGATTACATGCCCTGGAGCAACATCCCCATCGACCCCTACAGGACTCATCAATGGATAGTCAAGACCACAAAACCCATGTTGACTGAAAAGGAAAATTCCCATGACCCGATCAGTATCCGTGTGAAGAGCCGGTTATATTATTTACACTTGTGACTTTCCAGTTTTTCTTGTTCCCTGCATCAGCACACAGCTCCCATTGCAGCTCCCTTTTGTCCTGTTTACGTTAATGTACTTTGTGTTTACACGGTGCAATCCTTTTGGCTCTCTGGTTAAATAGCGAGCTTGTGTGTTTATAGGAACCCACACAGCACACACACGCACAGCAATAATTTACAGTGATCTGTGGAGAAGGTAAAACATTTGACTGTGCATGCGTCATAGCTTTGGTTGTGGGCTCTTCTGAGACAAAAAATGTTCTAACGTCATCTTGTTTCACCCAGCAGAGCTGTATCAGACCTCTTACACTCATTGCCCTCAGTGTTCAACAAGTGAGTAAGGCTGGGGGTGACCATGTGATATGGCCGACCTACTGTAAATAGACCCTTGACTGTACTTGATACTGAAGCACTAGTTAAAATGATGCTTGACAACTTTGTGAAAGAGAGGTTATTACGATACGTTATGATACATTACCATACGATACGAAACATTACCATATGATACAATACATTACCATACGATACGATACATTACCATACGATACAATATATTACCATACGATACAATACATTACCATACGATACAATACATTACCATACGATACGATACATTATCATACGATACATTACCATACGATACGATACATTACCGTATGATACGATACGATACATTACCATACAATACGATACATTACCATACGATACATTACCATACGATACGATACATTACCATACGATACGATACATGACCATACGATACGATACCATACGATACAATACATTACCATACGATACATTACCATACGATACGATACATTACCATACGATACGATACATTACCATACGATACGATACATTATCATACGATACGATACGATACATTACCATACGATACATTACCATACGATACGATACATTACCGTATGATACGATACATTACCATACGATACAATACATTACCATACGATACATTACCATACGATACGATACATTACCATATGACACGATACATTATTAGTGAGTAAGGCTGTGGGTGACCATGTGACATGGCCGACCTACTGTAAATAGACCCTTGACTGTACTTGATACTGAAGCACTAGTTAAAATGATGCTTGACAACTTTGTGAGAGAGAGGTTATTACGATACGTTATGATACATTACCATACGATACGAAACATTACCATATGATACAATACATTACCATACGATACGATACATTACCATACAATACAATACATTACCATACATTATCATACGATACAATATATTACCATACGATACAATACATTACCATACGATACGATACATTATCATACGATACAATACATTACCATACGATACATTACCATACGATACATTACCATATGATACGATACATTACCATACGATACATTATCATACGATACGACACATTACCATACGATACCATACATTACCATACGATACGATACATTACCATATGATACGATACATGACCATACGATACGATACATTACCATACGATACAATACATTACCATACGATACATTACCATACGATACGATACATTACCATACGATACGATACATTACCATACAATACGATACATTATCATACGATACGATACATTACCATACGATACAATACGATACATTACCATACGATACGATACATTACCATATGACACGATACATTATCATACGATACATTACCATACGATACGATACATTATCATCCGATACGATACATTACCATACGATACGATACATTACCATACGATACGATACATTACCGTATGATACGATACGATACATTACCATACGATACAATACCAAACGATACGATACATTACCATATGATACGATACGATACATAGGCATACGATACATAACCATACGATACGATACATTACCATACGATACATTACCATACGATACGATACATTATCATACGATACGATACATTACCATACGATACATTACCATATGATACGATACATTACCGTATGATACGATACGATACATTACCATACGATACAATACATTACCATACGATACATTACCATACGATACGATACATTACCATATGACACGATACATTATCATACGATACGATACATTACCATACGATACGATACATTATCATCCGATACGATACATTACCATACGATACGATACATTACCATACGATACGATACATTACCGTATGATACGATACGATACATTACCATACGATACAATACATTACCAAACGATACGATACATTACCATATGATACATTACCATACGATACGATACATGACCATACGATACGATACATTACCATACGATACAATACATTACCATACGATACATTACCATACGATACGATACATTACCATACGATACGATACATTACCATACGATACGATACATTATCATACGATACGATACATTACCATACGATACATTACCATACGATACGATACATTATCATACGATACGATACATTACCATACGATACGATACATTATCATCCGATACGATACATTACCATACGATACGATACATTACCATACGATACGATACATTACCGTATGATACGATACATTACCATACGATACAATACATTACCAAACGATACATTACCATATGATACGATACGATACATAGGCATACGATACATAACCATACGATACGATACATTACCATATGATACGATACGATACATAACCATACAATATATGTTACCATATGATAACATACATTACCATACGATACTATACGTTACCAGACGATATGATACGTTACCATATCATACCATGATCGTGACGTGACATGTTACGTTACCATATCATACCATACCATACCATACCATACAATATGATACAACTTCATTGTCAGTTTACATGAAATTCATTTTGCACCCTTAGGCAATTCTGTTCAAGAAATTGTACCATGGCAGAAAATTAAGAGGATGTACTTTACTTTGTTTGGTATTATCCTAAACCCATTGGGATAATCTCATTTTAGCGTTTGTGTTTGTCATATGTGGCGATATTGGCAATGCCTCTAAATAGCCCTATTTGCAATTGTTCACAGCGTCAGAACAATTCTTTTTTATTTTTTGCTGTAAGTGCAGCCAGAAACGTCAGCATTGAGGCGCAGAATGCAGAGCGGATGGCTCTATTGTATCATGCACTGCATGGGAGTCGGATGCCTAAAGTTAAATGCAATCAGTGGGCTTCAGTATTCCACAGCTCTCTGTGAGTCAGACACGAGCAGCGCGTCAATCCTAGCCTACTTTGAACAGGCTCGCTGCCAGTCACAGAGGCAAAGTGCCAGAGAGAGGGAGGGACACGAGCAAGAGGGTGAGGGAGAATGAGGATGAGATCAGAGGTGGAAAGGAACGCAGTATGTTTAGTCAGATACTGTCGTTAAATAGTTTTGAGGCTTTGGCTGGCATTTTCACATAAAATTACCCACATTTCCGACATTTTAAACATATTACTTCACTTCCTGAATCACAGCAGACATGTCATAGTAGGAAAAGCACAGTAACATTAATGATGGCTCTGTCCTATTCAGTTGTCCCAGTAAGTCATGATAGTGAGCCAGTATGCACAATACCATTCTTAGTTTCAGGTGATTATACACTAATGAAAACAAAGTTATGAATATTATTTTCCATTTCTGCTAGAGATCCCCCTAAATGTTACAAACTGTTCCTTTAATGTATAAGCAGCATTTTATTGTTGTAGGTGGAGCTAATTTCAACTATTTTACATACTGTTGGATGGTTTACTCTACTTGTGTATCACATTTAAAAAGCTGACATATTTTGTATGTAACATTTTAATTAGCAAAGTAACTAGTAACTATGTCTGTCAAATAAATGTAGTTAAATAAAATGTACAATATTTTCCCTTCAAATGTAGCGTAGTGAAGTAGAAGTATAAAGTGGCATGAAATGAAGTACTCAAGTAAAGAACATCAAAGTACCTTAAAATTGTACCTGAGTGCAGTAGCTACGATGCTGAGTAAATGTACTCCAATACTTTCCAATACTGGCCGTCTGTATGTATTAGGGCAGTTTTGTTTTCATGCTTTACTCCAGCGCATTGGATTTTAAATGAAACAGTGACTGTGAGGTTAAAGTATAATTTGAGAGATTTTACATCTAAATCCAATGTAAAAATTTTAGCCATTTTTGTATTTACCACAAAGGGTAAAAGGGCAACAAATACCTGAAACACTCTAAAGCTAAAAATCGGCATTTAAACATCATTCTTTCATTTGTAATCCAATTTGCTGGAGTGCAGCTACAACGGTTAAAAGATATCATACAACCTGTATTACAAAAAGCTTATAAAATACAGTGCTGTAATTTCAACAGTGAAACAGTTTGAGGTAATTAGACCCGACAAATGAATAATTGAACACTACAGGGACTTTAGAATTACTACTTTTCTTTAACTTACCATTTTGAAAACAGGACCTACTTACTTTGCAGTGTTTCTTCACAATGCAGTATTTCTGCCATAATTGCCTAACTCAACAACAGCATCATTTTTGAAAAATGCAATGGGAAATAGTCCTTTTTCACAGCAGACATTTTGACATGTCAGAGTAGGAAAAGCACAGGTGAAACTGATATCATTAACGATGGCTCAGTTCCATTAAGTGTCCCAGTGAGCTATTCCAGTGAGCCAACATGCACAAGACCAGGGCCTCCCCTAAGTGGAATGCAGCCATCGTTAATGTTATTAAACACACCTGGGCTTTTCTTACTGTGAGAAGTCTAAATGTCTGCTTTGAAAAAGGTCTATAGAGTGCTGGAGGAATGAGTCTTAAAACCCAGAAATGAGTTAGCATTTTAGCACTTCCGGTTCCCTCGTCTGGAAGTCAATGGGTTTTTTGAATGGGATTTTAGTTGGATACTTGAAATAAGGTCTGTGGTTAACACAACTGAAGATATTTTAATGTTTTGTTCTACAATATAAAATACATCAGTAAATACCCCACTCGTGAATTTTGAAGCTTTAATATGTCTTTAAAAAGGTGGTTGCTAACAAGTGGCTAAATGAGACTACTAAATGTCATCACGTCGACTCGTCCGCCTTTACAGCCTTGTTGTGTATACTCGTGATGTAGTTTGTTTATAGCCTAACGTTAGCTTTTTACTTCTGCCGATTGCATTCCTTCTTCAAAAATCATAAAAGTGGTGTTCATTAGTGGAGATTATCTTGCTGAACAAAACATGTAAGTATCATATACTTGTGTTTGCCACAGAGTTTATTTTCTGCAGTAATCCAAAATCCAATGGAAAAATCCAATTGTTTTTTTGTCGGGGGAACCCAGGGCCATACTAACTTTCTGGTTGGCCTACAAAAATATGTCATCCCTGCAGCACTCTACAGGCTTTTTCTCTCCCCCTGACCCACCAGAAGTCCCCCATCAGAGTATCTGATGGGGGACTCAAATTTTTGTAGTGGCCAAAAGGTGGAATAGCAACTTCCGTGTCCGTCACGTGATGCCATTGGGCCCAAAAAGTCTTTCCCCATAGACCTACATTGGGTAAGAGACGTCTGTAGCTCAGCAGATAATTTTCATCATTGGGTCCTAAAAGTTATAAAATGCACCAATAGCCGATTCCAGAGTTATTTTCCTTCCTCCGTTCATGTAAATGAGACTGGAGCGAGAGCTGGGAGGCAGAGTTAAAGGAAACGCTAATGCGCCTGCTTTATGGGCCCAATGGATGTGGAAGATCGCCGAATGCTCCGGGTACTTTATTACTTGGAAGTCGACCTAATTTGGCTTCATGCGCCACTGAGCAACTCTCATAAGAATGAAGGGGAGCCTCCGACGCTATATCCAGTTCTCTTTATACATCCATGGTGCATGCACACTCTCAAACACACTCAATAAAATCTATTTATAGATAAATCATATCAATTATTTTATTTTTAATATGTTATTTTATTTTTTTCTCCACAACGATCTGGCGACCCCTGAAATGATCTAGCGACCCCTCTGGGGTCCAGACCCCCAGGTTGAGAACCACTGGATTAGAGGGCATTAACATTCTGTTTTAATATAAATTTCATGATAAATCCCAACCGGTCGACTCTATGTCAGCGTTGGTCTCGCAAGGTTCAGGGCTGATTTAAAACAGTAGATGGCATGTTGAGCAATTTTCAATCAATGAAATGCCGCTTTTTATAAATTTGGTGATACATATCAATATTAATGTCTTTCATCACAGTAAAGTGATATATATCATTTAGTTTACAGCTTAAAAAAAATCACGTTTAAGGTTGCAGTTCCTCTTTAATCAGCCTTTAATTCTTCCTCTTCCACCTGGATGAGGAGCGTGGATGACAACTTCATTATTCCCCCCACTCAGTCTCTCTCTGCTTGTTTCTATCCTGAAGGCTTTGTTTCTACTCTTTTCTCCAACGGCCCCCCCTCCCCACTTCTTCTCTCTTCCTTACATAAGGACTGCCCTATTTTTTTCAGGGACCAGTAAGAGGTAGGAATAAAGGGAGTGAGTGGGTGAAGAAGAGGGACTGATGGAGGGTGGGATCCAATGAGGAGAGAGAGAGAGAGAAAAGATATGGGGGTAGAAGAGAGGGCTGTGTACACTGCACACGTCAGGAAGACCTGCATGTGTCCCCAACATCCCCCTCACCTCGCTGGCCTTCTCTGCCCACACAGTGCTCCTTCTCTCCTCAACCTCTCCTTTTGTTCTTGTACTCCTCATCTTATCCTTAGCCTCTTCTCTGAATCTATCTATCTATCTATCTATGTAAACAATTAGGCTATGAGGTGCATGAAACTACACTTGCGTACAGTAACTATACAAACAAGTTGAGCATGACACACATTGACGACATGGTATTCGAGTCATGAGTGGAATTTTGTTTTGTTGTGGAGTAACGCATGAACGTCTGACGGCAGCAGTTTGATGTTTAGGACTGGTTGCTAACACGTGTTTGTCACCTTGTAGTGTATTGTTAGTAGTTCTAACTGTTATTACATAATTGCATATTCTATTGTGTAACCTTTTATGATGTTAGTATGAACATGTTACGCCTAAGCACTCCATTGATTCAAATAAATGATGACTGCTGCCAAAAAAAGGTGTATTTTTAATGTTTTTGTTCACTTACCTTAACCATGCCAGCGAGTCGAGGTGTCAACCAACTTTCCTGTCTGACAGGTTTACTGTAAGAAGACTGCTGAGATCAGTTCAGAGTGCCGGCTGTGATCTTCAGTCTCTGCAGAGAGTCTGAATAGAAACGCACTGCTGAAACAAAGACATTCAGTTAGAATATCCAAAAAGACATGACATCCCCACATAAAAATGATCCCTGTGAATTCCTCACTTTAAATTTGGGGAAGAGGGAGCACTGTGTCAGATTGGTTGGTATCGGCAGATGCCCTGAGGTATCATTAGATAGAAAGTTGGTGCTACTTTATACTGTAGTGGCATTTCTTTAACCCTCTGAGACCCATAATAGAATTTTTTTGTCATTTTTAGGAGGGGGTACAGAGGGTCTTTAGGGGGAAATAGCAGGTCAACAGTAGATGTCACGTAGAAGTGGTGTACGTCATCTGAAAGCTGGGAACCTGAAGATTAATTTGAGATGTAGCACTGTGTGTCAAGTTGTTCTAGTCATAAATCAGAAATAAACATGAATTAATTGATTAATCAAAATAAATTGTGAAATTGTATAATGGTTTAGAGCATTATGATAGAAGTTTATGATGACAAATGTTTTTTGGATTGATACCATTTGTTGCACAGATTTGGTGCTAAATTTAACCGTTTTTTATCAATCAAGAATTGATAAAAAATGATCAATAATCCCTCTAAAATACCACATTAAGACACCAAGACCTTGAGGAACACCACAGAAAAAAATAATGCTGTGATTTGAGATCTACAACTTTTGACATTTGGAGATTTCTGCAAGAATTGCATTTTTCGACGATAGCGAGCCCTTCTGTTCTGGAAACTGCTCAGAAACCCCTTTATTGTCAATCTACCTAGGAAAGTCATCCATCCTCTGAATGACCTAGATCTTTTAGGTCATTTTATACTGTACAATTGGGCGCAATGGATCTACAAGAGCTTTACAGCTTTACAGTGATACACAATTTATGTAATTCCAAGACTGTTTAGGGACCCCAGTATGCAGAAATATTCAAATACACCATTTTTAGAATAGGTGAAAATAAAACATTTATACTGCATTCAAAAAACTGCATGTGATTATCATAATGTGGGCATGTCTGTAAAGAGGAGACTGGTGGGTACCCATACAACCCATTTTCACTCACATATCTTGAGGTCAGAGGTCAAGTGACCCCTTTAAAAATTGCCATGCCAGTTTTTCCTCCCGACAAGCTCGCATGTCATGGTTGGTACCAATGGATTCCTTAGGTTTTCTAGTTTCATATGATGCCTTATGTGCCTTCGCTCTAGCTCTGAAACTGCTACAGCCTCTGAAAGACAGTAAAGTTGATCCCACGGGACTCAGGAGGCCGTGGCACAGGTTGAGATGTTTATACTGTACAAAAAAGACTCCAATCAGACATCTACACATGCAAACAGACCAAACAGAGGACATAAGTGGTAAATAGAAAGACTAAAAATCGAATTAACCTCAAAGATCTCTTGTTGCCGTCTAATTACCTCAAGTATTATTCAAGTCATGAAGTTGGATGAGAAGTATAAAGGAGTTTCAGTGAGGTGTTACATCACTGTGGCTGAGATGTCACCACCATCTATAGCACATGTAGACAATAAATAGCCACAGCAGGAAGAGGAACAGAGAGCAGAGTGGAGGGGAGAGGTGCCGTACTGTAGATGCAAATGCCGCTCTTTGCACCACAAATTATCAGCCATCCTCACGGCTTGTAAATAAACACGCACAATAAATACACCCCACGTCCCATGCCAACACACACACACACACACACACACACACACACACACACACACACACACACACACACACACACACACACACACACACACACTCACATCTTTAAATACCCCGGCTCTGACGACTGAGATAGTACTGCTCATCAAATTTATGCGTGAGCGAGCCCAGGCTAAATTTGCAGCCAGGGAGCTGACTTACGCAATCCTCCCTGGTCTCCCTCCTGTGTGTCTATACAATGGCTTCAAATCTCCCAGTTCTCAAACCATCCCAGCCCTCCCCATATCCCACTCCCACACTACACACTACAACTCCGGCACTATTCCTGGACCAGCCCCCGCCGCTGTGGCACGAAAATACCAGCACCTCCAAGAACAGACGCCAAGCCTGTCAGAGCATCATCACATCCCACAGGACAGCTGGGGGGGAGGAGGAGGGAGGGAGGAGGGGAGGAGAGGAGAGGAGCAGGTGGAAGGATGGGCACCGGCGCTGTCGAGAGAGAAGAATCAACAGAGAGAAAAGAGAAAATCAACACTGTCTGTTAGAGGGAGAGGACACAGTTATATCCTGGTAGATCTTTTGATCTGGATGAGCTGGTGCTCTTCTGTGGTGGTGTGTGTTTGTTATATTACAGCATTTATGAGGACCACAGCATCATAATTACTGCTTTATTTGGAGTCACCCTCACACCTGTAATACCAAGTTATATGAAAGACTTAATAGCTTTTAGGGAACACTTTATTTTAACTCCCCCTTTAGCATTTCATTTCGTACATACACATTTAATTAATGGGGTTATAACAAATTATAATGCAGATATAAGTGTTAACTATCCTTGATGCTGCCATAAACAGATAGGGAATGACAACATAGTAAAACACAATTATAATAACATGAAATATGTCTTCAGAAGTTATTATCATTGACAAGTGCTATATAATAATACACACTTAAAAATGTCTTTATACGTGTACATTATAATGTGTAATAAATCATTTAGTAAATGTTTAAATAGTGCTTATAAATGCTTAAGTAAAGTGTTACCTGGATGGGTGACATTTTCTTCTTTCTTAAATGGGGAAAGAAATGTAAATGAGTACACTAAAAGGTCCATCTGCTAGTTTTAGGAAGACACAACAACCATTGCGTATGAATATACCTCCAAAAACTTCCAAGACATTTTTTTAAATGCACTGTATTATTTATATGTGTCATGTAATGTTGTGACTTTTATTTGCCCTTTTTATCATTGTGCGTGTATTTTGTTTTAGTTTCTTTCTGCCATTCTTTGTTATCTATTATCTGCTTGGAAATTCAATAAATAAAGTTTGGAAGGAGATGACAATCATTTTGGCAATCCTAATGTTTTATCGAAGCTCATTTTAAAGGAACAGTGTGTAACATTTAGGGGGATCTATTGGCAGAAATTGGAATATAATATTAATAAGTAGGTTTGCTTTAGTGTATAATCACCTGAAACTAAGAATCGTTGTTTTTTTTGTTACCTTTGTTACCTATTTATATTTACATACCGAGCGGGTCCTTTTCATGGAGCTGGACGCCATGTTTCTACAGTAGCCCAGAATGGACAAACCAAACACTGACTCTAGAGAGAGCTATTTGTGTTTTCACATTTTCGCATTTCCACGCCGTCCACCGTAGTTCTCCTACACGCTTGGCACACGGGAGAATATTAAGCTGGTTGCAATCTGCAACCTCACCCCTAAATGCAGCCAAATCCTGCACACTGCACCTTTAAAGACTTTGTTTTAGGGTTGAGGTTAGTTATGTAGTGGTGAGATTCAAAGTTAAAGAGAATGAAGTGTAGTTTATTAATAAATTATAATAATATTTTTAGCAGAACGGCTCTAGGGGTGGCAGCCTCGGTCTGTCGGTTTGGTCTAGACTGAAATATCTCAACAACCATTGGATGGATTGCCGTGAAATCTTGTACAAACATTCATGGTCCCGAGAGGATGGATCCTTCAGACTCTCAGTGATCCCCTGATGTGTCCTCTAGCGCCACAATGAGGTTGACATTTGTCTATTTTCAGTGAACTATCTCAATAACTTTTGCATCGATTGCTGTGAAATTTGCTACAGACATTCATGTCCCCATCAGGATGAACTGTAATCACTTCGGTGATCCACTGACTTTTCATCCAGCGCCATCATCAGGTCAAGATTTGTCCCTGTGAGGCCTGTAGATACCTGGTTTTACAAGCCTTGTTGAGGCCACAGTTGTCACATTATTGGCTGACACACAAACAAGAGGAAACACAGGGTTTAGAAACATAAAAATAAACCAATAAAGCAGATATAGAGTTGATGGAGAGGCCAGACGCTGAGATGAATCTACCGGTCCTTCCTGTCTCAATCCTCCTCTCTCCATCACAATGTAGAGGGACGGTTGCTGAGGACAACCTGTGTCTACTCACCTAACGATGAACAGGAAGTGGTGTGTGTGAGCAAAGGTGCTATTAATAGCAGCGTGTGTAGAAAGGACATTTGATCGCTGATGTGTGTGTGAGCACCTGTGTGTGTGTGTGTGTGTAACAGGGAGGAGGAGGAGGATGCAGATTGTGAGACTCAGACAGTTACTAGAGAGAGCAGGAGGGGGGAGAAAGAGAGAGGGATGGATGGAGGGAGCGAGGGAACGTAGTGGAGGAGGGGGCGAGCGTGTGTTGACGCTGTACGTGGCGTCAGTGCGATAAGAATAGAGACGGTGCGTGTAGCGCTGCTGAGACATAAACCTCACACCCTCAGTGGGGCAGGCACTGCTCACTCTGTGTGTGTGTTTGCACATGTATTAGGGGATGCTCATGTGTTCATGGATGAGTAAACTCTTGGGCTTGCTGTGATTTTTTTTTTTTGCTCTTCAGTCGTGTAATTACAGTTACGTGTAGGCTACCATTTCATTCATGTTCATTTTTAGAAACACATTTTCTTTTCATCATTAAAGAGCGACTTGATAACACGATAAATACTTTGAGAAATGTGGACTATATTTAGGTTTTGAAACAATCTTCTTGTTAAAGACAAAAGAAATAAGGACGCCTTTAAACTCACATCTGTAATCATGAAATCACTTTTATTACAATGTGGAATAATAGAAAATTATTACATAATTAAATGATTGTGCTGCATTCCCTGCATATTATATGCATATATTGTGTGTATATGTGTATACTGTATATCTTCCTTGTAAATATATGTTAATTTTCCTTTCTATTTCTACCTTTAGTGCTACTTTTATATACTTTGTTCTATTTCATTGTTTTATTCTATTCTAGTTTATACTTTTTTTATGTGTGTTTAATGTGGACTAAGCTACAGCTACATTTCATTGTGTAATCCTGCATTGTATAATAATATTAAAGCTGAATCTTGAACCTTGAGCCTATATCAAAGGTATATCCAGAAGTATGAGGAAGGTACGAGATGAAGCAAGAATAAAACAACGGCATAGCAAAGCATGAACTGTGGAGGAACAGTTTTAAATCCCGGTTTATAATTGTCAGTCTATATTTTAGAATCAAAAGCACGCTGTGGCTCAGCTGGGTCTAACGCAGAGACCATGTTCATGAAGCGTCTTCACAGCATCAGGAACTGAAGCAGCCACTGTGGAGGGACAAGAGGTGAACAGAAAGTCAAAAAAACTCTTCAGGTCCAGGTCAGTATATGAACACATAACAGAGAATATTTGTCCAGATACTCACAGCGTTGATCCCTCTGATTTTCACCTCTTCACTGGTCTCTGATTCATACAGAGCTGAGGAGAAGAGGGGGAGGAAATGACTGCATAGTCAGAGCAAAGGCTCGACATTCAGTAACTTCTGTATCACGTTTAGCGTTCATTTTTAAAACTGAGATCCTGTCGAGTATCCTGGATTTATTTAGTGATAGTCCAAAATACACATGAAACCTGTTATGTAAAGAAACTGTGCACGTGTAGATCATCTAAAAGCAAACTGAATAAAATATATTGGTTGGTACGCCATAATCACATCATGGGTTTTATAATAAGATACACTTTTAGTCTCCTATATGCAGTGATGGAAGGAGTACTCAGATCCTTTCCTTAAAAATACTACAATGTAAAAATACTCAGTTACAAGTTAAAGTCCTGCATTCAAAATTAAGTAAAAGTACAGAAGTATTATCAGCAAAATATACTTAAAGTATCAAAAACGTATTCGTTCTGCAGTAAAATGTCCCCTGTGACTGAGGTATTATATGACATCATTAGATTTTTTTAGGTTTAATGCAGATGGGTCAAAAATAGAAAATACTATAGAGCTCCCTGAAATAATCAAATTAATCTTACCTTTTGTGTGTTTGCAAAGATGGATGTGTGTGAATGTGTGTGTGTGTACTTGTACAGCTATCTTTGTGAGGACCAATTCGACTTTAAGACATTCAGAGTGAGGACATTCTTGGAAGGTGAGGACATTTTGGCCTTCGGACAGACCTTTAAGGGCCTGTTTACACAAAGCAATTACGCCTAGGGCACCCAAATGGCTAGCAGCGGCCTTGTCAATGAGCATCTTCACAAAGATATAAGTAC
The DNA here is from genome assembly GCF_043250625.1 of Sebastes fasciatus. Lineage (NCBI taxonomy): Eukaryota > Metazoa > Chordata > Actinopteri > Perciformes > Sebastidae > Sebastes > Sebastes fasciatus. The sequence continues at coordinate 20,755,761 of NC_133801.1, forward strand.
ACGGTATGCGTGGGTCTGTGTGTTACCGAAAAGCTTGTTCACCCTGGTGACACACGACACAAAGGCCTGGAAGGACAAGTGAAGCTCTCCAGACGCAAAGCGCTCAGACAGCAGCTCCACCACCTTGTTGTCAAGCTGCATCCCTGGGAAACAGAGGAGTGAACACGATGGTGTGAAGACCAAACAACAGCAATTATCTATGTGTGCGTGTGTGTGTGTGTGTGTGTGTGCATACCAACAGCTTGCATCGCTGTACTGAGTTCAAAGGGGCTCATGGTCCCAGAGGAGTCCTCATCGAACTGGAAGAAGATGGACTGAAAAAGAAAGCAGCATCAACAATGACACAACTCTCTTTATTTGTTCTGTCTTTAACACACACACACACACACACACACACACACACACACACTGGGCAGTACCTGCAGATTGCGCAGACTGGACAGCAGGGCTCCTGTTTGTTCACGGCTGAGACTGCTGCGCCCTTTAGTCTGCCAGCAGAATTAAGGACAGCTCAACAGGACAGAAGTCGGAGCGATAAAGTTATTATTATAAAGTTATGAGGAAACAGAGTGAAGGTGAACAGCGGGGAGGCACAATGACTCAACCGGAGAACCGGGGGTACGAATCCCTTCGTCAGCAAGCATCTGCCAGGTCGGCCCCCCACAGGTTTTAACATGAACTCGTGAAAAACATAAATCAGACATATAGTCAAGGTCAAACAAGGATCGTGAACTACAAGGAGTTATATTAAAGAATATGCTGAGGACAAAAGGATACATCCTCTTCAAAGATGAGCTGTCTGCATGTCTCCAGTGACAGATGGTAATCTTTGTCAAGAGCTGTGATCACGGGAAGAAAGGCACAGATTGATGCAGAGAAAGAAAATAAAGGTTTGAATTGGATTAAGATGAGGAAAGGTGAAGGTGAGGACAAGCTCAGTGCACTCTATCTGACTGCAGCTGTGAGCTGCTGTCTAGACTGGTGACCTCCGTGACTCCACTGGGATGACTTTTGAGGGAATGTGTCGCTACATTGCTCCCATCTAGTGGCCATTAAAGGTACTATATAGTCAAATCAGATGCTGCTAAAACATGCAAAACCTGATACTATACTGGAGATTTTAACCTGTGTTCAACAGCTTCATGAGCTCCTTGGCGTTCAGTCTGTCATCCTGCCGGGGGAGACAGAAGAAACCAGAAAATCAAAGGCCTCAAATTCACACTTTTGTTAAATAAAGTACAATGAGGAAGACTTCTTACTGGGCCAGCATCCTCATCAAAAGCCTTCTGAACTCTCGCTCGATCCTCCGGGGTGACGGGATTCGCCATAACCTGTTGGGCGTGAACAAACAACGATATAAATATAAAAATACTATATTCTTTTGGTCAGCTGCTTTTGGCTGGTGTTTTAACGTGTATGGACGAGACCGCTAAACTCACCGGGAGGAAGCCAGAGGAGCAGGTGAAGTCCTGAGTCCTGCAACACAAACAATGCACCAGATTGTCTCTTAAATTATACTTTTACACAGTTTGAACCTTACAAACTCAAAAATAATGCTTGATATGGGCTCACATCCTTTACTTCAGTAAAACTAGCAATACCACAGTGTGAAAATATGCAGTCAAAATTATACTTGAGTATTAAGTATTACCAGCAAAATGTACTTAAAGTATCCGAAGTAAAGTGTCTAATAATGCATCAGTTTAGAGTGTTAAAGGTCTTATTGGCAACATTTTTATGTAGAGAAATATTTTTCAAAAATAATACATCTACAGAGTGTTTAGAACGGCACCGAATAAAAGTATGGCTTTTTCTGAAAAAAAAATTATGATTGTGAATGAATCATTTTTCTGAAAGTTGCGCGTCCAAAATGAATGTTTTGTTTATTTCTGTGGAAGATATCTGACGTTTGACTCCCAATAGAGCCAATAGTAAAACAACGTTGGTGTCACGTGGTATCTGGGTCGTCAGTTAGTGTGGAAAAAAATGATAAATGGCCGCAGTTGACTGTAAGAACCTGGCAAACACTTGTTGTGAAGTAAATGCAATGGAATAGAGGAGAGAGATGCGACATCTAGTGGCTGATTGTTATCAATGTTATAGAATAGCACCTTTACATTATGGAGTTTTTTTAACCTTATGCACACAAGACAACATTTTGTGCATTTTTCAGGGCTTCAGGGGTCTCCTGTTAATTGTGTTGCAGGACAAGTTACAACATAAAAAATCTTATAGGTGACCTCATGTAAACGCCAAACTGAGCAGCTCTAATCAGCCACATATTCAGCATCATATTTTACAAGTTGATCACATGATTTGTGTGTAAAATCAAATTAACTACTGTTGTTAAATAAATGTAGAGCAGTAAAAAGTACAATATTTCTCATTAAAATGTTATTAAGTCCCATAAATTGGAAATACTCAAGTAAAGTACCTCAAAATTGTACTTAAGTGCGGTACTTGAGTAAATGTTGCTCTGGATGGAAAAAAATATGCTTATTAGTCAGAGTGATGCTCGTACTACACTACTAATTGACTGTGTTGCTAACAGAAGCGATAAGAGGTGCTTTTATGAGCCTATTGTTGTTGAGACTAATTACTAAATGACACAGTAGCATAATGTTGTGAGTTTGAGTGTAGGTGTAGGGGAGTGTGGGTGACTGTGACTGTGCCCTTGAGAGGGAGTGATTCAGGAGGTGATTCAGGAAGTGTTGCCGGTCTATGATTTAACAAGGGGTCTAAATGAAGCTGTTTCTCTGACATTATTATGGTAAAGGAGAGAAAAACAGCTAAACAGTCTCCTCTTGATTTTGTCCCCTGTTTTAGGGTCTTTTAGGGCCTCTAATTTGAATCCCCTCCATCTTACCCCAGAGTGTTTCCAGTCTTGGAGAAAATGCGGATGAAGTACTCTCCAGGCTGGTTGGGTCGATAGGTGGACGCCACGATGATGTAGTTACCTGGGTCCAGATGCAGCTTCCTCCAGATACCCCTGTGGCACAATGTTAATGTGTTACATCTATAATACTATTCCTGTGTTTAATAGCTGCCAACAGCAGGGCCGTGAGCAACAATGGTTAATGTTAAATATATTTTTTTCTCTCTTGTTTTATCTGCATGTATTTTCTTTTGTTTTCGGTAGCTCTGGCCAAATTAATTTTCTTTTTTTTGGATGATAAAGTAAATTTCGGTAACACTTTCTATGACGGCCACGTCTAAAATGCAATTTAAACATACTTATAATGCATTACAATCTGCTTATAGCACTTAATAATTATAGTTATAAACACTGATATTTATTCATAATGCTTTCTAACAAATAATTATAACACATTATAAAGCATTTTATAATGATTTAAAAGGTCAAGTATCATTATACTTCATAATTGCTGGTCACTCACTGACATTTTTTTTGCAATCAATACTAATAATTCCCATAGTTGTAATACATACAGTATAATATTTTTTATAATGCATTATAATCACTGTTATAATGCATTATTACACAGCTTTGTTGAATATTTGATTGTGATTGGTCGATCAATGCGTTCTACAGTCTGTTATTTCTTTATAGCAGACCGTTGCTATGTATAACGGACCGTTGCTATGGGCGCAGTTCTGATGTCGGACTCTGGCGGACCGTTTTTGTGTAAAATTATTGATTTCTTAAGTAAGTAGCCGTGTAATAAGCAGGATAATGTTCAGCTAGCTGGTCATTGTTATGAAATAAACCCCTTCAGGGCGACCCCTGTCGGGGTTTATTTCACAACAATGACCGGCTTGCTGTACATTATCCCTTACATATAATATAATTATAAGTTACTCTAAGTGGTCATTGTTTGCTTTAAGTAAAGTGAAAAATATATCATTACATCTATGCAAGAACAACACAAAAAACATATTTTTACTTTACCAAAAGCAAACAATGAGCACTTAGAGTAACTTATAATCAAGTTTTTATTTGATTATATTTGTATTCTCTCACCAGATAACAAAAAAACAACTTTTTCAGGCTCGGAAAAGAGATTCTATCTCAAGGGATTTCCTGAATGAATAAAGGTCAAACAAAATAAAAATAAAAAAAAATAAAAAATAGTGACTCAACATCATTTGAGTTATGCTCAAATTTCAAGGGTTCTGGGACTAAACGCATCACCAATTATTCATTATCTTCTTCAATCTTTGAATTAATAGTTGGAAAAACATAGTTAGCATAGAAGGTTTACTCTGGTCTACAGTCCCTAAAGGTACAAAGTAAAAGCACCAGCACCAAGTTTTCTGCTTTATGAACAGATGATTAAATGATTTCTAATTAGCAGTGATTATTTCTCATGATGGACTTTTACCTCTGACCCTTATATTTCCCAGAGCGACTCACGGGGCGATTTGTCATGAAGAAGTTGCGGCTCAGACACGCACCCTGGAGCTGTGAAGAAAGATAGAAAAGGATATGAGTTTGTTCTGATAATAATTTAAGCAGATAATGAAAGATTATGCCTCTGTTGCCCATGAGATACTCACCTCAGGAGGAACCTGCAAAAAAGAAGAAACACAGACGGATGTGAGTTGATTCAGACATAAATAGGTGCAGAGACTCAAAATATGAATTAAATCAATAAGTAAATTAAAAGTAGACCTTGTAGATGTGGAACGCCATGTAGAGGAAGTGGATTTTACTCTTTGTCCTGCGGTTTTTCTGAAGCATCTCCACCAGCACAGTGCACTGTTTGGCTTTCTTCTTTTTTTTATCTAAACTCTTCTTCTCCTCTGGGGTTATTTCCTCATCATCCTCGTCATCTTCATCATCCTCATCCTCATCGTCTTCTTCAGTCAGGTCCTTCTCCATGAGAACCAACTCGAACTGAGGATTCTTCCAGAACGATCCTGAGGAAAAACAAATGTGTGATGGAATAAATAAACGAGCCAGGCAGAGCTTGAATGCTTATTTGGGCAAATATAAAGTCTTAAACATACGGTTGTATTTGCGGCTACCACCGGCAGAACTCCCCGGTACCCAGAATCCTTCATGTTCACTGATGGTCCAGGAAGTCGGGGAGGCGGGAGAGGCAGGAGAGACAGGTGTGCTTCCCTCCACAATAGTGTCAGGACTCACACTGCAGAGCTCCACGATGTCAAACAGGCTGCTGAAGGCCTCAGCACTGATCCTAATGGAGAGCATCATTTACATCAGATATCTTACTGTTTATGAGAGGCAGTAATTACTCAAAGTACTTGTACTTTACTTGAGTATTTCCATTTTATGCAACTTTTTAAGTCTACTACATCTCAGAGGCAAATATTGTACACTTTACTACGTCACAATTTCTCATTCCCTTCCTCTCCAGATAAAACCATGTATCTCCAAATTTGATGATTTTTAAGTTTTTCTTAAAAAAATTTCTGTCCCTTTATGTGTTTCTCCTACTTCTTAAAGGTACAGTGTGTAGGCTTTGGCGACATCTAGTGGTGCGGTTGCAGATTGCAACCAACTGAGTTCCGCTCGCTCCTCCCTTCCGCTCGCTCCTCCCTTCCGCTCGTTCCTCCCTTTCTAAGTCTGCAGTAACGTGAGCCGCCGAGTGCAAAACCGTGGTATCGCCGTTCGCCTCGCTCAGAGGCTATCCTTACCATAATAATACTACTTTAGGAGCAACAGAAGTCAGACGGCGGCTGGCGGTACCACAGTTTTGCACTCCATGCCTCACGTTATCGCAGTTTCACAAGTGTGTTGGAGAACTGCGGTGGCCTTCAGGTAAGGTAAAAACTTGAAAGGCTCTCTCTAGAGCCAGTGTTTGGTTTGTCCGTTCTGGGCTACTGTAGAAACATGGCGGTTGGCAGAGCAATATTGCGGACTCTGTGAAGAAGACCCGCTCCCTCTGTAGATATGAAGGGCTCATTCTAAGCTAACGAAAACACAACGATTCTAATGAAAACATGGTTCTGAATATTATAATATATTTCTGCTAATAGATCCCCCGAAATGTTACACCTTTGGATGTTTGTGATAAACTGAAGGATGAATTGTTCCTTTATGTGTTGAGAATATTCTCCTACGTCTTAAGCTAAAAAAACTATTTAAAAACTTTCTTGGATCAGCTGGAATATGCATCGTCACAAAACTGAAAACAAGGCTGTTCTTGACAAACATATGATGATCTTATATAATAAGATGCTGTAGATTAAACTAGCCAACTTTAAAAAAGGAGTTGAAAACATCTACAGCAGTAAAATGCAGCATACACATTAATGCAGCAGTAATATTAATCCAGAAACATCATATATAATAGTAAATCGCTGACAGGGAACATTTACTTTTGATACTTTAAGTAGAGTGTGACGCAGTCGGGATGAGAATCAGCACCTCTAAATCTGAGGCCATGGTTCTCAGCAGGAAACTGATGGATTGCCTATTACGGGTAGGGAATGAGTCCTTACCCCAAGTGAAGGAGTTCAAGTATCTCGGGTCTTGTTCGCGAGTGAGGGGACGATGGAACGTGAGATTGGTCGGAGAATCGGAGCAGCAGGGGCGGTATTGCATTCGCTTTACCGCACCGTTGTGACGAAAAGAGAGCTGAGCCTGAAGGCAAAGCTCTCGATCTACCGTTCAATCTTCGTTCCTACTCTCACCTATGGTCATGAGGGTTGGGTCATGACCGAAAGAACGAGGTCGCGGGTGCAAGCGGCCGAAATGGGTTTCCTCAGGAGGGTGGCTGGCGTCTCCCTTAGAGATAGGGTGAGAAGCTCAGTCATCCGTGAGGGACTCGGAGTAGAGTCCTTGCTCCTTTGCGTCGAAAGGAGCCAGTTGAGGTGGTTCGGGCATCTAGCACGGATGCCCACTGGGCGCCCCCCTTTGGAGGTGTTCCAGGCACGACCAGCTGGGAGGAGACCACGGGGAAGACCCAGGACTAGGTGGAGAGATTATATCTCTACTCTGGCCTGGGGCCTTGTGATACGCCTCGGGATCCCCCAGTCAGAGCTGGTTAATGTGGCCCGGGAAAGGGAAGTTTGGGGTCCCCTGCTGGAGCTGTTGCCCCCGCGACCCGATCCCGGATAAGCGGTTGAAGATGGATGGATGGACTTTAAGTAGATGTTGCTGATACTTACATATATTTACTAAAGATTTTGAATGCAGGACTTTTACTTGTAGTGGAGTATTTTAACAGTGCGGTATTAGTACTTTTACTGAAGTAAAGGATCCGAATACTTGTTCTGTAGTAATTTTGCGTGTTTTAGTATCTGCCACGTACCAGAACTCTCCATCTTCTTTCTTCTTCAGCTCAATCCTTTCCTTCTCTGCTTTGTCCACGTTATCCCACTCTTTACCCCTGCAGACACACACACACACACAAAGAGAAACTGAGTGTAAGTGCTTGCTCCCTCTTTTATACGATGTGCACAAACAGGAAGCTTCCTCACTTGTCACTCCAGGGTCCGCGATATTCAACAAAACCCCAGGGGTTCCTCAGCCTCAGCAGCAAAACCTCCTCCGACGCTCTCTTCACCTGAAATGTGAAGAGAGAAGCATTATTTACAAAAGAAAGATTGTTTTGTCAGTTCTTAGTTTTATCTCAGTGTTTTTATTTGTACTAAGAGATGAGATGAGACAGCAGTTGGCCAAACGATCTCACCACAAGGTCCGTCAGTAGTTGTTCTGGTTCTTTCAATCGTATCACATGCTGTTTCTAAGCTCAAACTCAAGCTCCAAGTTTTTCAATTGTAACTTTTAAGACAACATGGATTAGAAGTCTTTAAAGTGCTCAAAAATACATTAAAGTTAATTTTAATGTCTACAATTACATACAAAAATGGGAAAAATTCATCTACCGAAGGAAATCATGTGATACGATCAAAAGCTCTAAAACAATTACTAATGGACCTTGTGCTGAGATTTGTTTTTTGTTTTTTTTGGCCAACGATTGTAGATTATATTAGATTATGGTGAGATGGAACGATACGAGATGAAATGCCACAATATGCTATTTGATTAAATTAAGATGAGACAGGATGAAATATGATTAGATTAGATCTGCTCAGTGACGGGATGATAAGATCTTAAATTACAGGAGAAAACATGATATTATATTCAATTTCAGTGAGATTATATTAGATTACATTACATTAGATTAAAGTGAAATTAGATGAGATAAAATGGGATGATATTACAGTAGGATGACATGCAATGAAATGGGATGATTAGATGAGATGAGATTCAATGAGATTATATAATTTAGATGAGATGAGATTAAAGTATATTACATTAGATGAGATTAGATTAAATGAGACACAATGAAATATGGATAAATTAAATCAGGTCAGGAATAGAATGATACGAGATTAAATGACATGAGGTAACATGAGATTATATACAATTTCAAGTGAGATTAAATTTGGTTAGATTAAAGTTAAATTGGACAGAGATAAAATGGGATGATAATGACATGCAATGACATGGGACGATTAGATTAGATGAGATGAGATTAGATTAGATTAGATTAAATCGTTTAGATGAGATGATATTAATTTAGATTACATTAGATGAGATTAGATTTGATGAGACGTGATGAAATATGATTAGATTAGATCAGGTGAGAGATGGGATGATATGAAATTAAATGACCTGAGATAACATGAGATTAATAATTCAATATCAGTGAGATTGTATTAGATTAAATTACATTAGATTAAAGTGAAATTAGATGAGATAAAATGGGATGATATTAGGATGAGATGAGATTTGATTAGATGAGATTATATAAATTAGATGAGATAAGATGATATTAAATTAGATTACATTAGAAGAGATAATTTAAATGAGATAGATTAGATTCAACTTGATTCCATTCGATTTGATCTGAATGGGCTGAGATAAAATGAAACGAGATTAGATTACATTTCAGTGAGATTATGTGACAATGAATAACATTAGATTAGCTGATTTGAAATGGTTTTAGATTACAGAGGTCTTTGGAGAGAAATTGATCATTGCATAAACAAAAAAGAAATCAAAGCAGCATATTGATGACGATGCAACACTAAATAATGACATCAGCTCTGTGCTGCAGCGTCGTCTCTGAGTCATACTGGCCTTGTCGGTGTCGGTGATGGCATAAGCGTGGCCCTTTATCAGCCCGTCTGCCGTCACTTTACCAATGTCACGGTAGGTGCTGGCCTGTGAAGACAAAGAGAGGAACTAAGTAGCATCCAGCTGTGTGGTGTAAACTTTTGGAGGCGTGTACGTACCTCGATGAAGCAGCTGAGCAGGCTGCCTCGAGACAGGGCGGCTGTCAGGGACCTCCAGAAGACTTGAGGGGTACGAGATGAAACCTGCAGCGAGTACGCGATGCCTCCTGTGAAATCCTCCATCCCCTCTGAAATGTTGCCCCCCTTCAGGCTTCCGTAGGATCCAATCAACCTACATACGATGAGGTGAGAAAGTGTATTTTTGTCCAATCACTGTAGCGACACACACAGAAAAGGAGTGGGTGATCTCAGACATTACAACCCAGAAACATATGCTGGTAGTGGCAACTGACTTGGCATAGGCCTTCTCCACCAGGGCGCTCCAATACTCGTTGCGGGTGTCAGAGTAGCTGAAGAGCAGACGGCCTTCGCGTACTGGCAGCTTGTCATCCACAACCACCTCCACCCACTCACCATACTGCCAGAACTGCACAGGGACACACGGGGAGAGGGATGGTGAGAGCAGAGCAGACATGGATGTAATGAATCAGGAGGAAAGTTAACAAGGAGGAAGGCAGAGTGTAACGAGACAAACCACCTGGACTTTTTGTCCCAAATGTTTCCCTTTAACCTGAAACAACAGATTTTTCTCTAACTGCTAACGCTCCACTGTGTTCTCCAGCTTGTCTCTAACTGTGTCTGTCTGCTGTTTGGCACTGAGCAGGTAGCTTTTTTACACTGAAAACAGACGAAAACGACACAATAAGTGCGGTGAGAGAGAACCAAAACATTATATTCTCGGGTCAAACCAAAATAATGTGTGGAAACATGCTATAAAACCCAGTATAGCTGAGTAATTATCAGTAGGATCATCATTGTGGACTGTAATTCATATATATCCCACGATGTAATCTACATAAGTGTGAACCAGGAAGTATAAAGAACGACATCGCCGCGTAGGGAGGAGGTCAGGGTGGATGGGTGGGTTAAAAAACACTAGACTTTCACCCAGGAGACCAGTGCTCGCATCCCGTGTGAAACCAGAAGTCAACGCTGATTTATTTGTCACGTAACTTCCGTACTCAAAGGACCAGTGTGTAACAATTAAGCGGATCTACTGGCAGAAATGGAATACAATATTAATAAATGTGTTTTCTTTGTTAAGTTACGCCACTTCCGAAGTTATTTTAACCCAAACCACAATCTTTTCCTAAACCTAACTAAGACTAGAGAAATTGACACGCGCGTCACATGTTGCTGGACATTCGTAGGAAAAAATGAGGAATAACTTTTCGTAAAATATCATACGAACCGTTTTATGAAGATACGTTGCACTATGAATGACCACTTTCCCATAGTCATGTGATCCATTGTTATTGTAATAATATTGATTATAGCCTCTTTAAAGCAAGATTAAAGCGGTTTTGTTGCTTTATCCTTACTTGGTCTGGTGTGACCGGTAGCTTATAGTGGCTAATGTTAGCAAACTAGGTTGGCAGATGTGGCAGATAATGGACTTTACAAAGTTTGTTTTATTAAGATTATGACTTGGCCACAGTGGATGCCGTTTGGCAAAAGTCACAGAGACTCGCTTTAAATTCCCCCTAAAGTGGCTTTAAAGGTATTTTTGACATCACACATACATCACAGAGGGTTGACAGAATAACATGAACACTTGTCTATAAATACTTCCAGAGCTTTTATTAAGTAGAGAGGTGTTGATCCCACTCATGGGTTTTGAAGTTTGTTGTATTGCAATGTGTTTGTTGAATTGTGTTTCCGTTAACTGTGTCCGTCCAGTGGACAAAGACAATAACAATAATGTCCCATGACATACTTGTCATATACTTTTTATGAAGTTAAATTTGGGGCTATTTAATTATATTGCTCACTGAACTGTAAATGTATTGGAAGTTTTTTATTCCTCTGTTTATTCCATTTTTATGTTATTCTTTTAAAATCATATTTATATGTGCTTTTATATTCCCTTGTGTTTCTTTTATGTCTAACTTAAATGCCTTCAGGGACTCATGATGGATCAAAACATCATTTAACGTGAATACTGAGCTTCTGTAGATATGCTAACCCAACATTATGGCACATTTTACTGATGTATGCAATGTAAATCACTTTAAATGGCCTTGTAAACACATAAACTTGTCTTATTTAAACCATGTGATATTGTCTCTTGTCTGACTCAGTTCATTAAACCAGTTACTGCTCATGACTAGGGGCGTGTACTGTACTATACTGCTAATCTGTGTGTACATAACACCGACTGAGAGCAGGCCTGCACTGGCCTTTCATAGCTGTGTGCGTGTGTGTGTGCGTGTGTGTCTCAGGTGTATAGTCACTACCTGCAAGTCTGGACTGCTCTCCAATCAGCCTAAAAGAACAAAATGAGTTTCCAGTTCTTCCGTCCTGCTTGTTAAGTCATGTCACACACTCTCTAACAGTCTCTAAAGGTCCAACGCTCCGGGGCAAAATAATCCCTGAGCAGAAGTCGTAAAAATGATCTATATCGAACTGTATGCTTTGACAAGATTGCTGTAATAACAAGATTGCTATGCCTAATAACGTGATATATTTTTATTGATCTGTGCAGGTCGAAGCGTGTGAATGATGAACTCTCCAGATTAGAATCACCACTTCTAATATGGTGATAAAGATAAAGAAGTCTCTTCTTACGTGTGAGACCTCCATTTAAGTGATGAATGCAGGATGAGTTGATGCCTGTTTGATTTATTAGTTAAATGCCAGAGCCGTGAAAGCACGGCAGCTAAAGTATGCATCTCGCATCTCTTGAAAACAGGCTAAAAAGAATAAAGCCAAATCAGATAATGCTTCAGAGACAGAGAATCAGGCCTTTCTTACACAAAGTTACAACAAATGAGCATGTGTGAATCAGGTATATAAATCAATCTTAATCTTTTATGTCTATAATATGCTTTAATGCGCTGTTTAACACAGACAGCACAAACTGTGTGTCATATTGGGCCAGTGAGCAGCACTAATAGAGCCTCACGGTAGTTCAGGCATAGGCGAGGAGTTGTTTTATAGTTCGATTTATGTTTAATATAATGTTAAATGATATACGACCACAACCTTTCCTCCTCTCTGTGTATTGTGTGAGATTTATTTGATTAAACATGAATTAATGTAGAAATATGGAAGAAGTAACTTCAATATCATCTGAAATCATTCAATCAAGACATTTTTAAACTGTCCATCATGAGTCCAACAATGTTATAGAAGTGCAATGCTAAATCAGTGGAGTTTTCCTTTAAGGCCCTTATTATGTCAGTTGACATCCTTTCATTGTGTATATTCCCAAACAAAGATACATATTATTATAAGATAAGATTTTTTTCTGGATTATCAAATAAGTAGAGCCACACCACCAAAATAAAATGCATATTGTAGTTTCAATAAAGGTTAAAACCTCAGCAGAGGTGCAGCTTATCATAAGTATTTGCTTTCAGAATATCAAGCAACATGTCCAGACTAAGATGGGGCAAGAAATGAGATTGTGCTCAAGGGCATGTATGATATACTAAAGCATAAGCATGTAAGGAAGACCTGTTTACACAGTCACATTGTGGCGACATAAACCTGTTTACACAGTCACATTGTGGTGACATAAACCTGTTTACACAGTCACATTGTGGCGACATAAACCTGTTTACAGAGTCACATTGTGGTGACATAAACCTGTTTACAGAGTCACATTGTGGTGACATAAACCTGTTTACAGAGTCACATTGTGGTGACATAAACCTGTTTACACAGTCACATTGTGGCGACATAAACCTGTTTACACAGTCACATTGTGGCGACATAAACCTGTTTACACAGTCACATTGGGGCGACATAAACCTGTTTACACAGTCACATTGTGGTGACATAAACCTGTTTACACAGTCACATTGTGGCGACATAAACCTGTTTACACAGTCACATTGGGGGACTCGCCTCCCAAAAGGGGACCAAATGCATGTCCCCATAAAGTAAATAATTATATTTCAGGGTGAGGACTTGGTTTAGGGTGGTTATGTTTAGGTTTAGGTTGAGGTTAGGTTAAGGGTTAGGATTAGTTAAGTAGCAGTTACAGTTAGTGTTAGGGTAAAGCTGCAGGAAATGAACGTAAGTCAATGTAATGTCCTCAGAAGTCATGAAATGTGTGTGCGTGTGTGTGTACGTGTGTGTGCGTGCGTGCATGCCTGCGTGCATGTGTGTGTGATTGTGCGTGCGTGCGTGCGTGCGAGTGTGCGTGGGTGTGTGTGTGTGTGTGTGTGTGTGTATGTGTAATTATTTTTGTTGGTCAGCAGAAAACAAGGAGTGAGTCTCAGCTGGCTCGATTGGGGGTCTAATTAGCAACTCTTCTCATTAGCCATAAAGGGAGTCAGAGGTTCTGTGTTGTCCTGTACATGATATACTCACCCTGAAATGGAAAATCCCTGCGTAGGGCTTGGACAGGGTCTGATTGGGTGGCACCACCTTCACGAAGAGTTTGGGGTGCATGGTGAGACAGGACAGGGCCGCCAGCAGCCAACAGTTACCTGATCAACAAAAAGAAACATCTTAGAAGATTCATAGCGTTTTGTAATGAATGCTTTGTTTTTAAATATTTCATCATCTAAGAGCCCAGAAGGCTTTGGTCTCCCGTGATGCGTGACTCATGTTTTCGTCAATGCTTTTCAGTCATGTTAAGCTCTCTCTCTCACACATAGTCAAATTCCTCTGTGACAGTAAACATCTGTTCAATGTAGTTTATCTGTTTTTTGCAGTTAAGCACATCCTGGGACAGAGTTTGACTGAGACCATATAACTCAGACATGGAAGAAGAAGAAGAAGAAGAAGGGAGGTTGGTATTGATCCCATCGTCATGTCTGCACGAAACTAGTGACATAAACCATCAATTTATTAATCCCAGAGGAGGAAGGAAGGTTTGCTGTTGTGCAAAAAAACAATCTCCTTGTTCACCACAAATAAGAAACACACTGAGCTAAATCTGCGGGCTGTTGAAGACAGGGCTGTGATGGCGTCTGGCCCCCTGCAGATTTGGGGTTTATAGGGAACACAGAATGTCACTCCTTTTTCCCCCTCACTGTGTGTTTGAGGTTTGGTCCCTGGGGCCGTGTGGTGCAGACATCATGTTATGAAGTCACTGCATTTTAATGTAATAAAGTAAATAGGAAAAAACTGAACTAAGTGAAGGAATGTTTCAGATTTTGGTTTATGTGGATTTAACTTTTCCAGCATGTTGTGCAATGCCAGTTTGAGACAAGTCAGCATGACATATATCAGTTCATCATTCCTTATCGTTGTTTAGGGATGAGCAGTGGGCAGGAGAGACAGATTTCTCACCGAGTTGACCTTGACAGATATCAGTGGTCCCAGTTGTGCCCTCCACGAACACAGCGTTCTCACTTATTTCCTTCCGAGATGGGGCAAGAGGAGGAGAAGATGAGCACAAGATGATAAAACAACACAAACATCATTAGTATATGCGATAAGAGAAGACAATTAAAGAAAAAGTTAGACCATTAGTCAATGATACGGAATTTAATTGGCAACAATTTTGATAATTTTTATCTATTGTTGAAATTAAATATCACCAGTTCCAGCCTCTGTGTGAATATTTGCTGGTTTTCTTTAGTAAACTATGATATTTAACTGAATATCTTTGGGTTTTGGACTGTTTTTCCAGACAAAACAAAACATTTAAAGGTCACATATTATACTCCATTTAAACTAGTTATTATAGGTCTCAGACACCTCCAAACCATGTCTCTGAAGTTTTTTTTTCAAAAAAACAATCAGATCATGCATTCCAGCATGTCTCTATAACCTCTGTTTCAGCCCATTTCCAAAAGTGCTGATTTCTGTGTCTGTAGCCTCTGTCTCCTCCCACTCTGCTCTGATTGGTCAGCGTTTTCTGTCAATCAAACGTCCTCAACAACAGCGTCACCCTCCCCCTCCCTCCCGGAGAAGCTCTCTCTCTCTCTCTCTCTCTAGAGAGAGAGAGAGAGAGAGACGAGTGGAGAGATAGCAGCTAGAATAAAGTTTATAAACCACTTTAAAGTTTATAAACCAGAAACTTCACCGAGCGCACGTTACCGGAGGAATCTGATCAGAAATCGGCGACACATGATGAACATCTGCGGTCCAGATTCCAGGTTTTCCTGACGGTTTCTCTCAGGTAAATAATACTATTTATATCTCTGTTAGTTAGCTCAGTGTTTACCTCATGCATCAACTCTGTAAACCGTAAACATACACTCTGTTTTACGTCTGTCTTTACAGATCCATCTGTGAGAAATGACCGACAGAATCATCCCAGAGGAGAGCAGACAGCTGAGAGCAGACAGCTGAGAGCAGATGGCTCTGTTTACATGGAGATACAAAGCTAACCCGGTAGCATGTAGCTAACCCGTTAGCATGTAGCTACATGCTAACGGGTTAGCTACATGCTACCGCTATGACACGGTTTGTAAACACAGCGACCATCAGGGTGGAAAATAGAAGATGTGAAACAGTAGTCAGTTCATTATTTCTGCTAAAAGATAAATGTATGGAAGA
The DNA here is from genome assembly GCF_043250625.1 of Sebastes fasciatus. NCBI lineage: Eukaryota > Metazoa > Chordata > Actinopteri > Perciformes > Sebastidae > Sebastes > Sebastes fasciatus. The sequence continues at coordinate 20,771,517 of NC_133801.1, forward strand.
TCAGAGTAATGGTATATTATTTACAGTAGTAGCTGTCTCTGTGTTACCATGACTACAGACCACCGGAGCTTAGCTTACCATAGTTTACCAGAGCTGAAGACTTTCTCCTGTACCATGTTAACATAACTAACTAACAGGTGAGATGATTACAAATGCTGTGAATAATTAATATTGTCATCTGTCTACTCAAATAAAGTTTGACTGTGAAACAGAAATGTGTTGTGTTGCTTACAAGTCACTATTTACTACCTGTAATCTGCTACATGCATGACATCAAATATATATAATATATAAATATCATCTGTTCAAACAGTGTAATTACATAAAGCCTTTGTGAAAGAACATGTTATATTTAGATGATGGGAGTACATGAAGCCTGTTCTGCTGGTTCTTGCAGACTAACTGTAGGAGCTACTTTGCTCAAGTTAGGTTGAGGAGGAGAGACAGTGACGCGCTGTGGGGCGGGGTCAGCTACTGAAGGTTCTCTCTGGTTCGACCAGGAAACCCTCACGTGACTTGCATTCCCTAATGACGTCAGGATACAAGGAAAAAAGCGAATTTTTTTTCTGCACCCATTTCCGGACAAACGGAGGAGGAGAAAAAGAGAGAGGATGGTCTTTTATGATACTATGGTGGCCTGTAGACACACTGGGGACAGATATTGATGTTTAAAAGACATGGAAAAGTGCATTTTGCATAATAGGTGACCTTTAAGGACATTTGAGAAAATGTAATGATTTAAATTTTCTGGCATTTTATTGGCCAAACAGTTTACCAAGAAGGAAGTCTTAAATCACTAATAAAAATAATTATTAGTTGCAGCCCTATAGAACCTAAACTTGTTTACCTGCTGGCTTGGAGATTACTTTACAAATACTTTCAGTATTACTTGTGCTATTTCTTTGGTTACTTTCTTCTTCTCTTAAGGAAACTGTTATAGTTCTTCAGAACTGAGCCACACCTGGTTGAATCACTATCAGCTGAACATCTGTCTACACCTCTGCAAACACTGTTGATAGAGTTCCTGTGACGAAGCAATGCCATGAAGATACTGAAATACATTTAACTTTATATTTTATTGTGTAGCCATCTGTTTAAACTTGTCCAAGTGACCAACAAATCTTGGTAGCATATTCTCAAATATGTATGTCTTGCTTTTTGGCTGTAGAGGAAGCTATACCATCAGAATCAGAATCAGAATAACTTTAATGCCAGGTGTAAGAGGTATACACTAGGAATTTGCTTTGGTTTTGTTGGTGCAAGTTAAACAGTATAATAACAAAAAAATAGATAAAATCGTTAGAATAAAATAAGAATTAAAAAAATTGAATTTCCATCAATATACAAAATAAGCTATAAACAAAAATAAACATGATATAAACAGATAGTGCAACATGACATGATTATGGATTATTTTACAACTTAAAAATGTTGTGTCAACTGTTTGAGCGACTACAACATCTGGATAACAACTGGCACTTTATATTTTATATAGTGTAGCCATCTGTTTTAACTTGTGCAAGTGGCCAAAAAATCTTGGTAGCATATTCTCAAATATGTATGTTTTGATTTTTGGCTGTAGAGGAAGCTATAACATGAAATGATTATGGATTATTTTACAATTTAAAATGTTGCGTCAACTGTTTGAGTGACTACAACATCTGGATAACAACTGGCACTTTAAGCACATGCACATTTGTCTACCTTGGGTCTCTGCCACTTGATCGCCTTCTTTGGATCCGGGTCTTCCGGCATCCCGATGGTCTTCTGCTCAGGTGGAAAGGTTGGATCATCAAACAGCTTTCCGGACTTCAGGTTCTCCTCCAGCAGAGTCTTGAAGTCCTGGTCCTGGAACCTGATCGGGTTCTCGATGGAACCCAGAGGAGCCTCGTTCTCGGTCGCCATGCTGTCAGTGAATCTGCAGTCAGACTCAAACACAAAGTGTGTGAGAGCAGCCTAGCAGTTTAAATACTGATAAAAGCGCACACACCCACCTCAGACAGCCAGCCTCTGGAGCGCCTCCCCGGCTCTGCAGCGCGTAAAGGTATGCAGAGCACAGCTGGAGGGAGTCCAGAGCTGGAGTCAGAGTAATGACACGGTGCCAAAAGCTGCTTTGATCCCCTTAATTTATCATGAGAGGGCACAGAGAGGGCACAGAGAGGCTACAAGCTTCAAGAATCACGACTTTAGAGTCAAAGGTACCTGTTCCTGCCACTATACCTGTACAACAAAAGTCTCCAAAATGTTTTAGACAGAGAATCATAAATAACCAACATTTTAATTAAAGGGGAGCACCACCTAAATTAAGTATTACAATATGTTATTTCCATGGCTTGGTAAAGTTCGATCAATATTTGTGAACATGAGCTACTCTCTCTCAAAGCCAGAAACCAGAGAAGTAAGTCTCTAACTTATGATGTCATGGGGTATAAAATCTGGAGCTGCTCCATAGACAATGAATGGGAGACTGATTTTGTGGTGGTTTTCTTTTTTATACCCAAATAATTAGCTTTATTCTATTGTAGTGTTGTCAGTTGTGAAGCAGAAAATGTATACTCAGATCATTCCCCTGGGCGTCATCTAGAACATCTCTCCCTATTCATTATCTATGGAACAGCTCCACACTTTATACCCTATGACATCACAAGTTTTAGTTTTAGCACTCTAGTTTTTGGATTTGGGAGAGAGTTCTTCATGTTTACTTATATGTTTTAGTCTGTCTTAGACAATAGGAATAACATGTTTGAATTTTGAAAATGGGCATAGTTCCCCTTTAAATATGATGTAGTAACACTGACAATATGTTCTAAACACGAAAAATATGCACAGGCTAAATAGATGGTATAAAGTCTGGAGCTGCTCCATAGACAATGAATGGGAGACTGATTTTGTTTACCTACTGGTGTTTTTTTTTTTAAAGTTTTTTTTTAATTCAAATGAGCTTTATTCTAATGAAGCTTATGCGTAAATTCAGTCAGGAAGACTAGGGGTGCAATCTCATTCATTCTCATTTATTCTGGGTCTCTCTCTCATGGGCTATTAATATGTCAGCTGATTATGGGCGGCTCTCTTTTCAGTGACCAATCAGATCTTGCCATATCTCCCAAAACAAATCACATCGTTGCTGTCAAAAGTTTAAAACTGTTCTCCTCTATGCTGCTTTCAGTGTCAGTATCAGCACAAACTGATGCGACCCTCCACCACCCCATCACCTCCAGATTCATCACATCAGAATAATCCTGCTCCACTTCATTCATCGGATCTGCATCACTCTTTTCACTACCACCATCACCAGTGTCTAGACCCGGGGGGAATAATCCTAAATCCAACTACGGCATCACTTCCCCCTTACTATAATCACATTGGGTCTACATCGCCAAAGACTGTTACTATTCATAAATTTGTGCACTTTGTAATAAATTACCATTCAATTCATACGAGTCTCTCCTGATTGAATTACAATATGTTATTTCCATGGCCTGGTATAAAGTTCAAACAATATACGTGAACATGAGCTACTCTCTCTCAAAGCCAGAAACCAGAGAAGTAAGTCTCACTTGTGATGTCATAGGGTATAAAGTCTGGAGCTGCTCCATAGACAATGAATGGGAGACTGATTTTGTGGATCTGCAGGTATTTTTTTTAGACTCAAATGAGCTTTATTCTACTGTAGTGCTCTCAGCTGTGAAATAGAAAATGTTCCCATATACTCAGATCATTCCTCTGGGTGCTCTCAGTGTCTATAACATCTCTCCCCATTCATTATCTATGGAGCAGCTCCACACTTTATACCCTAAGTTTGAGTTTTAGCTCTCTAGTTTTTGGATTTGGAGAGAGTTGTTCCAGTTTTTCTCAGCTGCTTAGGCTCATTTATTTGAAAAAGTCTTAGCAGTCTCTAAACTGTAAGTGCAATTGTCACAACTCTAATGCATGTCTGCAAAAGGTAGTAACTCACCCAAAACACGTCATTCATGCTTCAAATCCTAATTATTGTGTCAGTAAACTGGCCACCAAAAAGAAAAGTTGTTTTGTCATCATGTGAGCCATACTGCTCAAAATGTTTAGATGATTTTTCACTATTGTAGTCAACCCTGGAAATGTTTCTTATTTATTAATGTCAGTTTTGTTCTACTTTTTGTTGACACTGACTGCTACTGTACTTTACCAAAATGTCAGTTTTGTCTACCTGAATGCTGTTGTGTATCGCACTGAGCTTTTTAGAGTCTGATTTCAACAGCAGGTAAAAGTTTACTGGGAAAAGTCAATACTGTAGAATACTGTAGTACACAGAAATAGGATATACACATTTATGTTTACAATTCACCTTTGAGCTTTCATGTGAAGTCATGTACAGTGAACAGAAAATTTGCCACAAAGTGGTGTCCATGCCAATAATTTTTTTTTTTAAAACTCTGCAACAATGAAAAAAGCTGCGGTAGTTCAATAAAAAACAACTAATCGTACCTCCTCACAGTACGTAACACCATGTCATAGACATTTATGGAATATACATGCATGTCTGGCAGATTTTGATAATTGAATGAATAATTTTTCATGTGATGGCTCAAACGATGAAATAATGTTTAGAAGTTGTGAAGAGGATAACTTCACTGAGAATCAACTCATCAGTTTTGATCAGCAAGACGTGCAAGTGGTTATTGTGCTAATTGTAGACAATTGTACTTAATTTTTCAGAGGTTTGAGCTCATTGTTTTAAAGAAAAAACTAAATTCTGAAAAACTGTTCTTATATTTTTTGGACTGTCTTAGACCATAGGAATAACATGTATGAATTTAGAAAATGGGCGTACTTCCCCTTTAAGGAAACTTAACCACAGATCAATTCATGGAGCATAAAGACATATACATTTATTTTATGTAGGCCTAGACCTATTTTATTATTTATTGGATACTGTTCTGTTGAATGGGAGTGTGCTTACTGTATAAGATGAGAGCCTGTCAGTTGCCTCAAAGTGACTCTAGGTGTCAGTCTACTCCACATAAAGGCACCAGACCACAAGCCACCACATCCACTGTATGGAGGGGTTTACTGTAAATTGAGGTGATGATAATAAATAAGATGGTGATGAGAAAGGCATCTTTAAAAAAAAAAAAAAACTCCACGTCTGTTCAACTGACAGTAAACACACATTGTTCAATTTCCCTGCTTACAAGGTGTAGAGAAGAAGCACAGAACAAATACTGACGTTAATTATCAATGTAGGAGGTTCAGATTGAATTGCATTTCTCAGTATTATTTGTCAGCTATAGAATATATCTGAAATTGTGCTTTAATATAAGTTTTCTGCAACAGACAGAAAACTTAAATTGTCTGAGCTTATAATTTGTGCTTTTGGTCAATAAATGATGAACCTATCCAACTTTTACAGTTTTGATTTACTCATTAAAATCTCTCTAAACAGTCTTCTTACTGTTCAGCCATCACTTTTTGAATGAGAGAAAAGAGGAGCTGATTCTCACAGTATGCTTTCAGTTATTCAATGAATATTTCTGTTTTTAGTGGATATTCTCCTAAAAAGATGTTATAGGATTAAACATCATTCAAACCTGAGGAAGTAAAGGACAGGAATCTTTGTTATAAAGATGCATATACAATATTTATTACGAGCTCTCTATGAACAAAATTAGTTTTGAATTATCGTTAGTGTTACTATTATTAATAGTACTGCATTGGATAGAAGGACGTCCAGTTTCATGATAATGTTTATTTGCTAGACTGATATAAATACAAGTGTTTATCAATGTTAATAAATCATAGAAGTTCTTCATAGATCAGTTATAAGACATTAATGAGAACAAATCTGTGGTTGCCAGGTTGTGAACAATATCTGTCCTCCTCCAGTTGAGCATTGCGTTGTCATTTTAGTTTATCAGACACCTCCAACAGACCTCTGATGGACTGGGAAATGACCAAAATGCATGTCTTAACAACTTATTAACAATTAAAGACTTTATGGATTGTTGCGAAAAACCCTTTATTAATAACTTAACGTTTATAACTGCAGAGTTGAACGGCTTATTAGAAAGTGAGGCTCTATTAATGACTCAACAGCCAGATCAACTTTACAACCTGGCAACCCAAACGTTGTTCTAATTAAAGGTTTATAACTGATCTATTAAAGCCATCAGTTACAACTAATGCTAAAGTAACACTTTATAAAGGGTGCTTTATTATAATGAAATAAAAAAAACAAAAAAAACAATGGTGAAACATTATTTCACCTTTTTCCAACACAAATCTTTCTTTCCTGTATAGTTTTCTTCTTTGTTTCTAATTTACAACACTTACAATTACCTTCAAATAAAATAATCTCATCTAATTGATAGATTTTTTAAAACAAGTTTCCAGAAAATTGATTGTCAGTGCTTCAATATGAGACTCAATGTCGGCGTAATAATAGACTATTCATAGGGCCTTGCTTTGCTGTGATAGGCCTACCTATAGCCTATATTGACCAAACCGTTTTGGGAAGGGGTGCGCTGGCCTCCTCCTGTGTAGACCACTTATGAACTCTGGTCGGGACTCAAATAATCTGAAGTGGACATCCAATTACCGCCTCCCTCCTTCTCCTCTCTCTGCCCTCTTGTGTCTGTCTTTCATTACATTTAGGTGGATATCCATCTCCAGTAAACTGTTGTGCTGCGGTGCTCAGAGCAGGCCTCTCCAGACCTCTCCAGGCGTCTCCAACCGTCCCTCCATCATACGCCTGATTACACAGAAAACGTGAGATTGACCGGGACTAAACAAACAAGAAGAATAGCGACACAGATCCGCCTAATGGTCACCATTTAACTCCATTCATGGGCTCTCCATTATGTCCGTATGGTCTTTGAGGACGGGATTATAGGAAGCCTCGGTGACAAAGGTCAGAGGGCCGAGCAGACACTCCCACACCTCCACGACCTGCTCTGATCCCACGACCCCGGCACCAGCAGCCCCTGGGCCCCTCTCACCGTCCCCGCTGGTTAACCGGCTTTGTCCTGGCCCGTTTTCTGCTGCATCACTCACACACATCACACCAGACTGAGCGGGTCAGCCCCCAGCAACACTGAGGAGAAATCACTAGAATAAACCTTATATATACTTGTGTTTATCTTTTTAGTTATGCTGATTTTAACATACGTCTGTATTTCATGTCTGTTGACTTATTTTTTATTATAAATAAACTTCTTACATCTTGAGCTTGTTGTTTGTTAAGACCTCATTTTTTTCACTTAATCTTCATTTTATTTTTCCACATAAGTCTAACACTAATACTGAGGCTGATAGGCGATATATTTTTGGACTGTTTTTATGTAATTCATTTTAACTAATTTTGAAATTGAGTCACATCATTACTTGCTGCTAGTTTCCAGTGTAGGGCAGTAAAGAGTTACTATATTTTTGTTTTGTTCGGCTTTCATATGTGTAGGGACTTTAACATGATAGCATTTTTATTTAACATCCATAATATCATATTATATAATACTCTTAATATGCTGTACAGCTATATTCCTCAATACTGAGATTGTTTTATGGCACTCTGTTTTATTAATCCTCTATATTTATTGTCCTTTACATGAGTATTTCCATTATATAATAACTTCTACTTCTACTCAACTTTATTGTAATATAGTGCATTTTTAATCCACAACATTCATTTGACAGCAGTAGTTACTTTGCAGATTAAGATTTTTCACACAAAACATATGATCAGTTTATAAAATATGATAAATTGTTATAGATTAAGCAGCCCAACATTATTTAAAGAATGTTAGAATGAGCTCCTCTGAAATTAAATGCTGTTTACGTGTAAATAATAATCTGATAATTAAAAAATATCACACTATAACTCTAACGGGGGCCTTCTGCTGCATAATGAGTATCTTTTTTTGCTGGTGATACTTTTTTTCTGTACTTTTACTTGAGTAAAGACCACTGGTATTGCATCACCATACTATTCTTATCACTAAGTTTTTCAATATGTTTTTTAGTCACAGTTTAAATGTGGCATCTGTCAATTATAATATAAAAAATATAAACATTTTCTCGTCAATCTTTAATAGTTCTTTGTTGTTAAAGGGTAACACCCACCCAGCTGTTGAATACATGTTAGTGTTTCTATAGAAAGGAAAACAACAACAGTAGTGATGAAGCGCTCAGCTGCCTTAATGTCTAATGTCAAGTTGCCTACAGCTAAGTATGTAATCAAGGATTCGTCATACAGATGCAATGCCTGAAACGTAAAGTGTTATATAACAGTGGATTGTTGTTGTGTGTGAGACGCTGGTCGAGGCGGTTAGAACTGGCAGTTCACCTGCCCTCAGGCCTGCAGGGAACAAACGCATTTTCACCTGTCGATAGGCCTGAACTCTACCTACTAACCTCACTATGCATGCTAGCAGGTAACACCTCTGACCCCATCACTGTCAGTGTGTAAGGAGGGGGGGTCATTGAGGGGTGTACGGTCGAATCCAGTTTTTCCTGCATTTTTGTACAAAACTGACTGGCCTGAATATATAGTTTGTGTGTACAATTACCTGAGCAACTGAATAACTGTGTGTGTGTTTGTGTCAGGTTCACAAGGAGGGTCACCAGGTGCAACAAGAACAGAGTAATGTGTGTGTGTGTGTGTGTGTGTGTGTGTGTGTGCGTGTGCGTGTGCGTGTGTGTGTTTATGAAAAACAAAGAGAGTAACAGACTTTTGAGGAACAGTTTGTCAGAGAGTGTTTGAGCCGGCAGATGTTTGATTACCTCATCTCGTCCATTATCTTTAGCTGGTGATTTGGTTGCACTTTAGTTCACCCTTGAAGCTCTACACATGGACAGTATAGTGCAGATGTTCAGAGATATTTACCAGTAAACAGGATGTGATGTAAAAGTCACCTTTTGCCAATATTCAGGTCATACATATATTTCAGACATCCAGTTCAGACACCAAAACAATGATGTATTAACCCATTAAGCTACACTTTTATTCACACACGATCTAAACGTTACAGTGAGGGTGTGAGTGTGTTATTTAGGTTTTCAAGTGGACACCATTTACTATGTCATTAGGTCACCAACAGCTCCAAGTGGCTCAACAGGATGTTTGGTTATCCCACCAACTGTTCAGACACAACTGCTGTCAGTCAGCCTGTCCCTGTGTGCAGGCTGATGTTTAGAAGATCCTAATACAACCCGGCATTGTAACGAACTAACTAACTGCTATGAACTGTATGAACAACACTTGACTGACAGGGTGGCCGTGAAACAGCTCTGTCTGCAGTGCAGAGACCAAAATGGAAGAGCAAGCAAAATAGGTTTAGAGATGAAGGACAGTTCTTCCAAGTACCTAAAATGAAGTCAAGATCCACTCGGAATAATCATGTTGTGTCGTATCCTATTGTATCGCATCGCATCATGTTGTGTTTTATCACATTGTAACATATCATATTGCATCGTATCATATCTTATTGAATTGTATTGTATCACATTGATCTGTATTTCATCATATCGTATCTAATATATTGTATTTATCGTATTGTATCGCATCATATCATATTGTATTGTTTTGTACCATATATTGTATACCAAGTCAAGTCATTTTTATTTGTATAAATCAATATCACAAATCACAAATCTGCAATTGTAGTATACGACACCCTCTGTCCTTTACAGTACGACCCTAGCATCGAATGAGGAAAACTTAACCACAAAAATCCCACTTTTAACAGGGAAAAATGGAAGAAACCTCAGGAAGAGCAGCTGAGGCGGGATCCCTCTTCCACGACAGACGTGCAATAGATGTCGTGTGTAAATACGATATTGTATTGTATCTAATGTATAGTATTGTATCATACTGTATACAATGTATTGTATGTAACATATTGTAACGTATAGCATTGAATCGTATCGAACATATTGTATCTTGTGTATTATTATAACATGTTGTATCATATAGTATAATTTCATATTGTATTGCATTGTATCATATTGTGTCGTATCACATTGTATTGAATCATATTATATCAAATTGTGTCATATCGAACATATTGTATTAAATGTATTGTATCTAATATATTGTATAACGTATTGTATTGTATCATATTCTGTCTGATGTTTTGTTATATTGTATCGTATCTTATCGTATTGTATTGTATCGTAACGTATCGTATCGTATCTTATTGTAATATCTAGCGTATCGTATCGTATTGTATCGTAATATATAGCGTATCGTATCGTATCGTATCGTATCGTATCGTATCGTATCGTGTATTAAATCCAAACTAAGCGGGCTAAATTGCGTCCGATTTGGAAAAAATATATATTATTGTGGATAATTTAGCCAAGCAGGTAGAAGTATTGGTTTATGAGTGGTTGGATTCACTCAGCTATCAGAAAAGCTATATCACATAACAACAATGCAGCCTTTAAGACCAGGAAGACACAACACTGAAGCTATATCATATTAAGTCATGTATTTGGTTAAAATCTACTGAAAGCTGATTTCAGACGGTAATATGTCTCTCACAGGGGCAGTTTGTTGTGAAGAAGAGTTGTATTCACCATATGAGTGCATGTTTTTCTGTGTCTGTCTACCACACCCTGTCTTTACAATCTGTCGAAAACAACAACCTCAGTTGGGATGAAAACAAGTCCATGGCCTTCACTCAGAGAAGAGCCTTATTTAGGTTAGTTTTGAAATGTATTTTCACCATCATTAACTGGCAACAATTTCTGCCTGTTTGATGTAACACTGCCTCACGCTGTGAAAAAAAGAGAAATCACTGAACTTCCTCCCTTTTGTTTTTAAAGCAACCAGTCTGCCGTCTCATCAGTGCTTCCTCGTACTCAAACCGAACTGAACTGGCACTCCTCCCTCAGAGCTCGTCCTCAGTGATCAGTGACATTATATAACCCCCAATAAGAATGAACCCTTCTTGTCTTTCCATCCTCTCATTATCTGAAGGTGTTGAATGGCAAAGAGAGGCACTGGATTGACGGATGGCTGCCCGGGTATGTGTCGCCTCTCATCTCCGTCCTCCCACACTCTCACTGTTAAGAGGTTAGGAGGGTGAGGGGAGGGTGAGGGGGGGAGAGGTGAAGCGGGTGTAATACCAGGGTTCAGATTTCACTCTGCGGTCGTTGCGGGAGGAGGGACGGGCGAGAGAAGGTGGGGATTGTGGGAACCGTGCGAGGATAAAGAGCAGAGAGGGAGTCCTGTGGTTTGTCTGATCACTCCCGAATGCATCTTTCTCTTTCTTGTTATCCCTGTCTCAGTCTGCCCTGCCGATGATTTAATCCTCTGCCTCCTCCTCCTCCTCCTCCTTAACTATACTGGGGAGGAAGAGGACAACAGGACAGGGACTGCCGAGATGATTGGAGGCTCCACACAGTACGCCATGAGAAATGTAATTAAAAACTCCCAGTTAATTGGCTTTTTCCATGATAAAGCACAATCTTCTCATACATAAGTGAGAGCCTCTTATGGCCACAGGCCTGCCCTGTAGGAAAGCAAACATAGAGCTCCGACATTCCCTTTGTTGTGAGCATTTTCAGAGCTAATCATCTTAAATTTAACCTGAATTTGTGATGGTGCCACTACTGCCAGAAAATTGCACTTCACGTCTACAAAGACTACCCACAAGGTCGAGCTGTAATATGGCTCAGTCAGCACATTTTTAGGCCTGAAAATGATGCTGCTGATTGTTTTTCTTTGACATCATATTATGACTGAGACAATGGGCGGTTTCTTAGTTCAGACTCATTAACAGTTCGTAGCTACACCTACGAAAAAGTTCTGCACTGTAATCCGTATACATCCCACAAAATCAAATTTTTATGTAATCCACGTAATTGTGAACCAGGAAGTATAAAGAGCGACAAACGGAGGTCGGGGTGGATTGGTGGCTCAGAAAATACCGGACTTTCTCCCAGTAGACCGGTGTTCGTACCCCGCATGAAACCAGAAGTCAACGTTGATTTATTTGTCATGTAACTTCCATACTTAAGTTACGCCACTTCCGGTGTTATTTTAACCCAAACCACGATCTTTTCCTAAACCTAACTAAGTAGTTTTATTTTTGAAAAGACTGGAGCAGAAATTGACACATGCATCGGGAAATAAAATATATTAACAATATATTTGATATGTGAACTAAATATAAATCGAATGCCAAAAATCTAAGCTAGTATTTCTAACATCCTGGCAATGACCCTGGGGATAGGGAAATCAAATCTGTGTTTTTTCTTTTAATTCACAAACAGCCCAATAAGTTCAGAAATCCGTATCACTCAACAGTAATGCAGCCCTTTAGATGCAGAAAGCACAACATTTAAACTGCCTCACAATGTTTCAACAACCAAAATCCCAGATGCTTCTTCTCCCCACATCAATATATCTTACTGTTATAGAGGTAGAGAGCGTTTAGCAAAAATTGTTAAAGTGTGTGTAGCATATTAAAATCCCCCTGTAACAGTGTGGGTTGTGTCTCTGTCCTGAAGCGACCTCTCCCACCATCCAGACCAACAAAAGCTTTCTCTGTGGACCTGAGACACAATCTCAAAGTTACCAGTGCCCAGGGGCAGTCGCTGGTCAGAAAACACACATAGCGTCAGCCTCACTCTCCTATTGGCAGACTTTATAAACTCTTCATGCTGTGATTGGCTGGTTCGGGTGCTGACATTGTCCTGTGCAGGGTTTGACAGCGGCCCAGGAAGACAAAGGGCACTCTGGGATGTGGAAAAGATATCCACTTGCTGCAGGGGCTACTGTGCTGTGTTCTGCCGTGTATCACCTTACCTTACATAATTGGGTCCATACGAGCACCAAATGGCGCTCGCTGTGGCGCCCGGCAGACAGGGAGGGCAGCGTTTACCAGAGGGAGACGGAGGATGTCACCTGTACTGTTCTGCCTCCTCGTCTCTGTGGAGAGAAACGGACAAACTGACTCATCTGGGTCTGAGGGGCTTCGGTCTTCACTTCCTCCTTATTCTCTATAACACAATGGTAATTGGTAGGAGTGGGCGTGTGTGCATCTGGTGCAATAACCCCCCCTCCACCCCCAACTACACCCTCCACCATCCAACCCCACTCCTCCTCTTCATCTACCCAGCCCCCACCCTGTTGAAAGCTCATTAAAAGACCTGCTGTTAATGAGCTAGAGGGATCATAGAACTTCATTTTCATTAGAGGGGGGGTGGGGTTAAGGCCAGAGATGCTGGTGCAGAGGTTTTTTATGCCCTTAAAATGGAGTCAGCAATTATCCCAACCCCTTGACACTCTCCACCCACCCTGCTCTGCCTCCTAACATGCCCACAAACAATAACCAAACTGCCCCTCCTCAATTTTGTATCCTGAGAAAAGCTTGTCGCCCGTGTCCCATCACACCTCGCTGCACCCATCTCACAACCTGCAGGATGACTGACACCACATCCACACACACACTAGCGCACACACACACTGCGCTGGAATTACATTACAGCGTTTCCAGACAAAGCCAGTAACATCAGAGGGATGTAAACAAGGAGTGAGGGTCCCTAATCCAAACACTCGCATTAAAAATTAATAACTCAGCGCTGACTGTGGTCCTCGGAGAAACGACCCACTCTGACTAAGACAACATCCTGGTGAAAAAAAAGATTCTTAAAAATAGTTTCAAAAGCTTTGTTCTGGCTACCAGAAGAAGAAGAAGAAGAAGGGTTCGGAAAAGCAACCGCAAGCAGAAAAAGACTCCACAATACAAAACATTTCACCTCAATTCTTTATTGAGGCTCCTCATGAGGAGGTGAATTACAAAAATGGTGTCAAGTTTACAAAGACAGAGAGCTTCACAATAGCCAGTGTTCAGCGGAAAGGAGACGATGCTCGGAAAAGTGGAGGCAGTTAATATTAATAATAATAATAATAACAATAATAAGTATAGCAACAGCAAGAATGTCAAATCTATGTACAAAATATTATCCCTGAACAGTTACACTGCACTCATTCATCACACAACGCACACAAGAATTTGTTTTCCCTGACATGAATGCAAGTAGAAGTCACACAAAGTCATCACAGTAGTCACGAAAACATTGGCAGCACTCTACTTGACAACTTTGTCCTGTTTTTTTTTTGTTAAATGAGCAGATTTCCTCTCGCGTAACTTGCGTTTCTTAAACCCTCGTTTGCGTACATCTGGCAGAAGCACGACACGGCAATTATGACCTGCCGAGTCATGTTCTGGACACACAGGACAGAGGGTTCAAGTAGAAGTGTCACCTGAGGATTTTGTCCCCCCCTACCCCCAGTATGTACACACAAACAAACACATTCACCCAAGTGCTTCCCACAAAAACTCCACCAACCGACTAGCTACTCCTGCACCTCTCAACCCTGTAGTTCAGCAGTTACACACATCACCGACATGCAGCATCCATAAATTAGGAATAATTCAAGCAACAACAACAACAAACAAAAAAAAACGGTTTCAAATGGCTGCAAAACATGCACGAGCTTCAAGCAGTCCGGCACTTTACAAATGTAAACAATGAAAGAGAGAAATTACCATCACAATAATAGGTACAAATAGTGAAAAATAATAATACACACCCGTTTCACATGTAAAATTGCAATTTTTTTTTTATGCATAGAAACGAATCATGAAAAAAAAATCAGTAGATGAGGCTTTAAAGTCTCCTTATTCACATTTATAAAATTAGAAAAAAACAGAAAAAATCATCCACACATACTGTCACAAAGTCAGGAGCACAACCTTGCCGGGCTCCGTGAGCCCTGTAAACATTACGTTAAGTGACAAGTGTTGTGACAGCCAAGCGCCTTTAAAAAGAGGAGTCTGACAAACTGCAGGCAGACAGTGTTTGGATTCATTTCACCCCCGTGTCTGTTCAAACGTCTTTAAAAGGTCTCCTCGAAAGAAAAACCAGCAACAGCTACAGGAAACACAATATGACCTTTCTCCGTGTACTGATGCTGAAAATATATTAACATCGTTCTATTGCTCGGCTTTTATTCAATATAATCCCTTCTCTATTCTATCTGACAGTTAATGTCTGTCTCCACCTGTCCAGCGGGTCGCCAGAGAGATAAATCACTCGTCTTTTGCATCCTGCACTGCAACATGGTGATCGGTTTCCTGTGTCTGCGTGGACTGTGGCGGTTCACTTCCTGTTCAAGAGCTCTGGTAATCTCCCTGCTGAATGTCATGGCCTTGTTTTTTTGCTCTGTGGTCTAAAGAACTGTAGGCACTTAGTTTCAACCAGCAGCTTTGCATACAATCATGAACATGCTGCTGTGCCTCGGCGCTGGCAGAGAGGACGGGACCGCCTGCTGCTGCTTCTTCTTTAAACTAGATTCCTGTTGACAGTCCGTTAAATGATGGGACGAATTCTTTATATTTGAAGGGGCGACTTAAATCCTATACAGTGCTATTTTAATGTCAGTTAGTGAATGAGAACAGTTCTCATGGCGCAGAAGTCAAAGCTAAGCTCAACTCTGCGTTGCTCTCAGGTTGGAGAGCAGCCGCTATGTCTTCTTCCTCCACCTCCTCCACCTCCATGCCTCTCACCACATCACTCTCAATTTTGCTTTCCATTTCTATCTGATCCAAACTGGCTTCGTCCTCCTCCGTTTTCACCACCACCGCATCTTCTTCGGCTTTTATAGCGGCCAGAGTGTCTGCGGCGCTGGCCTGCGCGTACGCTCCCACGCTGGCGTGGCTAAGGCCGTGCACTTTCTTCAGGTGTTTCTCCAGAGTGGCGTAAACGGTGAAGGGCACCGAGCACAGCTGGCACAGAAAGGAGGCCTTGGCTCCCTGCGTGCCGTGGGTCTTCATGTGACGCGTCAGCTTGGAGCTCTGTGCGCAGGCGTAGTTGCAGAGGCCGCAGCGGTAGGGCCGCTCACCTGTGTGGCTACGGCGGTGCACAGTCAGGTTGCTGCTGTTTCTGAACTGTTTACCGCAGTACTCGCAGGCTTCGTCTTTCTTCTTCTTCCCAGCTGAACTGGCGGTAGTACTGCTGTTGTTTCCCCCGCCGCCGCTGACGCCTCCTCCTACACTCCTCCGCTCGTTCTCCCTCTGCCACTCCTGCACTACCTCGCTGACTTTGGCTGAGCTCCACTCCGTCTCCGTCTCTATGATCTCTCCACTCTCGTTCTCCCACTCTCCGACTTCTCGCACTCTGTCGCCCATCTCCGGCCGTTTGGGCGTGCAGTTGCCACTGGCGATACCGCTCTCGCCACTGCCCCCCGTCTCTCCGCTCTCCAGCGAGCCCTCAGAGGGGCTGGCGCAGGGTGAGGTGTGCTGAGGCTCCCCCGGCCCCTCTGCCTCCTCCTCCCCTCCCTCTACCCCCTCTCTCTGGCGCTGGTACAGCCTCAGCAGCTCCCTGTCTGGCGGTCTAACCTGTGAGGTCAGCAGCATCAGGCCTGAAGCTATGGACGGGTGTTTGGGCAGGCTCAGGTCTAACTCGGAGGGACCCTGGGCTCTCGCTTCTGCGCCTACCATTCCCTTTCCCATGATGACTGCAGCTGGCTGCATTTGAAACCTCCCTCCCATCCCGTGCCTCCCTGAGTCCTCCTCCATCACGACCATCTCCACCGACTCATATCCACTTCCTCCACCTCCAGCCTCCCTGTGATGGCTCCTTATGTGCCGGGCCAGCTGGCCGCTCTGGGCGAAGGCATGCCCGCACACTCCGCAGTGATAGGGCCTGTCGCAGGAGTGAATCCGGCGGTGGGTGGACAGGGCGCGCAGGGACAGAAAGTTCTGGTCACACAGCTCGCAGTGGAAGTCCCACTGGAGGGTGCTGGTCCGAGGAAAGGGAGAAGCTGCTGGTGGAGATGAGGACGGAGACAAGACCAGGCCTCCGGGGGAACTGCCGGTGGCGGTGTTGTTATTCCCCTCGGCGAGCTCCCTGAGCCGCACTGAGAAGTTCAGAGCCTGCATGTTACTGGAGGAGGAGGTGGAGGAGGTGGTGTGTGTCTGACGGGAGCGACTGAGGCGCAGGGCGGATGGCTGAAAGGCGGAGGCAAGAGCTTGGCTCAGGTGGCGAGGGTCCAGAGTGGCCGCAGCAGGCTTGTGCCCTTTAAGTCCTCCTTTTCTTCCTCCTCTCATGTCCATGTCGTCCTCCTCGTACTCCTGGTAGATGCTGAAGGAGTGTGTGTGCTGAGCGTGCTGTAAGAGCGCCCACGCAGATGGAAACACACCCTCGCACTGCTGGCAGGTGAAGTAGGAGGGCTCCTCAGACACTGGAAAACAAAGATGGACAAAATTGAGTTAGCATTTTGATTAATAGTTGTTAAGTAAGGAATACAAGAGCATAGAAAAATATCTCTTTTGAAACTTGAACCTGAAATAACTGATTTTTCTGGCCACTTTGGGGCGCAGGAGAAACAAGCTGTGGACACAACACCTGACATATTTTTAAACTCGATACGGCTAACTTAGCAAAAAGTTGCCTTTTTACACATCCAACTGATACAAAGCAACATTAATATTTATTTTGTGTCCACCTGATGAATGTAAGTCCAATATTTCACTCTCTTTTAGCTCTGTATTTGGTCTCCACCAACTGAATTTGGAAGTATCTGTCTCTTTAGCTGCTACAAGATCCACTAGGTTCACCAGCTGGTCGCTAACTGTGTCTGTCTGCTGTTTGATGCTGAGCAGGTTGTGTACAGTGGGTTTTTGGGGTCGTGTCTAGAATGTAACCTGCAAATTGCGAAAATCTGCAAAAACTCTTGCGAGACTCGCTGCCCGACGACCTATCCTAAGACATAGATGCCTAACCTTAACCATCTCGTGAGAGCTGCGTAAGTAAAGTTGCGTGTTGAAAATCAAAACGACGACTTAAAAGACGCCGTAAAGTTATAAATACTGAACAGCTACATGAATATCAGGATGATAAAAGCCACATCTACCAGAATAAAAGCACAGACACATTCATATGGACTCAAATGAATGGAAGACGAAGAAGAGGAGGGTCAGGTGATGAAGAAGTAACGCCAAAATAAGGAAAAAGTGTGCTCAGAATAGAGAAATAGGTCTCCGTAAGCCGACAGACCGACAGAGACACAGTCGTGTTGCAAAGTACATCTGGAGATATTTTTATATGTGGATAGCTTTGTCTCTTAACTGAGAGCCACTCTCCAATTAAGCTGCAAATTGCTAATTAGCAGAACGTAGAAAATGAACGCTTTATGCAAATCAGGCACTGACTCAGCCTGCTTGACAAATGAGGCCTTTCTGCATAAATCAAAATTGGAGAAGATCCCCAAATTGAGGGGGAAAACAGTTCTCTTTTTTTTTTGGAGAGGTTCAAAGCGGACTCTGGTATAAGCCTCTTTCATGTTTCCTCAAGTCAAATCCTTCTGTATTTTACTGGAGGGGGGGAGGAGAGTGAAGATGAAAAAGAGAGCAACTGTTTCTTTCTCTTTTTCTTCCCCCCACTCTCCTCTCTCTCCCGCCCTCCCTCTGTCTGGAGACGAAAGGAGCTGTGGTGTTCATGTCCTTTAACCTAGCCTGCGGAGAAACCCAGGAGAAGTTGAGATACTTCTTTTAAAAATAGGGTGAAGAGTGAGAGCGGGAGGAAAAAAGAGAGGGAGAGAGAGAGAGAGAGAGAGATAGGTAGGTCAGGGCTCAGGAGATAAAACGAAAATGAGATAAAAAGATTATAATGTAGTACAGGGGGCCAAGAGACACCACGAAAATATGTCACCCCTTCGGATCATACTTGAGACCCATCCTCCAACCTCGGCTCTCCTCATCACCCCTCCGCCCCCCCAAAACCCTCCAAATCTTTCCCTGAGGGGAGTATGGGGGGGGCTTTTGTCTCGGGGTCCTGGAGTGAAACACAATACCCAGCCGGTTTCTCTTTCCTTCCCTCTCTCCCCTCGCTTTTTTTTTTTTTTTGTAAGGATTCCCATTTGGCCCGGGGTAGCACTTGAATATTAAGCAGAAGCAATAACTACTAATTAAAAATGCAGATTGGCTGGGAGCACTAACGAGCAGCAGGCAGAATCTCTTTTCCCTTGGGAGGAGGAGGGAGGAGAAAAGAGAGGAGGAGGAGGAGGAGGAAGGAGGGAGGGGGGCGAGAAATTGAAAGAGGGCAAAGCGAAAGTGTGTTGAAGATGGGGGGAAGAAATGAGGAGGAGGGGGGGATGTTGGAGATGAGGAAAAAAAAACAAACAAGGAGAATAAATAAAAAGGAATGAGACAGATGCACGCGGCTCTTCGGTAATCCATCCCACTCCCTTTTCTCCTCCGTCCTCGCCGCTTCTCTCTTGAATACAGAAAATACATGGAGGGTCTTCATGTTGTGGGATAACTGCTCTTTCACTTCTCCGAAGCTTCAGATGCTCCACCGAACAACAAGACTTCCTATTACTTACAAGGCTGCACGTCCAATTAAAAATTGTCCCTTTGCTGCTTCAACATGCAAGAACTCAAAGTCCACGTCACAAACTGTAAAATCTGAGGAGAAAAAAAACACTAAAAGCTGGGTGAAATCGCAATTACCGACTCCAAACAAATGCAACCTACATTCGCTAATAAAACTTTAATCCAAACTTATCCACTTTTTCCATTATTCACAAGCTGTCGTGCTCTTCCCCCCCACCCCCTCGCCTTGTGTGCACATGTTAGGTTTGTTGTATAATCCTGCGGGCACAAAAATCACCAAACTCGTGGGTTCTCCGACTGTAAGTGAGAGACGGAGAGAGCGAGAGATGAAAAACAGACTGAAATAGAAAAAACAAAGAGATTGTGGACGGACGGAAATGGTGCGTGCACCAGTCCCCTGAGCGTTACACAAAGGAAGGAACTGCTAACGTATGTGTGTGCACGACAGAGAGGGTTTCAAAACGTGCAAAGGGGCACTTGTGCCTACAATGCAAGATGCTCTGTCCATCTAGTCATTTGCAACATCCCTCACTAAAGAGACACAGCATGACCTTCAAATAGATCTGACCTTTTGCAGGAGAAACACAATAAGTCTCCTCAAATTTGACGTGAAATTTTCAAAAAGGATTTTAATGAGAATTCACGAATTGCTGATGGACTTCCACCGTGACAATGTCACATTTGGCCACGACCATCTCGGCGTCCGCACTCTTCTTCTCTAAAAGGAAACAGCATGAAGACCTTTAGGGAAAATCACTGCCAATGTCTGATGCACAGTACGAGAAGAGAGGGACACAGAAATAAATATGACAACAAGGGGAAGAAGAGGGAGAGCAAGATGCATAAGATGAAGTAAAAAAGAGGAGGATGGAGGAGATTCCCAGGAGCTCAGGTGGCTCGGCCCGGGGCAGATCAGTGGGAGATGGCAGAGGAGCTGCACATGATGCAACGTTCTCCATTACAGTGTCATGACAGCGAGAAGAGCTGCACGAAACAGCCTCACATCCGCTCCTCTGTGATGGTCATACTGTGATGCACGACCATCAAGAACCAGGAGGGCGTTAAAGCACTGCTCCTGTGAGGACGTGGGTCCGGTCTCTGTTGTCCAGGGCGTAGTGGAGGACAGAGAGGGAGAAACATGTTTACCTGGCCACTCCACCTCAGAGACTGACAGTCAGGGAGATGAGAAGGAGCTCAGGTGCTCAGTGTGGAGCCCTCGGGGACCCTCGGTGCCTTCCGAACGCTCCTGACGCCTATCCTTTCCACACAATTAGCCTGTGCGTCACTAACTCACGCAGGTCTGCTAATGGCAACGGCTTGCTAATGAGCTGGACTCGGGAGGGAGGTGGGGGGGGGACAGTTGTTAAATGAAGAGGAGGGGCGGTTGAAGAAAAAAATATATATACCAAAACAAAAAACAGAGTCACTAATTAGCAACCTGCCTTCTTTTTCTGCTTCTTCAAGCACTCACCTGCTTTGCCGTGCTCTGCCTTCACCTTGACGCCGGGCTCCTCCCCCCACGCTCGGCCCCCTCTCCTCAGCTCGATGTAGCCCGGACCCGGCTCGGCGACGCGCTGCTGCTGATGCTGCTGTGCTCGGTTGGCAGGTGAGGGGGGCGTGGCGTTGGCGTTCGGGGCTTGGCTTCGGGAGCGGCAGCCGCCCTGTTTGTGCTGGATGAACGCCAGGATGTGGGCGAGGGGGAAGGCCCGGCTGCACTGGCCGCAGGTCAGGAGGTCACGACCCTCGCCAGGGGCTCGGACCTGTGGAGGAGGAGGAGGAGGAGGAGGAGGCGGAGGAGGCCGGTCGTCTGATGGAGTGGTGCCGTCCGCCATGTCAGTGACATCTGAGAGGGAAGAGAGAAAGTTCAATTACCAACAGAGATTACATTAATTTGACCTACTATAAACATTTTTTAAGAGAAACTGATGTGCAGTGCAAAAACATGACAAATAGGATCATTTAACACAAGCACAGTTCAAGGCACAGGGATTTCAACACCATTAGCACCGTAATTAATCGATTAGTCGACAGAATATTAATTGTTTAATTCATTTTTCAAGCATCAATTCACAGGTTCCAGCTTCCTAAATGTGAATATTATCTGGTTCTTAGTCTCCTATGTGAAAGTAAAGTGAGTATCTTTGGGTTTTGTACTGTTGGTCGGACAAAACAAGACATTTAAAACACGTCACCTTGGACTCGACAGGCGTCGACACTCCACATTTTTCTGACATTTTAAAGAGCAAACGAAAATAATCTGTGGAGTCATTGAGACCATCCCGTTTCATCCAGTATTTTCCACCCTTGTCTTTCTCGGTGGAGCGTAGATAGTTGGCGGTGTCTATAAAAAAGGTCCGTAGAGCGGTTTCTCTAAATCATTTTTATCTGCAGCCATAGAGAGATATCACTTTTACACACATCACTTTTTTTTAGCCATATCTCCAAAATACACAGAGAGAAATCAATACTGAAGCTGAGTGTTCTTGACATAAAGCGTCCCACTTTCTCTCCAAATAAAAAAGGCTGAATATACAGACAACACCAACATGTGCTGATCCACACTTCCTCCAACAAGAGTCCCAGTTAATCTGGATTTCCTCTTAGGAGTTTTTGACCGTTCTACAAATTAACAACCCAAAGTACTGTTACACCTCAGTGGAACAACAAAACAGGCGTGGTGATTGAAAGTGCGAGTTTCAGTTGTAAGCTCTAAAGCAACGAGGCCAATCTGCTCAGCCAATACTGACCACTTCCTTTAACCGACCCAGAACAGATCCGCTCTGTGACTGAGGCTGCTGCAGAGACAGAGAGAGAGAGAGAGAGAGGAGCTCCAACTGTCCATCTCAGCATGACATCAACCTCAGATTAATGTGACAATCACTACATGTATGTGCTGACAAGTGAAGTTATTGATTCAATAAAAAGGCAACATCATGACCAAAGCTCTCACTTTTTACTCACAGTTAGAACTTGCCCTACCAGCCACAAGCTGGCAGCGGGAGTTTCTCAACAGGAAGTGGATTGCAATAAAAGAAGAAAAAAAATAGACTGAAGGTGTTTGAGATAAGAGTAGATCCTGTGTTTTTCTGTGATCACAAACATGTACAGGACAGCTCCTAATCTGATAAATCTTAGGGAGCACTTTGACATGCATGCAGTCTGCAGACAAGTGCAAAGAAGTGGACACAACTTTGAACCAAAAGCTCCTCAGAGTCTGAGCAAACTTTGGCTATTTCTTAAGAAAGGCCTCCAGCTCAGGCCAGGTGAGGAGGAGGAGGAGGAGGAAGGGGGGTCAGTATTGCTCAACGCGGTCATGGGCACACCTTGATGCCTGGACTGGATCCACCTGCCCTGGCTAACATACAGGACAGGTACAGACAGTACAGTCTGAAGTCGGATCTCGCCAGTTGTTACTCAAAAATGTCACCTTTCCTGTTTCAGGGCTGCGCTGTTTGTGCAGACTTGCAAGGCGCGGTCACACTCACACACACACACACACACACACACACACACACACACACACACACACACACACACACACACACACACACACACACACACACACACACACACACACACACACACACACACACACACACACACACACACAGAGAGAGAGAGAGAGAGAGAGAGAGAGAGAGAGAGAGAGAGAGAAAGAAAGAAAGAAACACACACACACACACACTCACTCACTCATAGACAGACAGAGTTGAGTCAGGGCCTGTGGTCACACCAGACACGCACCACTGGTCTCCAGTAGAGAACTGTAAAAAACAAAGTGTTTAAAGTTTCCCTCTTGTTTCCTCTTCAAACATCACATGTTTCTTTGTGAGCTGCACTGTTGTCTTCATGTTTGAACAGTCTGAATGGGATCATAAGCAGAGTCTGAATAGGATCTCCCACATTTGTATTGAGGAACATTATTTAATTGTCCAAAAATATAAAAAAACAAAAAACAAGAATAAAACAGGATGGAAACCAGTTCTCTAAAAAAGGCTTCAAACAGCTAGAAGATGAGCTCCAGAAGAAGCAGTGGAGGAGAAACTGCCCCCCAGACAGAAACTTGATCATGGTCTAACCTGGATATATTAATCATCATGTTCGGACCTGTAGCCTCTGAATACACAGCGTGCCAATAAACCGGTCCTTCCTCTCTATGACTCTCTGACTGGCTGCAGCAACATTACACATGAACAACACAGCAACAAAAATACAACCCTTTATTTCAATATTTACCTACATCCTGTGTATTGGCATGATTGATCCACAAAGATATAATCGACTTTACATGCTTGTAAATAATTAAAAACTGGATGAACAATTGCTCAATGGTTACAAAAAGTCAAACAGGTGTACATGATGGAAAACATGACTGCCCAGGTACAACTGAAACTGCCTATTTTTAAGAGGAGATGGATGTTAGTTATAGATTAGTCCGGAATAATGAACTTAATTGTCTTGGATGTATAGTTTTTGTAGGTATATATGTGGGTGGATGTGTGTCCACTCAATCCTTATGTGGTGTTACTTTGTTTTTGTGTACATGTGTGTCAGGTGAGGCCCAGTTGTGATGATTAATTGCCTGTTAATTTGTATTAATGGCAAAAAAGTTTAAAAAAAATAAATAAATAAAATTTAAAAGAATTAAAAACAATAACATCCATCATTTGGTAACCAGCGCGTCTCCAAATCCATGTGCGTAAAACTCACAATGAAGCCAAATTGTGAGCTGGATTAAGTGGATTTTCACCCCTAAAAACAACATCACATCCGCGTCCAACGTGTCCTGCTACACATCGCTGCTCTGCTTACCTTGAATCACGCTCAGGTGCTGCGGTCTGCTTCCAACTTTGCGCCTGGACATCTCTGCGAAAGAGTCTCCAACAAGCAAACAAAAACCCTCCAAAACACAGAATCCTTCTTCTCCAGATAAGTTGGTCGGTGGTGGACAGACTGAGAGGACTGAGAGGACTAGGACTGACTGTCTGTCTGTCTGTCTGTCTGTCCTCTGCCTGGACTCCTCTGCGCTGAGCTCTGAATGTGGCGTTCAAGTTCACGCTTCTTCTTCCCCCGCAGCGAGCAGGAGGGCAGGAGGGGGCATGAGGACTGTAAGCACCGCCCGCCTCGATCCGACCCTGACCCCGCCCTCCTCCGGCAACATGCTGCGGAAACACGCTCCTCCGAGCACTGTCAAGCTTTCTCTCTTTCACAGGTTTCTTTTTTTAGTAAGGCAGCTTTATTTGTAGAGCACATTTCAGCAACAGGGCAATTCAAAGTGCTTTACATAAATATTCAAGAACATTTTTTTTCCATCCATCTAACTATAGCACATCTATCTATAACATATCTATCTATCTATAGCACATCTATCTATAGCATATCTATCTATAACATATCTATCTATCTATAGCATATCTATCTATAGCATATCTATCTATAACATATCTATCTATCTATAGCATATCTATCTATAACATATCTATCTATCTATAGCATATCTATCTATAACATATCTATCTATCTATAGCACATCTATCTATCTATAGCACATCTATCTATAACATATCTATCTATCTATAGCATATCTATCTATAACATATCTATCTATCTATAGCATATCTATCTATAACATATCTATCTAACTATAGCATATCTATCTATAACATATCTATCTATCTATAGCACATCTATCTATAACATATCTATCTATCTATAGCATATCTATCTATAGCATATCTATCTATAGCATATCTATCTATAACATATCTATCTAACTATAGCACATCTATCTATAACATATCTATCTAACTATAGCACATCTATCTATAACATATCTATCTAACTATAGCACATCTATCTATAACATATCGATCTATCTATAGCATATCTATCTATCTAGAGCATATCTATCTATCTATAGCATATCTATCTATAGCATATCTATCTATAGCATATCTATCTATAGCATATCTATCTATAACATATCTATCTAACTATAGCACATCTATCTATAACATATCTATCTAACTATAGCACATCTATCTATAACATATCTATCTAACTATAGCACATCTATCTATAACATATCTATCTAACTATAGCACATCTATCTATAACATATCTATCTATCTATAGCACATCTATCTATAACATATCTATCTATCTATAGCATATCTATCTATAACATATCTATCTATCTAGAGCATATCTATCTATCTATAGCATATCTATCTATAACATATCTATCTTTCTATCTATCAATAACATATCTATCTATCTATCTATAGCATGTCTATCAATAACATCTATCTATCTATAGCATATCTATCTATAGCATATCTATCTATAACATATCTATCTTTCTATCTATCAATAACATATCTATCTATCTATCTATAGCATGTCTATCAATAACATCTATCTATCTATAGCATATCTATCAATCTATAGAATATCTATCAATAACATATCTATATCTATCTATAGCATATCTATCAATAAAATATCTATCTATCTATAGAGTATCTATCAATAACATATCTATCTATCTATAGCATATCTTTTTTATTTGCACATATATAAAACTGCACAAAATCCAGTCAATGAAAAAAAAAAAAAAGAAATGTGTCAGGAGAGGTCAAGAAGCCACAGGACCCCAGGAGAAAAAAACAATAACAAAAAAGGAAGAAAGATCTAAACTAACATAATAAAAAAAAAATACAACAAAAGTTAAACAACAAGAAGAAGTACACAAAATGTGGAAAACAATCCAATAAAAACAATGAAATACATACAAAAGAAACAGTACAGAAAAAAAAGAAAACGTATCTAAACATTGCGATAAAAGTGCAAAAGAACATTAAGACATAATTAAAACAGTTATAAAAACATTAAAGATTAGAAAATAAAAACAAGATAAATATAAAAGCTAGGATAGAAGCTAAAATAGAATATAACACACCAGAGTAAAAGCTCTAGTGCCGTATAAGATCATTATCTGGTTTAATAAAAGGCAGCAGCAAACAGGAACGTTTTAATCTTTGATTTAAAGAACGCAGAGTTGGAGTTGGTCCTGCAGGTTTCTGGGAGCTTGTTCCAAATATTTGGTGCATAAAAACTGAACGCTGCTTCTGCATGTTTAGATCTGACTCTGGGGACACTAAGCAGACGTGATCCAGATGACCTGAGAGGTCTGGATGGTTCATAACATAGCAGAAGATCTGAAATGTATTTTGGCCCCTAAACCATTGAACAAGATTTTGCTCTCGGTTTCATTCAAGATTTTATTGGAAATCCACATTTAGTTCCTCCTCAGCAGCTCAGAGGAACTACCTCATTGGTTACCCACAGGTGTCTCCAAACCTAAACCAAAACCAGAGGAGGAGCACTCTGTTCTCCTTTTCTTGTTGACCAGCTGTGACAGTAATACAGCCACAAAAAAAACACAGCAAACATTCAGAAAAATGCCTCAAAAGTTAGTTAGAGAAGGACAGAAATAAGAAGCTGCAGGGAAGCATCTTCTGCTGCAACACTGAGATCTGTCGCCACCTACTGATGAAAATACACTGAGACAAGTGAACAACTTCAGTGAGCATATCTATCTATCTAGAGCATATCTATCTATCCATCTAAAGCACATCTATCTATAACATATCTATCTATAGCATATCTATATCTAGAGCACATCTATCTAGAGCACATCTATCTATAGCATATCTATCTATCTAGAGCACATCTATCTATAGCATATCTATCTATCTAGAGCACATCTATGTATAGTACATCTATCTATAGCATATCTATCTATCTAGAGCACATCTATGTATAGCATATCTATCTATCTGGAGCACATCTATCTATAAAATATCTATCTGTAACATATCTATCTAGAGCATATCTATCTATAGCATATCTATCAATAACATATCTATCTAGAGCATATCTATGTATAGCATATCTATCTATCTGGAGCACATCTATCTATAACATATCTATATCTATAGCATATCTATCCAGAGCAAATCAATCTATAACATATCAATCTACAACATATCTATCTAGAGCATATCTTTCTAGAGCATATCTATCTATAACATATCTATCTATAGCATATCTATCTATCTGGAGCACATCTATCTATAACATATCTATATCTATAGCATATCTATCCAGAGCAAATCAATCTATAACATATCAATCTATAACATATCTATCTAGAGCATATCTTTCTAGAGCATATCTATCAATAACATATCTATCTATCGCATACCTATCTTATCTAGAACATCTATCTAGAGCATATCTATCTATAGCATATCTATTAAATATCAGCCACATAGAATGGACTTAAATTCTCCAATAATAATAATCAGCTCTGACAATATCAGGTCCTTCAGTACGTTATTGTAGGAAGAAGGAGCGGCGTATTTAAAAGCTTTTTTGCCTAGTTCTGTCCTAACTTAGACAAAAAGCTTTTAAATAGATACATAGCAGATATACTGATGTATGCAGTATTTTTGTGATCAAATGTTTAAGGTATGCAGACCAAATGCAAAACTAAAATGAATCTAAAAATGAAAGAAACTAAATCTAATATACAGTATTTCTTTGTGAACCTGTAAAAGCAACAGGGATTATAGAGAGAAAAATGAAAAAATGAACAAATCATTTCAAAAGTCAGTTTTATTTGTTGTTCTGGATTTAACATTCCACGTTATTGCGAACAAAAAAAAGTTCTTTGCTGCTGTTAACCGGTTGGCAGAGGACAGAGTATAAAAAGAGCGCTCTATATATTGAATTCATACATGAATTTGTCTTCTTTAATAAAGAAGTTTTTAATTTGAATGTGTATAAATATCCTGTACATCAGCTCATGAAGGTTGTTTAAAATGGTCTTTTAGTGCGAGCGCTTCTAGTCAGAGAAAAGGCAAATGGTAAAATGTGGGATATTGCTTAGTATTATGTACTTTGAAATACAAACGAGCGTCTCCAGATGAGTTGAGA
The DNA here is from genome assembly GCF_043250625.1 of Sebastes fasciatus. Taxonomy (NCBI): domain Eukaryota; kingdom Metazoa; phylum Chordata; class Actinopteri; order Perciformes; family Sebastidae; genus Sebastes; species Sebastes fasciatus. The sequence continues at coordinate 20,799,902 of NC_133801.1, forward strand.
AGAACTGAAAAAGCAAAAAGGAGCATGCAGAAGAAGAAAAAGAAAAGCCAGAAACTCATTTAATAAACCTGCAGGTTTTTTTACAAGATAAAGCAATAATGAAAAGCGTAGATCAAACTGAGCTTGGCTCAACCAACCGGCTGTATAGTTAGTGAAACTAAAAGGTATCACAGTCAAAATGTTATATGCTGTAGACGCATACCAGACAACAGAGTGTCCAGGTACAGATTGGTGTCCCGGTAAGTCCATCTCTTCATATTCCCATGTGATAGGCTGTTTGTTGGACAGTATGTGTGCCAATGACTGAAGGTACTGTTGATGCTTTCCACAGCTCAGTACCGGTAGTATGGACTCCGTGACCGAGACCGTGACCTCCTGGAAATAATACAAAATTAATCAGTATGAAGGTGAGAGCAGCACAATCTGAAAATCATCATAAAGAAAATGTTTCTTTCTGGTCTTAAAATCCTGATCAGTAATGTTTTTTAGCTATAAACGAACATACAGTTCAAAAAGAAGCAGCATCTCGTTTCTCTACTGATCATAATTGAATATAAAGACACACGTTACTGATGTAAACAAGCCTCTAGCAATATCCTTTAACATCAATAACTTAGATCTTTAATACACAGAGTAAAACTAAACAACTCAGTCTGTCACTTTGAGAGAAATATATTACATTACATATTTTGGTTGGCTGGGCAGCTCTTCTGCTTCTATGTTTTTATTTAACATTAATACAGATTTACTGGCTAATAAGAATGAACGATTATTTTTAAACTGAGCTTCAATAGTCACATTTTTATTTATAAATTGGCTGGATCAATATATCGGTCGGGGTGTAAATCACAAGTTTCATCACATTGTATTGATTCTTTGGACAACGCTACGATATTTGCTGATATCACAAAATCTGCCACAATATGATTTGGATTAGATTCAATTCAGGGGGTCTGCGATTGATATAAGACGATATCCTATGCCCATTTAATACAATCAGTTACAGTACATTTATATCAACTCACAAAAAGCAACTAAAATATGATTTGACAGTTTTATTACTGGGCTCTGCAGTAAGGAGGTGCGCTTGGAGGGAAAAAGTGACACAGACGCACCATGGGAATTTCAAAATAAAGGTGAATCTTGAAGATGACGATATGTATCGATGTTTTCACTTTGCATCGATGATATTGGATCATTGAATCGATATATCGATCCAGATCGATGGATCGTTAGACCACTATATATGGGCTGATATTAGTCTATCACAGGTATATGTTGGTGTATATAATGCAAAAACGGCAAAGAAATGTTTGAGGTCATTTAGAAACAGTGTCTTCATTACATTTAATTTCATTTAGTACATATATTGGTTACAATGAATGAAGGGATTCTTACCAAAATGTTTACATTTGTTTAAGTTACAAAACACAAAAAAACAAGAGTCGATATATTGTTATCAGAATTTTTTAAAGTCTCAAATATGGGCGTTGATACAGTCGGCTCTATTTGAGACTTGACTTGAATCTAAAACATTTCTAATCTTATAAAATAATACTAATGAATGTATTGAAGCAGTTTTTGTCCGAGAGAAAAATAAATTCTAGTGAAAAGTTTGAGGTATTTTCTTTGACTTTAGGTATTAAAGAGGACATATCATGAAAAACTCACTTGTTCAGTGCTTGTGCTCATACATTTGGGTATCTGGGGTGCCTACCAACTAGGGCTATGATTTGCGATATGATTCGCAATATTAGAGGGAATGAACATTTTTACAAAATTATTCTCATTTTCATTGAAAAACTATTTTGACACACTTTTGCCTTTAAAAAACATTGCCCCTCCTGCGATTTAAAAATTACAGAAGGCCATATTGCGATTTCGATACAAAATGTGATTAATTGTGCAGCCCTACTACCAACCCACAAACTGTGAAATAAGACAACCCAGTCCGTTTGTTGTGGGCTGCCTAGATCAGAAAACAAGTGATTCAACAAGCCATTCAGATTTGGTTCCCCTTCCTATGTCACATTCAGGCTCATTAGAATATATCGTTCACAGCATGAGAACTACCTTTACAAAAGGTGCAACATATTTTTCTTGCAAGCCAATCAGAGCAGACTGGGCTTTTTCAGAAGGGGGTCTTAAAAGACAGGCGCTAAAACGGAGCGTTTCAGACAGAGGGTGAATACAGGTATATTCAGACAGACAGTATGAGAAAAATGATGTGTTTTTTAAACATTAAAGCATGTAAACATGTTCTAGTAGAAACCCAAAATACAAGTATGAACCTGAAAATGAACCCTTTAACTTTTTACTGGATTATTTCTGTTCTTGGCCCCGACTTCTCTCTCAAGACTTGACACACCGATTTGTTAGTTGAGTGAAGAAAAAGCAACGTAGTATTAGTGTTGCATATAAAGGCACTGCGATGAGCCTTTGAGATAGTGTTTGTGCATTAATGTGTAAGACTACCATATTTCATTCTGCTTCATCGGAGCTGCTCAGATTCTTGTGGCTTCTCACATACCTTCTGTGTGAGTTGTGTTCCCGGCCTGAAGGGACAGAAGATACAGAGACACAATGAAAACAATGGCATGCCTATAAAACTGTCAGAGCAGAAACTGATGCCAGCAGATCAGACAGAAGTTGATTAAATAGTTGGGCTACTCCTGTTTGAGTATACAAGACCGTGTGCGCACAATATATCAGATCCATATGGCTATTTGAGATCTTACCATATTTGGAAGGAGAAGGCGAGTGGCTCTGTCGTCCGTACTGTCTTTCCCATTCATCCCTCTCTTTCTCACGTCTCTCGCGCTCCCTAAACGCACAGTCTCTGGGTCAGACAGTTGCAACACACAAATACCACAGTAACAACAGTCCACTTACACACACACACACACACACAGACTCTTACTTCATGCGAATCTTGCGTGCCATGGCTCGTAGCTCGCCCTCTCGCTCCTGTAAAATATACACACAGTAATGAGGGAGAGACAGGATAGTAGAATCTCTGCTTCTGCTTGAAATTCAAGTGCATACACAGAAAACAAAACACACACACACCTGTCGTTTGTTTTCCTGCTGCTGGATCTTCACCTGAGCGGCTTTTTTATCCGCCTTGGCTGCAGGACGGGAAAAACCACAAGAAATTGGAAGTGAGAAAAACACCTTTTGTTAATTGCATATTGTGATAAAAATGTACAACAGAGACACCTCAACGTGTTCACAAACCACAAACACATGCACACTTCCCAGCTGTACTCACACTGCTTGTTGAGCGCCTTCTGCATTCGTAGCTTCAGCCGCTCTTGTGGGGTCATCTTGGGCTGCTGGTGACACAATAGTGTTAGTGCATCCTTTCACATCCTGACAATGTGTGCATGTGTGCGTGTGTGTGTGTGTAAGAGAAAGATCAGAGGCACCGTGCTGTCATGAATCACAAGCACACTGGAATCTTGCTGGCTAAACAGGCTGTCTGCGTGCGTGTGGCGAACTGCTGCTGCAGGATAGTTTAGAAGCAGGACGGGATCCATTCATATGAACCGTTGCACTTAAAATATAAATTATATGTACGAACTCTGTCAGCGTGATAAAGGGGACAAAGGGGACAAAGGGGGCAGCAGAAGGAGAGACGGTCAGAAAGAGAAACAAGGGCAAGTTCAGATCCGGTGAGTTTGAAGAGTTCATAAAGAGCCCGTGGCATTTTGTTACTGACACACCCATCGCTGGGCCGTTTAAACCTGGCCAGGCAAGAAAAACTGCAGGTCACAACACTGCAGAGGAGAAGATTATAACTTCCACTCTATTCGTCTGTCTGACTGTCGCAAATCTTTTCTTCTTTTCCAGGAAACGCAGTGAGAAGAGAAGCCGGTTCAAGATAGCAAAACGGTTCACAATGTTAGAATATAACAACAAATACATATCTTATTTATTCTTTAAGAAATAGTCTGACATTTTGGGAAATACACATATTCCCTTTCTTGTCTAAAGTTAGATGAGATTGATAACTCTCTACACTAAATATTAAGCCACTATGAGGAACTGTTATCTGAGCTTAGCATAAAGACTGAAAACAGGAGGAAACAGTTAGCCTGACTCCGTCCAACGGTAACAAAATCAGCCTACTAGCACCTCTAGCACTCACTAATTAACACATCTTGTTTGTTTAATCTAGAAATAGTCTGGCAGACAACCCGCCATAAAAAGGTGATTTTCCATTTTTACACTTCAGTTTTTGTACGGATTAAACAAGTGAGATATAATGTGTTAATTAGTGAGTGTTATCGGTTTTTCCATACACGTGCTTACTTGGCTCGACCCGGTTTGACTTGGCACGTCAGCCCAGCACGGCAGGGATTCACATCTCCATTACAACAGGGCTCGCTTGAAGGTGTGTAGTGGTCAAAGGAGCGGGTGTAAAATAGTAGATAAACACATTTCATTTCCTATATTCTTCACAATAAAAGTTTTTGCTGCTTGTTCTCTTCCTCTCTGCAGTATTGGTGGACTTGTCTTAATTTAGAATAGCTGTTAACAAAGCTCCGCTTATTCAGAGATAAACATTAAATTTCCTGTAAACTCTTCACTATAAAAGTCCCACGTTATTTTTTATATAAAAGCTTTTACTATGGAGTAGCAAAATCAGGATTGTTGGGTTTTCATCAGTGGCAGCTTAATGACTCTTACAGCCTACAGCTGAGAGCGAAACAGTAAAATAAAGCAGATATGGGAAAGTACAAACAGGGACGCAGGAGAGAAACTAAACTTCAAACCAGAGATTCAGTTAAAAGCTTCAAAAGTACTGAGAGCTGAACACACAACGTCTTTCTCTCTGGCATCCTGCACAGACATGAGTGGAGTCTCGCGACACACGCTTGTTTGAGGTAGCGATGTGTTGGTCACGAACACGGCGGCTCTTTTTGAATGTTGTGTTAATGAAGTGAGATCAATCATGTGATGACAGACAAGGATCCTACCATCAAGCAGGGAGGAGGGGCGGAGGTGCGCGGCGTGCTGACGGTCTACAGGCACAGAGCAGGAGGGAGAGGAGGAGAGAAAGAGAGATTTAGGTTTAGTATAATTACATTGAATAATTTAAGTGGTATATGTGCACACATACAAATCATAGGTCAAAACAGCGCTAAATTTGGCCTGAATTATAAAAGTCAGAAGTGGTCAAATGAAGAGCCGTTTGGGAGTCGAAAGAGCCGGCTCTTCTTGGGGAGCTGAGCCAAATGATCTGGCTCACTAAAAAGAGCCGGAATTCCCATCACTAGTTAGAGGGGGAATAGGAGGTCGTTACGGGTCTGCCACGGCCGGAGAGATGTCACCACAACCCGCTTGGAGGCGGGTTGGGCGCACCTTGGCCCGACTCCAGAAGAGGTCCACCTCGGGTGCGTTTCGGTGCAACTCGGCACTGGTAATGGAAACGCAAATCAGCATGGTATGGTTTGGTTCGCACGGCAAAAAAGGAACAATGGCAAAGCCCCATTAGAGGTGCTGGTTGGCTGATTTTGTTGCCTCTGAACAGAGCCAGGCTAGCCGTTTCCAGTCTCTGCAGTAAACTAAGCAAACCTAGTTAGAGCAATGAGAGCTGTATTGATCTTCTTGTCCAACTCTCAGGAAATAAGTGTCCCAAAATGTCCAACTATTAGTTTAACTCTCATCTAAAGTCTTCAATCTGTACATGGGACATAAAGCATTTCATTTTAAGTATGAGCTTTAGTAAGAGTGTGCTCTGCTGCTTGTTAAAACAAGCCCTAAAACGGCTGTCCAGAGCACACCCATCCGGTTTTCCATCAGAGATTTTTCAAACTATTAAATGATCACTTGGCCAATACTGATTCACACGTTGTAACAAGACACATGGTCAGTAGCACAAGAAGTCATCTTCTTCCTCCTCTTAGGGCCATTGATATGCGATATACTGCTGTGTATATGAGACTACAAACTCATATAAAGATGCTGCACTCCCCTCAGTCACATGTATATCTATACATGCATGCACAACCCACACTAAAAGCACAATAATGACTTCATAGGGTGCTAAAATGTTCACTCCATACAGAGATGGCAGCATTAATTCAGTCTGTCATTTTTCAGTGTTGGCAAGTTCACATTCTTCTCAGCAAAACACGTGAGAAGGTGAAGGATACGGTAATGACAATTGCAAAATAGATGACAGGCTTTGACTGTTCATTTTGTGGGGGAAAAAAATCACATCATCATTTTATTTTCTGTTTGCAACAATGGCTTCTACATCCCAGTCTGGTGGACAACCATGTCAGCCTGTCAGGGATGAGGGAGGCGTAGGCTTTAGCAAGAAAACCCAGCTAGATCAAATTCTTACTGACTTTGGCAGCTCCCGTCTCTTTACCACCCGGAGTATCAGGCCTGGAGGCAGCAAGACAAAAGACAATTAGCTGGGGTGATGAAGACATCAAAGAAAATATTGTTTCTTCATCATCTCAAGTTATCAAGTTTTGCCAAAACAAAAAATGGCTTCAAAAATTATAAACATGTAACATTTCAATGTTTATTAGGGATGTCATGATACCAGAAATTTCATAGTCAATACCAATTGCCAAAAACTACATTTTACAAGATTAGATTTGAACACATCATGATAACTTTAGAATTTACCTTCGCTCTTTACAAAATAGAGCCTGAACGCATCAGAGCTAGTTAAAGTTAGCTGTTAGCAGCCAGTAAGCAGCACCGTCCTGCATGGAGCTAACAGCTAATGTTAACTAGTTCTCGTCCTGCCGATTTCAACATGGATTTGTTGCTCGCAATGCAGCATTATCAGGGAAAAAATAAGGTGCATCCCCTGGTCGATAGTGACTTTACTGCGTCCCAAACACATTTTCTATTGTCGACGGGACGCCGTTAGTCTCCAGCCCTGATGGTACCTATGGTAGCTGGGGACTGTAGAAAGACAAGTACCTTCACGTTCACAGAATCTCAGAAGTATCGGCTCTCGTGACATCCCTAATGTTTATCAGTTTTAAGTGAAGACTATAATGAAACACTCTGAAACACTGCTCAGAAAGCTTTGAAAGAAACATTTCAATTTTCAAGAATTTACTTCAACTGACATGCTACACGGTCTACATGTTAGAGTATACCAATCTAGAGTGTATGAATGAAAAGTTTACATTTGGATTATACGTTTTTAATCAAACAGACAAAAACTGCAGAGTATAATATTTCTGGGTGGGTCAAATTGTACTAAACTAAATCACTACCAACTTATTAAGACAATCTTTTAGAAAATTATGATCAGTGCATCCTCAGTTATCAAGAGTTATGACACGGCTGTATTGAATACTCGATTCTGATTGGTCAATGTATAGCAGACCGTTGCTGTGGGCGCAGCTCTGATGTAGGACTCTGGCGGACCGTTTTTGAGTCAAAATATTGACTTTTTAAGTAAGTGGCCGTGTAATAAGCAGGATAATGTACAGCGTCGGGGTGCAGCATCGCCCTGTCGGGGATTCTCTCTCAAATATGACCGGCTCGCTGTACATTATCCCTTATTTAAATGATATTTCTCTACTACATGGTCTTCTTACTTTCTTAGCTTGTCACGGACAGTGTTGGTAGAGGGCGGCGCTCCTCTGTGAGGGGAAGGACTGTGGTTGGGGCGACTGGGGGACTGAGAGGGACTGCGGCTGCCGCTGTCTCCCCGCCGGTGGCCTCCACTGTTCCGCCCTCCTCGCCTCGCACTGCCCCCCTGCCGTGAGCTGGAACGGGACCTGACAGAAAACAGTAAGAGCTTGTGTCAGTGCCATGTGTGTTTTAAAAAAATAACTGAAGCACTGTTGGGAGACACGGGGGAGTCTTACCTCGTCCGTCTGCGTGCTGAGAATCTTCTCCTGTCCCGGTCCCTATCTCTGTCCCTCTCACGCTCTCGGTCTCTGTCTCTGTCGTTGGACCGTGATCGTGTCCGGTCGCGTCTCCTCCAGGATGCGGCCCCTCCGTTCCCTCCTCTACCGCGGGAGTGAGACCTAGAACGCCGCCTTGATCGTGATCGGGTCCAGGATCGCCGCCCGTCCCTCCCCCCGCGTCCACGTCGAGTACGGCGTGAACGGGAAGAAGAGCGAGAGGAGGACCGAGTTGAGGAGCGGGAGGAAGAGGAAGGGGAGCGACTGGAGGATGACCTTCGTCTCCTGGACAAACAGAGACACACTGTTTTAGTAACAACACCAGCCCAGCACCTAGCCTATCGTCAGAATACTTCTGGTTTCACATGCTCCACTTTATACAGAGGAATAAATAAGCAAATATAAAAATAATCTCATATACTTGCATAGCCTTACTCATTGCATTGCCATAATCTGACATGCACAATCATAAACGAATTGCTCGTCAACACTTAAAACTATCCAACCACACACATTTTCTCTAAGCACATGCAGAATAGGTCCATTTGTTATTTAACAGCTACTCTTTGCACTGACATTTTACTTGATTAAAAACTGTGATCCACCTCACCTACCACAAAAATCAGTATTTCATCGTCAGTATTCTTTCAGCTCTGGTCATTTCAACAGACAACAATTTGACTGTGCGAGGAAAATAACTAATGAAAAGCCAGCAAGACGGAAAGTTACCGACCGGGAGCCCCTGCTATGACCTGCAGGGTGTTGCAAGCTGGATGGGACGTGTCCAGAGTGAGGAGCGGGTGTTTGTGTTGCTGCGGCTGCTGCTGCTGCTGCTGCTGCTGCGGCGGCTGCTGCTGCTGCTGCTACTGCTTCATCGTCGCTGCCTCCATAGCTGGTGATGAAGGTGATCTTCTCTGGACCGGGAGAACGAGAGTGTGACCGCGACTCAGAGCTCGACTCCGACTCTGGCCTGAAAGAGAGAGATCAGAAAATACAGTTCAAACATACATAGAGACTCAACAAACCAGGAAATTCAGAACGATAAAGACAAAATACTAGGGCTAGCAATCGATTAAAATAGTTAATCGCAAATTAATCACACATTTATTTAGCTCTTCAAAATGTATCTTAAAGGGAGATTTGTCAAGTATTTAATACTCTTATCAACATGGGAGTGGGTAAACATGCTGCTTTATGCAAATGTATGTATATATTTATTATTGGAAATCAATAAACAACACAAAACAATGACAGATATTGTCCAGAAACCCTCACAGGTACTGCATTTAGCATAACAAATATGCAAACTCAAGCCCAACAGGCAACGACAGTCAGTGTGTCAGTGTGCTGACTTGACTATGACTTGCCCAAAACTGCATGTGATTATCATAAAGTGGGCATGTCTGTAAAGGGGAGACTTGTGGATACCCATAGAACCCAGTTTCATTCACATGTATTGAGGTCAGAGGTCAAGGGACCCCTTTGAAAATGGCCATGAAAGTCTTTCCTCAACAACATTTAGCCTAAGTTCGGAGCGTTATTTATCCTCCTTCACAAAAAGCTAGTATGACATGTTTGGTACCAATGGATTCCTGCGATTTTTCTAGTTTCATATGATACCATCTTCACTCTAAAACTGAGCCCACTACACCCTAAAAATCTCAAGTTGCATTAATGCGTTAAAGAAAATAGTGGCATTAAAACAAATTTACCCGTAATGCGTTATTATCGCATGAACTTTGACAGCCCTATTTCAAACATACACACAGACTCCACAAATCAGGATATTCAGAATGAAAAAGGAGAAAATAGTCACCGTTTATAGGGGTCGTATGTTGGGCTGTCTCTCCTGGCATAGCTGAAATACAGGAGAATGAGGAAATTAGTTAAACATGTTGTAAGGTACGTGGACTGTTAATGAGGAAAACCCCTTTAAAAGAACAAGATAATTTACCTTGGTGGGCTGATCTGTCTTCCTTTTAGTCTCTTCTCTCTGAACTCTCTCCTTTGTCTGCGAGAACGCCGGCCCTGAAATGACCAAATACATCACTTAAAACGTCTCATATACCAATCACATGACACACACACACACACATATCCGTCAGTGGATGTTGTCTTACAGAGTACATGGCCTTCTCCGCCTCCAGAGCCTTGGCATGTTTGATGGCCTCCACTTCCTCCTTGTCTTTCCTCAACATCCTGATAGACAGGTATCATGTCAACAGTGTAACAACAATTATTATGTCAACAGTGTAAAATGTCAAGTTATGTAATACATTTATAATTGCTTATTAAAATATCAACATGAAAAGCACACAGCATAGCAATACGGTTCATTCCTATTAACACCTCTCAGCTCGTCAAACTAGCTAAACTGTATAACGTAAAGCCACATCCGTGAGCATGCTCAGTGCCATCTGCAAAACAGTAAAATACTTGCCAGAGCTTGGAAATGCATTCACAGAACTGTATGACTCTAACATGTTTTTATATGTTTAGATGTTGATAACGGAGCTCAATAAGGTTGTGGCAAAACTGGCAATACTAGGGTAAAATAATTGTCGGTTTTGGTCTCCTCAGGACTTTGTTAATATCAATAAAAAAGATAAAGTAATGCCAATGTTATAAGTTGTTTTTGTAGTTCATATTTGCGCATCTAAAATTCTACCAAGACTTTTTAGGAGGCCACTATCCCCTGGATTTCTTTGTAGATTGAGAACTTTCCAAACCTGTATTTTTGCTTTGTGCTACATTTGACTGTTGAGACATGATGATATAATCACTGAGATGTTACCTAACAAAGTCTCCTTCAGCCATTCCGTATGGGGTTGCCATTTTGTTAACGTCTAACACCTGTTCCTGGTTCAGCTCATCAACATCAACCTCCACATCTGTATTTAAACACACACAGAGACACAACATGACACAAAGATTTATAACGCAGCAACATGTCTCAGCAAATTTTACCCTCAGAGAGAGAGAGGACCCTCAGTTCACAGCAGGTAAGTAGGAGTAAAATAAAGAAGAAAATATCAATGGGGCCTCATTCACTAATATGTGCACAGAAATGTTCTTACTTTGCACACAAAATAAACATGAAAGAAATATGTTTTCCTAGAGGTGTATCATGGAGAAAGCAGTGAAGTAGTTGTAAGAAAGAAGCATGGCCCTTAAAGCAAAAAAGCAAAAGAATTTCACAACTAAACATCAGCTACATATTCACAATTTCATGGCACTAGAAACTGGTGGGAGTAGTTCAAAACAATATGAACATACTCATATACTCCAAGCTAGGACTGGGAAACTCAGTTTTTATAGTTGAATATTTTAATTATGACAATAATTGATGAGGATGAAAGGGCATCAATTTCATAGTTATTATATACTGTACATTTAGCCAAAGCATTAGTAAATTAACGGTTTTAAATGTTGTCTATTAAAGCCTTTTTTAATTAATGCGGTTTTAATATGCCATGCATTTAGTTAAAAGGTACATGTGTTTACATTTTCTAAGACAGCTGGGCCTTCATCATTTGTGCATAGGCTACGCATGGTCTGAGGCATTTCTAAATTTGTTTGCAGGGTAAGAACAAATTCAGGTGACAAAATATTGATGAATCCAAGATTTGTGTGTAAAATGTTTGTACGCATGGTTTATGCAGAGATTTGTGATCACTGTTTGTGAATGAGGCCCATTGAGTTGTCCTGCTGATTGAATCATTATTTCAACATGTTACAAACCAAAGGTTGTCGTTATACCTTGGTGCACATCAGGCTTATTATAGTAAATTAAAACAAAAATAAGCAGTGAAAAATATTTTTAGTAAACTGAAACTAAATAAAAACCCTCTCAAGAAAAACTAAAAGTAAACCAAAACAATATTTCCTGGTTAAAAAACGAAGAAATATATAATGAAAATGAACGTAACGTTTTTTTATCTACAATATATCACCACCGAAAAAAGGAGTCAGCATGCATTCCCGTCAATTCTCTAAAACTACAACTTTCTGAAAAACTGAACCTAAACTAAAACTAGCAAACACACTCCGAAAACGAACTAAAACTAAACTAAATCAAATAAAAATCAATTTAAAATTCAAAACTAATATAACCGTGGTGCACATTTCTGCCCTGCATTCTGTTTCTGAAGCTGCAGAACTGTTTTTTTTTTTGGTTTGTGTCTGAAGTTTAAATTTTCCTGATATGTAAAGCTCATGAGTGCTAAACTCATTTCCTCACCAATATCTGGGATGCCCTCGTCTTCTTCAGATTCACTGTTCTCTGAATTGTCTTCATCTTTGTCTGACTCGGGGTCGGGCTCCGTCACAGTGCTGTCTTCATAGGTGTAACCAATGGTGGCCTTCTTTTCTGCCAGTCTGCACAGCGGGAGGAAGGATTTATAAATACACGGATTTAAATTCCCAGTGGGGATAAAACAACCATTTTAATAACATTACAATGACATACTTTTTCTTCTCGTCCTCATTTGGTTTCTGCAGGCCACCGTAGAGCTCATCCAGGTAGATCTGGTATAAACACTGCTCCTCGGAGACTGTTGGAGGACAGCAGGGAGTTTAAGAGCACAACACAACTGCAAAATATACCCACTGAGGGCAGGTTAAAAGACTGTTATGGGCACATTAAGAACACATGTATTAACAGTGGTTTGACAGTGTTGCAACATGAAACAAAATGTTAATGTAATGTATTAATCAAATGAAATTCAATTCAATTCTTTTTCAGCTATGAAGATACTCACTGTTGGCAAAGTCATTCTGCACTAGGCCTCTGTATCGTTCATAATTGCACTTCCTCTCCTCCATCTCCTGCTCTGCGGTTCTGTATGAGACAAAGAGTAGAAGGTTCTTTTATATTTTACCACTTTTTTTTAGTATTTTTGCAGCCTGAAGCATCGGACTTTGAAAAAGTGTAGAAGAAACGGAAAAGATAATCTCATCAATGACGAGTTCAATTACTTAGTAACATTTTTATTATTGTTTACAGTAACAGCCAGAACATCCAGTGTTTTTAATCACCAGTGGTGGCAATGCACCAATACTAGAGTAAACAGACTGGGATGATAGTATTAGGTAGATAGGTATATATAGTACAACACAGAGTTAAAACATTCAAAACGGTTTAGTTTATGTTTTATGAAGTAGGAAAAGCACTCAACAATTTTGTCAACCTTATGATGCACTCTGTAGAGAAATGTTGGATGTAATTAAAACCATTATTTTCACAATGGAAACTTGACAGGATGTATTTAATTTTACCTACCAAACAAGGCAAATGATTGTTTGCATACTACACAATACAGTTGATTTACATCAACTATAAAGCAAGAAATCTCTGTCTGTCTGTCTACTTCACACTTGGCGGGTGTATTGCTGGGGACCCAAGGACGTGCAGGGTTGAAGATGGTGCAATTTGGTTCGATATTAATAAACCAGTAATGGCGCTCTGTTTAGCAGCGGGGGCGGGGATTCAGGGCTCTCCAGATTGAGTCGAGCAGGTCGTCTGCAGCGGGCCTTTACAGGCCGCGACTCATTGACTGCGGTTCAATGTTACAACCGAAGTCTTCTTCACTTCCCCGGAGTCAGTGAGCGATGAGAATGCTGAATGCAGAACTTCCGGGGGCCAGGTAATCAGCCCGCTCCGAACGGCCACGCGTTCTGAACGGCCATGCACTCCGAACGGGCACACCCCTGACAACGCTGCAAGCAGCAATACCAGGAGCCAAGCATTCGGGCCATTCTTAGTGGGCACGCACTCTGGGCACTGAATTAGTTTCATTGAAGATCTGATGCACGTCAGACGACAAAAGGCTGAATACGTTCTTTCCCAGCTTTACATCTACTATAAATACTGACTCAAGCTTATATGTACTCTTATTAGTTCTATATATAAGCTAAACACATTGACTTAGTTGATTGCAGCAGGATGAAAACATGAATGAACGAACAAAACCTCTTTGCTTGATACGTCAAAGCAATTAAACATATATTTTTGTTAAGGTACGGTACTTTCTTGTATTAATGACTTATGTTCTCCTTTAATCAAGTGCCTCAAATGTCAAAATGTGGAATAATCTGAGAAGAACACATGAATGTCTCCATGACACCCGCACAATCACAAAGAAATTAAACATCAGAAAATATTCACAGTAGACAGATACTCGGGTTAAATGTGACATTAGGTCATTTTAAGACTTACGATGTGTTGAGCAGTGGCGGTGTGTAGGTGGGGATGTAGTCCAGGTGAGCCCTTACATCAAACCTATCAATCATGTTGTTGGCATCTCCCTGCCATGGCATCCTTTTGACAAAACAAGACAAAGAGGTATAATCTGATCAGTAAGACCCCACAAGCACTGAGCATCTGGTGTGTGCGCTATCTTGTGTATGTGGTGTGTGTGTTTCCTCACATGTTGATGGGGCTCTCTGCAGCCATCGCCACAGCAGGATCCAGATGGATCTTGTAGGCTCGGCCATGAACCTGGAGAAACTGAGCTGGATCTTTTTTCTGTCGAGACAAAACGGGAGGCAGTTAAAAGACAATTAAATGGCAGCTTGTAACTAAATAAAATAACCAAATAGTGAAAGATATTATAATATACTCCTCAATTTCATCTTCTATTCAAACCGTAAGGACAATTAAGGATTGTGTTTGTGGCGCTTTACAGTGTCTTATGAAGTGAAGCTCAAAATATTTTCTTTATTGTTCTAAATGCTGATGCAAGAGATTTAATTGTGTTCATCTGTCATCTCAGGTCTAAATTTGGCTCCATGTAGACAGCTAGAACAAAAAACAACTGGCAGAAATAGAAAGCTGACAGGAGGTGAAGGAGTCACAGCCAACGCATCAGCCAAGCTCCAACCGGTGCCTCGACAGACTTAACAACCAAGGCAGGATCAGGAAAGACGAGATCTGCAGCACACAATTATAGTAGGAGCTTTTAATAAGGTGCAACCAACGTGTCAACATAAAGCATGTCTTCTTCAGAGTAAGAAGAGGCAGTGGTGGTGAAGAAGTTTAAAGTGCCGACACCCAGCTAATAGCTGTCTCTCATTGTTGCTTACGTCCAGCCAATGCCACAGCATATATAAATATATGTCATAAAAATATGTTTTCAATACCCAAGAATTTCAGGGCAGAGGTTGATCAGTGATTCAGCATTCACAGAATGACGTGCCATCGCATACTCAAGATTCTTTGTGTGAATAGCAGTATTATGTTCTGCAACTCTCAGTTTCAGAGCTGGTTAAGTTTGGCTGACATACACCAGACCTCAGGGCCATTTCAGTATATAGATAACCTGAGTGCTGATGCAGTTTATAAACAACTGGGTTTTAGATTTCTTCCCCAAAATCGTAAACCATGACCCATCCCTATCAAGCATGGATGCAAAAACTCGTTTGCATCAGTGGTAGAGCAGCGAGCACAGTGACCGCATCGATAATAGCCGTCAGGAGGAGATAATATCAAAGTGGACAACAGAGGTTTGGAAAAATGTGAATGGACGAGATGGTGTTTTAAGTTATGTGTTTATCTGAATGAAGCTAGTGGGGGTTTGGTAAAGATATCTGTCAAAGAATGATCACTTTGTAGGACGTCTCAATGTTTAATTATTGTTGGGACCCAACACAAATCTTGCAGGAGCAAGTGCTTTTAACTCTGCTGCGGATGGGAGCGGTCGGTCAAAAACTAAGCTGCGGGTACCGGGATTTAGCTAGCGCTAACCAGAAGGATGGAAGTGTTACGTTTAAATGCAGAGGAGGAGAATAGAATAGAAAGCCTTTATTGTCATTGTACAGAACAAAACGAAATTAGGAGTGCTACTCCTGATCAGTGCGTTAAAAGACACAGGGAAACAAAAGAAAATAAAACAACCTCAGCAAAACAAACAACCACAGCCAACAACACATGTCATAAAGTAGTAAGGGAAATAAATATATACAATGTGGTTTTACCCTAGAATAGGTGTACTTATTGCACTAGAATAACTACTTACTGCACTATTATGAATGTAGTTATGCACTACTATTACCGACAGGTAAGCATTTTTTATTAATACTACAAATACTACAATAAAGTGTTTTCACTGTGGGACACGAGAAGACACAAAATGAATGATCAATCTATTGACAATCAATCTATTGACAATCAATCTATTGTGCGGGCGTGCTTACATGGTCAGAATGTTTGCAGGTGCGGGCAGCAGCAGACACACGCACTGCAGGAGCGGGCGTTAATGGTCAGAAATCCAGTGAGAGCGGATAAAGAAAAAAGTCCCGCAAACGGCTCTAAAGCTAAAAGCACTTTGAAACCAGAAGATCAGGTCTAGGAGGATCTGCTGCCACAAAGAGCTCCACTTTAGCAGCAGAAATAATATTTATTTATCTCTGCAGATATATTAATGATAGAAGTCTCTTACTATCTTCTCGTAGTACTCTCGCCGTCGCTCTCCTCGGCGCTTGTAATCTACCATCATGCCTCGGAGCTTGCGCTCATGTTTGCGGGCCTCTTGCCACATGACGGCTCCGCTGGGGGTGGGGGCGCGGCGGGGCACGGTTGCTGCAGACAGGCAAAGAGGGAAGAAACATGGGAGAGAGGAGAAAGAGAGAGCACACAAGGGCATGAGGAAATGTAGGACAACGATGAAAGTGTAAGGAGGTGTTGAGTGAAAAAGACAGTTTTCTTAAAATAAATATTGGACTGGGACAAGCTGCACAGACAGAGCTGAGAGAGATTACTGTACATAACTTCTGTCTCCCAAACCATTTCTTATCAAAATAATAAACTATAAACCACAATCAATAGATCTGAGAGCACAATGCAGAGGCTCAGTGATTCATTATTTTACCCAAAACACAAATTGAGACTCTCAATCTTCTTAAGTACAGATCACAGTGGGAAAGCAATATATCAGAATGACTCATTTGTCTGTGGCATTGATATTGATAATTTTTCTGTTTTTTCCTATGTTATTAATATTGTGGATCATTGAACACATTTTGTGTAAACAAACAATACAAATCAGTTACTTTAATATCTATTAAAAGAGAATGAAAGTTACACATTGACTTCTTGTAAATATATAGTCCAGTGTAATAAACCTTTAACTTAATTCTCCCTTTTGTCACAGACATGATTATATATCTACTGATATCAAAGGAGACCTATTAGTTATTTTCATAAACTTACTGGTATGCTTTCCTTATCACTCTAAAAGACATGTTTTAACTAATTTATAAGTAAATTGATGGTTTTAGTCACTCCTTTGTGTGCTGACAATTTCAAGCTGGCCCTGACTGTCACACATACTATTTGGTGTTGCAGAGGGAAATGACATTTAAGCCAACAAACAAACTAAAACTGATATATTTTCTTAGATAAGATAAGATATTCCTTTATTAGTCCTGCAGTGGGGAAATTTGCAGTGTACAGCAGCAAAGGGGATAGTGCAAAAAACAAGATGCATCAGCTAACACTGTAAAACAAAAAGAGCTATACAAAGTATAACAAAATATGAACCATTTAAATAGAAGGAAGTATAAAAATAGGAGCAGTATATACAGTATTGACAATAAACAGACTATTAACAATATTGCACAAGTGGAAAATGATATTGCACAGTGAGAATGAATGAATTAATTAAATAACTGTAGAGAAATACTGCTAGATATTAAGATATAGCTATTGGTAGATATTTATTATTTCTAACGTTAAATTTGAACAGATGACAGCTAATAACCAACAAAGTAACATTAGATAATGTGATCTATGAATTATCTGTCTCAAATCACTAGGTTGAGTATCTCAGTAGACTATATATATCTATATATATATATATATATAGATATATATATATATATATATATATATAATGTGTTTATTGGGTTTTCTTAATAATATAATATATAATTCAGATAGGGCTCCCAAATATTGTGGAACTGATCTACTTTGGTATGTAGAATATTTGTGAGATAGTCCAAAGGGACCATCTCAAATATGACTTTTTGTCAGCCTTGAACAGAGGGTTTCTTATCACTAATCCACTGTAGTAATATATTTTTTCTAGCAGCAAATGTAAGAGTGTTATATAACCTTTTGTTGGCTGCAGTAGTTTATATTTGTACTTGGGATTCCTAAAATCAAAGACATTATAGACATTACACCTGAGTAGTACTGATTGGTGTACAGTGAAGTGCACTACTTTTAATTTTACATTACTGCCAATACTTTTCTATATGATCCTCAGATAGAGGGTGTATTACAACCACTAGTTGTGCCTGTGTAACACTACCTGCAGTGTGTTATTTAGTATATGAACAGTCACACTGGCAGCTCAACCGCCTGCAGCCGAGGAGCTAACCATGGTAACCAGCTAACCATGGTAACCATCTAATGTGTCGTTGTGGAGCTCATTAAAGTTACACAAAAGCGCTGTTTATGTATTATAAACGTCATTTAACTCGGACATTAACGCATCTTCACTTTTATATTGCTTATTAAGATGTGAAACAGCAATGTTATCAAAGTTATAGAGGAGTTAGTTAGCATATAAATGGGCCTACACTTAGCTTGTTAGCATCACAGCTAGCCTAGCTTAGCTTAGCTTGTCCTCAAAGTCGCTAGGCAACAACGCATCTCTCTCAGCCTCTTCAATAACAATACAACATGCAGATACAGCAGCGCTACACATCTAGCATGGTGTTAAAGTTCACTGTGTACCTGTTTGACTGACCACCGACACACACTGGGTTGTTTTCTGTCTGCAGAGTGCGATGCGATGCTAGCGGAGAGTCACACACCTCCTCCTCTTCTTCTGCGGTGTTTATTGGTGGTTGGTTTTACCGCCTTCTACCGGACTGGAGTGTGGAGCAGGAGAGCGTGCAGAAACAACATAAATAAATAAAATAAATAAAATAAATAAAATAAATAAAATAAATAAAATAAATAAAATAAATAAAATAAATAAAATAAATAAAATAAATAAAAAATTAAATCAAATTAAATTAAATTAAAGTTAAATAAAATAAAATAAAATAAAATAAAATAAAATAAAATAAAATAAAATAAAATAAAATAATAATAATAAAATAATAATAACAAAATAATAATAAAAATATATATATATAATAATAATAATAATGAGGAAAGATTCGTTTAACTAAATCAGTTTCTCTTAAAGGGACTGTTTGTAAGAATCAGAAATGCTTGTTAATAGCGACACCTGTGGCCGTTAAGTCAACGAAAGTCAGCGTCGGCCTCGCGCTTGTGCTCTAAATCAGGGCTGCCCAAAGTGGGGCCCGCAATCAGGTTTGATTTGGCCCGCCAGATGTTAGGTAATTATTATTTTTCTTATTAAAAGACCCAACCGACTTTACTATCTTTTGGGGGCCGTACCAAGATCAGGTTTATGGTTAGAAGATTGTGGCATCATATGAAACTAGAAAACCTAAGGACTCCATTATACCAATCATGTCGTATAAGCTTGTCAGGAAGGAGGCTAACACTCTAAAGTCGGGCTAAATTTTGGTGGGGAAAAACTGGCATGGCCATTTGTCAAGGTGTCCCTTGACCTCTGACCTCCAGGTATGTGAATGTAAATGAGTTCTATGGGTATCCACAAGTCTCCCCTTTACAGACATGCCCACTTTATAATAATCCTATGCAGTTTTGGGCAAAACATGCAGTTTTTTGAATGCAGTATACATGGGAACTTGGGATCCTAGTACCATTTTGCATCTTAACAATACAGTACAATAGGTGTTTAATTTTGGCCCGTGGCCCTCCATTGAGTTCCAGTTTTGGCCCTCTAAGGGAAAAGTTTGGGCACCCTTGCTCTAAATAGACATGAACGAGCATCGCTCAAAACAGTGAGGCAACACACGTCAGCTAAAACCACAATATCACTCTATATTTCACCTGCTTGGCAGTAATGTTAGCTGACCAGACGAAGGTCTCTCCATGAATCACTGCTGATCCTAGTGTTGGAAAAGAAACGTTATCGTCTCTGACCACGGCCGGAGGGAATAGGGGAGACACCGGCACCCGGTCGGAGACGATTGCGTTTCTCGCTGCGGAGCCCCATCTCTTCGCAAGATACGGGAAACCTCTGTTGGTCTAGAGGAGCTGCGGTATTTATTTCTGCACAAACGTCCACTGTACATTCACTAGATATTCTCAGAATTCTCTTCTGCAGTGTGTAGTGAGAGCGCATGCACGTGGAGCGAGACAGCGAGAATGCACGCGGTGAGTGAGTGAAGGCGAGCAGGCAGAGGAGCAGAGACTCCGTCCACACGTGAGCGATCTACTTGCTCATTTCCCTCAACACCAACATGAGCAGGAACCCAGATGAATCGTGTTCACACAAGCCTCCTCCTCCTCCTCCTGTTGGAGCTGGTTAGTATGTAGCTGCAGTACTGAGCTCAGCCTGAGGGGGGCGCTGCAGGTTACTAACAGCTAGTGAAGCTACACTATAAAGACATGCATGGCACATGTTAGTGGGGGAGCACCCAATGCTTTTCATTTGATGATTTTATAAACATTAGACCTTGCAAAGTGCAAAAAATTATACATATTTTTGTGTTAAGATAATGTGGCTTTTTTTATTCATGTAACTTGATGTCAAACCAACTAGTCGTGGAAAGTAACTACAGTACATTTACCTATAGGCACTGTAGCCTACAATTTTGAAGGTGCACCTCCTTTCCATAGGCCGGGGGTCAGCAACCTTTACTATCAAAAGAGCCATTTTAGGCAAAAAAATAAATAAATAATCAGTCTTTTCTCGTAAAGTTCTGACTTTTTTCTTGTAATATTACGACTTTTTTCTCGTAAAGTTATGACTTTTCTCGTAATATTACAACTTTTTTTCTTGTAAAGTTATGACTTTATTCTCGTAATATTACAACATTTTTTCTCGTAAAGTTAGGACTTTTCTCGTATTATTACGACCTTTTTCCTCATAAAGTTATGACTTTTTTCCCGTAATATTACGACTTTTTCTCATTGAGTTATGACTTTATTCTCGTAATATTATGACTTTTTTTCTCGTAAAGTTATGACTTTTTTCTCATAATGTTACGACTTTTTTCCCCTCAATGTGGCCCTAATACTCCGTAGTACATTTGCACTTTGACCCTCACTGCATTAGACTTATATACTTAGACAATAAAATGTGTTACCTTCATCACAGCGCTCAAATGTTTTGCGGCTCCAGACAGATTATTTATTTATTTTTGCCTAAAATGGCTCTTTTGATAGTAAAGGTTGCTGACCCCTGCCATAGGCCCTTTTCACAGCAGCCGTTTTGACATGTAATTGTAGGGTAAACACAGGTGTAATTCATGAAATTAATTAATGTCACAGCCATTCCAGTAACCCAGCATGCACAATACCAGGGCCCTGGCCCACCTAAAGGAACAGGGCCATAATTAATGTTATTAATTACACTTGTGTTTACCCTGCAATGACATGTCAAAATGACTGCTGTGAAAAGGGGCCTATTGTATGCTACCTTATACTTATAGGCAACATTTCTGCAGCAAATGTTGTAGTGTTGTACTTTTTACTCCACTACATTTTTTTAAATAGCTTTAGTTACTATCTACTCTGCAGATTTAGGTTCTTATTACAAAACGTAGGCTAAATCAAATACTAAATTATGATGTATTATTATAGGTTAAGCTAACCAGCAGTATATCATGTAGACTAATTCTGCACCTCCTCATGGCTCTGTTTTCAGGCTTTCTCACTCTTGCGAGTGATTTACAGCCGGCTCACATAGACGACAGATGGACAGCAGACCTCAGATCAGCTCTGACTGCTTGTTTTCGTCCGGTCTGTGAAATCTTGCAGATGCCGTTAGGAACACCAGAGGACACAGAGGCACTTTATTTTTTTCAGGTTACCTGTTTCATGTACTACTGTCAGGATATAGCGACCGTTTTATAAAAATAACTTTTTTTTAATCATATTTGCTCCAATCTCGCCTACTTCAGCTTTAACCTAAACTGAATCAAAAAATGTAGTCAGTGGTTTAAAAGTTTGTGTACCTGTTGTGGCCACAAGATGTCTCTGTAAGACAGGAGAGATGCCCATAACTTTGAAGTCAACCTTACCTTTGAGATTATTCTGGTGTAATGAAGTCAATTGCATTGAACTGAATTGAATAACTTCACCTTAAATATCTACTTTGTAAAGAAATACTTATTGTGAGAATCTAGACTTGATATAAAGGATGTTGCTCCTACATAGCAGCATGCCATTCTAACGGTCCACAGTATTTCATATGCAATAGGCCTCCTATAAATGTTGAAATTTTGATCCCCAATGACAAGGCAGTCATTGCTTAAACCCCAGATTACCCTATATTTGTATTATTACCCACTGGCTGTCAGGAGAGTCACTCAGCTGAATGACAACTTTCTAATCTGCTGGCTGGGGTCTGACATCCTGGTGCGTACAGCAGGTGTAGAGAGGGTCCTAGTAGTGTCTGCATGTGTGTAAACTCTTATTTCCTATATTTCCTGACCAGGGAGGTGACAGGAATTCCGTGTTCATTTCCAGTCTGCCGCTGTTTGCACAGGCCAAAGGTCACATTTGTCACATCCATTTGTCCATGAACTGTCGCCGCTGTGACCCTGCGGCCACTTTTCACTGCCCCGACATACAGAACCCTCCCTTTCACACACTTTCACATTTTACAGAATTTGTCATTTTACCATCAGCATGACACACATGAGTCAGTTTACAGTACACTGCCAGATAAATGTTTGGTTTTATATGTTTTTATTTTTTAGATACAGTATATTTTAGAGTTTTTTTGTTATACCTAAAGTGTTGCACTCATAGAAATACCCAATCGAAACTCTAAGTTAATAATTACAATACATTTACAGTTGTGCACTACTAAGGTTACCAGTTACAAGAAGGTATACTGTAAGTTTTTTCCAACTTTCCAACAACGACAAGTTTCTCACAACCACACAGTCGTCCTCTAGGAAGTCTGGGGTCAATCAGGTGGTTTTCCATTTTTTTTCCTGGCACCGTCAGCATCATTGTCTGTGAATGTGTGTCAGACAGAGAGAGAGAGAGAGAGAGAGAGAGAGAGAGAGAGACCTTGAGCATGCAGTGACCCACTGACCTATAAACATCCTCCCTTGGGCCTCTGACAATGATTTGAACAAGACAGCTTGTCATAGCATCCAAAAAGTGGAAGCACACAAGCACAAAGGCTAAGAAGCCCTTTATGCTCTCTTGCAAAGACCATCCTAATTAGACACATTACTTTTAAAAGTGATGCTGGTCTTCTGTATCCCTAAGTCTGTATACTGCTGCATCTCTTTTTTATTATGTAAACCCAACACTGCTTACCCTTTTAACCCTTTAAACCTTGATTTTCCCTTTAAATTTGTTTTAAGTTGCTTTTAAGCTTTCAATATGAGACATATCCAAAACCCAAAGTTCCATGCTTTTTGTGGTTGCATCATTTCAGACAGTAAAATGGAAATATTCTAATCCCCTTTGCATCATTTACAAATTTTCATAAAACTCCTGACATCTATTGGGGAACTGTGGAAATTTGTAAAGACGGTGTGTCACTTCAGAGTTTAAAAGGTTAAAAGAGGTTGAACTGTGACAACTGAGCCTGTTTGACCTTGTAACTCACTTGAATTACAAACTAATAAATATACAGGTATTTATAACTTCAAAAGACTACAGTGTGTATTATTATATACTTATTATGTAAATATCCGTGAAATATAAAGCTTGTCATCACATCCCAAACATGCACTTGTTATGCACACATAAAAATGTAAGAAGCACTTTACTCCCTCTTACAAAGACAATAATTAATAATCCCTGTATGGCGGCGCTGACACCTCCCTTTAGCAGCAACTGTAACTCTGCTGATTTATGATTATAGGCAATAAAGAAAAAAAATAGAGTTGTAAATGCACTTTTATTACAATCCACATGTGCTGGTTACTCCAAATGGAAAGCGAAATGGGACAAACAGAGCAAAGTAATACAGTGATACTTTCAGACCAAACCACAGTACAAAAAGGGCATCAATATGTACAATATATTCATGTACAAAAAAAGCTATTTTACACACAGGTATGAAAAAAATCATACATCTTTGACAAACTGTAGTATTACAGAGACAATACAGGCAACAGTGTATAGTTTTAAAACAAAGACTTATTAAAAGTCTTTGGAGCAGGAGTATGCACCCTCTTTGACATGTATATCAACTTTGTTTTCTTTTCTTAAAGTAAACTGTCTTTTCTCCCCACATACACTCATAATATACATTCTCTCTTTCACTCTCACACAACCAGACACAGAAAACACACACTGAGTGTTAAATAAGCATCCATTCATTGATCTCTCTGTCTGTCAGAGTTCAGTCAGAAACAGTAATGGAGGTCTGGACACCAATCAGATGGCATCGTGGACCAGGAAACAGGTTCAGAGGATCATCCTCTATTTCCTCTTGACGGTATCTCAGGCACTCCAAGGCAAGAAGTCTCCGGATTAAATCAAGAGTCTGATTTCAGGCAAACATCATGCACCTGCTGCTTCTCATAGTTAAAAAGGTTCAAAGACGACAACACAGTAAGACTTTTGACCCTTCTACGTAGCAGCCTTCACTCCTAAGGTGCCTCACCAGGTGCTATCTGAGCACATAAAGGTCATAGGGTCACCCCATTTTCATAACTGCAACAGTGACACAGTGCAAGAAACTGGAAAGAGGTCCCTACGAGCGAGAGAGTGCGAAGAACGCAAAACGAAATAAAACAAAAAAGTCCAAAAGTTCAAGGGTCAGGCTTCCAGTTCCTGGTCTGGCCTGTCTGTGTAGTGGAAGCGGTTCAACTTCTCCCTTTCCCGGTTTGAAATGTCCAGTTTGGGGGCGTGGGCTGGCTTTAGTGCTGGAGATGGGTGTGAAGGCGCTGGGGAGGGCGGCAGGGTCAGTTCAATCTCCTCGTAGCAGCGTGAGACTGGGGCAGGAGGGGCTGGAGGGTGTGCGAGCGGGGTGGCAGGGGGCAGGAGGGGCACGGGACGGTCCACGTTTCTGATGAGGTTGACAAACTCCCTCTGGTTGTTGATGCCTTCTTCCTGCGGGACGGCCTGCTGCTTTTTCCGCTTTCGATGGAGGTGGGAGAGGATGAAGGCGCAGGCCGCACAGCCGCAGACCATCACTAAAGCTAAGACGCCTACCAGGATGATGTAGAAGCTGACGCCCCCTTGTGTCATGGCACCTACAGACATGGAGGCAGAGAGGTTAGACAGGACTTCATAGAGATTTTGTACTTTTTTTAAGACACACGCATACTTTTCTTACCTGGACATTGTTGACCAATGCAGGGATTTTTGAGGCTCATGCACTCGTTACCATAGTAACCCTCGGGGCATGCACACATGTATTTGCCCTCTGTGCTGTGACAGGGCACTCCCTGCTGGCAGGGGTTGGGATTGCACAGATCCAATGATATCTGAAATCAAGAAGACAAAACAGTTGCAGTTTCACATCCGTTTTGTCCGATCTGCAACAATGTAAATATTGTCAGGCATCTTTAATCTGCTTCCCTTGTTGGAGCATTATCTGTAGGTGCTCTTTTTTTTATTGTAACTGTTAATTTACTGTTGGGTAAACTGGTATCTTAAACTTTTATTGGAAGTGTGTGTAGTTTGCTGAATAGCTGTGCACCTACATGCATAGTGACGGCACTATTGAAACATCACAGAAGATATTGTAATATTGTTAAGCCACTAATCCTAGTAACCAGTTCAAGTAGTTATGAGACATCTGCCTCAATGTTTAACAAAGTAAATGTATTAATTGTCTCTGTATATCTTTTACATTTTATGTAAGGGTTTATGTATGAGTATCTCTATGTGCCTAAAAGTCTCCCAGACATTTTCCAAATTTTAAAGGCTTTCATTCACATTCTACCAAGTCTTTAGAGGGTTTTATGTACCTTACTGGCACTTATCAATATACCATTAAACATATACTGTATAGGTCTCTCTATTTGGAACAGCTTGAAATCAAATATCTAGTAATGTAAACTACTTTATTATGTGTTTTCAAGATTTAGTTAAGACCGTGTAACTGCTTTACATTTCTTTACACTCTATGATGTTTTCCAGATTGAAGAGGACTTGGATGTCTTTCCCCACTGCACTTATCCTTTGAGTTTACAGTAGAAAGTCGCAGCGAGCATGGCTCCAAATTTTTAAAAGTATCAGGTGCGTGGAAGTGGCAAGGACAGAAGAAACAAATCACTGGTATAAATGCTCTTTCTTTTTTTTGTGGGCAAAAAAAAAAAAATCTGTGAGTGCCGGTGATTTGTTTCTTCTCACATATCCAATGAGTTTCATCACATTATGTCTTTTACTGTGATGTTTTCATTCTGCAGACTAAGCTAGCCTTAAGATAACATCTATGAAGGTTGTCCAACCTCACAGAAGACTCCTGAATATCCCGTGGGACAGTTGCAGGTGATGGTCCTTCCATCCTTCTCCACACACTGTCCTCCGTGCAGACAGGGGGCGCTGTCACAAGGCCTCGGAGCATTTTGGCAATATTTCCCAGAGAAACCAGGTGGACACAAGCATCTGGACCCTGACACCTGGTCCTATGTGGCACAGTATATAGAGCGTGTTATTTATATGCAAAACAGAGAGAGCAACAATTATATAAAGTGGGGAAAAGGGCACTAGAGGGAGAAAATGATTAAAACTTTGTTTCATGAGTTGTGTGAGAATTTTAATGACCAGATAATGAAATGATAGAAAGAAGTGTGCTGTGACGGATATGCAGAGACGACAGGCAAATCAGATAGAGACAAAGGCAGCACAGCCGGGACTCTCACCTCACAGCGTCCGCCGTTCAAACACAAACCCTGACAGCTGCTGTTCCCTAGAAATCAAAGAAACCACAAACACTATATTAATCTGTCACACAGAGGCAGGATATGTCTGTTTATATTGTAAACATATACAAAGTGAAAGACTATGATTAATGATGTTGCAGTATACTGTGCTACCAGGATGTCCGATTGTAGCTTTTTACAGGAGATAATAGTCAAAAACAAAACTTCACATACACTTTTTGGTTAGTGTTACATTTTTAGTGTATTGCAGTGATACCCTGTGACGGATGATTGATTGAACTGGACGTGGAGTAAAATGATCTTCAGCCCACAGGGACTCTGTCTGCAGGGAAACTGCTGTTTAAACACAATCCACTGAGGCTCTTCATCTTTCACTTCCTGCCTGCCGCGGGACAATCACTTCTTCCTTCTTTTATTCCTTTCCTTTCCCCTTTTATACTCACTGATGTCACAGTTAGGCCCCGTCCACCCAGGAAGGCAGTCACACAGGTATCCACCGATCAGGTTGCGACAGGAGCGGGCGTGGACGCATATACTCATTTCACACTCGTTGGTATCTAAAGGGAGAGAGAAATACAGATCTGATGAGCAACATTTCATCTCTTTCGTCTTTGATAGATCTAAACCAGTGATAAACTGAGCACCTGCTACATCAGTTCCTTTCTAATTATACGTGAACATGCTATATTTCAAGGGCGACACGGTGGTGCAGTGGTTAGCACTGCCATCTCACAGCAAGAGTCGCAGGTTCAAACCCGGTTTGGGGCCCTTCTGTGTTAGCGTGGGTTCATCCGGGTTCTCCGACTTCCTCCCACAGTCCAAAGACATGCAGGTTAATTTAGACTCTAAATTGTCCGTAGGTGTGAATGTGAGCATGAATGGTTGTCTATCTGCCTGGCGACCTGTCCAGGGTGTACCCCGCCTTCGTCCAATGTCAGCTGGGATCGGCTCCAGCCTTACAGATAATGGATGGATGCAACATTTCAACTGCAAGTGGTATTCCACATATAGCACAACAAGACAGCAGTTGCAGACTATTTTTTTTATAATCTTTTGTGCAGATTATTGTTACCCAGCATCTCTAGAAATGTATGGATGTGTATGAGCCTGCTGATGATCGCCATGCCAACATAAGTCCCATCACTATTCTCCTCATATGTATTTTGATAATTTAAAATCCTAATTTCTTTTACAGAATTGCATTATTGTTCTGTTGATTGAACAAAAGCCGTCACTCTATACACTAATACTACAAAGTATACACTATGTAGGGGAGACCGGGGAGGGTTGTAACACTGGGTTAGTTGTAACACTGTCAGTTTGACCAATCAGAAAAGAACTGCGGTGATGTCATCAATATTGTACACTCACATTACCCTTTTGGGATCACAGGAGAAGCGGCATGTCTTTGTGAACAACATTATGGATTTTACGACCCCCCCAAAAAAAAAAATTCAGGTAAAAAAGTATTTTTTTTTTATCAATATTATTTTATGCCTAGCGCTCATTGTATTGTAGATACAAAGGTTTGATTTACATAACCTAAAGTAGCAGTTTGTCAAGTATAATTTGATGCTTTGCATTCATACTAACTTCAAACCCACATGCTAAAACAGTTAGCTATGTAACGGCTGCCTGGGGGTCGGGGTAGATGTAACAAAAGGTGTTACTATCATCCCCGGTCTCCCCTACTATTATTTATAGGTTGCTCTTTTGTTATTATACACGCAATTAAATACATGACATACAAAATGCCAGTACTGATCCAATTTACTTTGTAATAAACCAAAATATCAGTCTAATCTTGTTGCAGAACTCACAAATAACACTACATTAATTACTGGAAACCTCTCACTGAAATGAGATAAAACATCCCATAAAACTACAGAATCTAATCCTGGTCGTCTCCTACTGAGCTCCGACGATCTTCAGCCACCTGTTTAATTCAATTTTGAAGTGGATGAATTGAACCGTGAAGTGGGGAATCGCTGGGCAGACGCCAGCACTTGGAGACAGAGTGCTTGCCTTTATCAAATATTATGTTTACAAATGCATCCAAAGTAATGCCTCGCAGCATCTTCTTACATCTTCCCTGTTTATGCACAGGCTGTAGCGCTGCTTCTGTTAAGTGTATGTGTGCCTCCTATTCCCACCCTCTGTCGTATCGGGAGTGTAAAAAGCCAGGAACCCCCGAGGGCTTGGCTCTAATAGCAGGAGGAGGAGGATTAGAAAGAAACGCTGAATGAATAAAGAGGAAGTAGTCAGTCAGTTATAGGTAATCTAAACCTGTTACAGTCAGTGAGAGGCCTATTAGGATTTAGCACCGGTGGAGTGTGTGTGTGTGTGTGTGTGTTATCTATGGGAAAAGCCTGCGGATTCTGCCTGCTATAGGAGAAAATGTAGGGACAGAAGTCGGCTAATAAAAGAGTGGAACTGATAGAAAGTGTAATTGCCTTGCCCCATTTGAGGCACTACTGATGCTCTGCCTATCGGCTCAGGCTATAAAGACTTTTATCACTTGTGTTTGAACACTGTGTGTGAGTGTGTGTGAGTGATATACTGCGAGCTACTGACCTGCGATGTGGAACTATGGGGGATTATCAAGTGTCAGAGTGACATATCACTGTAACACAGAGGAGTAGGAGAGGCTGTCATGTTGAAATATGTCTCACTTTTTACTTCATAACCCGCGAGCCTCTGTATGTGTGTATATAGCATGTCTTCTCTGTGTGTGTGTGTGTGTGTGTGTGTGTGTGTGTGTGTGTGTGTGTGTGGCCTGATCCTATACATTATTCCCTCTGCTGTACCATCTAACACAACAACCCTCTGGGAGTGTTCTTGTCAATATGAGCGAGCGCGGCCCACAGAGACGTGACAGTGCATTGAGAGAATACTGATTCACGGTCAGGAAGGGCTGATGGGAGAATTAACATGCCGTCGGCCTTTTCTGCCTCTTTAATTTGCGCTTTAAATGCATATTTCTCTTCACAAATGGAACATCTAATCACATATTGCTCGTTGAAACGCAGCTTTTGAGACCAGCTATGAATTACAGCTCAGATTGATTTAGCTTGTTAGAGGATGAGTGTTAAAAAAATCCTTTGAATAGATTCCTTTGAGGAGGATAAATATCAGATTTTCTCATTAATAGAACTCTGTATAAACAACTGTAGTGACATACTTTAATGATGAAAAATTATCACTGTTACAAAACCCCCAGTACGCTAAACTTCTGAAGCAACATTTTTAGTGTCTTTGCTGTTAGCTTAGATTAAAATGTAATATTTTATTGACTAGTTGAGCAGTACATAGTTCTGGCATCCTCCAACTTTGAAAACACTACTTGCATCTCTGTTGTCTGTCTTGTTTTTAAGCTTGCCTACATTTCTTTTCTTTCTTTTTATGGCTGGGCAATATGCTTGTTCAATATCACAATATTAATAAGGATATAGTTTCCATTATTAATGTACATATGGTATATCACAATATGGAAAATATATGCAAAATGAAAAAAATCAAAATAACTGTTCCACCATTTTACATTAGGCTAAAACGTATAAAACAAAACCTTCAATACCTAGTGAGGATTTCCAATTGAAAGCTCCAGAACAGCTGCTAAATGGACCGTGTGGTGAGATTGTTTTGTCAGTTGCTATTTCCGAGGTCAAG
Organism: Sebastes fasciatus; assembly: GCF_043250625.1. Taxonomy (NCBI): domain Eukaryota; kingdom Metazoa; phylum Chordata; class Actinopteri; order Perciformes; family Sebastidae; genus Sebastes; species Sebastes fasciatus. Next base: position 20,830,381 of record NC_133801.1, read on the forward strand.
AATGAACTTTCAACCTCAACTTTGAAGCCGACATGGACCAGAAGTTCTTAAAGGGGACATATCATGCTCAATTTCAGATTCATACTTGTATTTGGGGTTTCTACTAGAACATGTTTACGTGCTTTAATGTTCAAAAAACACATTATTTTTCTCATACTGTTTGTCTGAATATACCTGTATTCACCCTCCGTCTGAAACGCTCCGTTTTAGCGCCTGTCTCTTTAAGACCCCTTCCTGAAAAAGCCCAGTCTGCTCTGATTGGCTTGCGAGAAAAATATGACGTATCTTTGCAAAGGCACCTCAAGCTGTGGGCGATATATTCTAATGAGCTTGCATGAGACATAGGAAATCTGAATGGCTTGTTGAATCACATGTTTTCTGATCTATGCAGCCCATAAAAACTGACTGGGTTGTCTTATTTCACAGTTTGTGGGTTGGCAGCATAGACTGTATAAAATATGGACGTAGTCTCCATGACTTCACCTGTAGGTTTCTGAAGAGCCGTTGTGAAGCTCAAAATGGGTGGCTCCGGCCGTCGTCATCTTGGCAGTGACGACACAGCCTAACTCCGAACTAATTAAAAAAATAGGCAAAGAGGTGGATCGCCGGTGGAGCTTCGGCGGGCCCGAGTGACAGCAGAGCAGACGGCACCTACCTGTCACTCCCACGCCATAGCCTCAATTATGCCTAACTTTTAGCCTTAATATAATTTAAACGGGTGAGTTGTACAAAAATTCACCACCCGTACAGTTGTAATGAACGGGGGGATATTAGCTAAAGAGACCAGAACCGTTTTTTGTACCAGGCTGTAAACATGTTTATTTCTGCTGGAAAGTTGGGCATTTTAACATGGGGGTCTACGGGGATTGACTCACTTTTGGAGCCAGTCTCAAGTGGCCATTTGAAGAACTGCAGTTTTTGGCATTTCTGCATTCGCTTCAATTCTCAGCACCGGAGGTTGCTGCTTGGCACTCCAGATACCCAAATGTATGTGCAAGCACTGAAAAAGTGACTATTTCATTATATGTCCCTATAAAGTGCTCAGAATTTTTTTTATATGAGCATCTACAGTTCTGTGACCATCTAGAAGAGCTACTGAACAGACCTTGTGTAACTCATTTCAATTTTGCTTAAAGTCAATAAACTATAATACTGAATTATTGACCACTGACCCAGCTGGCACGTTCTGCCGGTCCATCCAGGCGGGCAGAGGCACCGGTGACCTCCAGGAGCCTCCTCACATGTTGCTCCACGGCCGCAGGGGCTCCGATCACACTGCCTCACCGCTGGAAAGAGAAAACACTGCACATGAACTACTGGTGTGTGTAATGGGAATGAGACATTTTTGTGTGTCGCCGAGTCTGTGCGATGCCACCATGTGGACACGTGTGATCTGAACTGCAGCATTGGTATGCGGATGCTTTGGCAGCCCGTGTTTTCATTCCCTTTTCTGCTGCTCTGGTTTCTGTGCAAACAGTGATAAATACAATCATTTGCTGCACGAACATGGCTGTCACCTCGAACCTTTCCCAGAGAGGAGGGAGGGACGAGGGGATTTAAATGTAGGAAAGCATGATGGGGGAATAAGAGAAGCGATAGGGGGTAAAATAGAAATAGAAAAATGGGGCTGCCATGCCTGGTTCCACTCCTCTGAAGAGGAATTAAAAACAGATACAGAAACGTGAGGAAAAACATTTTAGGGGTTAACCATGCATGAATTCCTATTACACATAGCATATTTGTGCAGTAGTGCCATCATAACCTCTCCCATGCATGACTCTGTGGTATACATCTTTCGGTCCAGAGCTGTCTGTCTCATAACCATTTTTTCATTTACCTAACCCTGCAGAACAACCGTTTTCCATCCTCCTGACCCGACTCCAATAATAACCCAGCCAAGCTAGCAGCACTTCTCCCAGAACTACACGAAGAATTCATAACAAACACAGAAGCCTTTAATTAATATTGGTTATATATATAAATCTAAGTCTGGAAGCAGAGCTGTGTTGTGGTTATGGTCGTCATTCCCTGCAAGCCTGACAATCCTCTCACTGTGTACTCCCCAGAGAGACCCCCACAACACATACAGAGACAGAGATAGACCGCCTCTCTGACTGTTAATCAAGCCAACAACAAATAACAAGAGTGAAAATAAACGGTTGCTTTATTCCTCTGTTTGTCTGTCTCTCTGTAATAAAAGTGTTTACATGCCAGCGAGCGACCTGCAGTGCTGTTTATCCTGATCGAGGTGAAAGCAGAAGATGTGGAACGCTGCTTGTTTACACACGCAGCTCTGACAGACCATAACCTGTACGATCCAATCTCACCTGTAGCCACACACACACACACACAAGCTCAAACCTGCTGTATACACAAGTCTCATACTCACACACAGACAGACAGACCACATGATCGAGCCCAAGTCGTATTGTTGTGACAGCTCAGTTGTTACTTTGCGGACAAAAACATGTTTGACCTTCATCCACGCTTGAAAACATGGAAGTTTACAAGGTGTGAGGGCTGATGTAAAATCTAATATAGTGTCCACTGGACATCAAGATGTAGACAGATAGACAACCTTTCTTTTTCTTTTAAAATTGTATTTCTTTGTTAATTTTAATCAAATTTTATTTATTTTCTTCTTTTGCTTTTTTCTGTGTTTTGTTTTGATTTTTTTTCTCATCCTTTTAATTTTTTTTGCTTGTTTTTATCTGTTATTACTTTCTTTATTTATTCATTCTTTTTCTAATTTACAATCAATTTTACTTTTTCACTATAAAATATATAAACATTGTAGTAATTATATAAGTATGAACAACATCATATGTAAATGTAAATGTATGTTAACTCCTGCACTCCTGCCATAAAGTATAATATATGCATTAGAAAGATGTAGAAAGATCAAACTGTGTGACTCAATGCGTTTCTTTAAAAATATTTAAAATACATACAAAAATGATATATATATATATATATATACATATATATGTGTGTGTGTGTGTGTGTGTGTGTGTGCATGTGCACTCCATTTCATACTTGCTATTAAAAGTCAGTCTCAGTCTTTGCTGCTTCAATTTTGATCATTCTTTAAGTTTTAATCAAACTTGAATTAGATCATTTAGAATACAAGGATGCGCCACTATGTTTAATGATTATTTCTTTCATCCCTCCACACTGCTGTCATGATATATACTGTAAGTCTTCATCCTGCACATGTACTCTTCTAAAACCCTGTTCTTGGATAAAATGGCCAAGAGACCAGCAGAAATCTTGTTATGTAAAGTTTCTCAGATCTTTTACGCTGATCACAGAACCCGAGTTTCTTGTTTATAAGTCGGTTAAGAAATCAGGTTACCGAGAAAATACACAATGATCGGAAGATTAACGCTGAGGAATCTTTGTAAATCAGTATGCTGTGACGCACAATAAAATTTTAAATGCCATCTAAATATATATGTCGGAACTCTGTGTTCCTCTTGTGGTGTAATATCGGTTAAACTCTCCAACTTTCTTGGACCAGACTGCAAACCACAATATCATTTTTGTGGCTGAGAATTGCTTTGTCTTTTATGAGCAGCTGGTGTTACTGGTAGCAGCGTCTTTGCGTCTTTGTAATGGCAAGAGTTAGACACTCTAGCAGTGCATATTTTTAGGAGAAGCATCAGGCTACTGTACAGCAAACTAATGTCACCACAACTTATGAAGACAAACGCCAACAACAACATGTCATTTGTGTTCTAAACACACAGTGTGTATTGTTTTAATGTTTAGCAGTGGTCTCAGTTTACTCACAGACCAAACAAAATCCGATTACATTACACTCATCCGGCAGACGCTTTGGCCCCAAAACAACTTTTGATTTTTTTCCCATGAAGACACATCATGAGGGAACCGGATGTCAAAATTCTCACATGTTGGATTAAAGTCTGATATTCACTTGTCTGCCTGTGTGTGATGGTTTGACACTATAGGGAAGAAGACTAATGTGCAATCGATACACGCTAGTCTTGCAACTTTTGTTCCTAGCCTACCTGTACAGTTATCAGCATCTGCGTTGTGTTTCAGATCTAAGTTCTGTTTTTCATTACATCAGGAGCAATTTGGGTTTCAGTATTTTCCTCGTTTTACTCAAAACTTTAACATGTGGATGGGAGAACCCATTCTTACAACTGAGCTACAGCCATACCTGTCTGATCAGGTGCTTTGTGAATTCTAATCCACCTCATCTTGATCAACGTCTGGATGCAGGACACGGTATTCTGAACGAGGCCTACGAGAGTAAAACACTAGACAATGAACCCTTGATTCACTGCCATTAAAATAACACACTTAACTCACAGTTTCACACCTCTGATTACAGTAAATCATTAGAGTTGACTAAAGATGCTCCACCTCACCTTTTCTTGGCAATGTTAATACTCTACATGCACACACACACATCAGACACAGGGCGAGACAAACCACTGATTGCTGTTTGTGTTCAGGCTAATTTAGCTTCCTCCGTTGGATTGATTAGAGTCACTCACTGGCTTTCATCCAATAACTACCAATCACAGACAAACTCACACGGCCCAGCCCCTCCGCTCAGAGTTGTGTGTCTGTGTGTGTGTGTGTGTGTAGCATTAGCAATCACCATCAGCGCAGGTGAGTCCAGTCCAGCTGTTGGTACATGTGCAGCTGAAGCCCGTCGGGTCTTCCACACATGTGGCTCCGTTCATACACGGGGATGACAAACACGCATGCTCCACTGACGAGAGGAGGAAAAGAAATGGGACAGATGACAATGAGAAAAGAGGATGACCATTTAAAGGCCCTGCACACTCGCACAGGTACTTACAGTTAATATTGTAGCGTCAGTCTATAATGAAAATTTAAAGGTGGTGCAGGACGCTTTGTCTAAAAATGAAGACAAATTCCTATAATCACCATAGAGGTTCTTTCTTTCTTTCCTTGTGTGTTTTCAGAAGCAAAAACATTTGATTCAACTTTGAAAAAATATGAATATTTGTATATAACATAGTAAAACATGTTGGCATGACATTTATGTTATGGCAAATATCTGTATGGTGTGAAGTCAGCTGAAGAAGGAAGCAATGTTCAGGTACAGATGTTTGCTTATTTGCGTCTATTTAGTTATTTTTACATTAGTTATTTTCTTTGTTGTATATATTGATGCATTCGTAATTTTCAAGTTCAATTTGACCTTAACTTTTGCTCCCTGTGTCACATAATAGTATCCCTTTTTTTGTCTGAGCATCTCTTTCATTAGTAGACAAACAACCTGGATTTCATTTCAGATTTGTTATCTGCTGTATCCACATACAGTATTTGAATAATCTTTGTTTTTTTCATTGGTCCAGTGGCTGTATGGTGAAGCTACACTCACCGATGTCACAGTTGCGTCCTCTGAAACCTTCCTGGCACTCACAGTGGTACTCATTTGGCTCTGTGTTGGTGCAGGTCCCACTGTTCTTACAGGGCAGGTGGGTGCCACAGTAGTTCAGATCTGAAACCATAAAATAAATATGATTAAAGTATGCTCTTATATTTTATATTCACAGCACAAAACAGCAGTGAAATAAAGTATTAAAGGAAAAAAAGATAAAGGAATGAGGATGCAGATGGATCCAGGATCACTTCAGTTTGACTTTCAGCGCAGCACACACACACACAAACACACACACAAACACATACACACACACACACACACACACACACACGCAAACACACACATACACACACACACACAAACTGCACAGAGGCTGAAGTGTATCCAGGTCGGCTCAGTGTGCTGACTGTGCAGGCCAGTAGCTGCAGGGCCTGTTGTCTCCAGTGTTCAGGCTGATTAAAGCTTTCTCTAATGATCTCCTCCGTGCCCAGAGTCTCTTTGTCTCACCACAGCTCTTTACACAGAAACAGCTTAGGACCCCACCTAGCTAAGAGCCCAGCCCCGCTCACATTCACCTTACCCAAGGCTATCGCCTTTCCTCTGGACAATACACCGTCCCCTGGGCTCCCGGATCCCAGTTCCCACACAGAGGAGGGATAATGTTGGAGGAACTTTGCTACAGTGTGGTGGGAAAAGTCAAAGCATGGAGGGTGAAGCCCTGAATGAGCTGTGTCTTATCTCATACGGGGGATCAGCACGCCATGCATGGGAAGGCGTGTGAAGAACCACGCCTGGCAAACTAATATACTGAACACACAATGATTCTCTCTCTTGACCAACATACAATACACGGCATACCGCTTTCATCTTTACGCGGATGACACAGTTCTGTACTTATTGAGTTACACTGTTTCTATTACATGCTAACAGTTAAATAAAAATCTGAGGAAAAACGTATGTCGTTGTCAGATAGTCAACTGGCTTTTTTCACTCATCTTGATTGATCATGTTACATCTGGGCCTTCTTCCATTCTTACTTCAACTCGTCACATATCTGACCTTTGTCACACAGCAGTCCTCCCCAGTTGACATCGCACAAACACTCCCAGGGCTCGCCGCAGCCTCCGTACACACAGCCGGGGAACGTCACACACTGGTCACACAGAGGGCCCTTCCAGCCATAATGACACCTGAAGAGGATGAGCAAACAGACGTTATCACCTTCATAGGATCGATGTTAACAGTCCTGAACAAGTTCCATTAGTCACTTTATGTGCATACATGTACAACTGCTAAAGGGAGAGATGCTTTTCTTTTTTATTGAATGTTGTGGAACTTGATTTCTTTAAAAGGCGACTTCACCTGTTGATGCTTTGGGAGTGTTCACTTATATTACTTGTTTCACTAACAGTAAATTGCTCTGGGTAGGTTTCTGCTGCAGCAGAACTAGACTGGAAAAATGTGTATACTTACAGCTGATACATAATTTCCTACTACTGCAGAATTTCAAGCACATGGGATTCACCTCCAGACATCTAATCCAGGCTAAAGTTAAAAACCATATGATGTGAATATTGCACTTTGGCTACACCAGAAAGAAAGGGTGTCATCTGTGAATGACTGGAGGAGGAGAGTGTTAAGAAAAGGTTCGGGAAATTACTGCAGGCTTCACCACACTCTAGTGAACGGCTAAATTGAATCTACCTCACAATGTAACTTTGTACATCGTGGCATTGATTTTGAAATTGCATATCGTTCGGCCCTTGTGTCTGCTACGTTAGTGCCTACGGTGGAAATTACTGCATTTTCTTATACATTCCTCAGACTTACTTGCATTCTCCTGGTGCAGTACAGGAGCCGTGGACCTGATGACACCCCTGCTTGCACACCGCTGTGAACAAAACACACACACACACACACATAAAGAGATCTATTAGAGACTAGAAAGCAGTAACTATGAAACGGAAGTGACATTCAGTTGAGTTACTGGATATTAAAACCTCCAGTATACACTGAATACATCAGAATCACTGCCAGTCAACACAAAATAACCCCAGATATGCAAAGCACACACTTAATTGTGCAACATAACGTAAAGTAGATGATGCATGTCACCTTGACGAAATCTCAATATTTCCTCGATATTTGATTGTGAGAATATTTACTTGAACAGTTTAGCTACTCAAAGTTTCCAGTTGGAGAACCCAAGACTGAAAACGCCCTGAACTTCATCATGGTCAGTGACCTGCAGGGGGTAACGGAGGGGAACCTGGCTAATCTTCCCAGACTTCCTGCTTCTCTACAGTCCAATCAGCGACCTGCTGAGGAGGAAGTCAGATTTAGTGAGACACGGGCGGGACGGGCAAGGCTGCAGGATGTCAGTAAACTAGCCGCGTGTCCTTCAGGGTTCCCATGGTTTCCACTCTGGTTTCCTCCATTCGCTTTTACCATCGCAACACGATGGCAGCACTCCGAGGTCACGCAGCGAGGTCATCCAGCTGATGATTCACAGACAGACGAGAGAATAATCCCCCATACACACACACACACACACACTGTCCACTGAAGCTAACTGACGCGTATTTACTGTACAGCAGCGTGTCAGTATTGTCATTAACAGTTGATGTGTGTACTTATGTGTGATCATTATACTGTCTTTGTGAGAGCCGTTTTGGAAACTGTACATGCATGTGTTTTTCTGACTCCAAAACAACACATCTAGCAAATTAAAGCTGATGCCACTGGTTCCAGGGTCAAGTTTATTCTAACAGCCGTTAATCACAATAACAGTTTTAAAAGGTGCCAGAGGCCAACATCAGAAAGGAAAACAAGGACACCCTCATGGAAAAACCTTTTAAGAAACCTTGGAAAGGATCACTACGGAGGAAACCCCCTCCAGGGATAGTGGGAAAATAAATGGAAAGCAAAAACATTTTTCTATTTTTTCTCACCAGTGGCCTCAAGCCATCATGAGGAAAATATTTTCCCAAATATATACAGTATATGTAGCACTTTGGATGACACTCAGTAAGCAGGCAAAACCTGTTAAGCTTTGTCATATAAATGACTGAGCAGGAACTTCACACACACTTTGGATTGTGGAGCAGTTAACTTTTCACGATCATGTCTCCGTCATATATGAACACCTTTAAATCCCCTCAATTATTAATTTGACTACATAATGGCTTTATTTTTACACTTATTTACCTACCTATTTTCATTTCAGTATGTTTAATTGTATTGTAAATTTCTCTGTTAAGTACTTTGGGCAACATTTGTTGTTTTTTCAATGTGCTATATTAATATATTATTCACTTTATATTACAGCGTGTTATGCTGTTTTGTTTTACAAATTTGAATTTAATTTCCCACCATTCCAGGCAGATATTGGTCTCCATTCATTTCTGTATGGTATGGTAAAGTTAATTAGCAGACTACTGAAACTTGCTTGAGTTGTAAAATCCATCACAGTAAACATCAAGTCAGATAACCATTGCACTACCATGCAACAATAATTGTAATGCAGATTTGGTGTTAAAGGAATAGTTCGACATTTTGGGACATGCACTTGGCTTTCTTGTCCAGAGTTAGATGAGAAAATTGAAACCACTTCCATGTCTGCGTAAAGACAGGAAACAGAGGGAAACAGCTAGCCTGGCTCCGTCCAAAGGCAACAAAATCCACCTACCAGCACCTCTAAAGCTCACTAAAATTAACATGTTATATCTTGTTTCTTTATTTTGGACATAGACTGAAGTGTAAAAACAACTTGTTGTGGTTTTATGGGGGTTATACAGGACATATGGTGTCATGAACTCCAACACACCACAGATTAAAGTTTCCCTTCTCACCTCCTTTACACTCTGGCCCCGTCCAGCCCTCCATGCAGACCTTGGAGCCGCTGGGGTCGCAGTTGAAGTGACCGAAGAAGTCATCGCGGGCCCTGCAGAACTTGTTGCAGAAAGGTCCGTAGTAGTTTGAATCGCAGCGGAAGCGAACCCGGTAATCCAGAGTGAGAGGTCGTCCGTGGTGCTGGTACGTCTGCCACCGTTCACCAGGGTTCAACATGGAGGAGAGGAGGACTCGCTCGATCAACTGACCTGAAGGAGGAAGGAAGAAGCAAAAGACTTTCTCAGACTTTTAAGATTAAGATTAGAACACATGATCCACCATTATTTCATTATTTTGAGAGAGAAGAAATGCTTAAACCTGCAGCAGAGCAAGCTGTAAACACAACACTGACATTATACAGTTGTTATGGTGAACCTGTTATTTACACATTCAACACTTATGGAGCAACATTAGCATTCATTTGGAGTGGAATTTCTGGCCACCTGGCAAATGTAAACCCATGAATCACTCTTCTTTTAGCTCTGTTTTGGTCAACAACTCCTGAGGGAAATATCTGTCTCTCTAGCTGCTAAATGCTCCACTATCATCACCAGCTAACTCTGTCTGTTTAGGGTAGGTATTTAAAGCTTTTTCACTGAAAACAGCTGCCTACTGCAGGAAACAACACTGATGAGCGTGTTGAGACTGAACCAAAATAGTAAAGTTGACCGCCATAAGACCAAAACAACAAACTGAAAGATGCTAAAATCCCCAAACTGAGAAGAACGGCAGAGTCAGATTCTCTGCGGGTTTGTCACCCCTTTAACATTACATATAGTGCAACTTTAAACTTCTCTACAACTTGGCATTCACCGCTCTTTTAAGCAAATAATTGGATTACATGACAGTCAAATGTCTGGGTTTTCAAAGGGTTTGTATCTCATCCACACAACAATGTGAACCTGGCATTTTGTGTTTTTGAATAGATGTGTTTTCAGCAACTTTGCCGAGGACAGTTCAAAAAGAAAAATAAGCTGCATTTTGGAATGTATCCGTGTTATGGTCTAGGTGAGTGACAGTGAGGATACAGGGAGCGAACTGAGACCAGAATGAATACCGATGCAGACAAGGGGCAGACTATAGAACCAGAGAAAAGGGGTCAGGGTCTGCGGAGGGCAGCCTGAACACCAGAGAAGACCAGATGAGGCCCGGGGCAGCGCTGGGGCAGCGGCTGCTGCTCCTGACCCCCAGAGGGGATTTCCCAGAGGCGCTGTCATCCCCAACTCAGTAATAATCTCCTCTGACAGGGTATTAACACACACAAAGCACTGAGAAGATTCATGTGCGTGGGTATATCTGTGTGTCTCAATGTATGTAGGTGTGTATTTAAGAGATTGGGGTGAGGATAACGGGAAAGATTGTGTGATAATAACGCAGAAAAGGAAGCTTTGTTGGAAGAAAGTCAGCGATGGAGAGAGGGAGGGTGTACAGTGTGTGTGCGCGCGTGTGTGTGTGTGTGTGTGTGTGTGTGTGTGTGTGTGTGTGTGTGTGTGTGTGTGTGTGTGTGTAACAGACAGAGGCTAACAGAGCCAAAGAGGAAGGGAGGCAGCTATTAACGCACAAACATAGCAAACCGCCTGATGGAGAGATGAGATCACTGTGGTTTGACACAAAGGAATGAAAACAGGGGCACATATTGGCCGGTGTGTGCGTGTGTTTGTCCATGTGTGTGTGTGTGTGTGTGTGTGTGTGTGTGTGCGCATGAGTGTGTGTTTAAGAGAGTAAAAGAGGGATGGGAACAGAGCGGACGCTGAGCGCCCTGTTAGCTCAGCCGTTGCACAGTTCCACCAACGGACTGGTCAGTTTTCCAAACACTCATTACGCTACTGCAGGGCTTTGTGGGTTTTTCATTATTTTATGACTCTGGCATGTCAAAGGGCTAATTTCACATTCACCATCATTTCACTGCCAGAAAATAAGAAGGAAAGAGGGAGAAAAAATGACCACATTATCAGCCGGCACAGCAGGGAAGGTGTACAACAGAGTGTGATTTCCTGCCTAATGTGATGGCACAGTAACAAGTGAGCACAAGTAGAGAGAAAGATGGCGAAAACAAGAGAGAGAGAGAAGCTCAAATATTAGATGGCAAAAACCAGCAGCAACAAGAAGTGACACATTGCAGTAAAGCTAACAGAATATATGCAGCGGACACACGGGGATTGTGTCTGCAGGTAGCAAGAACACTTAAATCACTCTCTCTGGCCTCTGGTGATTGTCCCCCACCGCCTGCTGCTAGCTGTGAAGTGCCTGCCCTTGGCAGTGGCTGAGAAAACACTGCAGGAGAGAAAACGCCTCCTTTTGACTCGCTATTCCACATCACCTGAACCGACAAATCAATACACCAGAACTACTGAAGTCAATAGAGCAGCTGGATGGTGCTTCTCCTCTATATTTGATTATGCGAGTAATTCTCAGAGCAGTCTTGTTTGTGATTCTAGTCTTTTAGGATCTCCCAATGAAATGATCCTCATCTGGATAAAAGTACTAAGTCTGAACATGTGTCTTGAATTTTATAGACAAGCTTGTCTCGATTATGATGCTTCTAATATTGAATTTCACTTTCTCTCCAGCGGGGGTGGCAATTTTGTGGCTCTTGGTGCTACATCAATACAGCTGAATCTTGGGCGAACACAGCAGCAGATCTGCACTTAAAATGACCCTGTAAATACTTATGTGAACAGAAGGAAGAACAGAGAGAAAATTAAACTGCTTCTATTTTAAGATAATTCTGGTTTATTAGCAAATGTAAAAGTACTCTGTGTGGAGTTTGACAACTGGCAAAGCTAGGGAGCAATGATTTTATCTTGTGCACACAGCCTGTTTTCACTCAGTCGTCAAAAACGACAGCTTGGTTCAGCGGCCCTGCGCGTCAAACTATGATGCTCTAAGTGGCCGTAGTTATGGCGGGAGTAAATGTAGCAATATGCCAACAAACGCGAAAATGTGAATGGCCCTCCTTAGAGCCAGCTGGAGGAGAGCCAGTGCGTAGAATGTGTGTACGTGGGAAGTGAGTGGTGATGCAAGAGAGAAAGAGCGACGGCGACAGGAGCGAGTAACGTTATCTACTCCAGCCCAGGCAGGAAAATTTAACACAGTTTGGTTTGTCCGTTCTGGGTTACTGTTGAAACATGGCGGTGCAACATGGTGGACTCTGTGAAGAGGACCCGCTCCCCATGTAGATATAAACGGCTCATTCTAAACTAACGAAAACACAACAATTATTATTATCAGGTGATTATACACTAAAGAAAACATACTTATTAATATCATATTCCATTTCTGCCAATAGATCCCCTTAATTGTTACACACTGGTCCTTGAAAACTTAACATGGTACCTTTAAATGCCGAGATCTGGGGACGTGATGACATCACTGAAAAGAAGTCAGACGGGGCGAGAAACACAAGAGATCAGGCGATCAGACAGTTTAAATCAAACCTCCAGGGGCCTATTTCTCCACATCTGCCGCATGCAAGCTGAGATTTGCAACATGAAATAATTTCCTCTTGCACATTTTGACATATACACTAACACGTTCATCACTTTCTCACATGTTTTAGTTACCATTTATATCAACGAGGGTATAGGCTAAATAACAGAAACTCCTCTCTGTTTAATGCAATACAGTTCAACAGCACCACAAAACTACATCCTCCATAATGATCATAAAGTTGAATCAACACTTTTCTAAAACAGTTTCAACAAAAACAGAACATTACATCTTTCCTTTAGGTAGGTTTTATTGCAGGACTGTTGTATTAGACTGCATTAACCTCTAGGTGTACCTAATAAACTAGCAACTAACGGTAAATGCAAATCACATCTCTTTTGTAAAGTGGGTTCCAGGTTAGACAAACTTTTATGCAAGAGAGAGTGAAAGTGATTTAATCGACCGACATTATGGTTCAACGTACAGTGACACACTTACTGTAGCTTTGCGTATGCAGTTTTCTTGTGCAATGAGGGATTACTAATAACATTTCAGGTGCGCTCACTTGCGGTTTTACTTCCAAATAAAGGGGTTTAGATAATCTGGCTCACCTGTTAACAGAAATAAGACCAAAATAGTAATAAACTGGAATTATCCTTTAATATAAAGGTACGCTCCTGCACATTAACACCAGCTACATGTTATTGAAACAAAACTCAGTGAAGGTCATGCTGTCGGTGCTCAAAGGACATCATATTTCCTCTTTACTGTTTCAGAAGATATAGTCGTGCTCGGTAATCCTTTCTGATTAGCAGCAGGGCCCGATAAATCCAGTCAGACTGCTACAGGACGGTCGTGTTTGGGCTGAGCTAAGCTGCCCGCCTAGTGAACGGCTTTAGACCAAATGTAAAGGCTGTCAGGAGCTCAGGTGGAAACGACTGATAATGCAAACAAGATGTAAGAGCGGCGCTGGAGGGCAGAGGGAAGGAGAGATGGAAGAGGACAGGAGAGACGAACACAGAGAAGGAGAAGGATGGTTCCCAGTTTCTCATTATCTCAGCCATCTTTTGGATATACGACTGGCTGAGAAGCAGGTAGAGGACGGTGGGATGAAAGAGAGGACTGTGGTATGACAGGAATGAGGAAGGCATAGGAACATCTGTCTCCATGTCTGTGTGCGTGTGTTGTGCTTTTTATAGCATGCAGCTCACATACCCTGTCATGGAGCTTTTCCTGATTATGAGGAGAAACAACAAGGAGACGAGCAGGAAATTAAAGGGTCTGGATAAAAGGCTTTATAGGATTTTTTTTCACATTGTTTCACCATGTTGAACCACATATCGGCTTCTCGTAAACAAGTGCACGTGAATTGTTGGCCTTGATGGAGATGATGCTTGGTTGAAAACTAAACTTATAGATAAGATAGATATGGGGGGAAATACTGCCATAAAAAAAGCCAAAACATAGTTAAAGCTAATTTACCAGCTTTTTTTATCCTGTTTCCCATTTTTCAAAAAAATATTTTGATGCTCCAACATCTTAGTTATTGAGTTTGGTATAGCTTTCCACACTAATAATACAGTGGCCAAATACAATCATAACGGAGAAAAGAGCAGACATCAATGTATTATCTGCCTGATTTACCTCGTTTTACCTCATTACCTTCATTTGCCCAGTAACCTACAGCTCATCTGGCACAAGTGCTTGTCTCTTTGTACCACAAGGGAGACCGGTTAAAGCTCTCGTGCGTAACCGCATTCACACAGCTTGGATGACAGCTCATTTCGGTTAATGTAGCAAAATGCAAAGTAGCTGAGATAACAGACTAGTTGTAATGAAGGTATAAATGCCAAATGTAGCCATTTATTTGTTAAAAAGGTTAAAAGTAGATTACTGGCCCATAAAATACTTGAGTAAAAAGTAAAAGTACAGGTTTCTTTTTAAAAAAGGAACGTGAGAAGTTTCAGTTCCCAAATAAAAAAACGACTTCTTTTACTCATTACTTGTAAGTTAATGAGTTAGGCTACTACCCACACCTGAAGTTAACTTAGATTAAATGACCAAATATACATTTTGACATATTGGTCAAAATTGAGTTATGGCTAGAATCTGACTTTTTTTTAACATTTGTTTAGAAATGCATATTTAAAAAAACAACAGCGGATAATCATCCAGAACAAGCATGAAATTAAGGTTTTACAACTCAGCTGTTATAAACTTTGGCTAAGTAGCCTTCGAACTTCAAAACAAGCAGAATGTGTCTGAGCAGGAGACTCATTATCCTTGTCTGTTGGAAAATGTCAAGCTTATTATTCCTTTATAGAGTCTCCCTTTCTTTTACCCTTACACGTGGATAGAAAGGCATACACACACACACACACACACACACACACACACACACACTGCAGCTTCACCTGATTCTGATGTGTCGTTGTCGTAGTCCAGAGCCTCCAACACCAGAGAGAAGGACTTCTGTGAAGAAAACACACAGAAAACTGTTGAACACAAATACCTATTTTTGAGTTTTATATTGCATTAAACAACAAAAATCAATTCTGTTGTTTTTGTTGATGGAGGCCGAAGAGAAGTCTTAAACCCAAAGATAAACTGTGTTTTTGACCTGTACATGGATGAGGCGTTTTCTGATTAACTGAAGTCCCTGGTTGCAAATATCAATGTGCTACTGTAGAATATGAATGTAGATTACTGATACTGATATTTGGTCGCCTAGGGCATATACTGTTAGTGGGTTAAAACTGGCAGGTTTACTGTGTGGCGCAGAGTATTCTTTTTACTTTTAAGTGTTAAAAAATGTATATGAACCCTGTAATTGAATCCTGTATACATAATGCATAGTGACCTTTATACATAATGCAATAGGGGAATTTAAATAAAGCATTGACATCATTAGTGGAAGAAGTATAGAGCTCTTTTACTTGAGTAAAAGTAGAAATCCCACTCTATATAAATACTCCATTACAAGTAAAAGGCCTACATTCAATATTATTCTTACATAAAAGTGCACAAGTATTAGCAGCAAAAAGTAAAGGGAATCACTATATGCAAAATTGCACCATTCAGAGTGTTATTGTTATCTTATTTGTACAGATGCATTAACATGTGAGCAGCATTTGAATGTTGTCAACATAAACAGCAGGTTCATCTGTACAAAATGGATCATATTTTACAAACTGATAATCATACTATCTTGATCTGAAGGATAATAACTACAGTATAGCAGTGAAACAAATATAGTGTAGTAGAAGTATACAGTGGCATAAAATGGGAATAGTAAAGTACAAGTATACCCAAACTGTACTCAAGTGCAGTACTTGTTTGTGTGTGTTTAGGTCGTTGCCCTAAAGCATTGAAATGAAAAGCAGAAGTGATTCACTGCCTGAACAAGCCGAGGCTGCAGCTGAGTGCTGATTCAAGTAAACCTCAACCTGCAGTCATGCGGAGAGAGACGGACCGTTACATCAATGCTGTAAGGGAGGACATCCAAAAAACTCCTGTTCAATTTAGAGAACACACTCTTGGAGCAGGTATGATGCTTTATTGTGCCCTTTTTTACTGCTGCATGCAGGTTAATCCTGCCTGTATAACATACAGTCTATATGAGTATATATATATATTTTATTAAAATTCATAGCCTTACATAGAGATAAAGTCAGCCAATATAAAGTCATCCTGCAGTACACAAGCAGAGGACTCAGGCATACGCTGGACATCTTCAAATGATGACTTTGAGCTTCCAGAGATATCACACTCTGGAGAGATAACAGAGGACAGGTGTTTTTTTCTTCTGCCGCTCTCTTTTCTCATGCATTTGTTCATCTTATAGACCAGAAATGAATAATTCAGACCAACACTTTATCCTACATCTCTCCATCTCCATCCACCCATTCCTCCTTCTGTGAAACGCACCGGTGCCTGTCATGCAAATCGCTCTGCCGTGTGCATTGTGGGTAAGGTTTCTCCTAAAGGGCTACATGGATGTGTAGTCACGTCTTTGCGGAGAGAGCGTTATACTGCCAGAGGGGGGATGAGTGGGAGGAGAGGAGGTTGAGGGAGGGAGATAGATACTGTAGGTGCACAGGAGGTGAGTGAGGGATTTGGAGGGAGGTAAAGGGCAGGAGGTCGGCAGCAACGCTACTGTTAGCTAGAGGCGAAAAAGAGGCGACACGCCAGGAGGAGAGGAGAAGATGAAGGGTTGCAGTGAAGGTGCAAAATGTTAAGGGAGAGAAAATTGGTGGTGCGGAATCCACTGAGTCAGGGATTTGCTTCAAGTGGAGGTACATCCAGTATATCTGTACTGCAACAGACGAGGAGATGGGAGGAGAAGATATTGTACCGAAGGAGAAAAGGAGGTAGAAAGGATAATTATGTAGCACGTATGTAAAGAAAAAGGGCAAAGAAAGGTAGAGGTGAAATGCAACTGTGGCAGCTGTGGTGGAATAACGATTCGCGGGACTCCTGGAGTTTGTCAGATATGTGATGGAGAACAAAGAGGTCAGTGGGAGGTGAAACAAAAGGATGGTGAGATAAAAGAGAGAGCTCACAAGAAAAGAGAGGTGATAAGATAAGAAAAAAGATAGAAGGGGAAGTGGAAGAACACCAACACACACACACACACACACACGCACACACGCACACACACACACACACACACACACACACACGCACGCACGCACACACGCACGCACACACGCACGCACACACGCACACGCACACACGCACACACGCGCGCACGCGCGCACGCGCACACACGCACACACGCACACACGCACACACACACACACACACACACACACACACACACACACACACACACACACACACACACAGAGAGAAGTCATGGCACTAATGAGATGTGCTGCTGGTTGCAGAGGGCTCGCAGACGGTTCATTAAGGCCGGCAGATAGCAGGTACCCCACAGACGGACCAGCTGGAGTCATTAAGCTTCGGCTTAAAACTCTCACCTGAAGTAATGTTCAGTATTCATGCTTTACATCTTTAGACCGTGAGATCCTGCAGTCTGTTATAATCACATTAGTTCTATACAGAATCAGAGGTTTAAGAAGTATTCAGTATGTATCAGAAGAAAAGTACTTGTTCTGCAGGAAAATAGTCCCTGTGTATACTTTTATCAGGTTTTTAATACTAATGCAAAAATAGTAGTATTTTATGGCTGTAGCTGTTAGAGATGGAGCTAGTTATTTATATTTATACAGTCAGGTATTTAAGTCCAGTGGGTCCCTCCACTGGGTCAAAAGATAAATCTGAGGGGTCGTGAGATGAATAATGGGGAAGGAAAGACGAAAAATCGAAATTATAATGCACAAATTTGTATTAATTTTCAGATTTTGTCTTTTCTTTTTTGGAAATATTGTATAATTTGACCTCTTTGGGCATCAAAAAATTATTAAAATAAAACAATCAGAATTTTTTTAAAAGGGGAACGTCTCTTTGGTAGAACTGATAACAACTCTTATTACACGGCTTTGTTGAATACTCGATTCTGATTGGTCAATCGTGACTTTCTGTGATGTCTTTATAGCAGGCCGTTACTATGTATAACAAAACGTTGCTATGGACATACTGTAGTTCTGATGTTGGACTCTGGAGGACCATTTTTGTGTCAAATTATTGATTTCTTATGTAAGTAGCCGTGTAATAAGCGGGATAATGTGCTCGCGGGTTCTTGTTGTGAAATAAACAATACACTGATTTAATCTTAAAAAGAGTAGCATTTTGCACAAGGTCAGTCTCACGGTGGACAGTTCAAAAATAAAAGGATCAAAATCGATACAGCAGAACCAGAGATGTCGTCTTTTGTTATCCACACCCTCTTCTTCCTTGTCAAAGCCCGGCTGGTGCCTACATTAACCACAATGCAACTCGAACAGAGATGAGGCGCGGTCTTCAGCTCAACACTGCTTGTAAAAATGCTGCTTGAGTTGGAATATTTTTTGGGATCTGACTGCTTATGATGAACTGTCCACTAGAATAAAATGCACACGCAGCATTACCTCACTGTTGGCCAGCTCACAGACCTCTTAGCCTTATCATCTCTCCAATCGCCCTCCCTCTTCCTTCCATCCACCACATGCGCCTCTCCCTCTTTCGGCCCGCTCCCTCTGCCAACTGTTACGGCAGGTTAAGACCTGTGGGAAGTCCAGAGTCTTTTCTTTTCTTTTGTTCTCTCTCACTCAGCCCCCGCTAACACCATCACCTCTGCACCCACACGGGTCCACACGGCCAGGTAAGTTATGATATTGTCATCGATACAGGAAGGGCGTATCTACGGTAAGCCCTGTTGCTAAGGTTGGGGATCCTGTATGGCGGCACGGAGGGATCAAGCTAACCATGGTTACCGGGTTAAAATCACAATAACTGATAAGACTCGGAATATGTGTCTATAAAGATTAAGAGAATCACCCACAATAAACGCTTCCAGACAACCTTTCCAAAACACACTCACACGGACACCACAGCAATTTGTTTTGCAATCACAAAGTGTGTGACGTCACGTCAGAGAGACCAGAGAGACCATTAGAGGCCAGGCGAAGGCAAAGTGAACGTGCACAGAGAGGAAAACCAAACGGTAAACATCTCAAAGAAGAAGCTGATAAGATCACAGTCAACGACAAAGTGGTATTTTTACCTCGCTCTGACTCGAACAACGTCTCTGTGTTATTTTGTGCCATTTGTGGAGGTAATGGCCAGAGTGATGACAGCGGGGAAGTGACATAATTGGAAACTGTGTGTGTGTATGTGTGTGTGTACTCTATGCATGTGTGTGTGAGATCATTATAGAGGAGATGGAGGATTGGCCTGGCAGAGGGCAGTGATAAATGTATTATCATGTCTTCTTTCACAGATCAGAGCTAAAATGTTTTTCTTTTCCTGAAATAAGTACGATTTGAAATTCACAATAAAAAAATGTGCGACTTGTGGCCGTCAAATTAAAACGAGAAACCTTTGAACACTGAGCACGAATGACTGTCTATTGTCACAAAAGTCCAAATCTCCACTTGTTCGTACATCTTTTCCAGCCAGCCTCAGCTGTACTTTGAGCTTAACAGAGCATGCTAAATGTTAATGCTTATTAAAGTTACTAATTAAGCCTCATTAGATCACTTCTGACTTTAGCAGAGGAAAAAGATGAGACCGTTGGGAATATCAACATTTTCCTCAGACATATTATAAAATTATGAAGAAAAACAATATACGACTAAAATTACAATATATTAACTTATTATGCACCGAAAAATGGAATAAGCCTTTAAATTGTCATAATGGCCAGCAGGTGTGAGGCTGAGCAGTGAGACTGTTTCCCAATGCTGAAAATATGTCTCTTCATATGTCCCTTGATGTGTGAATTGACTGCAATTTTATCAACATGATACTTCTTAACAAAACTGCTTCCTATTAGTTTCTTACATTTTACACATATCTCTCTATATTGACATGTGAACCACAGCTAGACAAACGTCTTTGTGCATTTGACTTTCATGTTTGCTTAATGAACATCACACGTTTTTCTTTTCCTCGCTGTCCCTCTTTTTTCATTAAATATCGTTCTACTCTCTGATCTAAATCTTACCAACGTGAATCATGATAGCCTCGCTAGCATCAGATCCCTCTTGTTTCTTTATTGTCCCCAAACGAATATGATTTAAAGACCATTTTCACAGCAGCCATTTAGACTTGCCGTAGCAGGAGAAGCACAGGTGGAACTAATAACATTACCGATGTGCTCTGCTCCAGTAATTAATGCAATGCAGACACTTATAATTAGTTAATTAGTTACACCTGTGTTTGACAAATCAAAGCGTCTGCTGTGGAAAAGTGTTCAACTTGATTTTCACTCACTGACAAGATGGAAAGAGGACACTGGATTCAACTCTGGTACATTTATTGCTGCATCTTCGCTTGTTTAATTATCTAATGGGGAAATAAATAGTCTAGTATACTTCCTGTTTAAATGCTGCACAGTCTCTCAAAACTGTTTATGTAACTGTATTTCAATATGTTTCCTTAACATAGTGTAATCTTTTAAATCTGTCCAAACATGAATTTGTACACAAATTATGAGATAATCAGACTAGTAATCAGTTACATGTAACAGCTTTGTGCTGAGAAGAACACGACTGTAGCCGAAAGTATATTTTTATGTGGATATTTGATTCCTCTATACAACCGAGGAATGCACTTCTTGTCTGCTTCCTTTTCTCTCCATCTAAACTGTTTCCACTCAGCACGCTCCTGTACAGAAACAACTAAATCAGATATCACTCTTGATTGTTGCCAGTCATGACATGTGCAGCTGGTCTGAGCCTGGCATGGCCGGAGAGAACAGGGGTTTCCCAAAAAAACAAGACATCAAACATCAAAACAAGAGAGCTGATGATGAATCGTCCTTCCCTTCGGGCTGTAGGCTGTCTGGTCGTCTGGCGCTGTCCCTTCGCCTCCGGCCTCACATCAGTCTAACAGCGGTAAAGCTCTGGATTAGAGCGATCTCTGCTAATTCAAACCACCGTGCAGACATTTGTGATGGCATGTCAAATTCTATTTAATGAAGGTTTACAGAAATCAACCTTATTTTCCATCCTCCAAACTCCTACCACTGCCTCAGTCACTGCTCCAGTTTCTCAGCCAGACCCCTTACTCTTTATCCCTCCCTCCCTCCCCCCATCGGTGCCCCTCTCTCTCTCTCCCACTGCCATCCCTCCCTCCATCTCTCCCTCTCTCTCTCAGACATGGGCAGGGTAGGATATCCCGACAAAGCCAGGCTGTACAAACACAGCTCTACGACAGGAAGAACTCCCATCCCTGAGAGAGGAATTTCCCCTCAGAGCTCACACACTAATGCACACACACACACACACACACACACACACACACACACACACACACACACACACACACACACACACACAGATACACACCCTTACACACACGACCAGACACACGCACACAACCAGACACACAGACAAGCATCCAATATTACCCGGGTAGATTGTGTCATTTGTCATTTTAGACAACAGGATTTGGTGCTTTAATCATTTAACAATAGCTACCACCTATGGAGCCCCGAAACGGACTGGGTAACACTTTATTTTATTGGTCTGTAGTTTTCCTGTTTCCTGGAAAGTAAATTATAATTTGGTACAAACTATAAGGAAAATAAAGACTGTTGCGTTATTTCAGTTTCTTGTGTTGAATTTAATATTAGCTGTTGATTTCCAGAAGAAACTTAAAGCTACTAAATTTGATATCCAGAGCATTATTATACCAGCCAACAACTATTTTCCGTGTAAAGATATAGCGGAGTAATGTCTACCTGAGCAGAGAATGAAGTCACTCTCCCTCTTTGTGTGTTGTAATCTGAGCTTCTCTGTGCTTTGTTGACATAGCCGGGCCGACGCATGCTTGCTTTTAGTGTATATTTGTGCATGTGAGCGTGCCCCACTGGCTAGCTCACGGCCACCGCTCGGCACTGCGCTCATACGGCGGTTACAGCTGATAACACCGTCCTGGCCGACGGCGTCGTCACGGAAACGTAACATAATGTTGAATTGTAAGCTTGTGTGCAGACAAATTTCACATTTTCATGTTTCATGTTCAGCTGCAGTGCAAAGTCATTAACTGTAAGTGTACCAATTAAACACCATCTCAATGTTCCTTATATTTAGTACCAAACTACATATTTATTTGAAACTTCTTTGGAAATGATAAGGAAATGATTTTCAAAATCATTTTAAGATTAGGCAAGTTCTAATTTATATTATCAACTGGTTGGTGGTACCCTTCTACTTATCTTTCACAAGCTCGCTTTAATTTTTAACTCTGTTTTCCTATTTTTCAATTTTTTTGTCTTAGTATTTAATCATTTATCCATCCCCTATTTTCACCACACAACATGTCCACTTCCTGAATACATTTCCAATTATCCTGATGCATAAATGATAATGAAAAGTCTCCATGTATGTCCAGAGCAGTAATTAGTCAAGGGCGGGAGAGGCTGTATTAAATTAAGTGACAAAAATAAAAAGCTTTCCTCTTTTTTTTCCCCAACTGTTTGGAGGCTAACAGAAATTTATAAATATTTGTTTCAACACTCTATTTTTAATTATTTAACTAACAGTATTATTTCTATTTTTGACTTGTCTGATAATCTTTTATTGCCTGCCAGTTTTGGGGCTCCATAGCTAATCAAAAAGCCACACATGTCGCTTCTCTCACAGGTCTGAACTCAATAGCATCAAGTAAAGCCTGTATACAGTCATTAAATAAATGCACTTAAGCCTTTATGTGCATATACAACATCAGTGCAGTCAGACAGAACAATAAAAATCCTGTACGCTTAAACACACACACACACACACGCACACAAGACTAATCGACTCATAAACACTCGCTGTGTAGCTGACGGAGAAAATTAAATTAACAGCAAATGTTTCCCACAACTTTTAATATTCATAATCTGCAGCTGAGCGTTTGTTGTTTTTGCACACCTGCCAACTCTCATCCTTAGCACCAGAAAGTAATTACAGACTCACATTTACAAAACACAAAAGACAACTCACACACAAACATGCAAACGGTTGTCATGGCAGCAGCTGTGCCTTAGTCCGATTGGATAGCTGACACCTCACCTGCACTGCAAATTAGTAGTGGAGGTAACCACAGTAACAATGCCATTACTATTCCAGTGGCAGAGCTCATACAGTAGATATGTTGTCATTTTCATGTTATCTATAATAGAGTGTAAAGAACACTGAGAAGATAAGATGTTTTAGATTGATTTCCACTCTACTGAAGAATAAAATAAAATGTTATCTGGACACTGAGGTTCCCCACAGACTCATAATTAAAGCAGCCTCGTGTCAAACATGATTATTATGGTATCGATCGATGATGTGCTTACAATAACGAGGAAGGAAAATCAATCCCTTTGCATCAAGGAGTTTCCAGTGCACAGGAGGGCGAGAGAGATGTGACGTTAGGGCGGCTAATTTGTGAATTTCCAAAGTCTCTGGGGGTATTCTCCCTCGCCCTGCCCTCAGGTTGAAAACACACACCCACACACACGCGCACACACACGCACACACACGAGCACGAGATGTGGAATTAGCCCCCTGGTGTGCAGCCGCCTGCCCCACCCTGCTCCCATGACCCCGTCCCTATAATTAAATGTGTCTCTGTTCTCGCATTCTCGTCGCCTCTTCTGTTTTTCTTTCATTCTAGACATAATTAGCAGTCGCCTTCGCCTTCCCCTCTTCGCCCTCGCTCACTTTCCATACACCCACCACCACCAATACCATCTTCATCATCATCATCATCATCATCTCCCCGTATTCCTTCAAACTCTCTGTACTCAGTGGTGAAGAAGATTCTTTACTTGAGCATACAAGAAAGTCCTGCATTCAAAATCCTAGATAGGTACAGAGGTTTCATCAGCAAAATACATTTTAAGTGTCAAAAGTAAAAAGTTCTCATTCTGCAGTAAACATTATTAGATTGTTAATACTGATGCTTCAATGTGTAAGCAGCGTTTTACTGTTGTAGCTGCTCAAGGTGGAGCTTTTTTTAACTACTTTATAGTGTAGTGCAATGGCTCCGGACCCGGGGGTCGGGCCTCTCCAAAGGGCAACAGGATATATCTGAGGGCTTCTGCTGCATAAATCTGTATTCAGTTTTAAGACTTTCCTCTTCATCTTTTTTTGTGAAATATTGGATCATTTGAGAACTTTAAGCTTCAAACAGTTCCCTGTTATCATTGTATACATTACGAAGGTCCCTTAACCTTAACAAAGTACTTATTTGAACCCAAACCATGATCTTTTTACATCAGAAAACTGTCAGAAAACGCTTCTATGTGTCGTTCTACAAGGCATGGACAAATTCATATTTTTCATTTAATTTGGAGGAACTGTTGTCTAAAAAAATTTAAGAGGAAATCCCCCTCTGGTGGAACTGCAACTCATCGACTTCAGAAGCGTGACAAGGAGCCTCAACTAGATACTGCTTCTTTTAAGAGATCACAAGCTAAACTGGTTGGGAACCCCTGGTTGGATAGCTAAAGTTAAAGTAACTACAATTGTCAGATAGATGTAAAAAAAAAAGTAGAATATTCCCCTCTAGATGTAGTAGAAGTATATAAGGTACCTCAAAATCGTACTTGAGTAAATGTACTTGGTTACTTTCCACCACCGTCTCTGCATCCTCGCTCTCTGTCTGTCTGACAGTCACATTCCTGCAGAGTTAACTGACTTAAAGTAAACTCTGCGGCTGCTTCAGACGCCGTAGAACAACAGAGGCCTCTTGACATTGCGTGCCCTCGTCCTCCATGTCGCCCTGCCCCATCTTCATCCGCTCCTCCCCATCATCTCTCCCCTCCTTTACCTCCTGCTGCTTATGACTCTCTCAACTGGGTGAGTAAGACGTTGTGACACACACACCTATCTGCACCACCCACCCAAAACACCTGTGCCCCACACTGAGATCATCCACTAATCCCTCCCAACTCTCACTTCCTCCTTTGTTACTGCCTCTCCCCTCCGCTGCGCTTACATCAACCTTACCCTTCTGCTCATTAATCTCAACTCTTTACACCTTCCACCCCTCGCTCACATCCCCCCATCGCAGCCCAGACCAACTGCCCTCATCCCCTCTAAACCCCCTCCTCCATCCTCCTCTCCGACTTCCGCAGGAAATTACCTTGTCTGGACTCTTCACATCCACGGCTGCACTTTCAGAGAGAGGCATTATGAGTGAGAAAATAGTCTGGGAGTGGTGTGTGTCTGTACAGAATAGTCTCTGTGTGTGCACAGATTATTAAAGTCTTGATAAACAAATAGCAGGAATCTCAAGGGATCTCTACAAAGATGGTCATATACAGTAGTTACTTTTGACTGTCTAAAATGAAAATAATTTCAGTACTGAGATCCGATCCTGATCCAATCATCCTACTACAACACGTCTGCTATAAAAAAAACAGGTGGCGCATCAATTTTTTATGAAAACTCACAGAAACTTGATAGTCAGAAATCGGCATGGGAGAAAGATAGGGAGAGAAATATTGAAGATGAAGAAAACACCAGTTTAGATAGATAGATGGATAAATGGATAGATGGATAGATAGATAGATAGATAGATAGATAGATAGATAGATAGATAGATAGATGGATAGATGGATAGATGGATAGATAGATAGATAGATAGATAGATAGATAGATAGATAGATGGATGGATAGATAGATAGATAGATAGATAGATAGATAGATAGATAGATAGATAGATAGATAGATAGATAGATAGATAGATAGATGGATAGATGGATGGATGGATAACTTAAAGGACCAGTGTGTAACAATCAGGGGGATCTATTGGCAGAAATGGAATATAATATTAATAAGTATGTTTCCTTTAGAGTATAATCACCTGAAAATAATAATAAAAAGAATCGTTGTGTTTTCGTTACCTTAGAATGAGCCGTTTATATCTACATATGGCCATTTCGGTAGAATATTACAGTTGATCAGTAATAATTTTGTTTTAATTTTGTACGGCACTTTTTAGGCGGACGTTTTACTAGTTACTTTTCGCTTTCAGTCCAAAATGGCAGAAATGTAGCTCTGCTGCTGGGCGCTGACGTTGCGATGGAAAGATGAATCGACTTTCATTTGGAGTGGGTTCCCTCTCTACGGAGTCCGCCATGTTGCACCGCCAGGTTATAAAACCAAACTCTGTTACCTTTTTCTGCTTTGGCCGGAGTCGATAACGTTACTCGCTGCCGTCGCCGCCGCTCTCTCTCTCTTGCTTCACCACTCACTTCCCACGTACACACATATTCTACTCCAAATGACCTACACTACTCTACAACAACTGGCTTCGATGGATGGATGGATGGATGGATGGATAGATCTGTAGATTATCTGTTATGAATAAAGTGGGAGTCATAACCAGTAAACCCATCACACAGACAGAAATGAGGGGCACAGTATTATTATGTGATAATGAGACACACTGATGTGAGTTAAGTATAGGCTACAGTAAGTATGTGTGGACGGGAATGACAGACAGGCGGTGGAGAGGCATCATGGGACACAGCTGAAATCATCACTGAGGACTCTGGTCAGAATATGTTTCACAATGTGACGGCTCAAAAATGTTTGCGGTTGCTGCTGTCAAGCTTCGGGCAACTCAAGAAACCACGGAGAGAAGAGGGAGGATTTATGACAGCTCTAGAATATCTCCGCCTGCTCTTTGTAATCCAGAGGGACTGAACATCACTGGAGGGCAGTGACACCGAGAACAAAAGGTTTACAATGAGAGAGAGAGAGAGTGCGTTAGTTAGAGGGTGTGTGTGGGAGGTGGAGGAAGGAGGGTGAGGAGATATGACAAGAAGAGGAAGAGATCGATGGCGATGAAAGTCAACTATTTGCTGTGCATTTAAGCATTTGTATACCCGCAATCTGCATTCAATGACACACAATGACATCGGCAGACTGTGATGTCACTGTGATCATGTAAATCAAGGTTCCTTTTCCTCTTTTCTCTCCTAATAAAGAGACTCCTGCCCTCAATCCAATTTGCACACAAATGAAATCATTAAAACACGCTTCCCTTGAGACGTTTACCCCCCGAGTTATTAACTTATCTCTAAAAAACACAAGCTCCACATCCCGAAGGAATTAACCTTCTTTGTGTTTTGTGTGTGTGTTTGGCTGATGAAATCCTGATCTGTGTGTGTTTGGGTGAGACAGAAAGTGTGTGTGTGTGTACAAGCCTGCAGGTTTGTGTGTACAAACGATGTGCACACAACAGTATCAGCGTACATGCAGGTATGCGAGGCTGCGTAGGAGAGTCAATTAGGGGACAAAAGAGAGGGGAGCACAAACGACAGGAGGAGAAAGAGTGAAAGAGAGACTCCGGAGAGAAAGAAAGCTCCAACTATTCTCCTCTCCTTTCGTTTCCCTTCGCTGACTTCCCCCCGTTCGGCTCCCACACAGCAGGAATGCACAGGTTACACATGTGTGTGAGAGACAGTGTGTGTATTTCCCCAATATGACGGTATAAAGAGTCTCTTCTGATCAGTTTCAGTGATGGAAAGTAACTCAAGTAATATATTGAACTGAAATATTGTGCTTTTTACTCCACTACACTCAGCTGATAGCTATAGTTTGGCCTACTGGTTACTTTTAGATTAAGATTTTACATTTAAAGTTAAGATTTGTAGGCTTATTTGCTTTCTTGCAGAGAGTTAAAAGAAAACATAGACACCGCTCTCATGTCTGTACGCTATATATGAAGCTACAGTCAGCAGACTGTTAGCTTAGCTTAGCATAAAGACTAGAAACGGTGAAACAGATAGCCTGGCTCAGTATAAAGGTAACAACATTCACCTGCATCTAATCACTAACTCACACATTATATCTCATTTGTTTAATCTGTATAAACAGGATGAAAACGACAATTTGCCATTTTACAGGGGGTTATTTGACGGACTATTTCTTGGCTCTGAGTTTACTTGGGGCCCCTTGCCATATTTCAGATGTTTATGAGATGTTTAAGAGAGATTTCCCCTTTAAACATATCAGATGATTTAATTTAAACAAGGAAAAAGTGAGCATGGCTCACATACCCCCGCTCACTGCTTGACCCCTACTAAAGTAGGGCCAAAGGTTTTGCCCTTTTGGAAGTACTGGAATTAATTAAAATTTTTGAATGTTGGGCATCCTGGACTTCAAACCCCCAAAAGGCAAAACTAGACCACACTGTCAATCATCACACCAAATTTGAAGTTCCTAAGTTAAATAGTTTTCGAGTTCTACTCCGGAAACGAAAGTGTGACACGCGAACGGACGTCCGGACGGAAGGACTACTACGCTGTCGCGGGGGTATAATAACTGTTTGAGGCCCAAAAGGGAAAGGTTAAACTGGCATCTCTTACATTTTGATTTGAATAAATATCTTTTAAGTCACTACCTATTGTCGAATGATGTAACACACTGGTGATTGAGCCTATGGCCCACTGATGAAAGCATTTATATTTGCAGTATTATGAACTGGGTGCCTCTGGTGTTAAGTTACTGATGATGCAAACCGAACATTTCCTTCTGCTGAAGCTTCAAATTAAAAGCATTTAACTGGCAAAACACGAGTTGACTTTTATTATGAGTCACAGGAAATGCAATGTGTTCGTAAGAGGGATTTTTATAGGGGGATATTTATATCCATAAGAAAACACGGACAGCAGAATAACAGTAGAGCAGACAGACAGACTGATGGAAAGACTCACAGCACCTTCCCCTGAACATATTTGCATGTCGGCCGCACTTTGCATGTTGAACTCAAAAGCTCTGTGACACGAAGCTGCCTGGAAAAAAAAATTCTGAGTAGGAAATGCTTTGTTCACCTAAATGCCAGCGTAGATAGCATCAACCAAATTACAAATGAAAGTGAGCAAGACACGCAAAAAAAAACAGTGGTGGAACATCAGTTTTACTCGACTATTTTGAGGTACCTGTAATTTTGAATATTTCCATTTTATGTTATTTTACACCTCCATGACATCGCAGAGGTTCATTTTTACTCTATTGTTTGACAGTTTCTTGGCAGATTCCGATTTTTATAGATTTTATCAGCCTGGTCTCATGAAATGTCGTATGAATAACATACCAATTTCTTAAGTAATTTTGCAATCACAACACTGTTCTTGCTTTTGGCGTGCCATTTCACACCATTTAGTCTGTACTGACTGCAACATAAGCCCATCCACGTGAATATGCTACGCTCGGAGTAAGTGACATAGAATAACGAGCGACGCTCAGAGCAAGTGAGGCAGTGACGTAACATAGAAATCCATAAAAACACAGGACTGTCACCCAGGAGACCGGCGTTCGTGTCCCATGTGAAACCAAAAGTGTTGTTGACTTATTTGAGGTTGCGTTAGTAACGCTTGTGGTGTGTTTTCCCTACTTATGTTACATTGTTTACGTGCATATATTATGTAGTTTATGTACTAATTTTAAGCCAAACCATGAGGTAATCCTAAACTGAAGTAGTTTTGTTGCCTCAACATAACCTTTAACGTTAAGGATGTGGCTTTAAATAACACCCAAAAAGCTGTTTCACCCTGTTAACCCTGTGGCGGGAAATGATGCGAAAAGCTTAAAATGCTTATCATGACGTGGAATGTCCTTAAAAGTGGCATGGTATTTATATGCCTTCCCATGAGATCACATTGATTTTATAGTCAGGTGATATGGTAATGCTGGACTTGTTTTTGTTATTACAGCTAATTTTTACATTGTGGTATTAGTACTTTTACCTAAGCAAAAGATCTGAGTACTAAACTGGAGACATTAACAGTAACTGTAGTTAGTCTACATAATATGTGACTTAAACATTCAGCCACCGGGACACCTGAGCCTCTTTCAATTCAAACTACACAACAGTATGTAGCACTAACATTAACATTTTAGACATAAGTATCAGAGTATTTTGGCTCGCACTCCTCTTCGCGTGTTGATACCAAACATCAGAATACAATCTATGGTTATTGACTGTATTTCTCTTCTTCATGTTTTGAATATGACGGATGAGTTAGCATTTAGCTCAGTTTGTGATAACACAATTATATAAGACTATATGCAAACTTGTGCTATCTAGTATGCAAACAAACAAGATACATTTAAAAGGAATGACAAGAGACATTTGACAAAGAACACCCACACAACTAATGTGGGTCTTTCCCAGCACCAGTCAGCTATATGGCCTCCGGCAGTGAACCTGACCATGAATGAGTTTTAACACTTGACATGAGGATTATAAACGGTGGGGACTTCACTCCATTCATTTCACGTTAACAGTATTTCTATAGCACCTATCATATTGTCATTTGTCACATGTCGTTTTAACAAAAGAGCAGGCCTTAACCAGAGCTAGATTAAGTACTTCTGAGTGACTAAAGGTCAGGAAACATCAGATCCAGTTCCCACAATGTCCGGTAATACGCTGAATATTTACATATAGAGGAATAAGCACCACCTGGTCATTAGTTTTGCCCCGTGTACCTGCCAGCTCACCTTCTCTTCAGCTTTCCATTCATCCTCCTCATTCATTCACTGACTTGTTCCCACTTCTGTCAGATAAACCTTCATCAGGAGCAAACTGAGCGCTCTCTCTTGGCAGCTCGCTCTGTTTCCCCTTCGTCATCCAAACAGATTCAACAGTGAAACCACCAACGGAGAGAGGGCTCAGAGAAATGACCTCGCATTTATGAAGTCTTTGAACTTTTCCCGCCTCAGCGGAGGCGCCGCAGCTAGAACATCCCAGACCGCTGAGTGTCTGTGATTCTAACGCCGGGGTCAAAATGAAGCCACGTCCCTCAGACTATCTGTAAGACTGCTGATGACCAGGGGCGGTGGTTAGCTAAAAGAAATGATCTTACCAACATCTCTAAAGCGACATGATTCACACGTCAACATATTTTTTTGAATTATTGTTCTTGTCATGAGTACTTTCACACAGAACGAGAATATTATGCGGCAAAATAGCGACGCAATATTTTTAGGAACACAGTTGATTTTCTGGTCTTTCACATCGCGAATAAAAGCATCAACCAATCACATTGTGCGTAACGTGTTGAGTTGCACCTATATTTATGAAACAACAAAACGAAGGCTTCATAGTCAAGGACAGCAAACTTTATTACTCCTTTCGAACTTGACAAATGCAGCGCAGACCAGATACACTTCTTCCGTTCTTATCTTTCACAATAAAAGCACTGGACATATAATACTTGCAGACGAATATTTCGCATTTTAGTGTCGTTTAGGGATGCACCGATATCGGATCGGATAACGGGCCGATACTGACTCAAATAGCTGGATCGGATTTTGGTGACAATGGGCCAAATCTATTTAATTCAATTATAAGTTTATATACTATATGCATTATATATTGAAATTTTAATTACTGTTTAAGTCTTGACCAATTTTTTGCTGCATTAAAAGGTTTACACCTGAATTGTAATCCTGTGAAGGCCTTTAGAGGGAGTTATGAAGACTCCCTCTAATGTTTATACATCTTCCCTGACATGTAACTCTTCCCTGACACGATTAAACAGGCAAGAATCAAAATGTTATTTAGCTAGCTTCACTTTAGAGGTGTAGAGAGGCATATTTTTAAACTCTGGACAGAGCTAGGATAGCTGTTTTCCTTGTGTTAGCTAACCGGCTGCTGGCTCTAACTTCACACTAAGTGCAAACTAAGCCAACCTTCTTGTCTGGCTCTCGGCAACAGAACAAATGAGCGCATTACCCAAAATATCAAACTAGTCTTTAATACAGTCTTTAAGACGTTACTGAGGGTGATGAGATGTTTGGACTTGTTCAGCCACAGTTGAGCGCACACATCGAGGGCAGAGACTATCTACCGGGAGATTTATAGTCATCATCAATCATCATCCCATGTAGCTACTGTGGTCATTTACTGCCCAAGAAAGCTCTCCTTTGCACTCTCATTGCCTTGGACAGTATACCGAATCTCTTGTTTGGTGCATCGAAACTATACATGAGACTCACATCATGTTACAGAAACTGAAATAAAAACCATTTGTTTTCAATAACTGGCTGTTAAAAAGTGAGACATCAGTAACCAGAGCAATCACAGCACAGACTTACAGCAGCCTAACAGGGATGAAACCCCCCCGCAATGCAATCTTGATAACATTATATGCAAAACAAACACAACACAACGAATTACAACTTTGCTCACATTCATGAGCAAATACAGACACACACACACACACACACACACACACACACACACACACACACACACACACACACACACACATACGACTGCAGACATTTCCCTGAAGAGATTAGTGGGAGAAAGGAGAAGTGAGGGAGGGCAGGGCACAGAGAGAGAGCTCACCTTTCCTCATAATGACTACGCTCACCTGTTCATCCCCTCACCTGGGGCAGGGGGATCACTCTCCCTCCCTTCCTCCCTCCTCCACCTCTCAGAGATGGCCATGCAGATAAAGCGAGTCTTTCAGCCCAAAACACACTGACGCTGCCACTGTGTGTCCCAGCTCTCTCCCCCTCTCTCTCTCCCTGCAGCCCAGCCCTGAAACTGATCCAGGTTGCCTTTCTGACGGAGAACTTTCTCACACTCCTATACCTGCCAATCACACACCTCGCCGACGTATAGGAGACAAAAAAGTGTGGCACACACGCAGTATGCATACAGCGCACACACTGAAGCGCACACAAAAGCAAACTGTACACAGATAAGGGATGATAATTGGCTCTGGGACAGAGAGTCTCAAAGGTAAATGGGCTGATACTAATCAAGAAGAAGAAAACGAAGCCAACAGTGTGTTACATTCTTGTGTGTGTGTGTGTGTTCAGGTCAGCGTGGATACATTAGGCGTGTATGTGTGTGTGTGTGTGTGTGTATGTGTCACGCTGAAGCTTCACCCGGGTTTTGTGCAATATTAGAAACATTATTGCAAATCGAATTAGAGCCACAAGGCCTTTTGTTGCCATTTCTGTTATACTTTCATTATGAGAGAGAAGTCAACCATGCTGAGAGCGATCAAAGGCTAAAAGACAGAGAGAAAGAAAAGACTGCAGGAGGAGAAAACTAAGAACCAAACAAAACCTCTGCAATCCCTAGAATAATTGTGGCTCACTCTGTCGTGTCCTTGCCAAGTCGCTTGAAAAGGGATTCTTCTCTAACTCTAGTTTTATTGATAAACAAGTATTAATTGCTGAAATAAAGAGTCCAGTAAAGAAGTGAGTAATGGGTGATGACGGAGGGATGGACTGATGGATTTTTTTGATCTTAAGAGCTGTGCCATATGAGAATATTTGTGTTACTGCTTCTTGTAAGGATTCCAGGGCTCAAAGCAAACTAAACAAGTTGAAATGATTTGATATACATATTAGGACTGCACCTTATTTTAATAACCGTTCATTTTATTTTCTAGATTTAATTGATTTATGATTTGGTATGTAAAATGTCAGAAAACAGTGAAAGCCTAGTGGATGTCTTCACATTGCTTGTTTTGTCTGAACAACAAAGAGTTTCAGTTTAGTATCATAAAAAAACAAAGAAAAACACCAAATATTCATATTTGAGAGGCTAAAATTGCTGATTTATTTTTGCATTTATGGCTAAAATTGACTAGAATGACTTAGCAATTATCAAAATCTTTAATTGACTAATGATTTCAGCGCTAATGCTTATTAATGTGATATAACAGTAAAGATGAAAGCATAAATAATCCATAGTATGGGCTACAACTGTACCGATCGGATTTTCACAACACGATTATTGTGGCCAAAATAATTCACAATAACGATATCATAGCAATATCTATAGTAAATTTGAAAAAAATAATAATAATACTATCAGTCAAATTCATCTTTAACTTTGTTTATTGTGCGTTTTATGTCTTTTTTTGTCAAATTAATTCAACTTAAAATGCAAGTGTATGGAGGTGGAGAGAGAATCTGTGACCATAACTGTACAAAAGCGTGATTTAAGAGGTGCTGGATTATTTACACTATATTATCATATGTGTATTATTAATATCAATATGTAATTTCTTAAATGTCACGGTTATTGTTAATACCGGTATATCGCAACACCTCTAATATGGGCTAACAAACACTATTTAGTTTGAAGCGGCCAGATAAAAAAACTCCTTCATCCCTATTTAATTACTAATATTTGTTTTTTCTTAGCTTCTTCCTGCACAATTGGGAAAAAAACTACAAAAAGAGAGAGAGGGAGGGCTAGAGGAGGAAAGAGAAAGCTGGATTGAATGATCGATTTCTCCTTCTCGGCCACACTCGCCTGCTGTTGTGCTAATGGCAGATTAATTGGTCTGCTCTTTAATGAGAACACAAGATGGAGCAGCCGGCAGCGTGATGTTTGATCGAGACGCAGATTGTTCGATACGCCCCAAAGGAAGCAATCAGAAGACCAGAAGTTCTTAACTAGAGTGCAGAAAGTTCAGTTCTGGAGGGAGGGAGGAAAGGAGGGAGAAAGGGGACAGAAATATGCAGAGGAAGGAAAAGACGTGACTCTGAGGAGATCAGGGATGAGAGACATTACTGCACATAGGAAATAGCAAACTACAAATGAGATTCTACAATATTGTGGAGTAATTTCTTTTATCATCTATTACTGTAATCATATTTTTTCATATTTTGAATCCAGGAAAATGTTTAGCTGAGGTGGTAAAGCGTCTCATCTGATGATCCTCTTATTTAGATGGTCTAAACATCTTGTGACATTTTAGAAGGAAGTCTACTTGTGATCTCTCGTCATGGGTTACGGCCTCAGTGTGACCAAACAAAGACTTAGTTTTCCTTCTCAAATTGTTCAATTTGAATGACTTTTAGAGATCTGAAGATGAACAAATGCAGTATTTCACAGCACAGTGGTGCTTTGAGCTAATGTCGATGGTAACAGGTATCATTTTTACCATGTCCACCATCTTAGCTTAGCCTGTTAGCATGCTGACATTTGCTTATTACCACTAAATACATAAACCAGAGTTTTGGAAACATTCAAATTTGAGTTCCTGGTCACGAACTATTGGTCTAAACAATCGCCATTCGTTAAACTTGTGATGATTCCTGCGTGAAATAGTGCCTCTGTTTTATCCTCATTAGGATTAATGTTTTACTTCATCAAATTTTTTGTGGTGGTGGTCTTCGTTCCACCTCTGCTATAATTTGATCCACGATTTTGTTGTCTAAATTAACACTACAAATCAAAGATTTGAAAATGTGACTTCCTGTCAGCAGGCAGTCAAATGTGATGGGCATTAAACCTGAAGTAGGTGAGATTGGAGCAAATATGATTTTAAAAGGTTATTTTTATAAAACTATACACGCTATATCGTGACAGTAGTACATGAAACAGGTAACCTGGAAAAAAATCATGTGCCTCTGTGTCCTCTGGTGCTCCTAACAGCATCTGCAAGATTTCACAGACCGGAGGAAAACAAGCAGTCAGAGCTGATCTGAGGTCTGCTGTCCATCTGCTGTCTATGAGAGTCGGCTGTCTACTCGCAAACTCCGACCAAATGGTCAAACTACGTCGTGCTGATCAAATATTAATCAATATTATGTTACGTTAATGCCTATTTCTCGCCTCAAATGTTTTCAGAATCATCTCGTAGTGCACGGTTTAGCTGTAAAATGAGAAAGTTTGTGACACGGCAGCCATGTTGAGATCTGTTGAAGGAATGCCAAGTTACGGTCACATGACTGGAGCACAGCCAATAGGAACGCTCTCTCAATGAAATGACCTGTGATTGGTCAAAGTCTCCTGTCACGGGCTAGATTTTTTAAAGCCTGAAAACAGAGCCATGAGGAGGAGCAGAAGTCTAGTTTTCTCTCAGAGCACTTGAATTACAATATGCTGAAAGGTTATTATGGATTTGTTGCCCAATGATGCCAAAAATATACCGCCTACTGCCACTTTAACTATAGTCAATTTAACAGGAGCATTGTTCCATACCTAAACAGATATTGTGATATGGACTACTATATCAATTTAAAGGGTGTTCTAGTTATTGTTATATGTCGTCCAGCCCTCCAGCACTTTCACCCTCACTCAGAGAAGGACAGAAGAGGTGTAAAAGCATGTGAGTCTGAACTCGTCATTGTTATTCCACTCTAGCCTCAGTTTGAGTGTATTGTACTTGAAGCTTAGCCCGTTCCCTTGGTAACCATACTGATAACCAGCACTGCCCCTGTACTCACCGGCCACGCGTATTTGAAAGGAATGACAATGTGTCCATTAGTCCCATCCTCTCCTCCTCCTCCTCCTCCATCGTGTCCTCGGTGACGGAGAGACTGGGAGTTTCCACCCAGGATCCCTGTGGTGCCTGACCCGAAGGTGCAGGTTCCAGTTGGTACGACCCGGGCCTGGTACTCCTTGAGGCAGACTTGGAAGAAAGTGTCACATTGGTCCCTGGCAGAGCAGCGCTGCCCCCCGCTGGCCTGGAGGTCGCAGCAGTCTCCGGTCTGCAGAAGTCCGAGGGGGTTCTGGAAGTAGTGGATCTGAAGCTCGAACATCCCGACTGCACACACGGCCTGAGTCCAGAGAGAGGAAGAGCAGAGAGCAGAGAGTTACATTAATATTTCATCTGTTATTAAATAAACATGGAAAGACATGCAATTACAGTATGCAAGTTCTCACTGTAGTGATGCAACATCACCAGAAGTCAACAGGTGAATTATGAGTTATTTAGGGTTGTGTGCTGGGACTTTTTTTTTAGATGGCTGCCTCGATGGTGGAGGAAGCAGAGGTTGTGGCTAACTGAGATTGTTGCAAAGTTATAAGTGGTGTGGGTTTTTTAAATGAAGAGGTATTCAAGCTGTGCTGTCTATGAAAGCTATAGATACCAATTAAGCTTTGAAAATGGACAGAAAGCATTTCAGAAAGACAGATGAAAGAAACCTTTGGTGAGAAATGAAAACGAGTGGAACATAAGCTAACTTGAAAGTGGGCAGGATTTTAAGTCTGCAACATTTTGGGAAATACGCTCATGAGCTTTGTTGCCAAGAGTTAGATTTGAAGTTGTGACTTTCAGCAGTGATGGGCCTTTTTCACAGAAGACATTTTAACTTGTCACAGTAAGAAAAGGGGCAAATAATGGCGTAAATAATCAAACTTATGATTGCTGAATTCCATTGATTTCAGGTTTGTGGTATCTTGCATACTGGCTCACCGTCACTCTCACTGGGACACTTGAATAGAATGGAGCCATCGTTAGCATTACTAGTAACACCTGTGCTTTTCCTACTATACCAAGTCCAAATGTCTGTGAATGTGAGAATGGCCTATTGCAGAATAATCACCAGCCAAGAAATATCCAGCAGACAACCTCCCATACAGCCATAAATTGATGTTTTTTACACTTGTAGCCTACAGATTAAACAAACTAATATAATATGTTAATTTGTGAGCTTCAAACTACAAAGCACTGGTGACTAAGCAGATTTTTTAGACAGCTACGCTTCCGTAACGACGCCAGTAGGGCACAACAGAGAGACTCACATGCACTAAAAGCATGCAAAGCCGGCCCGGCTATGTCAACAAAGCACAGAGAAGCTCAGATTACAACACACACAGAGAGGGAGAGCGACTTCATTCTCTGCTCATGTAGACACTACTCCTCTATATCTTTACATGGCAAATAGTTGTTTGCGGCTATATTATTACTCTGAATTTTATATTTGTTTCTTGCTGTGAAGGACTGATATTGTTGCCAGATACAACAAAAGAGCCACTGCTCATCACAAATTATTGATGACCACTGTAAGGACACGCAACTCTTCAGTTGCAATGGTCTCTTCATGCAACATCCAGGAAACTAAATCACATTTCTGGCCACAAAACTTCAACTGATGCAATGAATGTCACTTTGTCAGCAAAGTTATTAATGACAGATGCATGGGAACAAACACTGTAAACTCAGAACAGATCCAGAATCCTTTCGCACGTCACACTTGTGCTTTAGATGTCTTGTCCTTCAATAAGGAATTTCACCTGATAGAAACATTATATCTAAAATATGCAATTGTGTGTGATTCTGGTTTCTATTAGAGAGCAGACTTTCATGTGTCCTGCAATGTGCTGTCTCGCTACTTCTGGGACTCTTTAGCAGCCTGCATGTCTCCTCTGTATCATCTCTTTATCAGTTTGTAACAAGACGGCTACTCTGTCAAAAAGTAAGCACAACTACAAGCCAAGTATACCTTTCTGTAGGTCTATAAGGCAAGAATACTGAATTATACTTTTCTTAAGTATATCTCGATCAAAACATTAAGTACAAGTAGACCTATAAGCCAGGTGTACTTAGACTTTTCTGTAAACTTGTCAGTATAAGTCAAGTATACTTAGACTTAGACTAGACTAAAAAGTAAACTGAAAGTATAGTCTCTCATTTTAATTTTAAAAGAAGTATACACTAATAGCACACCTGAATAAACTTCTTTTTGGTAAGGGCAACAGTCGTCAGACACCAAGTGAGAGAGAGAGAAAGAAAAGAAATGAGGACATAAGTTTGATTCCCACAACTCTGACTGACCTTCAATAGAGGATAAAATCTAACTCTTCTAACCAGTCATGCAGAGATAGTGCAACATTTCAACCGCCATACAACCCTGTTTATCTCTCGACTTCCTTGTCTTTCTTTTTCTTACACCACCTTTGTGTCACCACCACTCCCTCCTTCATTTCTCACTCTCTCTTCCCAGGGGACGATGGCACTGAGGGGTCTCCTCCTCCTCCTCCTCCTCCTCCTCCTCCTCCTCCTCCCTTCTTTCTCTATCTGGGAACGAGCTGTAACGCTCCTGTCATTTCTCTTTCTCTGGTTATCAACTCTGTTCTGCATTGTTGCCATGCTCCTTTTCATCCGCCTCCCTTTCTTTTCTCTGTGTTCCCTCCCTGGGTGGAGGGGACACACACACACACACACACACACACACACACACACACACACACACTAGCGTTAACAAGACCCCCTGGGAGTCTCAGAGCACCGGGGTCAGGTATGTGCGTATATGCATGTGTGTGTGTGTGTCTGCTCCTGTCTGTCTGTATGTCACTGTAGCAGAATGAAAAAATGGCTTTGGGCATCTTCCAACAACTGCAAACACAAACACTGGTATCTCAGTTTGCCATGAAACCTCCACTGATGAATAAATCTGAATAATGCACAGCCCTTTTTGGCATCATTGCACAAACTTCATTATTGCTCATTAAGTCCAAGAGTCATGTATCCCCAGCGGTGTAGTCCGCTCCATCACGGACAGAAATCACTACAACCAACAAGCTCTCATGTGTCCGCTGCATGTCCAACGCTGAGCCAGAATCTCAGTCGCCCCATTGTGTTTGGCTAGCGTGTCCCTCTCCTGCCCCTGTCCCTGAGCTGAGAGGGGGTGAGGGGGTGAGGTGGGAGGGTCAGGGGGATGGAGGGAAGGGGGGAGGAGGACTGGTCTACATCAAAAGGCTTGTGGAGATACAGTGGCGCTCATCACTCTACATCCTCCTTTCTTCCTCTCCTCCTCTCGCTGCCCGAGCCATTCCCTGCATACCAGCATTTCAG
This sequence comes from Sebastes fasciatus, assembly GCF_043250625.1. Lineage (NCBI taxonomy): Eukaryota > Metazoa > Chordata > Actinopteri > Perciformes > Sebastidae > Sebastes > Sebastes fasciatus. Next base: position 20,870,253 of record NC_133801.1, read on the forward strand.
CGCTCAGTCTGACCAGAGACACACACACACACACACACACACACACACACACACACACACACACACACACACACACAGCAAACTGTTTGTTGCTGATATCCATCAGTTATGTTCAGCTTCCCGTTCTTGCACGATTAACTATTGTTGTTTTTGCACTTTAATGTTAACATAATGTTTTATTGTTTGGTTTGGTCATGTCATGTCAATAAAGCCTCTTTGATTGAATTGAAAATTGAGAGAGAGAGCGAGAGACCGAGCCGAGGCCCAGATGTCTCTGCAGAAGAGTGTTGGGCAGTTAAAGGGTCGTTACACCCAAAACTCAGGGTGGCTCTCAAACAAATCCTCTCCATCTAAAGACATTCTGTGAACGGCAGGTGAGACCGTTATAAAGTAGTGCAGCAGTTTGAACAAGAGGAAAGGGTTAAAGGAAAAGTTACAAAACCATAAAAACACAATAATAAAGCAACATTTTTCTTCTTTAACAAAGAGCTGCAGTTTGGATGAGACAGCTGTGGTTCACATTAGTAAGAGCGTCAAACAGTACAAAGCAAACAAACAGAATGAAACAAAATGAAATGTTAAGCCTGATCAATATGTTTCAAATATCAAATATTTTAAATATGACTCTGAGAGTGAAACTGAGAGTTTCTTTGTGCCTAAATATCATATGTGATTCTATTCGGGAAGACATTATTGCTTTCAAATATATTTTTGTGGCACTTCAAATGTCAATGTAGAGCTGAAATAATTACTCAATTAATCTATTATTTGATGAGCAGAAAAATTATGGGAAACAATTTTGATAATAAATTAATAATTTAAGTAATTTTTCATTGAAAAATGTCAAAACACGGCTGCTTCCAGCCTCTCAAATGTGAATACTTACTGCTGTTCTTTGTCTTATATGACAGTAAACTGAATATCTTTGGGTTTAGAGGTATTGGTCAGACAAAATAAGCTTGGAAGTCACCTTTGACTCTGGGAACTTGTGTCAACATTTATGACAATTTTCTGACATTTTATAGACCAAATAATATAAAGTATTTGGCAGATTAATTGATAATGTAAATATGTGTTAGGTGCAGCCATGTACCACTGAGCTTTAGTCAGTATCTCAACACCTCAGCAAATTAAACAAACTATATCCGGAGGGATGTGTTGAACTCTGGTTCGAAAAACAGGTTTCCTTCAGTGTTCAAATCATTTGCTTATGACAGCATGTGACTTATGACAAACACATGCTCTGTTTTATGAGAAACAGTATGCTTCTGATGTGAGACACATTTCAGAGAGATCTGATGATAAACGAATCAAATTTAACCTTTTGAATCTGACAAATTGAAACCCACGTTGTCACAGTATCCATCACTCTAAACTGCAGTGTGAGCCTTGGGAACAACTCACAACATGATGGACAGTCATCAAGCTTCACTTATGAGTCACTATATAAGCAGTATGTCCTCATGAACATGATCTCCTGTCTTCTGCATCACTAAACAGTCACAAGCAGCAGCAGAGGACCCAGAGTGTGTGTGTGTGTTTCTCTCGCTGCAGTGCAGTCAGAGAACGGAGGGAGTGGAGTGTGTTGTTCTTCAGCTGTGAAGAGGTTGCAGAGGTGGAGAGAGAAACACACAGAGCTGCCCGAACGTTCAACATTCACACGACCCCGGAGTTTATTCGGCTGTGGCCCCGGGCTCCACAAACACCCAAGACACAGATGCTGGATGTGAGCTCAGTGTTTAGAAACAACACACACACATGTGCACACTTTGGAGCACCTCTGGGCCTGTTCTTGCAACGGCTGGGTGCTGTCACACATCATGTGCATCCTGATCAGACCAGTAGCATCTTGACAGCTCGCAGGGCCAAAAAAAAGGGAAAATAATAAAGTTTTGCACCTTCATGCCCAATATTGTACTGGCAGAGAATCCAATGCATTCCATTCTGCCAAAATAATCCACATGATGCCATAAACTATAAGCTTGTCAGAATAATTTATACAAGTTGCTGCACCTGGCATGCTGTTTCCTACACAGCACTAAAACAAGTCTATACAACCATGAGATATAAAGACAGAGGGAATAGGAAACAGTCAGAGAAACGACTGAGCATTGCAAATAATGTACAAAAATGAAATAAAATAGATAATGCATCAGCAGGAAAACGTGCTAAAGATGGAGATGCAGAGAAATGCAGATGCAGTCACTCCTTTATTAGCCAGTGAATGAGGAGTGGTCGCTGAACTGAAGGGTGTGTGGTGCGTAATTAAGGTGTTATTTATCCTGCATAGCCTGTTTCCCTGTAGGAGCCATCACAGTCCCTCAAAAAGAATGAAGGGTTTTATTTAACACTGAAATCCCCAAATTAAATTATGTTACACACATTATGCCTCGTTTACATGGCACATGCACTATCTGCCTTTAAACATGCACTATCTGCAACCATCCTGGACTCAAACCACTGGTGCACTTTACACTTACTTTACACTATACATCCTATATACCACTTCATAGACTGCACATATGTACATATTATATTTATTTATTGACGGACTGTATACACTATGTTCACCCATTCACTCTGTATCTTTTATATCTCTATTATTGTTTTTATAATTTTTTGTATACCTTTACCTCTCCTGTGTTTCACTCTTGTTTGCTGATGTTGCTGCTTTGACACCTGAATTTCCCTCCGGGGATTAATAAAGGTTCATCTTATCTTATCTTATCTTATCTTACACTTTTTTTATAATGCTAAATATAAAATGTGATTTTTTCTCAAACATTCTTATGCCGTCTCACATTTGTGCTGTGAAATTTGCAACCCCATGCTTCTAAAATAGGATTACTATAGTGTTGCGTGGGATAATAGACAGCAGTGGGCTGAAACAACAGGTGGGCACAGCGCCATGTAGGAGCAGACTGAGGGCAGCACAAAGAGGGTGTGTGTGGACTCCATTATTGACTGTGATGAGAAATACAGGCTAAAAAACACAGTTTAAAAGTCATAGCTCCAGGGGGGGTTTAAGTACATGCCCGCACCAAAATAGCACTTAATCGGTGGCTTACCTGCGGTTGAATCGTGAGTGCAACGAGAAAAATCACAGTCCGCTGCAGGTGGAGGTGTCCCCGGTGTCCCCGGTGTTGGACACTCCTCATGTCTGGCTCTCCGGTGATCTTTACGCTCCTTGTCTCCAGATCGAGTCGGGTTGCCTTGCGCGCAATTGCGCTCTCCATCCTTGCGTCAGGGGATTGCATGGGGACCGTGCTGCGCGCTTTGGCGGTGCTGGTGTCCCTCTCTTCCTCCTCTTCCTCCTCTTCCTCCTCCTCCTCCTCTCTCCGTCCGTCCGCCCAGCTCTCCCTCCTCTCTCTCCGGTCTTTAAACCCTGGAGCTCCCGCAGAGCCACTTCATCGCGTCCAAGTCGGAGAAACCATAGCTATACCTCTCTGTCTGTCTCCTCTTGGATTTATCCCCCACCCACCAACCAACCCACAAAACACCTGATCACCCCCTTTTGCCGCTGTGTCCAGGGTGGATTTCCACACACCCACACAAACACATAAACACACTCCCCTTTGCGCTGTATTCCTCCCACCAACCACCTGCGTTAAGAGGCTTTAAAAGGTCCAATCTGCCGGCTCACTTGACTTGAACTCTCATCCCAATTAGCTCACACTCTCTCTTCTTCTTCTTCTTTTTCTCCTGTCTCTCTTCAAGCCTGATCCACACACCAAAAAAAAAAGGCTAAAAAATAAATAAATCTATATCCCTTCTACTTGGTGATGAGTGCGTAAAAGCCAGCAGGCAACGAAGTTGCGTCTCTCCAGCGGAGTGATTTCACTCTGCGCTCTTCTCATCTAAGCGGTGTGGGAAACAATGAGAGAGAGAGAGAGAGAGAGAGAGAGAGCATGGAGGGTGTGTCCTCAGGCAGGGAATATCCGTCTTTCAGCTCTTGTCCGGATGGTTCCCATGCAGCGCACCAATGCGCTCAAACCTTTCTCTCTCTCTCTCTCACTCTCTCTCTCTCTCTCTCTCTCTCTCTCTCTCTCTCTATACACTTTACGCAACCTGCGGACCAACCCCAAACTTTTATGTCACATTTACGCATGGGATTATTCCTGAATGCGTTTCAGTTCTCTCTTTGGTTTCTGTTTCCTCTCTATACCTTTTGTGGCACCTCGTCGGTTCCTCTCCTCCAGTTTCAGATCTGCTGTCGCTTCAAAGCTCCGCCGTGCCAATTAACTGCTGCTCAACAGTTGTGCTCTGCAGGCTCGAGTGGCCTCTGAATGAGGAAAGTTTTCTATAGGCGTTTGAACATGAAGCCCTCTGTAATTAAAATACCGCTCTGCTATACGGATGGCGACATTGAAGTTATTCTAATATTATAATGTTATTCATTCATTCATGGTTTATTTAATAGGGACCAATACAATGTACATAGACAACTTAAAAGCAGCTATCTGATGCCAGTATCATAGTGCTTATAGCGGATGCTAATTTGCAACACCTGTCCCTAGAAGGGCTTTTTGTGAAAATAAGAGATTAAAACAGGAATGGGTACAGAAAAAAAAAAAAAAATACAATAAAGCACACATTTAAAAACATTACATGAAATACTAGACATGAATACAGGTTTGTCGCTGAATTAACCAGGATTCTCTAACCACTGGCGCACTTTACACTTACTTTACACTATACATCCTATATACCACTTTATAGACTGCGCATATGTACATACTACATTTATTTATTGACACACTATGTTCACCCATTCACTCTGTATCTTTTATATCTCTATTATTGTTTTGTTTTTTATAATTTTTGTATACCTTTACCTCTCCTGTGTTTCACTCTGTTTGCTGATGTTTGCTCCTTTGACACCTGAATTTCCCACCGGGGATTAATAAAGGTTCATCTTATCTTATCTTATCTTATTCACACAAAAAAGAAAGCCAGGAAACAGACATAAACTGGTTAATTTGGAGAGTTTTTCTCCTAAAGATGATTTACGCGTATGGTCATGGCACACGTGGCACAGGTGCGCACTCATCACCACCTGCACACTGATCTTCATACCCGCATTTATGATTAGACTTGTTGGCTACTGTGCGCACATGCCGCTGCTTAATGATGATGATAAATGCTAGCCGGGTGAGCGCATAAACATAAAGGCATCTTTTCAATATTGGCACCGGTCACATGGCATACTTTCCACATCTGACTTCCAGAGCTTGCCTCGTTGGATCCAGGACCTCCTCCACACAATGCACCTTCTTCATCGGAGGGCATCTAATGAGATTCTGCCTCCTTGTTGCTCCACAGCTTCCCTGACAACCGCTGGTGTTTCCGCGGCTCTGCGGTGACCTCCTGGAGCAGAACAGAGGGCTCTTGAGGAGCAGAGGGTTCATTTGCATAGCTGGAGCAGTGACCTCCAAAACATGAGCTGAATTATAACGAACTGTCCGGAAATACGCAGACATCACTGGGTCTACTCAGAGGCTGCATGTGTGTGGGTCACCTGAGGAAGAAGAGTCACCAAAAAATCTGCAGCCTTCACCCTCTGTTTGGGTCTAAAGGGAAGTGTTGTGAGCTGTGTGTTTGGCACCATCTAACGGTCACATGCGTCCTTTTTATGGAAGTTTTTATTGGACTTTATTAGTTGTATAATCCACAGAAGACATTCCACAAATGTGTACCATGATCTGCAAATATTTCCCTATCCATAAACATTTATTTTTGTATTTGTGTTGTGTAACGTCATATCCACAAAAAAAACAGGGCGATTTGCAAATACGCATAACTTTTACATGCAAAGTGATATATACAAGATATTTGAGGACGTCATCTTGGGCTTTGGGAAACACTGATCGACATTTTCACCATTTTCTGACATTTGACAGATCAAACAACTAATCGATTAATCAAGAAAATAAACAGATTAATGGACAATGAAAATAATCGTTACACACAATCGTGTGAAATGCTTTTTGCTGGGAAGCTCCATTAAAAAAAGTAAGTTATATACAATTAAAAAAAAGGAAATACTAAAGGCAAGACACATTCTATACACATTTTGCCAAATTTCAGAATGGCATATTTGGATCCCCTCTTGTATTTAAAATAAAAGGTCTGAGGGTTTGAGGGGTTTAACAGCCACACAGCATGATTGGCCACTCACTGGCTGGTCTGTGGTGTTTAAGGGGGATAAAGACTAGAAATGTGAACAACTCTTAAAGGGGAACACAACCTAAATTAAAACAAATCCTATATGTTATTTTAATGGCCTAGTAAAGAAACCAGAGAATTAAGTCTCAAACTTGTGATGTCATCAGGTATAAAGTGTGGAGCTGCTCCATAGACAATGAATGGGAGGCTGATTTTGTGTACCGACAGAATGTTTTGGTTTTTTTATACCCAAATAAGCTTTATTCTTTTTTAGTGTTGTCAGTTGTGAAACAGAAAATGTTCCCATATACTCAGATCACTCCTCTGGGTGCTCTCAGTGTCATCTAGAACATCTCTCCCCATTCATTGTCTACGGAGCAGCTCCACACTTTATGCCCTATGACATCACAAGTTTGAGTTTTAGCACTCTTGTTCGTGGATTTAGGAGGGTTTTGTTCATGTTTACTAATATTTTTGGACTGTCTTAGACCAAAGGAACAATATGTATGAATTTTGAAAATGGGCGTAGTTCCCCTTTAAATGTCAAAGAGCTCCTATGGATGCAGATCAGCACCGCCACTAGCTGATTTTTTTATCTCACTCACAGTCACAACTCCCACGCATAACCCACCAGATAAGTAGAAGTTGCCTTTCAGTCCCTGCAACTGAAAGATCACTGTGTTGGTGAATGGGGAAGGCACTAGGCATGCTGCCAAGAGCATGCGACACACACACACACACACACACACTCTCTCTCACTCACTCACACATGGCGCCCTGGTGGCTAAGGTCAGCGCTTTCTCAAGGCAAAATAAGGGAGTGTGGAAAGGCTTGGGAAACTACAGAAGAATGTGCATTTCTGCGTACACTGTTGAGCTGACCTGAAGACAATTACTGCGGCCACAGTTTAAGTCCACAACAGGGAGGCCCTGTGTGCGCCCGGCAGTTTGATAGTGCGAGGCTAAATTAAGCTTTTCAGGCCTAATTCACACATCACTCATGAATCCAGCCTTTGAGAGAGGAGGTGGTGGCCCTCATTGGCCTGTAATTACTACAGTGTGTGAAGGCCCTTTGAGGATGTGCTGCAAAACACACAGCAGGCATTTACTAATTGGCAAACTCCAGACAATTGTATCTGTTTGCGTTCATTAGATATTTGTTTAAACACAGATTACCCAAGACAGTCCTTACAAAAACGAGGCCAACAACGTAACCATAAGGGGTACTTGTACTTTACTTGAGTATTTAAATTGTATGCTACTTTACACTTTTACTCCAATACATTGCAAAGACAATACTGTTCTACTTGACAACATTTATCTGACAGCTTTAATTACTAGTTGCTTTGCAGATTATGATTTTGAAAATGTATATGTATTAAAAGGCTGCTTGTATGTTAATGCTTCCGTAAATATTATCCAGTAATAATATAACACTGGCATTGGGCCATTCTCCTGCATAATGAGGATTTTCACTTGAATATGTTTTACATAAACCAACTCCCAAAGCTGTGTTCCCAGAGCTGAATGAATGAATTCATAATAAAATGATTATCATTTGAGAACTAATTCAGTGTCAGTTGAGCAGTTCCAGCATTTACAACCCCAAATTTATGCTCACTGGTTCCTGAATTACTCTGGGGGTAAAAAGCCATTGAGCCTTAAAACGGAGACAGGTGAAGGAAATGCTACGATACAAAAAAAAGAAGGTAAAGTACGATGGCTCAACCAGCCAGTAAATGATGTTATCTAATTGATTTTCCAAATAAGTAATGTCACAAAGGTGAAATAAAGACATGATTTGTTCAGGCATGTAATGTGTACTTCAGGGCACAAATTGAATTAGAATCCAATTAGTTTACTTTACAAGTAGGAGGCCCATAATGCTCTGAACAAAGCGATTATAATAGGACTACTTTCTAATAAATACAGGACTAATGGAAAACATTTTCTGAGGCCAAAGAATTTTTTTTTCTAAAAACTGGCAATTTTGTGGAGAATGTGGGTGACCAGCAGGCCTTCAGAGTCCAACCAAGGACTTTTGTTGCATCACATTGATGCCCTTCTCTCTCCCTCCCTACATTTCCTTTTGAGCTCCACTGCTGACTAATAAAGTACAACAATTACAATAATCAGCTTTGTCCTACAGAGGACTGAGAGTTGGCTGTTTTATGTTCCAAGGTCTTCCATGTAACCCCTGAATTAATAGGTTATCGCTGAATATTCAAAGACATCAGGGGGGAAGCGGAAGTAGTGGGCCCAAGAAATAGATTTAGTTATCAGTTGAGTTGCTCAAAAAACTGTTTACTAATTGAGGGGTTTAGCCCATCCATCCCTTTACCCACCTACCCCTGTGCAACAAATCAGAGGTAGAAGAAAGTAGGTTTGCAGCACCATCTGTTGGCCTAAAACAAACTCCCACTGCAACATAAATACATATGAAGAAGTGAGGCGGAGCACTGTCTCAAAGAAAATGTATTTTAATTATAAAAAGAAAAAAGCTCCAGGTACAATGTCTGGTAGACCAGACCCTGGGTGCAATGCTTCATGACAAACAGTTACAATACAGAAGACACATCAAGTTGCTCGTGGATTACAGTATAAATCCAAAAAAAGGTAAACCAGCAATGATACCTATCAGTAGGATGAAGAACTCCTCCATAAATTTACCTGACTATTATTTTATGTGAAGAGTTCCATCAGTGTGGGACGATAAAACACAGCAACGTGATGCAAAGAATGTATACTTACATGTAATCCAGGACGACGGTGGAAAAAAAAAAATACACCGCCTGTGCTGCACTTATCAGCATTTCTAAAAATGTTTCTTAGTTCGGGTCACCTGCTGCACATTTTTTAAAAAGACCTGTGTGTGTGCATGTGAGAAAAAGACCTGTTTTGAGAGGCGTTATTTCTTAGCGAATGAGATCTTCATGGCGTTTGCTTGTGTGATCTTAAAGCCTTGTAGTGCGTCTCGTGCAGCGCCGGCCTGCACTTCGTTCTCAAACTCCACGAAGGCGATGTCGTGGCGACCAGGGACCAGACGCACCTCCTTGAACCCGGGGAACCTGAAAACATAACAACACAGTCAGGTCTGGCATGAAACAAATAGACGAATACAAAAGTGCATCAATCAATTGCGGAGAAGGAGTCGTTACTGACTGGTTGAAGAGCATGGAGAGCATGAGTTCGTTTGTCTCCTCTGGCAGGTTGGTGAGGAAGAGGATGTGATTGGGAGGATTTTCTGCAACCTGTGAGGATAAATGACAGTAGTGGTCAGAATAGAACCAACAGGACCATAACATCTTCCTTTTTGGAAGAAATGACAACATGCTCTGTCAGAACACACTACCTGCTGGGGCATTTGTCCAGGCATCTGGCCCGGCATCATCTGGCCAGGAGGCATGGCACCAGGAGGCATCTGGCCAGGCGCCATCCCCGGAGGAGCCATCATACCAGGAGGGGGCATATACGGTGGCTGGCCCGGCATGTGCATCATACGTGGAGCCTGGTTCATGGGAGGCATTCCCTGAAGAGTGAAGTACAACAGTGACGAGCATGTCAGTAGCTGTGATTACATTTTCCCACTAACCTATTCCCTCTTAACACCATCAGTGATCTCCACTCAATTCTGGGGAGCCTGTATGCTACCCTTAAGTCTGCTGCACAAAAATTCTGTGTCAATTAATGGTTCTCTATCCTTTATCTCCACCTATTGTACTACTTACCGGCATGGCAGCTGGTACCCCTGCAACCATGGGTGCAGCAGCTCCTGGTACACCCTTCTTAGCTCCCGCTGCTTCGGCTCCTTTAACCTTCTTCTTCTCCTTTTTACGGTCACGCTCCACATACGTCCCCTTCATTTTAGCTATGATGTCTGAATCGATCTTGGCATACTGGATACGCTGTAGGAGGAGACAGAGGGGTTAAGACCACCATGTATCTCAGAAGCTACAGTTTATAGCTTCGATACTGAGGTTTGTGACTGGCTGTGAAGTGCTCACACATCACTGTACCCTGTACACTAAGGCTAATTGGCCCTCTTTGTCTATGCGGAGGCACAAACATTGGCTCACATTTATTCATAAGTCCATTCTTGGTGTACTCCCCTCCTATCTGTGCACTCGCATATCGCGCAACACTGGCAGCTATAGCCTACGCTCGTCTGACCTGTACTTATTATCTGTACCTAAGGTCCGCACAGAACTAGGTAAGATGGCCTTTAGCTATTCCGCTCCCTTTTCCTGGAATACACTGCAAGCTCAGTTGAAACTGGGAAATCTGATTACTTTTGATGAATTTAAAACATTAATGAAAGATCTAGAAGCAGAGTCAATCGGGAGCGGTCTGTGTTTCTGAATATTTTTACTTTAAAGGGACTATTTGTAACTTTCAGAAATTCTTCTTAACAGCGACACCTGTGGCCGTGAAATCAACGAAAGTCAGCGTCGGGCTCGCGCTTGCTCGCGCTTGCTCGCGCTTGCTCGCGCTTGCTCGCTCTCAATATACCTGAACGAGCATCACTCAAAACAGTGAGGCGACACAAGTCAGCTAAAACCACAATATCACTCTATACGTCAGCTGCTTGGCAGTAATGTTAGCTGACCAGACGAAGGTCTCTCCATGAACATGATTTAGATCTGATCCTAGTGTTGGCTTTTCCTGCCTAAGTGCAGGCTGAGGCAGCGGGGCTCTCCAGCGTGTCTCCCTGCTCTCTCCGCCCGCAGCCGGAGAGAGCAGAGGAGACACCGGCACCCGGTCGGTAACGAGAAGACAACGTAAATCTCTGTAGAGCGCCGTCACTTCACAAGACACGGAAAACCTCTGTTGGTCTGGAGGAGCTGCAGCAGTTATTTCTGCACAAACGTCCCCTGTACATTCACTAGATATTCTCAGAGCTAAACTAACTCTTCTGCAGTGTGGAGTGAGCGCGCGTTCACGTCTAGAGGTGGAGCGAGCTGAGCTGTCTGAGTGAAGGCGAGCAGGCAGAGGAGGAGGGTACAGCGGCTACACGCGAACGCGCATGTGTGACGACCCGCTACATTCATGCGCGTACAAAGTTACAAATAGTCCCTTTAACATTGGCTTCAAACACTTGATTTTAATGTGTATTGTATGATATTATGCTATGTATTTATTTTGCATTAGTTTTATGTTGTGGCGTCTGAAACTTGAATGTATGTTTAAATGCTGCTGTCTTGGCCAGGTCTCTCTTGCAAAAGAGATTCTTAATCTCAATGAGTACTACCTGGTTAAATAAAGGTTAAACAAATATGCAGTTTGTTAATCGTGTGTTTTTTGGCACATTGTATTCTCTGTTAAGCCTTTCAGTGATCTGCTATTCCCTGTGTGACTAACCTACCATGGGTTTGTCGTAGAAAGGAAATCCCTGCATGGATCTCAGAGCATTGGAAGCACTGTTAACCTCTTTGAAGATAACAAAGGCCTGACCCTTCATCTTCAGGTTTCGTGCCACCAAGATGTCCAAAATCTGTCCAAACTGTGAGAAGATAGCATACAGAGACTTCTTCAACTCTGCAGAAACATAAATGTGAGAGAACCCATCAGATGATTGATTAGAGATAACATGTGTATTCACATGAAAACCAGGCAGAGAGCTGTAGGAGGTAGAAGGATTAACTAACTCACCATCTTTCTTGATTTTCTCGTTCAGATTGTTGATGTAGATTGTGTGATTGAGCCGTACATCTGGATTAGCCATCTTCTTAATCTGCAGCTGAGTGGTTGGAGAGTAAACAACTTGAAATAATCAGTAAGAAGTTCTTGATTAGCCGCTAACAAGCTAACAAGCTAATCCAGCTTGAATAACGTGGAGTGAGTGTTAGCATGTTAGCATAGAAGCTAACTACTAACATTCTTCAGTTTACTGGCTCTTTGTTGGTCTATCACGAACACCCGGTGACCTTCAATATCACTAACACGTCCAAGTAGGATACCTAAGTCCACAAGTGTGTTTACAAAAGGTTTAGATAATGAAAAACATGATTAATGAGCTTGATGTCGGAGGAGTACTCACCTAGCCTCGAAGAGATGAATGAAAATCCCGGTCTCGTCTCGTCTCACAAATCCCGTTCTCTGTTCTCGCGTGAAGAAAGAAGCAACACAGGGGCAGTTTCCGGTGTTACATTAAATTCTGTGGCCGCTGCAAACGTTTTTTTGTTTTTTGTTCTTTCTGTATTTTACGACGGAGTATTAGGGCCACATTGAGAAAAAAAAGTCTGAGATTTTTGAGAATAAAGTCGTAAATTTACGAGAAAAAGTCTTATTATTAGAAAAAATATTATTATTTTTTTCTTTTTCTTTTTATATTTTTATATATTTTTCTTTTTATTCTTCTTCTTCTTATTTTTTAAAATTTTTAAATTTTAAAATTGTATTTAATTTAATCTTTTTTTTTTTTTTTTAATTTGATTTATTATTATTTTTTCCCCGCCAATCTCCTGCTCCAGTAGGTGGCGGTAATGCACCTATGCTGGTTTGCCAACCGCCAATAAACACCAAAGAAGAAGAAGAAGTTGTCTGAGAGCAGCCGACACACGAAGAAGAGTCACGCTGCCATATATGGGTATAACCCCGGTGCTGTTAGCTGACTGTGCTAGTCTATAAACAACATGTGTGTAAGATCTAACGTCAGCGTGTGAAACATGACAAATGCCTTGTTGTGAGCGATAACTGTTAACCGGAGACGACTTTGCTCTTCGGTTTCTACCCAAAAATGTCATTCAACACCGAGAGAGGAGAACTTCAATAACTTTTCTCCCTGCTTGTAGGCAACAGAGCTAGCTGAGTTGTGAGAGGTAGGAGAGAGTGAAGGGTGTATGCATTATGTTTATACAATGTGTTCTGGCATGAGCTGCTGTAACTCACCCTTGTCCAAAGATGCACAAAATACTAACCAAGCTACCACTTCTGTCAGGGTTCATCCAAAAGGAGCTCAGAGAAGATGTCACCACCACCTCCTCCTCCTCCTCCACCTGCTCCATGTCTACCACATCATCATCATCCTCCTCCTCCTCCACCTGCTCCAGGTCAACCACCTCCTCCTCCTCCTCCTCCTCCACCTCCACCTGCTCCAGGTCCACCACCTCCTCCAGCCTCAACACCCAAGAAGAAGCTGTTTCAGACTATAGCCAGTAGCAGGAGTCCTGTGGAGGGGAACCACACAGAGGCTCTCTTACTGCTCAGTCAGAGAGAGAGCAGGTGAGATTTACAATGACAACACCAACTTGTTGTTTTTTTGCACATTTAACCCTAAACATCTGTTTATTTTGACCATCAGATGTTATAACTATATTTCCCCCTGTGATCCCATTTGAGCACACGCAGACAGTTACCAGATTATAAACTAATGTACAATAAATCCTACCTGTGTGAAGCTTAAGATAAGATAAGATATTCCTTTACTAGTCCCGCAGTGGGGAATTTTGAAGTGTACAGCAGCAAAGGGGATAGTGCGAAAAACAAGATGCATCAACTAACACAGTAAAAAAGAGCTAAACAAAGTGTAACAAAATATGAACCATTTAAATAGAAGGAAGTATAAAAATAGGAGCAGTATATACAGTATTGACAATAAACAGACTATTAACAAAATTGCACAAGTGGTAAATGATATTGCACAGTGAGAATGAAATGAAATTCCACCTGAAAATATCAGGTAATTATCAGTTTGTTGGTGTGTAAGTGGTCTACTGGGAGCAGTGCTGGTTGTGGAGTCCGACAGCTGCAGGAAGGAAGGACCTGTGATAGCGCTCCTTCACACACTTGCAATGTTTACGTTTCTGTTGACATTGTCACTGAGGTGTTGTCAACTCTGCATCTATTATATAATGGACTTATCATACAAGTCATTTTTCCAAGGACAAATGCCAAATATTCTTTTGCTCCAGCTTCTCAGTTGTGAGACTTTTCTTGCTATTTTGTTGTCTTAGTTTTGTTGTGATAGTTAATTGAATGTCTCCATGTTTTTGACTGTGGATTGTCCAAAACCAGCAATTAGGGCTTTAGGAAATTGTGAGGGGTATTTATTTAAAAACCAAACAGTTAATTGAGTTGCAGGTGTTCCTAATATTTTGTCCACCCCATTTACATACATAGGGTTGGTAAGAAACACCTCAATAATTCTGACTCAACTACAGCCTCACAAATTAACCCTGAATCATCGTCTGTCTCTGACACAAAGTCAACAAAAAACGAATATTATAAGACTCATAAAGAAAGGATTTATAGGCCTTTTTTACATAAGACATCTCGACTTGTAATAATACGAAAAGCAGAGTGAAAATGCCTCACTTTAAAAAGGGCATTTGCAGGGCTGTTGAACTGGATTGTAATGGAATAATGTGTATTTATGTTATGCTGTGTGTTGGTTTTTGTGCTTCAGCTTTAGGAAGGACCTGCAGTGGATACTGGTGAACAACTACGTGCCCTCCCTCATCCAAGATGGTCCACAGTAAGTCAACTATGATGTCAGTCAAGTGACAACTACATTTGACTGAGAAAGCACCTCTGTAACATAAAGACAACTACATCTGCTGTATGTACAATGGCGCTATTTTGTTATTAGTTTGAACCCAATGCCCTTACGATTAAGTCATTAAATGTGAAATAATAGCTAGGGTGTGACTGCGAGTGTGTTATTAATTTACCTTTCAGGTGTGGTCTGGTGGCTTTGTGGATGTCCGCTCACCTTCGACAGCCACAGCTGAGTGTTGACATGGAAATTGTTGTTCAGACGGCACTGAGCAGAGGATACACGGCACAGGGTGAAATGTTTTCAGGTAACAAATGTGTGTAAGTTTTGAGCCAGCCATATGACATTAAACCCTAGGTGCAGGATGTAATTAAAATGTGGAAGTTAAAACCAGATTTGCAACTAAAAGTGTTTTTTATTTGTTGTAGTAATTCACTTTTTGTTTTTTTCAAGCAACTAAAATGCAACTTCACACTATTTATGTTGTTTGGTTTCTTAATGGTGTCATTAAGATTTTTATTTTGTCAGCTGAAAACATGGCCCTGCTGGCAGAGGAGGTCTGTGGCTGTAAAGCAGAGCTGCTGTCGGGTGGTTTAAGTGGTAATAATGCTGCGACCATCATCACACACCTGTGGGGGAGACAGCCTGTTCTCATCCCGTATCCATGACGGCTGTTCTGAAAGAAAAGACTTCATTTTGTGTAGTTCCTTTTTTTACTGTTACTCATAAAAGAAAAGTTTACAGACAGAATTCCTTGACAGTATGTACAGATATGACGAGGACTACAACCATGAGCCGTGCCAGCGGAGCGGCCACAGGGCGCACTGGGCAGTTGCCTCAGGTAAGACTGCTAGCTCACTCACCGGACGGGTGTTTGTTTATATAGGTGGGTCAGCAAAGTATGGATTATTGTGAAAAGCATGTCTTGAATTAACCTAACAAACTGAACCAGCATCAGTATGTCTCATAAAGCTGTTTTGGAACTAATGGGAGAAGTTTCAAGTCAGACCTGAGACATCAAGCACAGATCAATTCAAAGTGAAGAAAACAGACAAAACTGCAAAGTTCACAGCCACAAAGCAACACATATTAAACATGTAACATGGAGAGTAACATGTTGTAGCAAAAAACAAATTGCTGCAATAAACAAAGCAAAAGAGAACTTTTAGCAGCGTGTTGTGGGTCAGCAGCGAGCTCAGAAAAATAACGTATAGGTGTAGATATATTAAATGTAACATGCTATTAAACAACATTGATTTATCAAATAGGACCCCAGCCAGGTAATTTATTTTATATTAAGACATTTGTATTTTTTTAGAAAGTTTACCAGTTGGATTATGTTACTTGGTTTGTACAGGTGACATAACTGCATCCACATGATGAAAATACTGTTTAAATACCTTCATATTGGCTTTCTGTAATGTTAAATAAATAGATTTCTGAGTGTATGATTCTTAAAATGATATTTCGGGACATTTAAAGAGAGAAAAAATGGTGACAGTTTCTTACCATGAGGCAACAGCCATGCATCAAAGTTGTTTATTGGCTTTGTTTTAATAACAGTGCACATATGAACATTAAAATCACACGTTTGAGTGTAATACTGTGCAGTTGTTTTTAAATGAAAAAGATCGGACTTGAGATTTTAATTACACAATTGAGTGCATCCCATGTTGTGACATGAGTTCTACATATTACTGGAAGCTGACTCACATGTTGTCAGTGCGGAAGTAAAGAGGAACCTTTGGGGAGGAACTTTGCAGGAAACACAATTTTTTCAGTCTGGTAGATTGATTGAGTGTAACGCTGGTTAAGCTTGAAAATACTCTGAAGGGATACGTTTCCATGGTAACTTAGACTTAAGTAAACCACCTTTTATGAGATAGAATCTTCTGAAAATGAACCTGGTTTAACTGGTAATCTTGCTTTATGAAACGCTGTTCAGCTCTGAAAAACATCAACATGCCCCACAATGACCACATCTGTCCGTTCCAGGTGTCCTCCTCGGTTTGGACCAAGGGAGCGTGAGCAAAGAGCACACCCGACCTGACCTCACTCTGCCCTGGCTCTACCTCGCCGTAGACGGCAGCCCTCCGTGTCCCGTCGGTAACGCGGCAGTCAGAGAGGTTTACATCCTGGCTAAGCAGGGTAAAAGCCTGCGCTACCAGCTGTGGAGTTTGGAGAGCGTAGCTCAGAGCAACGAGCAGCTGAGGACGATGGACCCTCAGAGAGCCAATGACGGAATCCAGTATGTGGTTCCTCAGGGAGGGGTGGAGGCCGGGCTGGCTGGACAGGCCGTGTTGCTCCACACGAGGACACACAAGCAGGAATGAGTGTGACGCAGGACCCAGCTGTGTGGAAAACAATGGATGGATACAGGGGGCAGCGTCTGAGACCTGTTGAGAGGCGTCACAGTGAACTCTTACGTTGCAATGTGATCGATACCACTGTTTTTTTAAAACAATTTGACGTCTGCGTGGCTTCCAAAAGTCTAACATTTCCCAAAAGGGATTCAGAGTGTTGTGAATAACGGTATGTACTACAGCTCTGATGTTGGGTAATTGTGCATCCTGTTAGGGGTAATAGTGATGTGACAATATGATGTTATCAAGTGTCCACATATTCTTCTATACTGAGGTAACTGTGCCTTTTAGTATCTCTAGTTGTATTGGGTCCTTTGCAGGCAGTGTTGTGGGTAAATTAATGCATAGGGCTGCATTTTCAAAAATATTGGATTTACAGTGTTTTTTCATCAATATGATTAGGAAAAAACGTTTAACTTAGAAGTATTTAATTTAATAATTTAATTCACTGGATAAACCAAAAACAAATTCTTATTTTATTTTCTAAATTTTTATTTATTTAAATTTTTGTATTATATTATTTTAAGCCTCCAACAAAATTTCCAGAAAATACACTGCAATACAAAATTATCCACATTGCCCACCCCCAAGATCTTTTCATTACTTTTGTGTGTATTTTTTTTATGGAGAATTATATTTTTGGTCCTGCAGGTTTACAATGTGACAAAACTTCATTTTTACCTCTTGGTGCTAAATACATCACTGACTGAATGGAATATATTTATACAATAAAATGTCTAAATTCTTTATATTTTGTCATCTTTCACTGCTTTGCTGTAAATGTTTTGGGATGTTGAGAAAAAAAAAAATATTTAAACACTGAAATCAGTGTTAGGTTTACAAAAGTGTTATGATCCCGGTTGTGTGTTTTGGGTAGACAATGACAACAAAAAAAGCAAACTCTGAAATCTCTTATTTCCAGTTTATTGCAATCCATGACCTGGACAAAGCAGGGAATTAATATCAGTTCTCACCAGTCTGTCTGTGCTTTGCGACTTTAAAATTTGCTGCCTTTTTAAAAATACAAAATGTGGTTATGAATCCAGTTTTCTTAAATTATAAAGCAGCACCCAGTCGTTTTACAAATATAGAGGATTTGTGGGCAAAGAAATATAATACTTTGTAAACACTGGAATATTCCTCTCTCCCAGGATGTTTACCTTCCAGGAAATGGAAAAAACTGATTTGCTGAATTTGAATTCCAATTTCATGAAGTCAGATGTTTACACGCCCAAACCAAGGACGTCTTGAAGACTGATGTTCCCCAACCCGCTGCATTCCAGTCAAGGAACGACACACACGGTCATACGCACTGCGACTTAATATCTAAATATAACAACGTTGTATCTTTGTAAACTCTCCATCCTGCATACAAAAAGTCAACCCCAAAAACCTTGTGTTTAGTGTAGCTAAATGATTTACAAGCAACGTCCTTGTGTTTAAAAGTGACATTGTTGTATTCGATTATGCGTCATCTGTTAAATCACAAGACACATTTCAAATTTCCAGTTAGAAGATTACGTGTAAGCTGACGTGCACAATTGAAACCTCACAAATGCCTAAACAAACTTATCAGTTTAATCAGGTTATTCCAGTTTCATTTCACCCTTTACACCACTAATGTATAACTCCCTGCAGATCTGAAGCAACACTGATCCTAGAGAATTAATTCACGTTATAATGCATCTGTAAACCCAGTACTTGACTGCTGCTTCCCATCGTAAGACACACACAGGCTTGATTTGTTCAATGGCTTTGTGAGGATCCATAGTGCAACACATTCCAGATAAACATGGCTGCCAAGCTGCTTACTGTACATTTAAATGAGAAACAAAAAACTTTCACTGCATTATCATACAAAAAAAAATCCAGATTTAGAAAACACTCCTGCAAGTTAACTTTGGGATTATATTGTAAATCAGTTGGGTGAACTCTTTGGAAGAAAAAAATAGCAGGAGTCCACTGCACTGGAATGATCAAACAGCTCTTTCCTTAAAAAATGCCAGGCACAGAAATCGTACAAACAAGGTAAGGAGGTTACACCAAGGCCAAAAAAACATTTAAATAAAAATGTATTTACACGCTGAGTTAGTTCACACGTGGTCTGACCAGTGTTTTAGTGTTGCCGTATACTTAAACATCAAAATGACAAAAATAAACTCCCGTTACCCAGTGCTCCTCAAAAGGCTGTGTGAAAAGGTTTCATACCTCTGGATCAAAGTTCAGGGTTGTGAGAGTGCTGCGTGCAACTCTAACCAGCAGAGGGAGATGTTGAGGAGGGAGATGAGCAAGCGTTCAGAGGACTGTACTCTCAAAAAGTTACAATTCTGCATTCAATTCTCCCTCTTTCTCTTCCTACTACTGTTTGCCTCAACTCTTCGCAGGTCATCTGTCCCCAAGTTCCACAAATGGAGCATAATGCATGAGGTCGGCCTTTGGCGTTTTCCACTTTGCAAATAGAAATCCTACGCTCGTCTGCGTTCATCTTCTTCTCACACAGGTACAGTGGGATAAAGACACTTGGATGATGAAAATCAAACTGGTGGCCCTCTTCTAACCCTTCCTCTCTCGGTCTCAGTTTGTGTAATCTTCTATCCTCTTTTTCAAACTCTCCCGATCTTGTATCTCGTCCATGAACCAATGTTTCATTGGAGCCTCCCTCTCAAGGCGTCTGAGGGAGCATGCTGCTGAGGATGTCTATGAGGTTGTCCAATCCCCACAGGTAGCCGTCCTCCCTGTTGCCCTCCACCCAGGGAGTCCTGTGGTCCAGGGTCCGAGGCTCCGGCAGGGGAACCGTCTTCCCAAAGTCGATCATCCACACTCGGGCCTTCCCCGAGGCGTCGTGCACAAACAGCAGGGAGCTGCCCACGACCTGCAATGGAGAGAAACCGGTGAGATGGGTGAGTTTAGGTGTGTGTGAGCGATTCAATACAGAAGTTACTTGGCGAGGTCATATCACCAAATTGTCAACAGGTTTGTTTGGAAATCATCAAAAGTGACAGTGAGTGTCAGTGTGTCTTACCTCATGTGTCCTGAAGAACTGTGACTGCTCGAGGACTGATCGAAGCTCTTCCAACCGCTGCAGGTAGAGTTTCTAAGAAAAAGAGAAAAATAATAAGATGTAGGGCGTCAGAAAAATGGACCAAAAATATATATATTTTTGTACTACTTCTTTCCCACTTAACTAAAGTTCTAAAGCTTTATATCCTTCCTTGATGCAGTTGCTCTTCAATACATTTGAAAAACAAAATATGAAGTGACAGCCAGCAGTCGGCTAACTTAGCTTAGCATAAAGACTGGAAACAGGGGGAAACAGCTAGCCTGGCTCTGTCCAAAAGTCACAACTACCAACAGCTCTAAATATCAATAAATATCACATTATATATTGTTTGTTTAATACATACAAAAACTGATGTGTATAAACGACAGTTTGCTGTTATGGAGGGGTTATGCGCCGAACAGTTTCTTAGCCAGGACCTGTTGCTAGGTAACCGGTGCAATGTCGCAATTTTTCCTTAAAAAAAAAAGAGCTTCCTTGCTGTTTTACAGTAATGAAAAAAAGGAGCAGTAACAGCAGCAGAACTAGTAACAACTAGTAACATACCAGAATCTGAGTGTTGCCAGCTACAAAGTCCTCCAAGGCCTGCATCACCTGCTCCCTGTGCTTTGTCTTCTTAAAGTTGGTGTTACAAGTTCCATCCGCTTTCTGTAGAGAAAAAGACAACATAAGATATTGTGTTTATTATTTTTTTAAACATGCACGAGGACAATAATTAAGTTTAGTAATTAATTCAAAGCTTCCTGATTCATTCCAGCTGCAAGTATTCAGTGCAGTACTATCAGTACAAGTACATGTTCTAACTTTGTGTTTTTCCACGGACGCAATGGGAAACAACGACACATACTGACAGAAATATAGAAATATGAACGTCACTGCCACAGCTTGGCTGCTGATACTTGTTGGACTGGAAAGTAAAGCAGCTGCTTTAAATGCCTGCTCACAGTGTCATGAGATTTTTCCATACATGTCTGAAGTCATGCAAATCCACCGTTATTAGTGCGACCTGATAAACAGCCCTGGAATTTATGTTTGAGAGAACAAACAGTCCCCTTTCTGGCTGCACATCCAGCCAAAACTTTAACAGACTTGTGTTTTTCCATTTCCTCTCCAGTGTGTTTGGTCAGAGGGATAAATATTTACTCCCATTGATTCTTGTGGATACTATTTGTTTCCTCGCTAGCACTGAGTACTACAGCCAGGCATGCTCACAGGGCTGCGTGTGCAGGGTGACCTCTGACCTTAATGCCTTCGATGCGGAAGCCCAGAGTGGCTGTGGAGCTGAGCGTCTCCCTCCACTGCATGTATCTGGGTTTGATGACTCCCTGCTGTAGCTTCTCCTGCTCCGTGGGGGCCCCGGGGTCCACTGCCACCATCTTCTCGTACATGTCCTTCCGCAAACGTGGACGCTCTCTGGCTTTTATCAGCTCCTCCTCCAAGTACGTCCTAAAACGTAAAAAGGCTTCATATTTAATTGTTTCTTTTTTATGCATTTTAATATCTTATTTTATGGTCTTTCTCTTTGCTATTTTAATCAGATTTTTCTTATTGATTTTATATCCTTATTGTTATGTATGTTCTTTTTCTTTGTTGACTACAAATACATCCATTATTATTATTATATACAGTAAAAGTGGTAGAGAGGCAGATAACTCGTGGGAGTAAACTGCTCATATGTGTATAAAGGTGAACTTTCAAGGCTCACTGTATCTTCCAAAAGCACAAGATAAAGTGGTGTCTGCTGTCAATATGGTCTTGGAAAATGTTCACCACATTTCCTTCATCCTGTGCCGAGTCTCTCACCTGCTGCCCATCTTGCAGTCCATGATGGAGGGCGAGTCGAAGTCGGCCAGCAGGTCGTCCATCAGGTTATAATCCTGCTCGTCTCTCTGTACCACCCCATAATAACCAGGCACATAGGGGCGCAGAGTGTCCGTCATCAGCTTCTTTAGGCACTGCTGCTCACACTCACAGAACCGCTTCAACAAGCGTCCATACTCGCCGGCTTGGAAGTTACCTTGGAGAAGGAGGCGGACAGAATTAAAAAGACTGAAGATAAAATAATGCACGTGTGAGGATGTTTTATTCAAACTGTGTATTTATGCATACCTGCGTGGCCGGCTAGCTGCACCCACGGGTAACGCTTCTTGAAGGACACGACGAAGGGGGACCAGTGAACCATGGTCTTCAATTTCTGCCAGGACTTATTCTGGAAAAAGAAACGAAGAACGTCATCGTCTTGTTATTAAATAACGTGTGGGACAAATGTGAAGCTCTGACTAATCAGTGTGAGGGTTTCTTTTCTGGTCACAACAACGCACTGAGCTCAATACAGGCAAGAGGACGACTATTCTTTAAAAGGAAAATACACCCTGTATTACTGACACACACACACACACACACACACCTCAGTAGACATTGGACAGATCCTCCCCTCTAGCCAAGGCCAGGTGCATGACGTACGGGACAAAGCCCATTCATAAAACATTTACTAAAGCCACCACAGTGGTGTCGTAAAACAGAGCCTTACTGTCTGAAACTCTGTGTGTGTGTGTGTGTGTGTGTGTATAACGGTTATCTGCGTTGGGAAACACCAAGGACAGTGTGCAACGGGGGCTTTGACGTAAGCAATCTGAGCGGAACATGGAATTGATTGATTAGAGTGTGTGTGTGTGGGAAATCACAACAAACCAACAGCCAGTTTAGGATGGGAATGTGTGTGTGTGTGTGTGTGTTACAATACAGTAGACATTGCTAAGAAGAAATATTATTTCTCTTGCCTCCTTCTCAATTTGCAGTCTTTCTAATCAATCCTACAATGTTTTTTGTTCACTAAATGCATCTATATGTTCAACACAGGAACACAGGAATGCGACTGAGGCAAAGGAAAGGGTTAATGTGAGTAATAAAACACAGGGACAAGAGGCTATAATAATAAAATTAATCTTTTTATTACTTCTGTGAATGACTGTGCTGCTCCCTGCCAAGCCTATCTCTGCCATGTTTACATGTCAGCCTATCTCTGCTCTCCTCGCATGCATTCTTTCCACAGCTGCTCTGTTGAAACTCTGTCACAATAAAACAGTCTTAATGCAACGGAAACTGCAGCGTCTGTGTTTACCCTTGGAAGAAAAACAGGCTTTATTTGAATTTAAGGAGTGCTGTTATGTTAACTCAAAAAGGTTTTAAAGCCCTGAAATGTTTTTCTCTCAATGTGAGTGATGGAGTTTCTTATTTACCAAGTATTTAGTTGCAAATATTTCGTGTTATTGAGAAAAACTTTGAGATCCGATGCCGAGTTTTCAGGGGCTTTAACCATTTTAGTTCTGTTGGTTCCTTTATGATGGGAAACTGTGTACAACATGGAGTCAGGATTTCAGCTAGACACAAGAGGCAGAGAGTAATGAGAGTGAATACGAGACCGTGTCAGACAGAGTCCTTCAATCCCATCAACAGATTAACCCCGACATGACCTCTTCCACCGCCAGAGCAAAGAACGGCAATGGAACATGTTGACATCAACTGCATTTCCCCATGTTTGCAACATAAGATAATGTCCTACCAGCAGATAGATTTGCAAAGCGCTTCAGGCAAATCTATCTGCAGCTTACCAGCAACAGGACGCTGACGCAAATTTGGTAGGTTTTCTGTGGTATATATTTAACACAGGAGTGCGGCATCATCATTTTCTATAATCATCCTCTGATATCAGCGGCTAATTTTGGCCGGGTTAGGGCAAGGACAACAGTCTATTTTTTCAGATTTCTTTATTTCTTGGCAATGAATAGCTCCACCTGGAATTCAAAAGGCCATCTCCCCCACAATAATCTCACTGCATTCCTGGGGAGTGTCTTGTTTATGCATACCTTCATTCTTACCTTTAGATCTAGCTGTATTCGACTGGCACCTTGACTTTAAACTCTTGAGAGGTTGAAAATACTCTTTAGAAAACATATGTCCAGCACATATCCTCTTTTCCCAGCAGAAAAATATCCCGCCTAACCGACAAGACAACGAGCAATCCACCTTCAGACACTCCACCGGGTCAGTGCAGTAAGACTGTCGCCAGCGGTGGGCCTCCAAAGTGCTGCTGTAAGGGATAATTATGAACTGGTTATGTAAAGTTCACAAGAGTCCATAAGACTGAGGACTCAGGGTATTTTTTCTTTTAAAGTAACAGGATCATACTTGACATTTAGGTTTAAGCAGTATTTTCCTCTGAAATACACAAAACATTGTTTAGCCTTGGTCAGTGTATTTGAATTTACGGTGTCTTTTGATTATACGCAAATATTGTGCAATTCAGTGCATTGAAATAAACTTCATATTAAGTATGATCACGTTATTACATTATCAATGTTCCATCTGTGAAGCTGCCAAAGATTGACGTCAACGCCTGCTGGAGCGACCAAAAGATCTGTTTTAAGAAACCGCCAACAGTAGTACAAAAATAATCTCCTGAAATAACATCCGCTTGTGGACGCAACACAAACCGTGTCTACCCAACAGTAACCGGGGTTTCTTTTTCTTTTGCTATTACAGTATTAGTTTCTTTTGTCCTCATTAGTGACAGATGCAAGTCTAGGGGGGAGGTCGACAGGAGAGGAAGGGGGAGATCTCCAGCCTCTCTTCTTTCACTTCTCTTATCCACATGCCATCAGACTCTCTCTCTCTAATTGCTTCAAGTTGACAGCTTAATGCATTGCCTCTTTGTGGGATCAAATGTATCCGACGGAAATTACCAGTCACAGTAAGAGCTAATGCTGCTAATGGATGATAATGATAAATGCAGAGAATCCTTAGAAAAGCCTGGACTGTTGTTTCATTTCAAACTGAGCAACGGTGTTGTTGTCTCCTCCTCTTCGTCCCACACATCCCAGCTCTCTAAACACTGAGGTCACATTTCACTTCTCTCAGCTCAACCTTCACTATCTCCACTTTCTCTCTTATATAACTCACAGATCTATAACACAGAGTATCATTTCATTTTTCTGTGTTGTTTAAGCTTCCTCGTCATTCCCCAAAGCGTCCATGCTAATGAATGTGCTTGAGTTATTTATATTTTTCCCCAATTTAAATCAAATAGAAGCCCCACTCCTGCTCATCTCTACCACTTTCACTCAATCAAACATCACTTTGTCCTCCCAACGGCATTCTCTAGTATTTTCTTTACTCTCATCTCCTCTGATATTAGACTGGGAATGTCTCTGGTGTCTGTTATGAACCAACACACACACACACCTCTGCTGGGACCCATCTGTGGTTCACATGACAACAACAATGGTCATACTGGGAGAGCTCACACTGACCACAGGAATGTGTCTTTACAGTGTCCCCTACTTCACCTTTTCCAACACACATACGCTCCTTTTATACACATGATCAAGTAGGAGAGACCAGCAGGACATACGTCAGCATGAAATATTTTTTTTAAGGTAATTTTATTGGGGGAAAATAAGAATCATCACTGAAAAATTGCTTTTGAAACCATTTTGAAGGGTATTTACTTAATTATTTGCCCTAAATACAGCTATAACTAGTTTAGCTGAAGGTTATCTTTAACTATTTACTTAGTTTCTTCCCAGCTAAACATAAATACAGTGGAAACTTTTTCTTCTAAGTTAGTTTTCATTAAAAGTAACTCATAGATGTTACTTAGCTTGTAATCAAACAACACCGAGAATTAAATGTAATAACTACACAAATATTGCTAAAAGTTTCATATGTTTGGTAGGATAAGCGCGAAGTTGCATTTCATTTTTGAGGTTATAATGTTCAGTTTTTGATGAAACTGTTTTAGAGAGGTGTTGATTCAACTGTACGGTCAGTTTAAAGACGGTTTATCAGTGGTTCTGTTTATTTGTATTGCAATATAGTGAGAGGTGTTGGTAATATTTAGTCTTTCACTGATAATAGTGGAGTTGACACCTCTCAGTATAAAGCATTAGTTTTAACTAGGTGTACCTAATAAACAAAGTGTATGTGTCTAAATTAAAGTCTGAGAAATTAACTGATTGCATAAAGTGTTACAGCCTGAAGCATGTTGATCCTCCTGGTTGGCTTACTGGCTTTACTCCCAGAGATCATCAGTTTCACAGGACTAACTGCATACTGAGTGCCAAACAACCAGAACATACTGTAACAGCAGCAAAGGACAGGGGATATCAATCACATCTACACATCACCCCACATTTGATATAATCTATACCCGCATACCATCTTTCTGAAGAAGCATTGACGTTGGCAAATACCCCTCAACAGTCTGCTTCGCTGCTCTGGCTCAAGTTTGTCACTTTCCATTTCTTACCTGGCAGACGGAGCAGTAGTGGATGAGGAGGCAGGCGCTGACACAAGCACACACAGCCCCGGAGACGAAGCGGGAACGCAGCCAGCACAAAATACTCCGCACCATCGGCGCAGGGTCTCCACGGACGAGCGGCGCTACCGGGGCTGTGTGCCTCCCTGTCGGCCTGAGATCCTGCACAATCATCTGTAACCTTCTTTAACTAGGCGTACCGTTAGCTCCGAGGTAATACTCTGTCTTATTCCAGGGATTCAGCTTCGGTCTGTAAACCCTTGCTGTAAACTGAGGCTTGTGTTGCCTGGTAAATAATCCTCCTCTGGTATAACTCACACTGACCCGTTCTCTACAACCTCTTTTTGTCATCCCAATTCAGAATTTCTTCTCTTTCAACATTGTGTCACTCCTCCCTTCCTCTCTAAAACACTTTCTCAATATACCTTTTTTGCTGTACAAAATATCCACATACCTAAAGCTGCCATTTTTTCTACCATCTGCCTGCTTGAAATAGTTCCCCTTCCTTTTACTCCCTGCCCTAAATCATTCACTCTCTTGTCCCCTGAAGGTAAAAACGTCCACACAATGAGCCATCTTCTCTTTCCCTTCAGTCTCACCTTTGTTCTTCTCATCTCTCACTCATCCCCTAATCCCCACAGGGCCTATCCTGAGCCCCACACTGAGCCAATCTCCTGCCAGATACATGGGGGTAGGGACAGCAGGCCATCCCATAGCCTCCCAGTGCTCTCCTTTTGTCTGCATGAGGAATTCCTCAGTACTGTGTAACCTACAGACGTGTGTGTGTGTGTGTGTGTGTGTAGAACCTGTCAGACAGCTACAGGAGTGACTACATGTGCATACACTGAGGGTGTTTGCAGGTACTGTTAAGCTGTTTTCTCTAAACGACTTCACTACTTTAAAACCACATCCCTTTCCCTTGACTCAAGTCTTCAGCGTTCAGGCAGCTCAGCTGTGGTGGGCTGCTGAGCCAACACAAGATGGCATGGCTTTAAATAAAAACATCTTCAGATAGAGTTGTATATTTGTTGTATTAATTCTCTGAGCTTGTCTGCGCATGTCATTTCTATCTAACGCTGTGTGTAATGTTCCATTGTAGGTGTATTAGTGCTGAATCAATGAATGAGAAAATGACTCATCAGCAATTTTGATTATCGTGTAATCGTTTGCCATTTATCAAGGGAAATTATAAAATATTTTAAATCCTCTCCAATGTGAGGACTTGCTCTATTTTATATCACTGTAAATTGAATATTTTAGGGTTTCGGACTGCTGGTCCGACAAAAAAAAAAAAAAAAGACATTTCATGATGTTGCCTTAATTTCTCAAAACTTGTGATGGCCGTTTTTCCACTTTTTTCCAATAATTTTCACTATTATTTATGGATTAATTGAACAAATAATGAGCCAATTAATCGATAATGAAAATATCTTTAAGTTGCAGCCCTAATGTATATTGTAATATGATATGCTGTTCTGTGATATATCTTCAAAACGTCAACTTTTCATGAGCTAAGACAAACGGCTCCGTTTTCAGTTTTGTGACAGTGTATTTTGAGCTGAAGTAATGGGCTTTTAAATGCTTTATTTATCTTAGGAAGCAAGAGAGTTATCTAGAGCTGCAACAATTAATCAATTAGTTGTCAACTATTACATTAATCGGCAACTATATTGATAATCGATTAATCGGTTTGAATATTTTCTGGTTTCTTTACTCCTTGTTGACTGTTAACTGAACATCTTTGAGTTGTGGACAAAACAAGACATTTGATGACGACATCTTGGGCTTTGGGAAACACTGATCAACATTTCTGAATCGATTAATCAGTTACCTCATAACCATAAAGGAACCCTTTCCGTTTATCTGGAAAATTACCAATTTTTATTGGACAATATAATGTAATCAGTGGTGGAATGTAGGCAAGTATATTTACTAAAATATTGTACAAATTTGAGGAGTACTTCCACTACAAATCAGAGGGAAATACTGCACTTTTTACTCCACTACATTTGCTAGTAGTCACTACTAGTTATTTTCTATCCAACAGTACATGAAATGATTCAGGTCCATCTCAACCAACCACCGAAGTAAATTGCTACTTACATATTGATGCATCAGTAACAATAATCCAATGATAAAATATAAGCTAGCTCACATGGTCTATTATCTGCATTAAGTACTTTTGATACAAGTACATTTACATACTTTTACTTAAATTGTCTTTTGAATGCAGGGTTTTTGCTTGTAATGGAGTATATTGACATGTGGCACTGCTACTTTTACTTAAGTAAATGAACTGAATACTTCCTCCACCACTTCATGTGGTATTGATTTATATTGCCATGCTGTAGAAATATAGTAGTTTATAAATATAAAAGAAATGAGAGTCCAAAACAGCATGGAAAGCATTTCTTTCCTTCTGTGTAGCATGGATTTTGTGTTATAAGTGCTGTGGGAGTGATGTGTGGGACTTTGTATAATGGGTGACACGGAAAACAAGTCTGCGATTGTGGCTCATGTGAATAAGCATGCATAAATAAGACGAATCATCATCACGTGTAGGCTACGTGTTCAAAGCTTCAGAGTGTGTTTTTGTCTCTCTTTCGTCCGCTTACACTCATTTTCCTCTTGTTTTCTGTTCCACACTGCATGTCTCATGGGGTTTCGGGGCAAAATATTAAAAGGAGGGAGAAAGAGTGTCTCATAACCTGATGATAAATTATAAAATAATATGTACATTGTTGGCTGAGCAGAAATTTGTAAGAAATTAACTATAATAACATTCAAACGTGAGGGACAGAGTAGATACCGTCTGTGTGAGAAAAAGAGAACAAGACAAGGAGAAAAAAAAAGTACCATATATGGCAACGATGTCGCCTAGCAACCGGCTCTGCCTTCAGCCCAATTTTCCATGACACACACTGAACTCTGAATGCATCGCTGTGTGTGTGTCTCTCTCTGAGTATGCATGTTTGAGCAAGTATCTGCTCACTTCACCGAGCATACAAAATATAACTGGTTTGTCAGGGAGCCGGCAGCGTGGCCACAGCTTTTTGTATCCAGCATCAACAAACACACACCCTCCTTCTATTAATTACTGTATGATGTAAAAAAAGAGCTTTTACTCAACTGCGAGAGGACAAAATGTGCCCTGATCAGAAAACGCAGACTGGCGTCATCATGTTTGTTACAACAGCTTAAGTGCAACTCTTCAGGTTGCTCATTTCCTGGCTGTTTCGACACTTTCCACTGACCAGCTGATTCAAATGATCATTGCTGTAACTGGCAGCTAATCAATACGCTGGTCGAAAAGAATCGCAAGCTGTACAGAGCTAAAACTATTAGTCTTTCTTTGATAATTGATTCATTATTTCAGTAATTTTTTTAACTCCAAACGCCCAGGGTTCAGCTTCTTTGATGTGAGGATTTGCTTCTTTTCTCTGTTTTTATAACATTATAAACTTTGTGTTTTAGACTGTTGTACGGACAAAACGAGACATTTGAAGAGGTCACCTTGGGCTTAGAGAAATGTTCATGTTTTTTTTTTCAGTATTTGACATTTTATAATTGGCACATTAATCAATAATGGTAATAATCCTTAGTCGCAGCATTAAAGCTGTGAGTAACATAAAAGCCCAGACTTTAAATTGGTCCTCTGAACCTTTAAGATATATGATAGGATTGATAGTAATGAGGCCAGAACCAAAAAGATTAAAATGTTTAAATGTCTATTGGTTGGGGATAGAAGATGGGTGTTCTAAGTGACTGTATATGATGTTTAATTTATGTTTTATCATCATAAATTAGGCAAACATGATATTGGGATAATGAAGTTGAGCTTGTTTGTGTGTGTTTGCTGTGGTTATTGTTCGATTTATGCTTTGACAATTTCTCCTGTTATGATTGTATGTTGTTTATTGTTGTTTTAATGGCTAATATTAGTTTGTGTAGACCTGAACAGCACAGTCTTCAATTAGAGGCCTATTTTCACCTCACAATGATCCTAGGCATCAGTGTTTGGTGCAGCTGTCAGATTAAGTGTAAAGTGTGTAATGTACCAGCTGATGACAGTGAAAATATGTTAAAGTGGTGGCCTTGGGTGTCCAAACTGCTCCCATGAATTCAGACTGGAGTCTCAGTGTCATGTTTTTCTCTTTCTCTGTGAAAAGATTAAAGTAAAATACCAGACGAGGGCGGACCGTCTACTCTGGAAAAATAACTGGGCCTGGATTATTAAAAAATACGTGAGAACAACTTCTGCCAGGTTTCTAATCTTTGGCATGCTGACAGTTGGAACATCTTTCAACATGCATGCTCGGTGACGTGGCCCGAACAGATAAACCTGAACATTCAGGATTCACAAACTGCAGAGAAGAAGAGTGGAGACACGGGAAGATTGAAGTGGAGACATCCTGTTTTTAAGACTTGTCTAATTCCAAGCATTTCTAGTTGACGGTGCATCAAAGCCCCCTGACTCAGGGGGGAAAACGGCACAACTTCCTACTTGGAAACTTTAAACTGCCTTTCATGAGTGGAGGAGAGGAAAACCCTGAGCGTCTGGGGCAGTAAACTAACTACTAAACTGCTGTGATAGCATCTTTGTATATGAACTGTACAGTGCTGAAGTGGCAGCTGTAATGGGATGGAAAAAAAATCATCCAAACATGCATTCAGACAGTGTTTAAATGGCCCTATGTCTGAGCTCAGCGAAGCCATGTGATCATGAGCCATGGGAGTCGAGAGCCACAGAAGTGGGGGTTGGAGATAAGAGGCGGTTTCCTCTTCTTCAGTTTAAATTTTCATTATCAGGGTGGTGTGAGTCCAACCGTTCAGGCTTTGAACCACAAATTACACAAATTATTTCAAACGAAAAGCTATTTAATGTCGTCATCACTGAGCCACTTAAAACAAATAAGATATTCACCAAAACCACATGGGACGCACGCTGTGCAGCAAACCTCCTGATTAGCTGAGGCCTGCTTTTTGTAATTTGCCCAACTGCACTACAATGATCGTGTGAATTAACTACCTTAAAACATCAATATGACATAGTTTAACAGCTTTTATGTGTCCGATCCGTTGACATGCACTTCAGCCCGGTGATTTGACAAACAGCATGTGTGACAAAGATGACATCTGGCAGCATGTATCAACTGACAGTGACTGATGGGACTGTCACAGTGCACCCTGCATGTATCCAGTATGCAGTGTGTGTGTGTGTGTGTGTGTGTGTGTGTGTGTGTGTGTGTGTGTGTACAGGCTATCCTTTCTATTCCATTGTTTTTGTCAAACCAGCTCTTAGCTGTGAAGTCATTTTTGCACCATGATTTGTTCAGTTGAGGAATGGCCACATAATGTATGCCTGGTCAGTTGCGCAACATTTGCATTTGTAAATGTTTTGGTAGCCAAAGCAGTAAGACCTGTTCATGATTGGTTTTATGGTATAGACCAGGGGTCTGCAACCTGCGGCTCCGGAGCCACATGCGGCTCTTCAGCCCCTCTCCAGTGGCTCCCTGTGGATCTTTAAAATTGGAAATGAATAACTGTTTTTTTGTTTATATTTTCATTTTTATTTACCATTGTTGTAGGTCTATGGTACGACGGTACAACGGAGTATTAGGGCCACATTGAGGAAAATAAATAAATCTGAGATTTCAAGGATAAAGTCACAATATTACGAGAATTAAGTCATAATATTATAAAGTAGTAATTTTACCTGTTATTTTCTTTTTTTCTCGTAAAGTTATGACTTTATTCTCGTAATATGACTTTTTTCTTGTAAAGTTATGACTTTATTCCCATAATATTACGTTTCTTGTAAAGTTATGACTTTATTCTCGTAATATTACGACTTTTTTTTCTCCTTAAGTTATGACTTTTTTTCATAATATTCTGACTTTATTCTGTAAATCTCAGATGTTTATTCCCTCAATGTGGCCCTAATACTCCATAGTATGCATTTGCACTTTGGCCCTCACTGCATTAGACTTATACACTATATACTTAGACTATAAACTGTGTTACCTTCATCACAATGCTCAAATATTTTGCGGCTCCAGACAGATTTTTTTTGTCTCTTTTGATAGTAAAGGTTGCTGACCCCTGGTATAGAGTCCTACAGCTGATGAATGTGCATGAATGTGACTTGTTCATATGTTGTTGTGGAAAAGACACTCACCCCTGTCCCATCGTCCGGGCTACACAGCGACCTGGCAGGAGACAGACTGGACTCGATGTCGCTCCCGGTGAAGTCGTCCTCGGACTCCTCGAAGGACGAGGCGGAGGACAGGCAGATGGAGGACGAGTTGGACAGCTTCCTCAGTGAGCGCATCAGCATGGGGGAACCTCCGCAGCCGCTGTCCGAGCAGGGCGACTCGTCGTCCGGGTGAGGATCCAGACAATTGCCGCTGCTGAGCTCCGTCCTGACGGTCAGCAGGGTGGCCGGTGGTGTCCCAACCTGAGCAGCGCGGGTCGGACTGGGGTCTCTGGTGATGATGAGTGTTGGTATGGGTCCTGGGAAACTTGGGCCTCCTGGAGCACCATGAGGAGGCTGATCAGACTCACTCTCAACCGGACAAGAGTTGTTTTGATCACTGGCCTGTTTGGGTCGACATGAAACGGTGCTGCAGTCACGTTTAGTCATTTTGTGATCCGTTTTATCCAGAGATTGATGCGGGGATAAACTAGAGAAAGTCCCCGTTAATTCCCGAGCCTCAGACACAACACGACCCTGGTTGTTTCCCCCCAGTAGCTGATCTTCCATGGCCCTCGTCGGGGGATCCGAGGCATCGTCCTCTCGCTCGGGTTTCGGCTCCTCGCAGCCTTCACCGCCGACTTCACCATCGGCCTCTCGGTCCACTACGTCCTGGATGGCTTCGACATCACCACCACCACCACCATCACCATCTAGGCCGGATGGTGTCGCCTGGGATGCTCGCTGTTCCTCCTCCGCCGATACCACCTCCTCGTCCCTGGGCAACTTTCCTACTCTGTGATCGCGTTGCGTCGCTGGATCTCCTCCGGCTCCAGCTGCGTTTCCGCAACCTAAATCCGCTTCTGTTTGGCTGCTGGAGTCTCGCTTTCTCCTTCCCAGACACGATAGTACTTTATTTTTCATCGGATTCCTGTTTAACTGGTCGCTGCGTCGCTTCTCTCCTTCTCTCCTGGATCTGCTGATAGGGAGTAGTCGTAGCTTGGATGTTTGGTGTGTTTTCCTTTTCGCTCCTCTGCCTGCTGGGGCGGCGGTGTGAGACAGATCCGAGCGAGTTTGGCCCATCCTGCATGCCGTAGTAGTAGTAACACAATGACCCCAGACACACCCTCAAGTAGAGTGGTTGAATAGTTGTGTTGAAACCACTTAAACAGTGACTCCTACAAAGTACAGTCGCTCATTACTCACACTATCCATGTATTAAAGCCTGGGAAGACTTAAATTGCTCCATCCCCCTTTTTTTTTCCACTGTTCAAATCTGTGAGAACAAACAGATGATTAATAATTTAGTACACACATTAACTGCATGAGTAATAGCCTACTATAACAAAAACACTCCCTTTAAGTCCATTTATCAGACTGATAATGTAATCATTAACAGCACACATTAACAGCACCTGCATAATAGTCCCACACAGTAAACAATGGCCGTCATGAATCACAATTTCTGACTCAAGAATGCCAGTTAATCTGTGATTTATCAGTTATGATATCCAGATAATATTATGGAGCAGGCTACAGGAAAAATAAACTGACAGGGGGAAAGTCAAATCAACTGCACTAACACCGAGTGTATATTCACAGAAACATATTACAAGAGGAATGATTTAAATGTGACAGTAAAACACAGTTGAGTGCAAAGAAATGTTAAGGTTTCATGGAGTTTCACACTCAGTATCACTGTTGTGAGAGCGTAATACTGCCCTCCTGTGTCTGCATATGATGCTATTGTCCAAGTAAGCTTGTTGTGGCTATCTGTTAATAAATTACATTAACCCCTAATCAGTTATTAAACTTGTTGACTTCATTTTTGTGGATCGACAAAAAGCTTAATCAACCAATAATTTCAGCACTAAATAACTGTCCAACATATGCAGGCATGTCAAAACACAGCAAATACAAACAGTATGTGGGCTTCAACTTCTTTGTTTGGTCCTAATTGATAGTGAAATATAGTTGGTAAAATAGAAAACTTCAAGGTGAATGATGCTTTATGCATACAGTGGTCAAAAATTCCAGCCAGATAGCTATTCACAAACTGCATCTTTTCACATCAATATTTTTACATAAGATCTATCCTCCAATTAAACCTGCAGCAGGCAGAATGTTTTTGACATCACCTCCTCATGTCTCTGTTTTAAGGCTTTAAAAAAAATCTGTGACGGGAGACTTTGGCCATTCATAGATCATTTTAGATAGAGAGCGTTCCTATTGGCTGTTCATTCAACGGAGGCAGCTGTCAATCACTCGTGTACTCCGATTAAACGGTCAAACTAGGCAGCGCTGCTTAGTTTGACCGTTTGATCGCAGTTTGCGAGTGATTGACAGCTGCTCAGAGACGGCAGGCTCCAGCTCGGCTCTGATTGGTTGTTTTCCTCCGGTCTGTGAAATCTTGCAGATGCCATTAGGAGCACGGGAGGACACGGGAGGACACGGGAGGACACGGGAGGACACCGGAGGCACATGATTTTTTTTCAGATTACCTGTCTCATGCACTACTGTCAGGACATAGTGACCATTTTATAAAAATAACTTTTCTCCAATTCTACCCACTGCAGCTTTAAAGGACACATTTCATAATTTTCCAAGACATACACTACGGCATACTGGAAAAATTCAAAGCATTTTTTACATAAGGCACGGTGAGCGGCTCGCTGTCATTTACTGTGACAGTACCTCAGTCACCCTGCTGTTAGGAAGGAATGCTCACAGAGAGGAAACACGACAGGAAGGATAACAATGGAAAGAACAGCTCATAATGTGCCACACGCACGCACACGCACACACACACACACACACTTGTGTAATCAAAAGCATAAATAATCATACAAAATGACTCACATCAGGGGGGGGGGATGACAGAGTCTTGTGTCATGTTGACATTGAATGGATTCTTTTATACACAGTTTAAGCACACATGACGTGCCCCCATCCACACACACAGTCAAACAGTGACACATAATACTTGAAGGGAAGATGGTCACTCATTGGCAAACATATAAAACACGTGAAACATGATCTATGATCCACTAATCACTCACACAGTGTCATCTATTATATCATCTATTCATCATAATCTCAAGGACACACTATAGTGGACATGGTGGAAACACTTTTGCTCTAAAATAAAATGGCCATTAATCTTAAATTGGCTAATTACTGAGATATTTGTTTTAAGAATACTTCACTTAATGTATATTAATACTTCTTAAATGTAAACATTTAGTGACTTTTTAAGCCCAAGTGGCAATACAGAGACAACAAAATACTTCCTAAAAAGATTTTTTTTAAAAACAACATTTCTGTTTTAACCTCCTGGGAACCGAGTTTAAAAAAGTGTCTTCCAATTACTTTTTTTTTTGTGATTTCCTTCCTATTTAGGGTTAAAAGAAAATCTTAACAATTTAGACTTGTTAACGTTTATTTTTATTGTCCACTGTAGTGGACTACAGGACTATTTCAGTGTGAAAAGACTTTAAAAAATGAACAGATTATGGCTGTAGAGTGATATTAAACCAAGAATACATTCAAATTGATTAAAAAAAACAACACATGCCATAGAAGATAACTTCTGTTGTGATTTGACGCTATACAAAAATTGAAATTGAATCCCTGGAAAGCCTAGGATGTCCTGTTTACAATACACCAGGGGTTGATAGAGTAGGTCAAAAGAGTAAGAGGATATGCATGTGGACAAAATGTCCACTACAGAGGACACATGTCAATGGGCGGTGTCTCAGGAGGATGTAGCAGTCTTTATACAACTGTTTACTTGTTTCTGAGTGTGAACAACAAAACCATAGAGTTATATTATTTATCTGCTGTTAGAAATAATGTTAGTATTTGTTTCACAGTGCTCGCTACCAGCTAATGGTGTCTGTTCTGTAGCAGTCTTGTTACTATCAAAGCTGTGCCAGTTAATAAATACGTCATTTTTTTGTCCTCAGAGATCATAAAGATCCACTGACATACACTGACCTGCCAAGTTGTCAAGTATGGAGTACATGCAGGCTCCTGCCACAAGCAGCCAGGGGAATATGTAAGTAAACAAATTGTATTTATGTCTTCGAACCTGTTGTATTGTGTGTCTTGCTTTTCCTTTAAGTGTGCCAGCACACACAATACCAAGATCCCTAACAATGGCACGCCTAAATGGCACGCCTAAATGGATTGCAGCCATCGTTAAAGATATTAGTGTTACCTGTGTTTGCTAAGTCAAAATGTTCACAATGAGAAAAGTTTGTCACATCTTTGCCTTACTGACAGATGTATTGAAGCAAACATTCATTCCTCTGTTGTGCTCACAAAGAATAAGTCTATTTCAGTACAGAATAAGTATTATTCTGTACTGAAATAGACTGTAGAAAACAATAAAAAACATATGAAACTTACCAGACTAGTTCCTCCTCTGGTGTGTGAAGCAGCTGTTGAAGGCTGGCAGAGAAGTGGAGGTTTATAACGTTACAGCAGGCTCTGAACGGGATGTGTCTGCGGCTTATCTCTTCTTCAGCTAGAGGGTATGTGTGTGTGTGCAGTGCTGCTGTGTGTAGTGTAGTGTCATCAGCATGTGGTTGGAGTGAAAGAGGAAACGCTTGTCACAACAGAGGCGGTTCTAGCTAGTCAGCTAACTAACGTTCAAGCTCCGATACTTCAACTGACACCTGCCTTGAAGTGACATAAACTAGCTTTTTAACTAAAACAAACAGGTCTAATAGTTAGCTAAACACGGATTAAAGGACGGGTGTTAAAAAACGCAAATCTATCCTTAAATACTGTAGTTAGAAAGTGACCTAAACAGCTGGTAATTGAGTAAACAGTTAATACCGGTAACCTAGCTACTACGAGTTGAGTCTAACTAAACGGTACTAACTGACAGCACACGAGACTGGCCTGTAGTCAAGGGGATTTAAAAAGTGCTGCCTTCAAATACTCCACGGATTTTTTATATCCCGCCCCTCCCTGCTTGATGGTATGATCCTTGTCTGTCATCACCTGATTGGTCGCATGGACGTCATTAACACAACATTCAGTCACAGTCAGTGCATGGAGTGTCCATGGCACGGAGAAGATCGTCTTATCATTCTGCCTTGAATTAAGTAAAGAAGAAAAAAAAAACGGCTCTCGGATGGGAGCCGACTCTTATCGTTCACTTAAAAGAGCCGGCTCTTTGAACCGACTCGTTCAATACCGACACATCACATCACTGCGCGTTTTTCTCGGTCATTATTGTAGTTTGTGCTTTTTTATATGTTTGACTTTTACCCTCAACCTGAATTAAAAAACATCAATATCACTCACACACTTCTTTTGTTCCACTTTGTCTTATTTTGAAGGTGACATCGTTTATTTTCAATTAAACGCAAACGTTTTATCATTTTTGGCACATCTGCGTTGCCGTAGAGGCGGAAGTAGCGTTTCACGTCAGGGCCCCGGCGTGACTTTCACCGGGTTGTCAGAGTCAGGGTTGTGTAAAGAAGGAGGAATACGACCACCCTGTGCTCCACCGAGCAGTTGTCAAAATGAGAGTACTAACAGCGGGTCTGTCTTTGGCTAAAACGCACCTTTTGGCACCAGGAAGCGTCACTCTTAAAAAGGTAACATTATATATATTTATAATATTAGGGCTCTGTAGTTGAACTGATTTGACATCCCCACGCTGCTCTGCCAGCAGCTCTTTGCATTGCACAATCGGTAAACAGAGTTTTTGAGTATTGATCTTACTCTTGTTTCATCTCACACAGGTGCTCCTCAACAGCTGTCGGACATGCTCCTCTGGCTTCTTCCCCAACGAGAGGATCCGCAACATCGGGATCTCAGCTCACATCGACTCTGGGAAGACCACCCTGACCGAGCGAGTCCTCTTCTACACCGGCAAGATAGCAGCGATCCACGAGGTAGGGTCTCTGGGACTGGTTATATGTCTGTGCATTAATAAGATCAGATAAGATAAGATATTCCTTTATTAGTCCCGCAGTGGGGAGATGTGCAGTGTACAGCAGCAAAGGGGATAGTGCAAAAAACAACATGCATCAGCTAACACTGTAAAACAAAATATGAAGCATTTAAATAGAAGGAAGTATAAAAATAGGAGCAGTATATACAGTATTGACAATAAACAGACTATTAACAAAATTGCACAAGTGGAAAATGATATTGCAAAGTCAGAAAAAATGAATGAATGAATAAATGAATATCAGGTTATTGTCAGTGTTTAGGTGTGTAAATGGTCTACTGGGAGCAGTGCTGGTTGTAGAGTCTGACAGTTGCTTGTTGCTGTCAGGTGAAGTTTCACAGGTGTACAGTTTTGCATTCATGGGCTGTTTTCCCCTCCTCTGCGGTGTGCAGGTGAAGGGGAAGGACGGTGTTGGAGCCACTATGGACTCTATGGAGCTGGAGAGACAGAGAGGCATCACCATCCAGTCAGCTGCTACATACACTGTGTGGAAGGATCACAACATCAACATCATTGACACACCAGGTACTAAAAGTTGCACTTGATGTGGGACAAAAAAATGCTGATATGACCCCCTGTTTGTGGTCATTTGTTTACACATACCAATAGGTAATAATGCAGGACCTTTCTTTACAGGCTACTCCAGTGGTTTAGTAAAGTTTGGGGACTTACGAGTGATGAATGGTCAAAATCTGAGCAGCAGAGAGGCTGAGATTCTCTGACTTTTAGTCCCTAGTATGGATCAAGCCCCACAAGCATTGGCTCAGACATTTCCCATGATGCAACTTGATTGTCTTTTTATTAGACCCTACCTGCCTGGTAAATGTCCATGTCCTTCAAACCAAATGCCCCCCAGTTTGTAATGCAGGCTCTCTGGTACAAATTTGTAGTATAGCCCAAGCCAAGACAACGCTGATAAGCAATTTGGTACATTTCTCAGAGTTATCTATGTATATACAGTATATATTTACAAAATACATAGACTAAGTGAAAACAGCTATCTGATCCAATGTATCATAGTGTTTTAATGCTAATTTACTGTAGGACAATGTAATGTAGGATGCAAGAAAAGAAAAGTTTGATATTCGCAGCTTTGTGGTGTGTGACTCGTGGTTATTTGTTTGGGAAATTTGCAATTGTGGCGTGGAAGTATTACAATGTTTAATTGGACCAGAGCTGCTTCAATTTCACAGATATTTTATTTTAGCAAGTAATTGTACTTTAATGGAGGAAAAACAAAAAGATGCAAATTTCAAATATTTTCACTAAAAATAACTCTTTTAAAAGACAACATCACTAGATGTTTACAGAGAATTTCAAACTGATTTGTTTCTAAATCATAAAGAAGATCCTACAAAATTTAGTAACGACAAAGGAAAAAGCAGATGATCATGTCTTTTCTTCACTGACTGTGCATTTGATGTCAGTGGGAACCACATTTGTCCAAGTTGTAATGGAAAGCCGTCAACATTTCTATGTTGCAATGAATGCACAAGTTACTCAGGTAAAAGTGTAATCACTGATTAAAACGTCCCTGTTTTTGACCTTTTCTCTCTACTCATTTTCTCTGTTTAATAATGGCAGAAAACCCACAGAAACACTTTGAAATGCTACACAAAGTATAAGAAAAGAAAATGTTGCTCAAAGGCAAAAACAGATGTAAATATACGTAGTTTTATATGTGCTTTTGATGAAGGTCATTGTGCTTCCCTGGACACAAACAGATTGTGCTATTGTGGTTTAAGTGATGTAATTATTTCATCTGGACCGCGCAGGTTCTAGCCACCATGTCAGCGAGGGTCGGCCCTGCTGAAGTGTCCAAAATGACGAATCTTTACCAGCTCCAGGACTGTACCTCACAAGTCTAAAGTATTGTTTACAGTTTTTCCGTGTTGTTTCTCCAGGTCACGTGGACTTCACCATCGAAGTGGAGCGAGCGCTGCGCGTGCTGGACGGAGCCGTGCTGGTCCTGTGTGCGGTGGGGGGAGTCCAGTGTCAGACCTTGACAGTGAACAGACAGATGAAGCGCTACACCGTCCCCTTCCTCACCTTCATCAACAAGCTGGACCGCATGGGCGCCAACCCCAGCCGAGCCCTGCAGCAGATGAGGTACAATACACACTCACGGTGTACACAACAAGTACATACCAGAGTGCTCCTGATCAGATACACATAGAGCCATCACAATACGTTACTTAATATCTCAGTAGGGATAATGTCACATAGATGATATTTTATTTAAAAAATATGGTCTAATCATTAGTCATATGAGTAGAAATCCCACATCAGATTGCAATATAGATTGAAATCAATATATCTTCCAGCTCTATTTACATGATAATGTGTTTAAATGTTACTTCTACATGCATCCAGTATGCCTTTCCTGAATTTTTGCTAATTTATTAGTTTTAAATAAACCAAACAATGAATGTGGATGCAACACAAATTAGAAAGGAGCTGTGTTTTTATAGTGCGCACAGTAACAAGCTGAAGCTCAATGCATCTCCTTTAGGCTGACGTGAAATCATAGTTCCACAAACAAGGTTGTAATCAGCTGTGGTTTTCCTTCCTCTATTTTGGTTCTCACTTCAGACTTTTTCTTTGCCTTCCTCAGAACCAAACTGAACCACAACGCAGCCTTCGTGAGCATCCCCATGGGCCTGGAGGGGAACATGCGCGGCATCATCGACCTTGTACAGGAGCGGAGCATGTATTTTGAAGGACCTTATGGGTGAGGGACTCACTTCCCTTGTGGCAGCTTGACCATGCAGAGATCCGTTTCTGTTATTGTGTCAATTGGTTATTTTTGTCTGAACTGTATTTTAGCAGCAATAATAGTTTTTACCACATATGAGACTGATTGACGACAGTAGAATTATAAGACCTGCAGGTAGTCGTGATCAAAAAATCATCAAATTCAGCATCTGTCAGATTACAAAGGTTCATTTCTATCCCTGTTTTATAACTTCTGAGATTCTGTTCTGATTCAGTTTCTTCTTCCCCACAGTCAAACTATCCGCTACGATGAGATCCCGGCAGATTTCCGTGCTGAGGCTGCTGACCGGAGGCAGGAGCTGGTGGAGTGTGTGGCTAACGCTGATGAAACCCTGGGAGAAATGTTCCTGGAGGAAAAGATTCCAACCAACGCCGACCTGAAGGTTTGTGTCAAGGCCTTCAATGTTTCAGAAAAAGTGCTTGTTTTTTTATATTAATCTCTCTCTGTACAGAGTAGCACCTCACTTCCTGTCAAACTATGACTCATAGTTGAGTCATCATTAGTTGTCAACTAACTTTTTTCTTCCCTACTATTATAAGATGTTGGCGTTGCGCAGACATTGCACTTTTTTGTTAACAGATAGTCCATTTTGTTTATTGTTTTGGTCGTGTGGTTTTGTTTTATTTATTTAGAATATTTTTTCACCTTCCAAGTTCTTTGCTCTTTGAAAGGGTGTCATTGCATTATTGTGCTATTATATTATCATAACAGTGGCCCTAACGGTCTTAAAATGACAATAACATCGTTTATCGCAATAATTTCTGGGTCATTATATCGTCTAACAAAAGTAGTTATGCTGACAGGCCTAAACATGCTCACAATGAGAATGCTAACATGCTGATATTTAGCATGTATAATATTTACCATGTTTACCATCTTAGTTTTGAGAGTTAGTATGCCAACATTAGCAAATTAGCCAAAATAAACCAAAAAATGATAAATATTTTGTTTTACTTTACAACTTATCCTGAGGGGGGACATGAATCTGTGTACTACAGTTCATGGCAATCCATCCAATAGTTGTTGAGATGTATCACTCAAAGCCACAAATATCAACCTCATGGTGGTGCTAGAGGAAAAATCAGGAGATCCCCAAATTCGTTAGGATTCATCATCTGGGAATATATGTACCAAAATTCATGGCAATCCACCCAGTAGTAGTCAAGACATTTCATTAACAAACAAAAATGTCAACCAATGAAAGCTGACATGGCAATCCATCCAGTAGTTTCTGAGATATTTTAGTCTGGATCAAAGCCGTGCTAATAAAAATAAGGCATCTTTGAGATCTAATTATAGGCCAGTCTTCCTTCAAAACATGACATTGTCTTTTTATTTCAACTCAACAAACAAGACCATGACAACAAAAGAATAAAAACAGTCTCTTGTCACTTGACTGTCTTCCAGGCTGCAATCCGCAGGGCCACCGTGCAGCGTCTCTTCACTCCTGTGTTGGTGGGCACAGCGTTGAAGAACAAGGGCGTCCAGCCTCTACTAGACGCTGTCCTGGATTACCTGCCGACCCCCACTGAAGTCAAAAACTATGCTATCCTCAATGACGAGTGAGTACGGACCCGGGTCTGTCTATAATATCTTTCATGAGAATGTTTATGCACTAATGTCAGTGTGTTTTTCACTGTGTTAGAGAGGCCAGTGAGACATCGAAGATTCAAATGGACCCGGCAAGAGACTCCACACA
Source organism: Sebastes fasciatus (assembly GCF_043250625.1). NCBI lineage: Eukaryota > Metazoa > Chordata > Actinopteri > Perciformes > Sebastidae > Sebastes > Sebastes fasciatus. Next base: position 20,913,287 of record NC_133801.1, read on the forward strand.
CCCGTATGTTGGTCTGGCTTTCAAACTGGAGGTAAGACACTATACTTTATCTTTCATTTCTTTTATCTTTCTGCAGTTTTTTACTTAACGGAAACGTCTTAATCTGTAATGCTTTGTTGTTTCCTGTGGCTTTTCTCGTTATCAGGCGGGGAAGTTCGGCCAGCTGACATACGTGCGGGTGTACCAGGGCTGTCTGAAGAAGGGGGAATACATCTACAACACACGCACGAGCAAGAAAGTCAGAGTTCAGAGGCTGGTGCGCCTCCACGCTGACCAGTTGGAGGTGAGAACGAACAGGCGTACGTCAGCAGGCTGTAAGAGGTCACAGTTTTCCATCTGCAGTTTTGCAGTTTAAAACAACAGAGGAGCGTGACTGGTCAAAGTGGTTAGGTTCCTCTTTTGGCACCAGTCAAGTGTGTAGATAACAACCACATCCCCTGTGACAACAGAGTATCCTGTTTCCATCTTTTCTTGCATCAAAACAAGACACAAAACTGTTTAATATTCAGTCCTGTGTTTCAGTAAATAGTAAAACTTTTGAATCAGTCCTGAAAATTAACATCTTGTCCTCTTATTTCCTTTGTTTTCTTTCTATCCATGCTGTTTTCAGGATGTGGATGAGGTTTATGCCGGAGATATTTGTGCTCTGTTTGGGATCGACTGTGCCAGCGGAGACACTTTTACATCCAGGACCAGCGCTAACCTCTCCATGGTGAGTCACTTTTTTTAGAAATTCTTCTTCTTTACTCCAAGATGTAGGGAGAATCTTGTGCTCATTTGTTATCATTTTGTTCCACAGGAGTCTATTCATGTCCCAGAGCCTGTCATTTCCATGTCAATGAAGCCAACCAACAAGGTAAAGAATACAATAATTTACCCATACATTCTGTCTATAGAGTCTAAATCGCATCTATTAACTCTTCTCTGCTCTTGTTATCCTGCTTCCGACACCAGAACGACCTGGATAAGTTCTCCAAAGGTATTAACCGTTTCACCAGGGAAGACCCGACGTTCAGGGTGCATTATGACACCGAGAGCAAAGAAACCATCATCTCAGGCATGGGCGAGCTGCATCTGGAAATCTACTCCCAGGTACCAGAGGATGTTCTGCATGTTTAATAAATGATATTTAGTCTGTGATGCTTTGATGGGACATGTTTCTTTCTTTTACTGATGATGCTTTATAACTAGTTTATTTTGATTTGTGGCAGTTTGGAGATGGGCTGGGCGATCATTCATAATTTGTCATCTTTCAATGGAATCATATCGCGATGAAATCATATATCGAGATTTCGTGATACACAATTACGTCACCTAAATTGACGTCAACTCAAATTTCTCATAAAATCTGATTAACTTGCACTAAAGTTTTGAACTAAATGAGAAAACACTCAATACTTTTCTTTTGTCAAGTATTTATTTCACGGTATACAAAACCATGTGGTTGTTTCATGTAGACTATTTATTTATTGAATTACCAGAAAACATGCTGTATCGTGATATATATATATATATATATATATATATGTTATCGAGATATGAAATGACTTACAGTGTATCGGGATAGAAGATTTTGGCCATATCACCCAGCCCTAGTTTGGAGCTTTCAGGTGTAACTAATAATGAGTGCTGTGGTAAGTTTTTGCAAATATGACACCGTTTTAAGAACTCTTTTCTCTCCATTGTCTCTTTCTATGAAGATGTAGGTGATTAACTAATAGAAAGAGACAAAACCAAATGCTGATGAGCTTCAGTGTTTTTGGAGTGAGCTTTCTAAACTTTAGGAAATCAGTTTTTCCTTAATGTTTGAATGAATTGTCCCTTTTAAATCTGGTATATCAGACCAGTGTTTCTGTTGGTTTATTCTTGTTTTGGTTTGTGGTTTCAGAGGATGGAGAGGGAATACAACTGTGCCTGTGTGATGGGAAAACCCAAAGTGGCTTTCAGAGAGACGATCAACAGCCCTGTACAGTAAGATCTCCTGACTCTCTCACACAAACACACACACACACACACACACACAAACTGAGGCAGTAGTATGTATAAACAGTTTATTTTGACTAAAATACAATAGCAACCAAAAGTACTACAAACGTAGCACAATGTAAGGATATCATCATTAGATATGAAGGCTTTTTACTTGCAGCATGTGTGCTCTGATATTTGAATACAAGACGGGAGCATCAACATGTTGTTTTGGATGTTATAGCAGTGTGATCACGGATGTCAGCAGTTTAGTTTGTGCTTGGAGGTTTTTCACATTCATGGCAGTGAGGCAGCTGCTTCATCTGCAGCACTTTAACTCCCTCTGGAGGAGACCAGGTGAACAGCAGCTTCCAGTGAATGATGTCCTGCAAAAATAACAGATTGTCAGATTAACACAATATATCAGGTAGTAAAACTTCTCATAATAGTGCATATTTAGCATGAGAGTAAGTGTTCTTCTCAACTAACTGGTACCAGACCAGCTTAATGTAAAATGCCACTAGTGATGAAGTTATTAGCTGCTTTATTATTCTGATTTATCAAGGAAATATAGTTTACAACGTAACAGTTTACAGCTTTACAAATGGTGTAATTTAGTTTTCTTAGCAGATTCAAATCATTGTAAAATGTTTTTTTTTTCTTTAGTTACATATTAGTCTGAATAATAAATGCTAAGACAAAGTTTTGGACGTACAATAACTTGTGGTAGCCATCTAGTTATTCAGTCATTTTATAGATTAATAGATACATTTAAAAATGTGTTTAGGGTGATGATGAAAGCAATGTTGATATTATAATTTTCAATTATATTAAAGTTAATAATAATAATAGGTGGTTACCTGGGAGACCATCTCATGCAGCAGTACGTGACAATCAAACTTCAGCTGGTCGTTCTCAGTCGCCTGCAGCAGACGAGGGAGAAATAAAGCCAAATGATAGAAACCAAGAGTCCAAAACAAATGCTACATCCTCGGTTGGTGTGCAGCCTCCTTTCTGCTGAATACCTCACATCATGGCAGAATACTTGGTCTTTCTTTAATGCAAAAACTGCCTCGTATGCCTGAAGGAGGTCTATAAACGAAAACTTGTGACTGCAATAAATAGATTGTGTTTAATATTTCTAATCTCTCTCTACTTATCAATCGGGGATTAATGAGCAGATAAAACAAACCTACCAGCTGCGTGATGTTGGCCACCTGAGCCATGTTGTACAGAGTGTTTTCAGTGGATTCATTCAGCATGACGAAGCTGGAGGCCACGATGCCGAGGTGCCAGAGAGGCTTCTGGTCAGGCTCAATGTGGCCGTAGCTGTCTGTTGGTCACAACGTCAGTGTGTTACGAAGGACGTTAATGTATGCATGGTGCTTGATTCTACCCCATATATACTTATCATATAAACATATACTGTGTGTGCTCATAATGTACAGGAGATTACACCATCAGGGGTCAAAAGGTCAGCCATTTATGTTGTGTAATTGTTGAGAGGAAAAACCACAAATACTAAAAGTGATGCTGCAATTTTCAAACTGTCGATGTTGTGCAATATGTGACTTAGTGCGTCGATTAGCAGCAACAGCATGCAGAGTTTGTTTTCTTGTACGTACCAGGTAGATTTTGTGCCGACTGCAGGCTTTGGTTCATCTTGTACTGTTGATACAAGGCCTCTTCTTGAGCTGTAGTGTCGATTTTAAGGAGCTCCTCACACGAGACTTGGACCTGAGGTGGTCCTCCCTTCGGAAACAAAACCTCTGCAGAGCATGTCTCTGTAGTCTGGTTTTAAAAAAGAGGACGGTGGATTAAAAAGAAGCAAATAGAGGAAAGGTAGATTTGATAAGACAGACGTGGTGGGGAGTACACAGAGCAGAGGCGTAGTCCAGGTGTTACCATGGCAGTCAGGGTTGCACCACACTGCCTCCTTTTATCTGCTGTTTAGTTAAATGTAGTCGAACCTGCTCACTCGAGAGCCAGAGATTATTTACTTTAAACATTAACACATGCCTAAGCTTTTCTTAAAACATCTTTCCATAAGCACGATGTGAATGCAATGCCATTAACTCTTGAAATATTGAGGGTGCTCGCAGCCAGTTAAACATAGATTATGTCTTTCCCTATTTGAGAAGTTTTTCACAGAAAAATGAGCACTAAAGTAAATCTCGCAGAGCAGGGTGGTCAAAGCTTTTCAATGATCTGATTCAGGAACAGAATTTGTCATTAGATATGTCGTTTTTAATCTATTTTGGGGTATTTTTGGGTTTATTTTCTGTTGATTATGGAGCACTGTCCCTGTAAAACCCAAAAATATCAAACAAATTCAGAAATGAACCCAAATCTAGAGGCACATTTGTGAAAACTACCCGATATGTTAATGAATCTACTCTAAACTGAACAACTCATGGCTCTATCTAACCCATGTGTAAGCCCAGTGTGATAAATAATCATAAATCATATCTTACATTGCTGATGATCTCCTGCACTGAGACCTCCAGCTGATACTTTCTTCCAGCGTCTGCCACATCCTAAAAGACAAGTCAGAAACAACCACAGTTGATAGAAGTTTGCACTTCACTGTAAACTAAAACGTTTACAGTTAAAGTTCAGCTGACCTCTGCGTTTCCGCTGTGCACGTTGTGCAGTCCGAACAGCCTGTACGGAGAGCCGTAGCGGGTGCTGAGGTAGTGTTGGACCACTTTGGCTGCCCTCCTAGCCGGGTAGTGATTTGGGTTCAGCTCTCCAGTCGCCATCACATCCTCCTCAGCTTCGTTGTCCACTAATACGTCCTGTTGTTTTTCCAGAGAAAAGGAAAGTACAGACAGTGAGAGAGGGAATCATGAAAAGACAGGATTCAAACAGAAGCTGCTGTAATGAACAGGGATGGGCGTCTAACCCCTGAAGGACTTTGACCCTCAGGTGTCAGCAGGGTGGAGCTTTTTGTCACGGGTTGGTTTGACTCCAGATAAGAAAAGCTTCAGACAGTGAGTAAAGTGGAAAGAAAGTAAAATAAGTCTAAGAAAAAGTACAGGGTGAAGAGGTGTACAGCTGAAAAAGAGTTAAATAAAGGAGTCTGATCTTGCCTTTACCTGCTGCTCTGCCTGTTACTTTGACAGGTGGAAATTTGTATCTGTCCGCTGCTCCTCATGCAAGTGGAAACATTTACTTCCCACTTCCTCTGAAACCAGAGCTCTTTGAGGACTGCCCCCTTTTTAAAGAGACAGAGCTCTTTTCTGTTGTTTCCTCTCCTTCCTATTGAATCAGCTTTACCTAACAGGCAATGCAAGCAAATGTGGTTCAGTCAGATTTGTTGCTGCAGCTATGCAGCATTTTCCCCCTCCAAATTTACCGTCCCTCTCATTTCTCTTTATCCATCCACGGCCTTTCCCCTGTCTCGTCGCTGATTGGCTGGAATAGTGTTGTGTGGCTGCACCTTTAAATTATGAAGGGAATTTCTAAATTTCAGTGATAGGTGAGCGAGACATTTAATGCATTTTGGTTGGACACACCAAAGTGTGTTTTTTAAAAGCCAACACTGATGATATCTGATATTTTTCACCCATATTGGCCAACACCACGAACTGTAGTCTAATTACAAATAGATGATAGATATAGATAGATAGCATGTAACGTTTTATTTAAGAACAACATGATGCACGATTTCTTCCGATGCTAACTCGACAGTTGTGTTAAGTGACACACTCCTAGAGAAAGATAGCAACGGTCTGCTATAAAGAAATAACAGACCGTAGAACGCTGTGATTGACCAATCACAATCGAGTATTCAACAAAGCTGTGTAATAAAATATAATCTCACTTGGGTGCCAACAGCAACACAGGCAGTGTGGCATCCATTACCCATAGAGTAGTATACAGATGCTTAAAGGGAGTGGACGCTGTTTGACGGATGGTTCCACTTTGTCACGCCGCTTCAAAACGTGGCTAATTTGTCCTGTTTTTCTGCAGGTTTGAATTCACTCACAAGAAGCAGAGCGGCGGCTCTGGACAGTACGGTAAAGTTATCGGAGTCCTTGAGCCCCTTGAGCCAGAGCATCACACCAAGCTGGAGTTTGAAGACCAGACTGTTGGCACCAACGTCCCGAAGCAGTTTGTACCAGCTGTTGAAAAGGTTCCTAACTTTAAAGTAGTCTCAGTGAAAGAACAGCCACATGGATGTGAAGTAGCTTAAAAGATAACACTTGAACACTCAGTGAAAGTCATGCACTTGATTTGTCTTTTTGTTTCTTCCCATCATGCTGCAGGGCTTCAGGGAGGCCTGTGAGAAGGGACCCCTGAGCGGGCACAAGATCTCAGGAGTCCGGTTCATCCTGGAAGACGGAGCGAATCACATGGTGGACTCCAACGAGCTCTCCTTCATCCGTGCAGGAGAGGGTGCTCTAAAACAGGGTGAGGGTTACGTTACGATCTGTTGATCTGATCATCCCATTCCGTTTTAACTTCACCTCTGTTGTTGTCAGTGTACATTAACGCTGGTTTCAATACGCTCCCCTCAGCTATGGAAAAGGCCAACGCGGTCATCCTGGAGCCGATCATGTCTGTGGAAATCGTAGCGCCTCAGGAGTTTCAGGGAACAGTCATTGCCGGTGTGAACCGCCGCCACGGTGTCATCTCAGGACAGGACGGAGCCGAGGGATACTTCACTCTGTACGCCGATGTGAGTCCAGTTTGTAAATTATTCACATACAGCATGCATCGGCAGTCTTTTAGGTTACAGCATTCGTTCTCTCATCCGTCACCATCATTTGAATTTGACTAATTTCCGCTTGTTTCTCCCAACAGGTTCCACTAAACGACATGTTCGGCTACTCCACAGAACTACGCTCTTGTACTGAAGTAAGTTAAACCTCAATGTCGTAGTCCATATGTGTAGTCCATTAAAGTCCAGATCAGGTAGTCTAATAATACTCTAACCCTGTTTAAAATCACATTTAGTTTCCCTAATAGAGAACTAATACTTTGTGATAGATGAATATTGTATTTGCATATTTGCTTAGCACTGTACTTTACTGCCTTGGATGTTCACTTGTAGCGTCTGTCGTAGGGCTGTGTATTGGCAAGAATCTGGCGATAAGATACGTATCATGATACAGTGGTTACGATTCAATACATTGCGATATATTGCGATCATGTAAGCAAGGCGATATATTGCCTATATATATATTTTAAATCTAATTTCAGGAAAACTGTCGTAGTAAAAAGAACACTCCGCCAAAAGCATAAAATCTGAGTAAAAAAAGTTGAAATTTGTATGCAATCAGAACAGTGGGATTTATCACAGTCCCTGTAACATCCAACATCATAGCACTACCTTGAGAGGGCACATACACATATCTTTGCAAATTAAATAAAGTATTAAAAGAGTTAATCTTTGCAAAACTATTAATTAAAAATCAATTACACTTTTTGAAAATTTAAATAGTACCACAAAGCATAATATCGCGATACTCAATATTTTCTTTTCTTACACCCCCCAGTCTGTTGAGGAGAAAATTGATTGTAAATAAAAATATAGATTACATTTTTTTTTTACCTGGGAAAAAAAGAAATCCAGGAATTTCCTGTGTTTTTCCAGCCTTGAGCAATATCTGCCCTCTTCTTCTTTTGGCACAATCACTACAGAAGCATAATACATTATCATTTCAACAACTAACACCCTCCATCTATTGTTTATCCAGGGAAAGGGGGAGTACACCATGGAGTACAGCAGATACCAGCCCTGCCTGCCGGCCTCACAAGAGGACCTCATCCACAAATACTTGGAGGCAACAGGACAGCTGCCTGCAGCTAAGAGGAACAAGTGGAAGAACTGAAAACTGTCAGCTCTACTCAACTGTACACTAACTGGACTTTGGCCACCGTCCCTCATCTTTACACACATTTTGGCCCATCGACAACCGTGACTCGACAATACAGTTTTAATTTGTGGAGCCATGAAAAGCTTTGACATTCTGCTTCAAGTTATTTTTCCGCCCTAAGGTTTGACCCCTGTGGAAAACATATTTATTACCTGGATTTGAGCCCCATTTGACATGGTTACTAAGGAAAGCTCAGTGTTTTGACACAAGCTTATAATGGCTTTTGTACTATGTACAGAATGGTCCTGATGTAACAATGACTGCAACAACAAAAAATATATATATACATTTTTTTAAAGTTTAGTTCTGTGCAAATCATTTATGTCTACCTTCTTGATTCTTAGAAACCCACATTGTACTTGTACAGTAGCGTTCTGTGTGGCAATTTGTAGATATTTTTCATGAACAATTCACTTGATTAGCTAGAAAACACCAGAGAAACACGATTACACACAGTTCTTTCTCACCTGTCCATCGATCTCTGTTTCCTCCGCCGTCTCTGGTACGCTGTTGGGATGATCCGTCGTGTCCACTGAGTCAGCTCCAGGTTTGATCATCACACAGGGGCTCCCAGTTACCCCAGTTAACACAGCCAGAATAACGATGATCCTCATTATAGTGAGCTGTAACACACAGATGCTAGAGAAAAGGAGGGAAAAACACTTCTGTGAAAGAGCAGAGCAGGAAAGGAAATGACCCTCCTGTTAGTGTGGAGTTATGTAACGGAGGAGGAGGGAGCAGAAAGAAGAGACTGTCCAGATCTCTCTGTCTTCCTGGCACAATCTGTTTATTTTCTTAACTAAACAAACTGCTCCACTTTATCAGGTTCTGTTCTTCGTACGCACTCGTTGCAACTCACTTGAGCTGTCAGCCCCTGAATGTTTCCTCACAAGAAGAACTGATTAGTTTAGGAACAGTTATCCCATTAGAGCAGCTGTGGTTGATATGGGAGCCTGATGGGTTGCAGCGTCGCCTGGTCCACAGTGTGCCAGATGAAATGTAGCAGGACGGACGTTCACTGAGCCAAATTAAACACGTCCTGGCAATTGAAACGCAAAATCTACGTAGTTTAAGATTTAAGATTATAAAGGAGTGTTATGAAAACATCAAGAGGACGGCTAGAAAACTCCTCACAACCCAACAGAATATTCTCACAGGAAATGCTACCACTTTCTCAGTATATTAGTAATTTCTTAGATTGTTTATAGATGGTGGACCACAGACTGAGATAAAAAAAGGAGTTTATTTTGCTCTGCTGTATCAATATTAATGTGTTTTGGTTGAAAAGCCTCAATCAGATTCTGTGAATGATAAATTTAGTTTTTATAAAAGAGGAGAATTAAGAGCGGAATGATATTCAATGTGTGGGATATTCCTTCATGTTATTTAAAGCACTATCAGACTCTGATCTTGGAACATAAACCTTGAACTCACAGTCATTGTTTTGACTTCTAGATTATAGATTCTTGTTTTTTCTTAATTTAAATAAATGAGATAATTGCTTTTGCTGACCGTTTTTGAATCACCAAAATAGTTTCGACGGAGAGAAAGTTCAAAGGTCAGGAAAACTTTAATGACACTAATTGTGTTCTACAAAATGAAAACGGACAAATGATCAACATCAAAACAGACATACTGAACAGACAGGACTTTCATCACGTTTTCTGCTTGTTAATTATTGCAGGCTGAATCTCTTAAAGGTACAGTGTGTAAGATTTGGCGGCCTTTAGGGATGTGGTTACAGATTGCAACCAACTGAGTACCCCTCCGCTCACTCCTCCCTTTCAAGACTGCGGTAACGTGAGCTGCCGAGTGCAAAACCGTGTTAACGACGTTCGCCTCACTCAGAGGACATCCTTGCCGTAATAAAACTACTTAAGGAATAACGGAAGTCAGACGGCAGCTGGCGGTACTACGGTTTTGCACTCTGCAGCTCACGTTAGCTACCGCAGTTTCACAAGCATGCTGGAGAACTACGGTGGCCTTCAGGTAATGTAAAAACACAAAAAGCTCTTCCTATAGCCAGTGTTTGGTTTGTCTGTTCTGGGCTACTGTAGAAACATGGCGGTTGGCGGAGCAACATAGTGGACTCCATGAAGAGGACCCGCTCCCCTTCAGAACAGTTGTATTAGATTGTACAGGTGCATCTAATAATGTGGCCACTGAGAACTAGAACATGTTTACACGCTTTAATGTAAAAAACAAAAAAACAAAAGAAACCCTGAAAAGCCCAGTCTGCTCTGATTGGTCAGCTGGCCTACTCTGTTGTAATTGGTCAACCAAACTAAACTCTTCAAAGCTTTGCTTGAGGGCGTGCCAAACTAGCTGCTAGGCAGGTATTATACAAATGTGTTACTTGGTGACATCACCACGTTACAAAATAAAAGGCGGGACTTCAAGTGAGGCGTTTCAGGCAGTTCAGCAGCAGTGTTTCTGTGGGGGAGAGTGACTCCCTTTGGAGTGGGCTTTGTAACTTTTCAGACCTTTTACATGCACAAAAAAACGATATAACACACTAAAGGAAAGGGAAAAAGCACAAAAGCATAATAGGTCCTCTTTAAGACACAGAGCACATCTCAGTCAACTTGCTCTTCTTCCTCCTCTTCTTCACAAGAGGCACCTGATGGAACGCTGCTGTACTTTGATCGTCATGTCCACTTGAATCTTGATTCTGCTGTCTTTCGCATTCGTGATTGTTATTATTTCCCAGCTGCGCCTCCCGGGGCAGATTGTCAATGAGCTCGTAGAGGGTGAAGATGCTGAAGCAGATTTGGTCGTAGGCTGTTTTGGTGCCGCACTCAAACAGGCAGGCGAAGGCCACAGCAGGCGGTGAACCAGGCGAGGGGGGTAGCTCCAGATAGGCGAGGTCAGAGTATGCGCTGGGGCCCTCGTATATCACCCAGGGGCCGCGCCAGCTGTCTGGATCACGGGGAAACAGGCTGAGGAACACGCCCAGGTCCTTGCGTGCGGTGATCCATGTTGGATGGGAGTAGACTACCCAGGTGGGGGCGAGGAAATCTGGATGATTGGGTGTCACAGGGTTAGTGGGAACAGAGGTGGTAATGTCTGAGTTGCAGGACGTCCAGTGTCTGGAGTGACGTATAGGTTGATGTAAGTGATTGTCAAGAGAATGACGTAAATGCAACGGGGCAGGAAATCCCACAACGCTACCATGGCAACCATTTCGAGGCTCCACCAGCCGCTGCACCAGCTGGCCCTCCTGAAACACCGCTCCATCATCCAGACTGAGGGCCTGCACCCTGTACCCGAGAGGGCTGCGTGCATTACAGTACAGCACATTAGTCCCGTCCTCTTGATCCACCGACACCATCTGACACTCCACGCTCTCCGGCACGGGCACCGCCTCCCCAAAACGCCAGGTCCGCCCGTGGGTATCACTGTGGAAGCAGAAGGCGCGGGGAGTGGTCTGGCAGAGCTGTCCGAAGCACTCTTTGCACTCGATGTGGTACGCGTAGGCGGGAATCAGCAGTCGGCCCGACTTCAGCTGGATGCCGTGGCCCGGGCCGAGAGCAAAGGTGGCCCATTCTGCAGGGAGAGAGGAGGAAGTGGCGTGTTCAGATGATACACATGAATGATACTGATCATCTCAATAGTAAAATGGCATCAGTTTAGTACTAATTAATCTTTAAATAAATCCTTATTTAAAGATGAATCCTTTTAAAGGATAGGTTCACATTTTATTATGTCCATCTTAAAACATTGAAACAGATTTTGGTGACTGTAGTTATTCCCCTGTCTCTTACATTGAGATGAAGTTAGGAAGGGACGTTTTCCCGGTCAGGACAGAGAGTATGGACAATCACAGCGTCTTAAATCTGTTTCAGTGTATATAATGAGCATGTGAGTATTGTTTTGAGACTTGAAAAAAGGTGAAACTATCCTTTAACAGGTTTAGTTTGTCTTATTAAAGGGAAAAGGTACCCTACATAGCCTCCATACATATAAATGTGTCAATACAATTTTGCAATAGATTTAATGACATAGGCTAATTAAAATAATCTTAATTTTGTGTATTAGGCCTATTCTTTCGATTTAGCATTGCACTCCTTTAACATTGTCAGACTCCTGATGGACTTTTTTTTTTAACAAAAGGATCAAAATCGTCTTGTCTTTTTTTTATCCCACACATTCTTCTTCATCGTCAAAACGTGGTGCCTACATTACCCACAATGCAACGTGTGCACTGACAGTTCAGTCGGAGATGCAGGTGTGTTATAGTTGCAGCCAATGTAGCCTTGAGCGCCTATAGCCTCAAGCACAGATGAGGTGTGAGATACAGAAGTCTGGTAAGATCACTTCTTTCTAACCACACACAGATTTATTTATTTTATAATCTTCAGCACCAACCGATGCTGACTCAAGTGACATCACTTGAGGCAATTTATCAACCATCACACAGCTCCCCAAGGCCTGTAAACAGACTAATGTCTAAAATCAGAAAAGTTCCCTTTTAAAAAGAAAGTTTTCTGAGTTTGTAATAATCATAATAACACAATGGAAGTCTGTTTTAGTGTGGGCTTTCTCTTTATGGATCCCTGACCTTTGATAGTATCTCCTATGACCTTCTTGGTGAGGTCGGTGACAGGACTCCAGGTGTCTCCGTCATCAGTGCTAGAGATGTAGCAGAGACGGGTCACGTTCTTCCCCGTCACCAGCTGTCTGGCCTCCGAGGTGTGGCCGAGGACAGCGATGAAGAACAAGAACAGAGTGCCTGTGAACTCGTCGTACACCGGGCACGGGTTCATGGACCTGTGGCCTTGCAGGTAGGCAGTGCCTAGGACACGCATGTACTCCCACTGCAGCAAGGAAAGGAAGAAGGAAAGGAGGTTAGAAAGTACGAGTCTTCTACATTATACTGCATCTAAACAGATGTAGTAGAATGCCTGAGAAACAAGGTGGTTCAAGCAAAAAGACAACACAAAGCAAAGGTGTCTGTAGCATTTCTGTAGAGTTCACATATTTTCTCACTTGTCAAAATGATCTTAATTCAAGTTTTCTTGGTCATTTTGGTTTTATTTGCCCACGTTTTAAAATAACCATCTGAGATATTTGCCACATTCTGAAATTAACTTCCTCATTATTTGAGACTTCCCTCCTCTGTAATCTTTCTGACCTGATTGTGTCTTGGTATAATAAGCTAATATTTGTTCTATTATGAGCCATTAAAAAAGGCAGTTACTCTAATTGACCTGCTTTTCGTGTATTTGTTGGAGTACATTTAAGTCAGTAACTTGAATTTTGAGCTGTACATTTTGAAGGAACAACTTTCCATTTTTACTCAAGGACATTTTTAAACAAAATACAATAATAGCAGAGTACAGGTCTTCAGTCTACAGAGTTCAGACCCAACGACTAACACTGACCTCCACATAGTTCCTGTAGAAAGTCCCTTTCCTCATGACCAGCAGGTGAGCCAGAGAGTCGGACGGGCTGAGTCTCTCCTCGCAGAAGGCCAGGAAGCACCTGGAGCGGGACAGGTAGAGCAGCGCTGGGACTCTGTACGTCACTCCGTTGGACTCCTTTTGGAAAAGCACCGATCTGGCTGGGTAATGGGGCGACCTCATACTCTCTCCAGTTTGTGAATTCAAGGTAACTCCAAATCTTCTGAGATGCTAAACACAGAGAACACAGATAAACAAAAATATGTCTATTGTACAGGAAAGTAGATGTCTATATACAGGTCAAAGTTCAAACTGTTAAACTGTAAACAGAGTTACAAATAAGTGCAAGGGTGGATGGGAGTGCAAAGTTTATTTACACTAGGTGGTTTATGTACACTATATACACGTATACACATTTATGCACAGTAAATATAGACTGCTATACATTTGACAATAGATTTACATGTTATTGCACAATTTGTTTATCAAATTGTAATATGCATAATTTGTAAGCACTGTAGATGTTTTGGTATATAAGGTTTATTGCACAGGCATTAATTTCATGTCTAATTTAACTTTAATTTAAGAGATGTTGCATCAGAATTTGTTTAAAAACTAATTATAAACTTTCTTCCGCCTGCTACTGTTGCCCCTGTTCGAGGTGTTAAACATCACACTCAGTAGGATGGCTGTCATTTTCAGTTCTGCTTTACACGTGCAAGACTATTACATACATTTTAATTCAAGCAAAATGTCTTAAATATGAATCTAACTCTAAAATATGTCACTTACCTTTCTTCAGCCTTTACAACCGTTCCAGCAGATAACATAGAAAGAGAGAAAAAGCATCCTTGTCACAGGTGTCGTTATTGTACAACTAAATTTGTCCTGACACAACCTTCCTGTGTTATTGCATTATATACAAAGAAAGAAGAAGTATAGCTGCAATACATATTTCACGAGCAGAAAAAAGGTGAATGGCTGCAGGACTTACATTCAAAGTGCTCTGTGAGAACTGCTGCATCTCTGTGAGGATAATGCAGAATGTGTCAGCATTTGAATGTTGGGTTGACAGTGTTGTGTGTGTGTGTGTGTGTGTGTGTGTGTGGGGGGGGTGTGTGGGTCTGTGTGTGTATGTGTGTATGTGTGTATGTGTGTGTGTGTGTGGTTATGGGGGGGTTTTGAAAGCCATGGCCTCTCCTCTCTGTTCCCTATTCAGTGCTGCAGTATGCCATGCTGTTCACTGACCCAGAAATGGACCACACTCATCAGATCTACAGCTTTGGATGAATCAGCGGAGAGCAGCCATTGTGGAAATGAAGGCCCGCTGCACAATGATATGATGATCGGCCTCCTCTGTGTCCTGTCTGTGTGCTTTTTCTTTTTCATTTTATGCAGAATATGCCAGAAATAATGTGCTTTACAGTTTAGAAATCTATAAGCTCATGCATTTCCAAATCAATTTATGATTACTATTTCTATTTTATGGCTTCTGGAGGGCTCAGTGATATTAATATAGGGGATAATTTGCCCTGAGTTTTCCTTTCAGGCAACATTTTCCTGATTAAATGTTTTTTTAAATCAGAGATATAGGAAAGTAGATTAGATTAGGACAATGGTTGGTGTTAATGGTCTGCCATTTCTGACCAAAAAACATTTTTAGGCTGCCAAATAAATCCACCTGGCATGCTAAACACAGGGCATAAAAACCATGAGGTCAGGCATGATGTCATCAGTGAGCGACTAGACTCCACATGGCAGCTAACTGAAGTTTAGACTGCTCTTTGCTAAGGTAAGTCAGTTTAATTCTGCTGTTTTGACGTTATCAACAATATCACGACACTGTTATACATTATTTTCAATCAGCAGATGATCAACATCATGTTTATTATCGCAGCCAAACCTCTCTGAACAGGCAGGTAGATGTTAGCAGAGCTAGAGAGCCAGCTGGACTGTTTGTTTTCATCTGGTTTCACATCTGCAGTCTGTTTGCAGCAACTTCTCACTTCTACTGAGTGATCTACATATATCTATTTTATTATGTATGTTATGTTTACCTGCCTTTTTAAGTAGGCCCTAATATGAATGTAAACACTGATGCTATTTTGCACTCTTATTATAAGAAAGCTAAGAAAACATAGAAATAGTTTATCAGGTACACCAAAGACATTCAGGATGTTGTTTTGCAAGCTTTTAATTAATGCTAGTTTTAAAGTGTGTGGTTAACAGGTAACCATTATATTTAGAATCATCATTAATATTATTATTATTATTATTATTATTAATATTCCTTTTTTAATAATAACAATACCTTCTTATCTTGTGTTTTTGTCATGTTTGATCTTTGTCTATTTTTATTTTTTATTATATTTTTTGCCTTTTATTTTGAAGCACATTTAGACTATGCCTGTCTTATGAAATGTGATATATAAATAAACTTGACCTAGCTAAAAATAAACAGCCCTGCAATAAATCCTACCTGCATTATTATATAATATAATCACTTTAGGGCTGCAAGCAACCATAGATTATTTTCATTATCATGAATAATTGGCTGTATGTTTAGTCCATTAAAAATACCAGAAAAGAGTGTGTCCCCAGAGTGCACGTTGACACTTTCAAAATTGCTTAATTTGTTCAACCAACTGTCATAATAGAACATAATAAGTTAATGTTATCATTTAAGAAGCTGGAACCAGAACATTTTTGTTGTCTGAAAAACTAAACGCTTCTTTTCTTTAGTACTAAGTTTGGCATGCAACGTTGCCATCAGTGGTGTCAAAGCAATACCACAAACTAATCTTCTCCTTGTTAACTTCCATTTGGCAGGGTCAGCATGGCCAGGCAGTGGTCTGAGGGCCACTCCACATCCATCCTGTGTGTTGGGGCGTCTTCAGGCCCCGAGGGCCTCCTCGCTTCAGGCTCTGAGGGCGGAGAGATCACGGTGTGGAGCCAAGAGGGGACCATCATAGGCCGTCTCACTCTCCCTGGTGAAGAGGACATCACAGGCATTGTGTTTTCACCTGCAGCTCCGGGCCAGCTGTACGTCTCACATGGAGACGCAGTGAGTGTACTCGACCCCCGAAACCTGAAAGGCCCAGTGGAGGAGTTTCAGGGTGCAGGGGAAGAGGAGATCAATGCGTTGGCGCTAAACGAGACGGGTTCAGCCCTGGCGGTGGCTGATGACTCCGGTGCAGTCCGGGTACTGGAGCTTCCTGGGGGGAAAGTGTGCAGGACTCTTCGTAGACACACTAACATCTGCTCCTCGGTGGCTTTTCGGCCTCACAGGCCCAATAACCTGCTGTCTGCCGGACTCGACATGCAGGTAGGGAGAGGACCATTTTTACTTACGTCATGTACCAAGATGACATTTGACGACACTTCCTTCCTAATGCAGATTTGTTTTATTATGTCGCTTCAGGTGATGCTGTGGGGTCTGCAGAAGACACGTCCTCTTTGGACCCTCAACCTCCAGGATGTAGCAGAAGACGAAGGCGACCATCAGCAGCGTCCTGGTCAGCTTTTCAACCCACCGCTGGTCCACTGCGTTTCTGTGGCGAGCTGTGGGAACATTTTGGGTTGTGCAGCAGAGGACGGGCGGGTGCATCTGATGCGGATCGGCAGTGGCTCTAAACTGGAACAGCAGGGAGCAGTCAAGGCCCACAGTCAGGGGGCCTCACAAGCCCACTTTGTTAGTTTCCTCTCCCACCCTCACTGGCTCGTCACCGGGGGGAACGACGGCCGGGTCGCCCTGTGGGACCTCAGCAAGCACCCGGTGGTGACTCCGGAGGCAAAGGCCAAAACTGGAGTGACCGCAGCCCCACGCAGGAAGGGTAAGAGCAAGGCGAGGAGGAAAGAACAATCCCAGGATAAAGCAAAGACCCCACCGAAGGTTGAAGCAGAGAAAGAAGAAGTGGAGGATGATGTGGCAGCGAGTGCTGAGGAGGTGACGGAGAAGTCTGGGCCCAAACTGAGCTTCAGTCATGGGGACAAGGTGAACTGGTTGTGCCCTGCTGTGCTGAAAGGAGAACCCAGTGTGGTAGTCGCAGATCAGAGCGCCAGTCTGACGGTCTACCCTCTGTCTCCACTATAGATTCTCTTTACGCACTTTACGCATTCTTTCCTCTTTTGTTCTCATCGTAGCAGTATAATATTTTGACTTATTTTTAGTTTACACTCCTGTTTGATGCCGTTAGAACTGGCTGCATCATTATTTGGACTTCTGGTCTACATGGTGATTGTGATCTTGCTCTCCTTTTTAATAAAGCCTGAACTTGTGGGCAGAAACCAAACAACTAACTAACTGATGTTCCAGAAAGCACTCAACGGTGGAAGCTAGATCTTTACAGAAGCAGACAAACATCACAGAAATCTGTTTTATACAAGCTTTCACACAATATTCAACAAATTAAATGTGTAATTGTTTTTCGGGTCCCATTTAAGATTCCAGATTAACTCATTGAATACGGCTCATTTTGGGTTTTTTGTGCGTGCGTGTGGTCCTATAAAAAATGTCATCCTTTGAAATATATTAAGCAATATATGAAGTTTTGTGGACTGTAAAACTACCACATGATAGACAAAGGAATCTGCATGTTTAACAGTCTGTGGTGCTTTTGTAGAGTAAAAACATCTCGAGCCAAACCAGGTGCCAGACTAGAATGACGAAGCAGAGAATAAACTGAAAGCTGTTCCCAAGATGTGACATTTCAAACACACAGACTGAAGACATTTGAAGAAAGACATTTTGAAAGTTAATCTAAAGCAGCGCCTTGTGATCCGACACCCAGCTAACCCCCATGTAATGATGTGATGTACAATTAACATTTATTTCTGTGCGTGTTGATTAAATCATGTCTGCTGCTTATTAATCATTACAGGCTGGATCTCTTAAACACCACAGACTGTATCTTCTGCTAACATTTAAGAATTTGTGCTGTTTCTATTAATCTGCAGACTTCAAGCTTCAAAAACTTTATATTGTCTTTTTTTTTTACACAACACAAAATCTCAAATTCATACATTCATTGCAAATGCACTGTATTCATGCAACACTTTCAAACAAGTAAATTCTATTGCAAACAAGCAAAATACTTTTCTATAAGAATACCGGAAAAAAGGCACGAGGCTGACCGTCCAAGTTAATGAAGAAATCCAATTCACGTCCATCTGTTTCCACAAGGCCGCGTATAAATCAGACTAGCTGAGATATATCCTAATTGCAGCAACAGCAAATATCGTAGTCAACCAAAATTCTTTAAACTATATATTTTCCAAACAAGCCAAATAAAACGCTTTAAGGTGGATCTTCACAGTAAGAGTTACGCTGAATAAGCACACGATCATTTCTCAGCACTGCGGAGCGACCTGATAAACTGCTACATTATTTTCAGTCTTTTTTGATTCAATCTGTCTCAAAAGTTCTTCCACCTTTTAATGTAATTACGTTTTGCGGTGACAGCCAGCACAATCTTCCACTGAGATGTCCTCCCTCCTTTGATTACCGAGGCGACGGTGGACGTTGATCCGAGGTCTGTGCCCGAGTCAATATTCTGCACTGATGATATTGAGTTGTTGACTTTACAATTTAGCCAGGCTCTTCTCCAGGCTCTCAATGTCTGCATCCCCGTCTTCGCCCTTGCTGCCGCGGGCGCTGCACTCCAGGAACTCCACCTTCAGGGGCAGCTGGCTGAACTCAAAGTCCTTGCCTTTTTTCCCCAGATACACGCTGCCGCCCACAGAGCCGTCCTGAGCGCTCAGGGCCGCAGAGCGCGTCACTCGCAAGGTGTTCCTACGAGAAACGAGACCGGGTGAACGTTATACATCAAACCAAAGGCTGAGAAGGGGTCAAATGTGAATTGCAGGGTTGGTGGTTTAATCTCCAGCTCTACTGTCCTTGAGCAAGAATTCCAGTTGCCAGTGCCTGACTACCAAAAACTTTACAACCATACACATATGAGGAACGTTACATTTATGACACAACAGTTAATATCAACAATTAGACAGGAGGATATTATTATAATAGAGAACTATAAATTTGACTGAAATTTACCAAAAATAAAGATGTAATAGGAGTCAGCCACAGTAAAAACAAACGGCCAAAAAATACTTACAATTCCTTTTCCAGCTGCTGCTGAATCAGTTTAGCTGATTTTGCCATGGTGATATCTGTAAAACACAGACCAGTAAATGACGCTTCCATATAACAATAATAATAATAAATCAAGAACAGGTAAAGTGTAGATAACTGGTTATTTTTCACTGCGAAAGGTTTGTTGAACCTTGTTTGTTGCATGCCACCAGGAGAGCTGGGGCATTCCTGGAGATCACTGTGTCCGTCAACAAGATGTAGAGGAACTCTGCCACGTCTCTCACCTCCTTCTGGAAAATAGCGCCGTCCACGACAAACACAATCGCTCTGAAAGAGAGGGATGATGAGAAAGATGTGATCAAGAAGTGAGTCAATCAGGTCACTGGTAAATGTACGTCACTCATAAGACTAATGTCACTCCTACAAGCTGTCTCTTTTCTCACCTGGCTGCAGATTTGAACTTCTCCAGGTACTGAGAGCGAAGACTGTCATGTCCTGGCAGGTCAATCAGAGTCCAGGAGCTGCCCTGTATACAGGAGGGAGAGGGGACACCTGTAAACCGTGATGATCATCATGAAAGTGTGGCAGGTGACACAGACCGCGAAAGGGGAGGGGCAACCATGAGGGAGGGTTGCCGATATAGTTCTACCTGCAGGAGGAACTTTGATTGTGGCATTGATTCAGGCCGGCATGTTGCAGGCAGGGAAACGAGAGAGCAGGAACAATGGACCTGTTTCCCTGCTGCGTTGGAGGCGGCTGGTAGCCAGTAGGAAAGTAGATCGACGTACCAGAGCATCAGTCGGCCATTAGCTGCTCTTGCCGTGGGACTGTTTTTGGTTTGCGTTTGTTTTGCTTTAGGGTTTATTTGCTGTCTAGTCCGCCCTGGCAAGTGAGCCGGTAGCGGGCAAAAAGATATGGGTATAGCCTTTGGGGCGGACAAGTTTCTTTTCTTTATTTTTGATGTTTGTTTTGTTCGTCAATCTGCCTGCTTCCCCATAGTATATAACCTCACTCAGGTCGAATCCCAGTCAGACAGCCAGGGCAGGCTTAAAGTGTGGTGTGGTTTCAAATTGTTTGCAGTGAAATCAATCACGTGTGACGTATAAATGTGTGAATTCACTTAGTGTATAAACGCCTTGATTTGCAGTGTATACCAGTGTGTAATTCAGCCCTGCCCTGTTAGTATAGCTTGGGTTTAAACAGTGAGTATAGCTTACAGTGGGGGGATATGAATTGTAAAGTTAAATTTCTGTAATTAAAACTTCTTCTCTTTTAAGTTACTCTCTGATTGTCATTCCTTAGCCAGCACTTGTGGTGGGTGTTACAAAAGGATGATGCCTGATGATGATAAACTGTCTTTTACTCATGGATTTGATCTTGGTCTCTGTCTGTGGATGTGTGTGATTTTGTTGTCTGCTCTGTTGACCTGTTTTTATTCTGTCTATGTCTGTAAAGCACTTTGGTCAGCTCATGTTGTTTTAAATGTGCTATAGAAATAGATTTGACTTGACTTACCCTGTCGTTTTTGGCTTTGTATGGAGCACTGCTGTCAGTGATGGAGGTCTGTGTCCGCTTGAACTTTCCTGACAACAGCTGTGAAAACATGAGAAGCACAAGAGATTAGCACCATGCATCAGAGTCTGTCATCAGCTGAGCATCCTGTGACCAGACAACGTGGCGATGGAGAGGCCACGTTCTGGGTTGCCTCAACTCACCCGGCTGAAAAGGAGGGTTTTCCCAGCGTCGCACAGTCCGACCAGCAGCACAGAACTGCGGACAGTTTTACTGGAGAGGAAATACTTCAGAAACACTGAGAAACAGAGAGCAGAGAGGCAGGTCACTAACTTATTCAACACTCCATGTTGTGTACTAACCAAAGACACTCAATGGAGTTGAATTACTTCAGTGGGAAATACGGATAAACTGTGCAACTGGCAGATGTTTGCTTTAGCTTAGCAGTTAGCTTAGCAGTTAGCTTCCAAGCTTGCTAATTAAATGGCTTTTTTGAAGCACACGTTTCTTAATAACTTAACTTTAGACATTACATATGCAATATCTTAAGTAGTATAAAAATAAAGTATTAAGTATTAAATATAATGTAGTATCTAAAATATATAATATCTATAATGTTAGCATGCTAAGCTAATGTTAGCATGCTAAGCTAATGTTGTCATGCTAAGCTAATGTTAGCATCTCACCACAGGTGATGACAACCACCGCCAGAGCGACGATCAGTCCGATCAGGAGGACGGGGTCTTGGTCTTCCAGCTGCTGTCTCAGAGACTCAATGAAGGGTTCAAACGGGTTTTCTGTCACTTCTGCTGCTTGTTTCTCCTCCATGTTGCCTCCACCGGTGCTCTCTGCCTCCATCTGTCCCTCAGGCTGCTCTGAAAGTGGGACACGTCTCCTTCCTCTGCGGCCTGTAGTGAGGCTGGAGGCTCAGCAGGGGGCGCTGCCTGACTGACTACCTGCTGCTGGAGTTATAGATGTATTACCACAGTGGTAATGAACTGGTGGAGGACCAGTCAGGAGGTCCACAACAAAACCAAACACAACAAAATAATTTTACTTTTAAATATGGAGGGATTTCCTCCAGCAGAATATAAAAAGCTAAGGGTCAGGAGTGACAAAAATGAAAATACTGATTAACCTTCCTGTTGTCCTCGTTTTCAAACGTCATTATATCATAAATATTTGGGGTTCTTTCATCTAATTGCCCCAAAATAACATGGATGAAAGTAATTCATAATTTCTGGGGGGTTTTCTTACTAAAAAACGAGGTATAATCTCATGTAAATGAAGTATATTGACCATAAATTACAAAAAAAAAGTGTAAAACTTGTAATGAGTTGGACTGAAGTTGGCTAAAAGGTGTCCTTATGTGCTGCCATTGAAAATGTTTTATATTATCATAATTATAATATTCTGACTATACTTTGACATATACCAGCCTGTGATAATCCATCAACATTATGTTCCTCTGATTCTAATGGTCAAATAATTAATAATTTCTGCTTTTTTTTAACTCAAAAATGAGGTGTAATTTCATGGAAATAATGTTTATTAACCATAAATCCCCCCCCCCCAAAAAGTGTAAAACTTGTAATGATTTGGAATGAGATTGGAAAAAAAGGTGTAACATAGAATTGGGTAATAATTTATAATTTATGCCTTATAAACTCAAACCAGACCAAAAGTTGCACGGTCGACGGGATGACAATAGGAGGGTTAAATACTTAAGTGGGATGCATTTTGAAGTGCTTTTACTTTACTTGAGTATTTAAATGTTATGCTACTTCTATTTCACTACATTTGTGCAATTTTGTTAATAGTCTGTTTATTGTCAATACTGTATATACTGCTCCTATTTTTATACTTCCTTCTATTTAAATGGTTCATATTTTGTTACACTTTGTTTAGCTATTTTTTTTACTGTGTTAGCTGATGCATCTTGTTTTTTGCACTGTCCCCTTTGCTGCATTCATTTACTCGAGTACTATAGGCCACTTAAGTAGGATGCATTTTGAGGTGCTTTTACTTTACTTGAGTATTTAGATTTTATGCTACTTCTACTTCACTCCCAAATCATGTTACACAACAAAATATTTGGTTTTAAAAAAAACACTAAAAGAGCATTACTTAGGAAAAAACTTTATGGCACCTGCACTTTATGATCCATTTATTTGTCAATATTTTGATTTGAATGTTTTCATGTTTGCTTTTAATGTTTGCTTTTACTGCCAAGAGCTGCTAAACTGTTTTTCGTTGTTTTCCATGACAATGATAATAAAGTCTCTATTCTATTCTATATTCTATAATTAGTAATCAATAAGTATTCTTGGGTGTGTAAGTGTATTATGGGCATTCCATGTTACATGATGACATTTATCTGTTAGATCATGATAAATTCAGTTGGAGCCTTTCTATTTTCTTTGTGTTTTTGTTATTTAAACTGTGTCAGTTGTTATTGTTTTATTTACAGTTGACGTGTATTACGATGTGTCATGTTAGTGTATGATGAGTAGTGTGAATGTGTATTTTTGTGTATTGTCACCATGTAAACTATGTGGACCCCAGGAAGAAAAGCTGCTGCTATGCAAAAGCTAATGGGGATCTAAATAAACAAACAAACAAACTACATTTCAGTGGAAAATATTGTACGTTTTACTCCACCACATCTAGCTGGAGTTACTTTACAGATTTAGATTTTTACAAACAAAACATATGATCAATTTATAAAATATGACACTGTGCCATCGATTAAACGATCCAACTGTATATTAAGTAGTTAAAATTGGCTCCATCTCCACCAGCTGTAACATTAAAATACTGTTTATTATAAAAGCCTCAGTAGCTTAATAGTATTCAAATAATATGATATAGGACTTTACTGTATATATAATAAGCTAACTCTCTGAAAGGGACCATTCAACCCAAGAAGTACTTTTATTATGAGTACTTTAAGTACATTTAGCTTTAACTTTTGTACTTTTACTGTGAAATATTGAATGTCTTCTAACAGTTTTCTTGTTTTTTACAAAGCCGTATTGCTCACTACTCCACCACTGGTCAAAAGTGTGAGATAAGTCAATAGTATGATTTACTAATTCAAAATTATGAGTTAATAAATCCATATTGTTACTTCCAAACTCAAATCTGTGAGGTAATCTATCGAAAATTTGGGTCATTTTGGGTGATAAATGTTTTGTTAAAAAAAAAAACCACAAATAGTTTTCCTTTATATAATAAGTTACTGTATCTGTAGGCTTTTAGCAATCCAGTCTCAGAGGTTAGTTTTACTTTAAGATCATAATGGCATCGCTCATACCTGTCTTTGTTAGCCTATCGTTGGTTTATGTAGGCTTATTGCTCATTATATCATCAGGAAGTTAGGAGAATAGAGACAATAGACATGAGAGTAAAACACTGCGACAGACTCACTATTGGCCATCACATTAATATATCCACACTGTTAAGAATTTCCCAGTAAAATAACAGTAAAGAACTGGCAGCAGGGTTGCCTTTATGTTACTGTAAAATTAACATTATTATACTGTTGCTGAAATTTACAGCTTTGTACTGTTAATGAAAAATACAGTTTGAACTGTTTTTTTTACAGTATTTTACAGTTAATTTACTGTTTAAAGATACATTATATAGCTGTTTTTCACCTTTCTTTTACATTATCTTACTGATTTGTTTTAATGCACTATTTAGGTTGTATTTTTTTACATACATTTTAATAAATATTATTTTTTGCCTAGATGAATAGACTTAGCAGGTTACATAGGAGTAGTCACACTAAATACAATTAAAGGCACTTGTTAGGAAAAAGGCTATAATAGACTTGTTGACACTTTTCCCAAAGTGTCTGTCTCTAGCTGGCTACAAGCACAGAATGCAAACCATAACAACATGTGAGTGAAGAACAGAGCTAATTCACTGATTTTACAATCATGTACAATGTACAAGCCTCACATGTGCAGATCAGGTCCCAGAATTAAAAAAATACTGCATGAAACTGTTACTGATGATACTTTAGACAGTTGATCAGCAGTTAAGTGATGTTTTTTAAGAATGCATTAAAGTTCAGTTAAAAAACGGCCTATGGGCGTAATTTAACAGTTTTTCTTTTGTATTAACAGTAAAGCACTGTTTTTAACAATAACAGGTTTATACTGTTGAAATCCTGCTGTAGATTAAGAGCAATTGTTTACAGTGTAGGCTTATTGCTCATTATATCATCAGGAAGTTAGGAGAATAGAGACAATAGACATGAGAGTAAAACACTATTGGCCATCACATTAATATCTCTATATAAAAACAGCAGGCTGGTGGTTCTCGGTTTGGACCAGATGATGCGCTTTTACGCACTCCGTCTCAGTGCGCTTTTTACGCACACTGGATATTTGACTCCTCAGTGCTCGGCACGATGTCAAACGTCAGAAAACCGCATTATTCTATAGGAAGAGGCTGGGTGTCATTCATTTTGGGCTCTTGAGAGGGGCTAGTTTGTTTCTCATGGGGAAGAAGAAATGACCAACTCTTTAAGGATTTCTTACTTTCGTTCTTCTTTCCACTTTCAGAAACTGTAGATCTGTCTAAAAGGGATTTATAACTTCAGGATTTACTTGAAAACCCGTCGGATATCTCTGTCAGGGATAAATCAAAAGGAGATGATGGCTTTATCGTTCCTCTACGTGCTGTGCATGTGGATAACTTTTGTCTGTCCTTCGCTGGGAACTGGGTTTATTTATCACTTTCCAGGCATCACTCTGCAGCGGCAGCAGCGCATCAAATCGGAGCAGAGCAGCGGCTCCGGACCTCCAGGTACCAGGTCCTCCAGGACCAGTACACAACTCAGGTGAGCACATGTGCACACTGCAGATTTTCACTGCAAATGTAAAAATGATGTAAAAATGCAATTATGTGTCTTTAACAGAAACAAATTTTTCTGCAGCTTTATTGAATTGTCCCATTTGTTATGTTTTTTTTCTTCACTTTTTCACATAAGATCTTATTGACATTGATTATAATAATAATACATTTATTTATATAGCACTTCTCAAAACAGATATTACAAAGTGCTTCACAAGACAAGATAAATAGAGTAAAAGATATGGTAACTGCTAAAACAGAACATCACAAAACATATCAATAATAATAGAAGTGGTAAAATGGTAGGACAAGTTGATAAAACAAATATAAAGTATATATATACATAAATGTGTATAAATGTACACATGCGTCCAGAAACAGATGTATACATACATATATTTATACCCTTCTACTTATAGGAATGCTATCCTAAAAAAAATGTGTTTTCAAAAGTTTGTTAAAAGTGGATACATTTTATTTGTATGATTAGTATGATTTCTCTCATATAGTATCATCAATAAGTGTGAAATCTATTTCATTTGTATTCTAGGAACTGGTGTCAGTATACTGTTTCCAGAACAGTGTCCTGTCAGGTGCACAATGGGACAGAAACCAGCCTGCAGAGAGTGATTCAGGGGTGCAGATGGCCCGGACCCTGCTCCAAAGTCATCAGGTACCCTCAGAGTCCTCACACCTACCTACCTGTCCTCTTCTTCCATCAGCTCTTTCAGTTGTCTGTGATGCTGATGTTGTTTTTGTCATGAATATGGGGCATCCTGCATGGTGGCAGGGGCAGATTTAGTGATTTGGGGGCCCTGGGCAAACTCAGGCATGGCTGTTGTGCCATATTTTCACCCTTTCTCTAATTTAAAATGTTGTTAGAGGAAGATCTTTTACAAAAGTAGAACTATTAAAGGGACTGTTTGTAACTTTTTACACATATAAATCTACCGGGTCGTGGTTCCCATGCACGCTCACATATGCGTGCTCGCGTGTGGCCGGAGTCTCTGCTCCTCTGCCTGCTTGCCTTCACTCACGCACCGCGCGGGTTCTCACTGTCTCGCTCAATCTCTACACGTGCATGCGCGCTCACTGAACACTGCAGAAGAGTTGGTTTAGCTCTGAGAATATCTAGTAAATGTACAGAGAACGTTTGTGCAGAAATAAATGCTGCAGCTCCTCCAGACCAACAGAGGTTTTCTGTGTCTTGTGAAGTGACGGGGCTCCGCAGCGAGAAACGTTATCGTCTCTGACCGGGTGCCGGTGTCTCCCTGCGGGCGCAGTTGGTAGATGATAACGTTTCTCTTCCTGCTTCAGACCCAGCACCGACCCGCTTTTCCTGCTTCAGCCCCGGAGGCTGTGGTTTTAGCTGACGAGTGTCGCCTCACTGTTTTGAGCGATGCTCGTTCATGTCTATTTAGAGCAAGCAAGCGCGAGCCCGGCGCTGACTTTCGTTGTCTTAACGGCCACAGGTGTCGCTGTTAACAAGCATTTCTGAAAGTTACAAACAGTCCCTTTAATACAACACTGTAAAATGCTCTTTGACATGTTTCCCTGTGAAATAGAAGGGACTGAATCCCTCTCCTCCGTCCACTGCCCAAAAAAAAGAAAAATAATCTGATATTCATATTTGGCATGTCTGTGCCTTTGTATGTGTGTATTTCTGCATGTAGCTACAACACATGTCCCCTGTGCTGTTTTGCAGCTACAGGACCCTGATCAGGCCGTCCTTCAAGGTCACCTACAAGCAGGTGACGGCCCTGGAGTGGAGATGCTGCCCGGGGTTTGTGGGAGAAGAGTGTCGTGAGGGTGAGTTTCTGATCTGTGCTTTTCTCTTCTTTCGCACGATGTAGGGGTGAATGTGGAGGATGAGTCTCTCAAGGCCATGTGTGTTGACCGGACCCATCTGTGTCTTTTAAGCAGTTTTACCCACATCAGTGCCTCGTTTCATGTTTGGTGGTGTGTCGTCGCTTGCCAGTCGTGCTTCTGTGCAGTTGTTAGCCCCTTTGACATGATTGTAAAGTTGTTTTGAATTAAGATTGAACGCCTGTTTTGGATTGCTTTTGGGAGCACGGACTGCAGTAATACAACAGTTGAAAGGGATCCCGTGCCCTGCGGTTTTGTACCTTTGCTTTTACGGCTGTGCGTTCAAGACACTTCTGAGACCGGAGGGAGGATCAGAAACACTGACTGTTTCCCTCTGTATCTCTTCTTTCTTTGGTAACAGTAGACAGCACAGAGGCGGTTTCTGTCTCTCTGAATATCATCATGGCTGTCAGAGTCAAAAGTATAAATGAAAAAAGCTCAGAGGAACGTCCAGCTGAACTTCTTGTAAAGTGGGAAGTAGTCTGGGTCATCTGATGGGCAGCGTTGCTCCTGGAGACCACAGACCACAGATTCTTAGCCCAGTAAAGACCAACATTTTCACCCAGGGGCGAGACACCACAGTCAGCCTGAAGAACCACACTGTGAGGGTGGATGGAGGTCTAATGTTGGGCTGCCTTAACTCTGCTGTTTATACACAGTATACAATATATCTGTGTCCACTGCTCACAACCACACTGACAAACATGTTTTCACATATTGTTTTTGAAAACAGCTGCGCTTGAGGCTGCGTTGGCTTCGATAGGGTTATTTAAAATGCAGTTATTTTAGCAGGTTTCAATTAAAATAATTTAGTACTCTCAGCAACTTGTAGATGTTCTGGGGTTGGGCAATGCAGCAATTTGTGTGTCACTGAAAAACACTGGCTTCGTCGGTCCACATTTGTCCAAGATTAACAGTTTACCTCAACGAGAAAGCTGTGCTTGCTCGTCATAATTACCACACCTTGTTCCATTTTGCAGAAATTATTAATTGTTGCACTTGGAGGGCCAAGATTCACCGCGAGTTAAGAAAACACACATTAATGCTAATGGAATAAACACAGACATTATTACAAAGCCTTTGGAAACCATTATTGGCCTGGCCGTGGATATTATTCCACACGAAGATTAACACATAGCTACATCCGCTGAGTCTGTGCTGCCAGAGATTATGGTTCACTTGAGACCAAAGTGGTTGCAGGAGTGTGAAGAAGTAATCTGGCTGTTTATTTAACGTTTGCTGAAATGTATTTGCAAGTTCTAATGGCTGTAGAGCAGGAGGAAAATTGCCTCCATATGGAGAGACAGAGCGGAAGGGCCACGTTCTCCACGGCGAGGAGACCTGGTAGACGGAGGCTGATGTCACAGACAGTCTGCTTCACACTGAGGAGAGGAGAGGAGAGGAGGGAGAGCTGGCAGCGTGGTGGGGTTAGAGAAAGACAGGACATGGAGGGGAGAAAGTTAGGACCAGTGTTCAAGAAAACAGCAAGGTGTTAGAATTGGCAGTGTGGAGACAGCTGTGTAGCAAGAGAAGAAGAAGAAGAGAAGTGTAATGTAATGAGTGTTTCTGTCCCACAGGGCTCCAGCTGCTACAAGCTGCCCAGACAGCAGCGAAGCAGAGAGACGATTCTGTGGGAAAGTGGCCCCACTGAGATAAATGAGCATGACACTCTGTCTTTGTAACATACGTGACTGTGTTAAGATCAGGCTGCGGCCCCGAAAACAAAGCCTGGTTGTCCTCATGTAGATTAACCTCTGTACAACATAAAGAAGTTATTAATGGATATCCAGAATACCTTGGAGATAATGGTTCATAATACCACAGGAGGATACTGTTTCATTGGTTCTTCAAAGAAATCGTTGTATTAAATGGTTTTAAAGAACTTATAGGCCGGTCATTTTCAGTATATTTCACCCCCATGGTTTTGATTTATGGATAGCTGTTACATGTCGAATGCAGACATGTTTCTTTTTGATTTCATCTGTCTTTTGTCGATTGGTTATTGGAGGGGAAGGTCTGACAGTTGTGAAAATAAGTCATGGATCATATTTAAAGTTACTACGAGGAACTTTTATTTTGTGTTGATTTTGGCGGTCCCTGTGGACAAAAGCGGTAGTGTTTCCGAGCACCAGAGTCCCTTAAGAAAACCTCTCATTTTGCTGCAGCAGGGTCTGACAGTCTGCTCCGCGCAATCCTGGTTCTGGTTCTCCCATGCCTACCTTCCCTCCAGCAAGCCGAAGCTCTGCTCCTGGCCGGAGGAAGCCGGATCTGGGTTTGTCTGCGGTGGGCTGGTCGCTGTCGGAGGCCCCGCTGGAGTCTGAGCTGAAGGAGTCTGA
This sequence comes from Sebastes fasciatus, assembly GCF_043250625.1. Taxonomy (NCBI): domain Eukaryota; kingdom Metazoa; phylum Chordata; class Actinopteri; order Perciformes; family Sebastidae; genus Sebastes; species Sebastes fasciatus. The sequence goes on from NC_133801.1 coordinate 20,943,210, forward strand.
GCTGAAGGAGTTTCTGGTGAACCCGCATGATTTCGTCTGATTTTGTGCGGAATCTGGCCCGAAGTCACTGCTCTTGGCGAAGAAATAGTCCTATAAGTCTCCATAAAGCCACAACTTGGCTACCTTTGGACAGAGCCAGGCTAGCTGTTTCCCCCCGTTTCCAGTCTTTATGCTAAGCTAAGCTAATTGGCTGTTGATTCATATTTGCTGCACAGACACAAGAGTGGTATCCATCTTATCGTCTAACTCTCGGCAAGAAAGCAAATAAGAGTAATTCCCAAAATGTCTAACTGTTCCTTTAATCTTGAACAATTTTGGTTGGTAACAGAATTGTGTGTGTGTGTGTGTATTCATCCTTGTGTCTTGATGTCACACTGTACATGCAGCTCTGTGAAAGCTGCTGCAGTGGGGGCTTTGAGCCAGCTGTTTTATCAGAGCGAGAGAGGACAGCCTTAACCAATGAAGATGACATCACCTCTGGCTTTAGTTTGATGGGGTTCTGGCTCCACTTCAGAGGCCCGTGAGGCCCTCAGAGACGTAGAGACAGGGCACATGAAGAAGGCTAGAGTCAAAGTTAAGTCTGTGTAAGCTGAGGAGATGCTTGTTCCTCTCACCTCCGCACACACTCTTGTTGTTTTCACCCTCGAAACCCTGAATCATTTTCTGCCTCACTCTCATGTTTTATCCTTTTCTTGCCTTTATTCGTTCTAAAAGACTCAGAAAATAGCCATTTATGGTTTATAAGTGCTTTCTTTGTTTTGACTCCTAAAGGGAAAGCACTATAACAATATAAAGGCCAAATCTGCACTGGTATCAATGCACACATTATCATGTAGTATGTTTGGGTTTTAGCCTTAATGGAGGCTTCACAGTTTTATCGGTGTTTAGAATTGAAATTATTAGTCGAAAGAAAAATACCAGAAAAATAATCCTACTATTTTTACAATCGATTAATCACATTAAAGTAATGTTTACAGCAAAAAATGCTAAACGCTTCCTTCCTCCAACCTTTCTGTTGTGAGGATTTCCTGCTTTTCTTTGTCTTATTGTGATAATAGACTGAATATCTTTGCAATTTGGACTGTTGGTCAGACAAAACAAGCAATTTAAATATGTTTTCTTGAGCTTTAGAAAATTGCTATGGTCATCCATCACTATTTTTGGACATTTTTGCACCCATTAACTGATCAAATAATCTACAAACAATGACATTAAACATGAGTTGCAGCCCTTAACATTTTTGACATTTAGCACTTGAATCTGCACAAATCTGAAAAGGTGATGCTTTCATTTGAGCTAGTTAATGAAGCACTCACTAAATGTGCATTGGCAAGTATTTTTGCTTTTGGCCTTCACACGTCCTCTAGCTTGTGTCCCTGCGTTAGTGCGTGCTTCTTGTTTTGTGCTATAACCTTAAAGCACTCTGAAATATCGTGGAGCTCGTGGCCGAGCCCCAGAGGCTGAGCTGGTCTCAAAGCTTGAATTTTTCTGTGTTTGCTAATGGAAAGTGGGTGTTTTCTGAATGCATTTCGGTGACACCCAGACTGACCCGTCAATATTTTTGACAGTCTGGTTTGTACTGGCTGTGTACAGTTCATCTCAAGATTTACATTTTGCCTTCAGCGGAGTTGTGCTAACACATGACGGCATGGAACACATTTGGGAGAAATGTGTTCGTAATTTCCCTGCTGTTGGCCCCTGCCCCCCTCCTCCATCACACATGATCATATTAACAGTAGGGATTGTGGGTAACGTCTGTGTGCGAGGGAGCCTCATCTAAAAAGAATAAGCACCAGGACCTCCCCGATGAGAGTGGTAACCTTTCATCTCATGCAAAAAGCTCAGGAACAGAAGTTTAACAAAGTTTAATGCTGGGTGTGACAGCACAGGGTTTTATTTAGTGAAGTTAACGATGAATTTCATTAAAGAAGTGAAAATGTGTCTGAAAGCTATGAGGTCAATGTGCTAATTTGTTAAAGCTACAGCTATGAAGCTGCTAAAGTCACTGTTTCCCCTCTGCAGCTGGATGAGGAGGAAGTGTGTTAAACCCCAACGTTTGAGGGATTATCTAGAACACCAGCTATACTATATTGTTCAGAAATACCTTTTGAATTCTTCCATTTTTCCATTTTACCATCTGCTCTCATCCCCTTGCAGGCTTTTTCTCTCTTGCCCTTGCCTTGCCCTTGATTTTTCTTGCCACCGCCGGGCTCTTTATCTTCTACTCCTTGCTGCTTTCCACTTATCTACAGTAACTTCCTATGTCCTTTAGATCTGCCGCTCTCCTCTCCTTGGAGTAAAATGATAAAACAGAACCATATCCCACATGTGCTCCTCTGCAGAGTGAGGATATGACTGATGTCTCTGTTACATCCCTGGTTGTGCTCAGATATAGAGCAAACGGTGCCCTTTGACCCGCTGGGAGCAATGGGATAGCTCAGCTGGTCCTGGTCTGATCTGCCTGATGGATGACGCTCTGTTCATGCTCCTTCTGTGGTTTTTCATTCCTGTCGTCAGCTTATCGTTTGGTTTTCCTGCCTCCATTTGTCCCTCTTGTCTTTCTGTCTGCAACTCCACACATCTGTTTATGCAGAGTTAAGCAGATAACGTTCCTGAAATCCTAAAAAGGTTCCTGGAAAGATCGATAAGAGCCACATGTGTCCATGAAGGATAATGTATTAATCTGTAGGTTTTTGCTGTCTGTAGTCAAGACAGGCCAGGACCTCTGCCTGTTAATGTGTAAGGGTGTTTCTCTTTGGGTAAGAACACACCACTATTGTTTGTGGTGGCTTCTCAAATCAACACTAGTGCCAAGTTGTGCACAAAATACAAACAAGACTACAGTCTACAGCCATGCTGCAGCTCTGTAAAAACTAATGCTCCCAATTACAATGTTGATATGCAGGTATATAACCATGTTAAACTAAATTTAGATTTAGATCATGTTTTCTTCAACATAACACTTTTCTTATGTTGGTTTATTATTTAAGTTGACTGGTTTATGTTGGTTGCACTGTACAGCCGGAGAAGTACATAAGCATTTCACTGCGCATTATACTTGTATAATTGTGTATGTGACGAATAAACTTGAAACTCGAAACTTTCTCCAGTGGAAGGGCACCCTAGATTATGTTTTCTTCACTTGACGGGCACCCTAGATCATGTTTTCTCTACTGGAAGTGCGTCCTAGATCATGTTTTCTCCACTGGAAGTGCGCCTTAGATCATGTTTTCTTCACTGGACGGGCACCCTAGATCATGTTTTCTCTACTGGAAGTGCGTCCTAGATTATGTTTTCTCCACTGGAAGTGCGCCCTAGATCGTGTTTTCTTCATTGGACAAGCACCCTAGATCATGTTTTCTCTACTGGAAGTGTGTCCTAGATTATGTTTTCTCCACTGGAAGTGCGCCCTAGATCATGTTTTCTTCATTGGACGGGCACCCTAGATAATGTTTTCTCCACTGGACGGGCTCCCTAGATCATGTTTTCTCCACTGGAAGGGCAACCTAGATCTTTTTTTTTTCCATTCTACCATCTGCACTCATCTCCTTGCAAGCCTTTGCTCTTTTGCCACCCTAGATCATGTTTTCTCTACTGGAAGGACAGCCTAGATAATGTTTTCTCCACTGGAAGGACACCCTAGATCATGTTTTCTCCACTGGAAGGGCGCCTTAAAAGGCACTTTTGCTGCATTTCTTTTGAACATGGGGGCGATCGCCGCCCCTGCCCTCTCCTCTCCCTGGGGACCACCAGTGGTCCACATGCTCATCTCATACTTACAATATTTCCAATATGACTTGTAAGCAGTGATATTCTACCGCTCTTCGTCTCTCTGTTTAATGTGTCTCCGCCATTTCCATTCTTTCCATTTCATCGGACACCGCTGCATTTGAACCTCAAAACTGTTGCCCTCATTTCAGCCGATCAGCGTGTGACCGTCTCTCTTCACCGGATTCACACAACATCATCTCATAGCATGACGATGACCGTATGTCTGTGCACCAGCAGGGTCATCCATCTCTGACTGTGACTGATGAGTGGCTAGTGTTTCAGCACCAGAGCAGGACGGTGCAGCGCAATGGGACGAGTGGATGCATTCTGGTCGAATGAGGGAATGACGGATGAATTAGGTTTATTCTCAGATTGGAAGATATTCATTCACAGCATTTTGTGAGGAGGAATGTGAGATCAATAACGGCACCTCATTGTGGTTCTGAAGTCCATTATTTAGTCGTTTGACTACATCTTGTTCTCCATGGTGAAATAATGGCACCATGCATCAAATTGAATGGGAAATTCCATTAATTGCCAAGTATTTCTTACTTGTTAAATGTTGCACAGCTTCAGTTTAAAGAAATGGTGTGTGGCCTGTCAGCTGGCATCATGGTGAAAAATGATAAATGGTCCCACTGTGGACTAGACGTCTTGGTTTTCCAAAAAAAAAAAAAAAGCTCAGTTCACCGTCCTCCAGCAGCCACCGCGGTCAAAGTGTGTGTGTGATTTAGTGAGTGAGAGAGTTTGTGACAGTAGGAGTGTGTGTGTCTGTCTGTGCATTTGTGTGTGTGTTTCGGCCTGAGCATGTGTATGTGTGTGTGGGTGTGTGTTCTGTGCCAGTTGTTCTCCATGCCAGCAATAGCTGACCACTTGCTGGCTGGGGCCGACACACAACAGGCTCCTGGGACGCAGCCAGCTCTCGGAGGCCGACTGTGGTCTGCACACACACACACACACACACACACGCACACACACACACACACACACACACACACACACACACACACACACACACACACACACACACACACACACACACACACACACACAGACTGGGCACACACACTTGTCTGTGTATCTTGGGGATGTGACAGCGACTCTTAAGACGGTCCAAGAAGATGTTTCAATACATCATCCTTCCGTCTTGCTACCAAAAACAGACAGAGCGAGTATTTAGTGGCGATGAAAATGACTGTCCCCAGCTGTGTGCGTCATGGTTTGTTTTGTGGTTGTCTGTGTGTGTGTGTGTGTGTGTGTGTGTGTGTGTGTGTGTGTGTGTGTGTGTGTGAGTGCAAAAAACTGTGAGAAACTTTAAATGATTTCTTTGATCTATATCCAGGTCTAATGTAGGAAATGTCTCAACAGACGATGCTCACAGTCTGACTTACACTCTTGCCAAAATATCCTGTGCTGTCTTGTACTGTAGATCACAAAATAATGGAAGGGATGATTCATCAAACAAGTCGGCGTGTTGGTAGTTTTCTGAGATGAAATATGCTCTTTGTTTCGGTTCCTCTGATGTTTAAATTAAGATTTATCTTCTAAGAGTTTCTAATCTTATTTACACTCTTGTGCTTCGCCTGGAGGTCTGCTCTAGTCCTTGTCTAGTCTAGTTGCGCTTATCACACAAGACTAACGTCAGCTTTCCTTCCGTATCATGTAATTTATGGACATGTTATCCATTTGCATGGTGCATTACCCAGCAATCCGATGTTTTTGTTAATTACATTTTATGTGATTAAAGTATTCTGTGTCTGTGGTCATTTAGAATAAATTTCACTTGCATTTGCCACGTCTTTCCTGTGAATAATAAAAAGCTTAATTCAATGCTCCTTTAATCGACCAAATACTAGTCTTGTCATAATTTTCAGTGAAGTTCCAATAACATCAGACAAGATGTAGCATCTGAATAGTTGGAAAAACTGCTCCAACCTACAAATCCGTCCTTCATTTCTCTTTGGAGCAGGAAAAAGTTCCCAATTCTCTCTGTTTATTTGGCTTAACTAAAGACAACACAATCCTGAATCTTTCCCATGAGCTGAGAGCAATCCAAGAAAAATAAGCCTGTCTTATGTTGCCATGGTGTAATTATGGATCCAAACAGACTTGATAGCTGCGGTCCCGTTCTAAACATCGGCTCGAGCACAGCGGAAGTTTGGTTTTCTATCCCTAATTAAATTCCAACTGCAGAGACGGAAATCCCGCCCGCCACCTCTATGAAAAAAAAAAGAAAAGAAAACGCAGTTGTTTTGCTCTGGTTAACATTTCTGGTAGACTGACTCAGTTCTGGTGTTTTCCTGAGGTTTCCTGGTTTTATTTCTGGCCCTCGTTGGACAAGAGATGAGACTTGAACAAGTTAGCTCATTAGCAGTGAAGAGTAGACGTAGAGTATCCTTACTTTAGTGTCTGAGGAGCAGAAAACCAACATGGACGAAGCAGCTTCGCTTATTTGATTGCCAATTGACCATTCAGCAAAGCAACTACAGTACTAGACTGTCATAATCACTCTCTCCACCTACATTTGAAAATGCACCAAGTTCTCTGAAGTTTGTTGAAAGGTTGAGTGAAAGTGGGTAAAAACAAAACAAGAGTAAGAATGTACAGCCATGCTAGCGGCTCTAAGGATGGCTCAAGCCCAATGTCCACCCTAAACCCTAATTGACGTCACCTAAATGCTCGAGTGCGAGAGGCTGCAAAGGCTCAAAATGCTATAAATAGGAATGGGACATCACTTTGCGACATATCACCTCACCGTGACAACATCAAAACATGTTACATACAATCGTTGCTTTGGGCCTTTTTATTTGACGCCTTTTACTTTCTTCACGGTCAACGCAATTAAGAGGTCGGCCCTTGATTTCTTGTCTTACAGAGTGAACAAGAGTAATTTTCAAATAATCAATTTATTTGTTTTTGTCAAAACAGCATCATTAAAGGAGCAGTGTGTAGGATTTGGCATCATCTAGCGGTGTGGTTGAAGATTGCAACCAACTAAGTACTCCTGCGCTCACTCTTCCCTTTCCAAGACTGCGGTAATGTGAGCTGCCGAGTGCAAAACTGCAGTAACGCCGTTCGCCTCGCTTAGAGGCCATCCTTACCATAATGACACTACTTCAGGAGCAACGGAAGTCAGACGGCGGCTGGTGGTACCACAGTTTTGCACTCTGCAGACTACGTTACCGCAGTTTCACAGTGTGTTGGAGAACTACGGTGACCTTCAGGTAACATAAAAACGTGAAAAGCTCTTTATAGAGCCAGTGTTTGGTTTGTCCGTTCTGGGCTACTGTAGAAACATGGCAGAGCAACATGGCAGAATCCGTCTAGCGGACCTCCTCCCTTTGTAGATATGAAGGGCTCATTCTAAGCTAATGAAAACACAACAATTCTTAGTTTCAGGTGATTATACACTAAAGAAAACATAGTTATGAATATTAAATTCCATTTCTTCTAATAGATCCCCCGAAATGTTACACACTGGTCCTTTTAAGCAAAAAATAAAAGAAATGGTAGATGACCAAACCAGTGTGTGTAATATAGCCTTTGCTCGCATTCCTCTTATTTAATGTGTTTGTGTACCATTTTAATTCCTTGTTAATGTGGTGTTTCTTTCTAAATTTAGGCACACCAGCGCACCCAACATATATGCCAGGCTAAACACCCAGGTGCCAGTCCTCCTTGTTTATTTTATTTTTTTAACACCTCCGGGCTTCCCCTGGTAACCCTGTGTTTAACATCATAATGCTATGCATTGTGGATAATTCCCTGAGGCAAAGCTTTAAGTCTGAAGTCTGACCTGATGATGGTGCTCGATGAAAAGTTACAGGATCACCAAAGTCTGTAGGATTCATCCTCTTGGCATCATAAATATCTATAATAGGTGTCAAGACATTTAACTAAAGAACAATAATGTCAACTTCATAGTGGCGCCAAAGGAAAAGTCAGGGGATCACCAAAATCAGGATTCATCCTCTGGGAAACATGAATGTCCGTACAAAATTGCATGGCACTCCATTGAATAGTGGTTGAGATATTTCAGCCTGAACCAAAGAGGTGGATCTGCTCACATTGGCATTCCCAGAGGGAATATATTTTATGGTCGGCTATAAAAACGAAATGTCATCACATCATCACAGAATGTCGGTTGGAATGCATCACTGATTGATGCACTGTATATAACAGAGAAAGAGTGAGTGCGGGTGGAGACTTCCTCTGGGCTGATAATAAATAACTGTGGAGGAGATGAAGGCATAATATCAACTCATCAGTCCTCTCACATTGTGGAGCCCTTGATTGCCCACAGTCTTGCTGTTTTGCAGCTTTGATGTCCTTGATGTTGTCGATGAAGAAACCTCCATTTAGTCAGTCACAACAAATTCATGTGGCGGTTGAACAGCTCTCAGTATTTGGGTTGATGAATCCGGAGGAATGTGTTTTTGGGTCAAGCTGTTGATTGTTGTTTCCGTTTTGTGGCTGCGCTCCAGGGCGAGATTCAAGATTTTTTTGAGACAAGGCATTGAGAAACCACACCCACGCAAACCCATACACCACTGGACTGGATACATGATTGTAGACGCACACACAGAGACACGGTACAGACACTCACCCTGTCCTATTTCAGTGAAGTAGAAACCTCAGCGGCTGCCATTAGCAGCCTGCGTGCTGCGGTCAAAGCTGCTGATTTAGGCAAACGAGAGCTGTTTGGGTCATTTTTGTTGCGAGTTATTTATGAGCACCAGTTGTTCCTCGTTCTAGGTATCCCTGCTATGACCACAATGTGGGTGGGTCCCGTCTGTGGGACTGACAGCTGACATTCCACACTTCTTATGAGCCATAGACCAGAGAAAGGCTCACATTTAGAACAAATACTGGGGTTTTCTATAAAAAATGTGCTATTCTGTGTTTTGTTTTTTGGATCACAGCTCATGTAAAGGATCCTAAATTGCAGCACAGCGAGGAACGTGTAGGTATCTGCGGTTTAGTGGTAGCTAGAACGGTATAATTTGTGAGAGAGTTGGCTGAGAGTGTGTTCAAAACAGACTGAAGATGACGTAGAAAGTAACAAACAAGAATGGCAAACAAGAATTTCGCAAAAATGAATATAAGAAACATGAAAAAATAAGCATAAAGTGTCTTTTTTGTTTAGTGTTAATGCTGTTTCTTCAAGGATAAGTCTGGCATTATTCAAGATTTTGGTTATTGTCAACAAACGACCGAAACAAAAAAATTGTTTTGGTTTTACAGCCAGAGCTTTACTGTTCTTGGTTCACTCTCACCGCTCTCATCTGTGTTGGTTTTTGGCTGAAGCAGGCCACTCTTTTCTACAAAAAGCTACAGGCTCTGCACCAAACAACAGACAGATACCGTCAGCGACTAGCCGGGGAAGATAGTTTAGCATTTAGCAGCTAAAGAGTACGATATTTCCCTCAGGAGTTGGTAGAGACCAAAATCAGAGCTAAAAGAGAGTGAACGTTGGACTTAAATTCATCAGGTTGACAGAAACGTGACGCCAAATGAATGAAAATGTTCTAATTGATGTGTTTTAATGGAGGTCTGTGGCAAAAAGGCTTTGGCTACACTTGTTAACAGAATCAATTCATTGTTTTTGGTCTTTTCCTGGGATATGATGACAGTACGGAAATTATATAGACTCATCCATTGAATATACTGTGTCTTGAAAATGTCTCTAAATCACATTTTTCTCGTAGACATTTGGAAATGGCAGTGAAAGTATGTGTATGAGTGTTTGTGTTTGTTTGTGTTTCTATGTGCTACACACAGTTGATGGTTTTGGTGTCTGGAGGAGGATGTGAGTGTGGGCATACGGGCCATCACTGCGAGTGGGCAGACAGACGGAAAACACGCTGAGTCAGAAGGCGAGCAGGTGTGCGCCCGGCTTGTGTGTGAGAGAAAATTTCACGAGAGGTCTGATAATATTTATTCTGTGAGTGACATGATTTAAGGAGGAATTCCTAATAAATTCCTGGGTCTGGTTTGATGGACATTGTTCTTGTGTGTCTTGGCTTGAGATAGAGAGATACCACTGATGGTGCCAGGATGGAAAAAAAGAAACAGGGATGAAAGAGACGAGGCAGAAGCAGAAGGAAAGGGAAAGACAGATGGTGAAGCAGAAGAAGAAGAAGAAGAAGCATGTACAGTATGCCCAGAAACTAAACTCATCCCTCTCTGTCTTTCTTTCTTACAGAGTGTTTGAACTGTACCAGTTTCACTGACATGAGCAGCAGAATAAACGCCATTGAATCAAAGGTAACACGGATCCCTACACGACTGCCTTCATTCTATGATTTATTAAGACAAGTTAACATTTGTACACAGATTACTTCATACACACCAGAGTGCAGATGTGTCTGAAACCTGCCGCTGTTGTTCCAGATCCAGCTGTTAGAAGAGGGACGTTCATCCCTGCCGACGGTCAGCAGTTTACCGGAGGGCTCAACAGACAACGAGGTGGACGCACCCAAACCCACTCCTATTGGACCGCCATCATACCTGCCACCAGGTGTGTCAACGCATCACCAAAAACGTGCTTTCTGAAAGATGTAGTGGAGATTTGAAGTGCACAAAGTAATCTTATTTCACTGATATCTTAATGTTTGTATTTGAATTAATTAACAGCTAATGCACAGTTTCAATATTCAGAGATGAGTATTGGTAGCATTTTTATGTAGACGAATATTAAAAAAAAAAAAAATACATCCACAGAGCCTATAGAAAGGTGCCGAATAAAAGTATGGCTTTTCCTGTAAAAAAGAATATTATGTTGGCTTGTGAACCAATAGTAAAACAACGTTGGTATCACGTGGTATCTCTGGGTCTCTGGAAAAAAATGAATAAATGGTTGAGATTGATGGTAAGTGCCTGGCAACGACTTGTTGTAAAGTAAATGCAATGGAAGGGTGCAAGGAGAATGAGACACCTTTACAGGAATAGTTCTCTAGCCTCAGATGAAGTTCGTTGGAATAACATACATATATATATACTGTATAACAACTTATACCCCTTAATGTTCTTATCACACTATTTATTTACATCTTCACTGGCTTTATTTGGCTGCTCGTTCTAAAGAGGGTAAACACACAATATTATAAGACAAAAATTGTACTTTTCGTCCTTACAGTAACACAGATTAGATGGATGATAGATTATTGTCTTGTGCTGCTCATGTTTGGATATATAGTAGACATTTTATTAATTTTTCACTTTATTTTACCATCTTCAGTACTTTGGTGCGGCGCCTAGATGCAGTAAGGAGGTTTAAGTACTCCAACAATTTAGGATTGCACTTCCATAAAGTTGGGGGACTGTGGGAGAGACATTTAAAGAAGCAGTGTGTAACAATTAGGGGGATCTATTTGCAGAAATGGAATATAATATTTTAAGTATGTTTTTTTAGTGTATAATCACCTGAAAATACAAATCATTGTGTTTTCATCAGCTTATGAGCCGTTTTTATCTACATAGGGAGTGAGTCCTCTTCATGGAGCCGGCCACCATGTTTCTACAGTACGGACAAACCAAACACGGGCTCTAGATAGGGACATTCGCATTTTCACGTTTATTCATCAGCCACCGTAGTTTCAGTTGGTTGCAATCTGCAACCTCACCGCTAGATGCCACCAGATCCTACACGCTTCACCTTTAAAACAACAACAAAAAGGTAAAAACTGAAGCAGCAGAGGCTGAGATATCCTGACTTTTAGTCCTTGGTATGAGTCAAGCTGCAAACATCCTACATTTCCCATAATGCAAATCAATAATGTTCCCTTTTGTCCCGCTTCTTTCAAACCCCACACCTGAGGTTTGTTTCCACAGGTTGAGTAGTTTTCCTCTTGATGAGTCAACTGAACATTTGACTGACTATCTCTTGTTTTTTTTTCTTCACCAGGAGGACGAGGTCTTCCAGGACCCATCGGACCACCGGGGCTTCCAGGTTCTGCTGGACCTCCGGGTCCGGCTGGAAGATCAGGCCTCCCTGGACCCATCGGTAAAATATCATCAGACCTTCTAGTCTCATCTGCTCATTTAAAGATGGTTTGAAAAAAGCTCTCACACTTGACAAAAATGCTTGTTTAACATGATTAATTGATTAATTGTTTTTACCTCGGTGCTCAGGACCAAAGGGGGACAGAGGTCTAGCAGGAGTAATAGGTCTCCCCGGCCTTCGAGGTCCACCGGGTCCTCCGGGGCCGAGTTCCTCCTCTGCCCGAGAGCGCGGTGACGTTTTTCACGTAGACAATCAAGGTGAGCGGACTCAAATTGACTCTTTTACAGTAACTTAGGGCTGAGTCGTCCCAGATGGCCTTAAATGAACATAATGGAAGCCGATCTTCCACACACGGTTGAATTCTGACACAAGAACAATTGTAAAACAATTCAAGCGTTCAGTTTTTGGTTCGTCTGAGTCGATGCCAAAACCACCGGTCCATTTGGATGAATCATGTGCTTTTAAACACTCACATTCATACATTATGTTCATCCTGTTGTTCTCTGTGCAATCACTGTGTCAGGCAGAACATGAACCCAGTGCCAGATGGGTTTCTATGTGTGGAAAATTGGTTTAAAAGGGGGCACAGGTGGAAGCACGGAGCATATTGTAGCTGTTACCAAGTGTTTAAGCGAGCAATATGTGTCTTTAGTTTTCAGCGTAATGGAGAGAGCATTGTTTCTTAGCAGCGAAGGGCTGGCATAGATTTAGTTTGATTGTATCCGTGTGTGGTGCTGCTTCTCAGCCACTGTTTACTGCAACCTCATGTAACAACAACACCCAACGACGGAGCCAAATACCTGCAAATTAGATTAGCTCAGGTGTTTTTAAAAAAAAGACTGAAATAATAAAAAAATACATATTGAGACATTTCTCATTCATTTTATCCACTTTAATACAGCTTCACTTTCTGTTTCTACTCCCTAAAATACACATATAGAGTGCTAAACATGAAAATAACTGATTTATCATGGTTTAAAATCTTCATGTCTTTTGAAATATAGTGTAAAGTTATATGTCTCACATTTAAAACCCATGTTTCACCACAGGGAGGCAGCAGAAGCCCATGCTATAATCATAACCTCATGGAGACTGCTGGCTCCGATTAGGCTTTTGGCTGCGTCTGCCTTTCTGAGCCCAGAACTGTGTCTGCGGGTCTGGAACTATGTAGATTTGGGTCTGTGGGACCATGTAAGCTGAGGGGGGCCAACTGGCTGTAAATCAGGCCTAATTTGTTAGCTGTCAGCACAACAGTCTGCGTTTGGGGGAACAGGCCGCGGCCCCGAGCCAAAATCTGGGCTCGCTATGAACGAGGGAGGAGATAGTCTGCCACTCATGTGGAGTTTCTCGGGGAGGCAGCCAGGCTCGAGGAGACTGTAACATTAGGAAATTAGTTCCAGAGGGAAATCTGCTCCTTCTAGACCCGTTCTGTGGACTGTAGCCATAATGTAACAGCGCTGTCTCAACACGGGGGGGAAGACTGACTCTGAGCATATGTTAAAGTGGAGAGGAAGTGTGGTGCGGTTGAAAACAAAGTTTATACTTTAAAATAGCCTACATGCTGCGAACAAGGCACGGCTTCCACCTCCTGAAGGAAGATCATGTCCAGGCGTTTACTGCTCCATTAAATGGGACCTCTTTAAATCGACCAGCTGTTCCTGTCGATCACTGTCACGCTGGATTTAATCCTACTGTTTAGTCTGAATGTTGACCCTTGATGTCTTAACTTATCTCTTCTGTTGGTTGGAAAAAGGACCCCACACCCTGAGGTTCAGGCTGAGACTCCAAAAGTGTAGATCAACACGCTCTCATCCCAACTCCTCACATACTGTCGCTTTGTCAGACCCCTCGGCGTCACTTTTCAATAGCACTAAACACGTGCTTATCAAGCCATTGGCATCACTTTTTGGTCGCACTACACGTGCTCAACAAGCCCTCTGCGTCACTTTTTGATCACACTAAACACGTGCTTAACAAGCCCTCGGCGTCACTTTTTGGTTGCAGTAAACACGTGCTTATCAAGCCATTGGCATCACTTTTTGGTCGCACTACACACGTGCTCAACAAGCCCTCTGCGTCACTTTTCGGTCGCACTAAACAAGTGCTTAAAAAGCCCTCGGTGTCACTTTTTGGTTGCAGTAAACACGTGCTTAACAAGCCTTTGGCGTCACTTCTCGATCGCTTAATGTTGTCAATTAAACAAAAACACTTGCTTGGGATAAGGCAACAAAACCACTATAGTTATAGGTTTAGGAAAAAACAACATGGTTGGGCTTAAAATTACGTTTGTAAAGTAAAAATGACACTGAACGTTGTGAACACGGGACACGAACGAACAGTTGATTGTACTATTACTGGACACTAGTATGAAAAGCCTTGTGTATCTCTAGCCTTGTGTATCTCTAGATCCACATTGTGTTTTTAAATCACAAATAAATTGTGTGTGTGAGTGAACACTTTTGATTGGATTTCACTCTACTGCTAATTTGGCTACATCTGTGAGCTTTCACACATGTGGTCACATGCTGCGATGGCTGACCACCCCAGAGTGTGACTGTAATTGGGTCCCAGTGCGTTCTTATTTTCCATTTGGTGCATTTACGTCTGTATTTAGAGCTGTTCATTTGAGATCAGATCACCCAAGATGAGAGGGAAGGTTAGCAGAGAATAGTTTTTGCTTCACCAATAGAAGGAAAAATGTACAAAACATTGATATTTACAGATGTTAAATGTTTGGTGTCATAATGGAACCATCTTTTCTTTTGTGATGGTTATCTTGTCAAATTGAAATAAATCTACTTCATGTCAACATTTAGGTCTGTAGAGCACAAATATCCAGTGCAACAATGGAGTCATGAAGATTTGGGCGATGTTTTTTTGTAATTGGCCGGTTGCTGTGTTGCAACCTGTGAGTCACTTCAGTTGATCAATGAATGCATTAATACAAAGTTTGATTCAGTTGACTCCAGAAGAAAAGTTAAAGGACATTAGTGAAAATATATTTGGGTAACTGCGCATTAATATATTTTTGATTAAAATAAACATGGTCTAAATGTAAACCTGTAAATGACCTCTTGACCCTGAATGACATCAGTCAGGTATTCATTGTATTTTTATAATCTGTCATTATAGTCTCTGTTTTCTTCTGTGCAAAGGTTAAACTAAACTTTGTTGTTGTTGTTGTTGTTTTTCCCAGAGGAGACCCTCACTGCTCCTCAGATCGTGGTTGGGCCTCCTGGTCCAACTGGTCCAACTGGTCCTGTCGGCCCCTCAGGTTTGAATAAAATCTGTTTTCTGCCCACATGTTAGAGGGACACACCACAGAACTATGTGTAGTATGTACTGTATGTATTCATATATGCATATACACTATATATGTATAATGTGTCATGATTGACTTGTAGTGCAGCCGAGCGCTGCTCCAACTCACAAAATCCCAGTCAAGATCCCAAAATGTCCAAAGACAGGAAACATGTCATGCTAATTTACAGGAGAATGCGTCAGAAGAAGCAAGACTTTGGCCAATCACAGGTCATTTCAGAGACAGAGCGTTCCTATTGGCTGTTAATTCAACTGAGGCAGCTGCCAATCACTCACGAACTCCGATCAAACAGTCAAACTACGCAGCGCTGGTCAAATATGAATCAATATTCTGTTACTGTAATGCCTATTTCTCTCCTCAAATGTTTGCAGAAACATCTTGAGTGTACTGTTTAGCTGTACAATGAGAAAGTCTGCTCTGGCTTAAACTGTAAATTGACTGAATTTAATTTTGGCATTGATGTGTGAATGTTTTTTGTGAATGATGCTGCAGGCCCTCCAGGACTGAGAGGACCTGCAGGGATAGCAGGCCTGCCGGGACGAGATGTGAGTATCTGAATCTGTTCATCAATAAAAGATGTGAATGCATGACTGGCATCATTAACACGCGGCCTTCTGTTTTATTGACATAAGGGCGAGGACGGCCTCCAAGGCAATCCTGGCGATCCTGGGCCTAAAGGAGATCTGGGGGAAAGGGTGAGGCTGCTGTACAAATCGTCCTCGTTATTGGATTAGCAGGCTGGCGGAACATATTCGATTCTGATGAACTATATCAAAATGCTTTTTGTTCTACGTTTTGTAAATGGCCCTCGCTGTCGTGCAGTCTTCAACACATTAAAGGTGAACAAGCTTTTCTTCAAAGACTCACTCCGAGCCGTGACTAATCCTCCTCTCTCTCTCTCGTCCAAGGCCAGGCCTCGCTAATCAGGGCGGCCATGGCGGGTCCCCTCTTTTATCCGGCTCTCTAGTGGGCCTCTGTCTTTAAACTTGATCCCCTTCCTCTACTAGCATGATTTGAGATCTGGTGAAGAGGTAGATTAGCACGGAGGGATGAAGAATGCCAGCCGGTGAGACGTGTGTGTGTGTGTGTGTGAGAGCCGGAGTCCTAAAGTATATCTCTCTGTTCTTTCTCTACCAGGGGCCTTCAGGTGTAGCAGGAGAACTGGGCCTACCTGTAAGTATAAGGTTATTGCGTTGCATCACACACACACACACACACACACAACACGGATTATTTTACTCTGTTTTCACAGGGAGCACCGGGGCCAAAAGGAGAGCCAGGAGAAGGCTTGATTGAGGTAAGACCCATTAGTATCTTTTCCTCCTGATTCCCTCATTTGAAAAATACTAAACCTCGATGGTGTTCTTCAGGGCGAGGCCGTGCAGCAGCTCAGGGAGGCCCTGAAGATCCTGGCCGAGAGGCTCCTGATCCTGGAGCACATGATCGGCCTTCACGGTGAGGAGAAAAACAGAGATGAAGGAAAACGTTTTCCCAGGCCTCGTTTTGAGGAAATGGGCTTATTCGCTTCCTGGCAGGAGAGTTAGACGAGAAGATTGATACCACCTCTCAAATGTGTCCATTAGATATGAGGCTACAGCCAGCAGCTACAGTTAGCTTAGCTTAGCACAAAGACTGGAAACAAGGGGAAACAGCTAGCCTGGCTCTGACAAAACAGCCCTTTCGCATGAAAAGGCGTATGAATGCAACGGTAATGCGCAAGGCATTTAGCGTGCCATAAGAACGCCTTTCTTGCGTTTGGCATGTCATGTGTACGCCATGTAGTCTGTACAGACTGCAATATAAAAGCTCCATGTAAACACGCTACGATCAGAGCTACTGACGTAGAATAAAATGCGAGAAAGACCGCTTATGGCGTGCAGGCGTGTTACGTTGTTTCCATATGTATTTTACTTAGTTTATGTACTTATTTTAAGTCCACCCATGATGTTTTTTCCTAAACCTAACTAAGTGGTTTTGTTACCTTAACCTAACTGTGTACGTTACCGTAATTTTGTTGCATGGCGCACAAATGAAAAGCCTAAAATGAGTCCTCACGACACGCACAATGTCTGTGTAATGTCGTGCTATTTATGTGCCTTCCGACCGGGTTGGACAAAAGGTAACAAAATCCTCTAAAGCTCACTAATTAACGCGTTAGATCTCATTTGTATAATCAGTATAAAAACCGAAGCGTTCTGCCGTTTTATTGTGTGTCGGACTATTTCCTGGCTCTGAGCAGTTGCCAGGCAACCAAGAGGTTACTGCTCCCTGCCAAGAAATAGTCCAGCACATAAATGTTGTTTTTACTCTTCGTTTTTTTCTCCGTATTGAACACACGAGATATAACGTGTTAATTAGTGAGATTTTGAGGTGCTGGTAGGAGGATTTTGTTACCTCTGCACAGAGCGGGGCTAACTGTTTCCACCTGTTTCCAGTCTGTTGGCTGTAGCTTCATATTTAAGAAACAGACACGAGAGTGGTATCAATCTTCTCATCTAAATCTCCTCCAGAAAGCGAATAAACGTATTTCCCAAAATGTCACACTATTCCTGTTTGGCAGTGTTTGAAGAAGATTATTTTTTGGATGACTTGTCTTTCATGTCTTTACGCAGAGAACTCTGAAGGATCTGGATTTGGCAGCTTCTCGGATCCCCTCTCTTTCTCTGCTATAAAGACCAAGCGCCTTCAGCCTGCTCAAGCTCCAGTACAGCGGGAGCTACGAAGACGAGCTCCCCTTTAAGAGTCTCATTTTGTATGTATGTGTATAATTGTGATGGATGTGGCAAACTTTGCTTGACTGGACGTACACTTTTTGTTTATATCATATTATCACAATTTATTTGCCCATTATTGTCTTTTTACAGCTGTAAAAACGAAGAGATGTTGAGCATTTCATCCACATGAACGGCTTTATTGAGTCTTTTTGACCCTGTTGCTGCATGCTCGTAGTCTACATAACCATAGCAGCGGCCCTTGTACAATGTTGTACAATGAAATATAACCTCATAAAGTGTTATGAGGGTTTTGGCTTCTTCCTTTCCTCAGATAACAGACTGCCTAGTAAACACATCAGTTTCCTTGGCTGATGCTGCAAAGCTCCTCAGGCTGCGATGTGAGTTTCCCGAGAGCTGGACCCAAAATATACTATTTAGTGTCGAACACATTCTTGGAACGACCTCGGGGTTCATCTTGTGTTAGCCTGTCAAACATATTTCTTCCTTTCTCTTCTTTCTGTCTCTCTCTGGTTGCTCTGCCTTGTTAAAACTGAGGTAAGACATGACAGGCTGCCAAGAATATCTGCTTAAAATAAAGTTAGGTGAAATAGCATCTGGAGAGCGCACATCTGGAAAGCAAAAGGACGGGATGCTGAAAGAGTTGAGTTTTGGCCCGGAAACCGCAAACCGTGCTCGGCTCCAGCGCACCTTCGCGCGACTGGCTGATGGAGCACTAAACGGGATTACATTGACTGAGATTTGTTTCCATCCTGATATGATTATTGTACAATAAGTCTCTGAGAGACCAACAAAGCTTCGACCATGCCTGGTACAATCTTTGCTTTCTCCATTACAAGGTTCATGTGTAAAGGCAAGAAGATTGATGCCACTCTCCTCCCACCAGGGGAAAAGATTGTGAAAGTGTCAACAAACTGCAAAGCCACCAACGTTAACAGTTGCATCTAGATAAAATCCAATATTAAAGCTAGGGTGGGTCATGTATTTGAGAAACATTTTTGGCCACCAAATAGGTGCTTTATATTCCTAGATGTTGCAGAAAACTGATTTTGTGACTTTCGATGGTTTCCAAAGTGTGTTCAAGCTGATTAGATCAGATGTCAGAAGATGGAAAGCTGAAGATCTTGCCGTTTTATAGGTGTATCTGTTATCATTCTGTCATGAAGGCAAGGGGGTGAAGTTTGACCCTGAAGTGACCATAGTGCATTTATTTAGTTTTCACGTTTTTCTCAGGTTAAAAGCTTTAAAAAGCACCCTTAAAAAATAAAGATGGAATAAAAGCATGTCTGTGATCTTCTGAAATCTGATCTCAGCTTAAACACACCTTGGAAATCATCAAGACTCATAAAATCAGTTTTCTGCAACATTTTGGTATATGGCTGCCATGGCCCCCGGGGGCCAGATTTGCAGCGCCCTGATATCTATATCTTTTCATAACATATAAACCTGCATCTGTGCCAAATTGCATGCTTTTATAGCAAAATGCACAATTGTTATGAATATTTCAGTTTAGCTGCCCCGCTAGAAAGCAAACCAAAATGTCAAACATTTCCTTCACCCATCATTCACAGAAAAGAGAAGGACCTGTCTGTATCTGTTGTATCTGATAAGTTATCATATGTTATAGAGGGTTGAGTCTACTGATGTACCTTTCTAAATACTGCTCTGTTGTGTCTTGTGCATGTTTCCATTATCTTTTATACTAAACAATGTTCAGGTGCTTTGTTGTTTCATTTGCGAGATGTCGTGCTCAGCAGATATTTATCTGTGTTCATTATTGAAGTAAGATTAAAGTCACAACAACAAAGGGATTCATTTCGTAGAGTCGCCACTTTATTGCACATAATTACATTTACACACATACTGTATACACCGCAGCCTCACAGCGTGGGGAGACTATTTACTGCTCCTCCTCTTCCTTTTCTTTTCATCCTCCTGTCTCTTCTCCTCCTTTTACTCCCGCTCTTTGTCCTCTTTGTGGGTGATCACATAACACAGGTTCTTGTAGTCAAGGTTACCGGCGACATCCAACTTTGTAAACATCTGATTTACCTGCAAGCAAACAGGTAAAGTGTTTCTTGCACTTTTTCTTTTTGTAAATCCTCAGCTCTTGTGATGAAGAGAGGAGAGCTGTCAGGTTTGCAGAAAGAGGGATCACTCGGGCTATTACATCTGCAGACAAACACAGCGCTGGCTTTTGCCATTTCAATTAGCTCATCAGAACAGGGAGATGAGTGCGGTTATGTATCATTGTCATATATTCCACTCTGGCCTCTTTATGCACCCTTTCATCTGCGCTTTGCCTGCCTGTTTCTGTCTTACTCCTGATGTACCCCTCCTCCTCCTCCTCTGTCTGTCTCTCTCCTCTTGTTTTTCCTGTCTACTGAACAGAGACATGTTGATATGAGGCCCGCTTGCACGGCCACAAGGGAACAAGTCTCTGGTGCTTTTGATCAGCTGCAAGATCAGACATGTCCACCGCTCCCCCGTGTACACTCCAGTGACTGATCATGCAGTATAATGGGCAGGCACAGACAACCAAAAGATGCACACCCACACATGTTCTCTCTGTAGATCATATAAGCATGAACACACACACACACACACAAACACACGGTGCATGTGTTGGCTCTGCTCACAGTGGGGTGGCTTGTTTGCTGGACACGAGGGAGTGAGAGAGAGAGAGAGAGAGAGAGAGAGAGATGGTGTGTGTGATTTCCCCTTTCTTGCCCTCTTTTTTTTTTGCCTTTGACAGTAAGATGGATGATTGCAATCACAGGAGCCATCAGTGAGACAGAGTGGAGGTCTATGGGGCAGTGAGACACAGCCATGGGAAACCAGCCGTCAGATTACTGCACCGCGCTGCCATGGGAACACTGCGCTGTTTATTTGTCTGGGGGTTTTGTTGTTTCATATGCATTTTCCTCCTCTCTCTTTTCCCCCCTCTGTGCGGCCTTTTGATGTACAGGGAAGGAAAGCTTCCTCATAAAATATGTGTACGCTGTGTGAGAGGGACTGAGAGGGAGAGCGTTTACGTTTCACAACATACTAAGCCTACTGTAAGTCAATATGTCTCTTCAAACCAGTACAAATGTGACAGATTTCATAGCGATTAGACTGGTCTCTTTGATCCCTTGAGAGAATGAGAGGCAGACTTTTCTCTCTCCCCAGTCGACGGATGTTTTTAAGAGAAACATCTGTTGCTGTACAAATGAGATTACTGTGTCTCTCGCCAGGGGCCATGTAGGTTATGAATGGCACCGTTACTGAAGAGGGGGTCTGGAAGAGAGCTGAGAAGGATCTTTGTAATAAGCCTGAGCTGGTAGTTAAGGGGTTTAAATCAAATTAAATTGCCTCAGATTCTGGGTATTCATCAGCGCTCACCTTCAGCTTGTGCAGCGGCGGCGCCACCGCCGGTACCTTTGAATCACTATCTCATATTGATACAGCCAATATTTCACCTTGTTGCCAAGCAACAACTCACCTCATCCTCTGTAAACTTGTCACCCCGTGACACGAGGTGATATTTCATGCTGCACGAGAGCAACAGGAAAGACGAATTACTGTTTCCATCTCTTTGACTTTGAATTAACTGTGATCTGTATTTCACTGACCGAGATGTGCGTTATCTGCATCCTGGAAGTTTGGTAGTGATTTAAGTCGTTCGTAGTTATCTGAGTGATGAATTCCCTGTGAGAGGCATCACAAGCCACTGAGTCATTTATGTGGTGTCTGTGCAGACTATGAAGAGAATCACATACTCACACCTCCCCCCCGCCCTGACTCCTGTTTCTTCTGGGTCAAAGGTCAAAGGACTGAAGGCGTTCCTCAGGGTCAGAAACACACAGGTAAAACTGCCAGTAATGATGCACACTGCACTGACTCCGTTTCATTTGATACTTTATGTGTCATTACTGGCTTTTATTGCTTTTTAGGCAAATGCTAAGATTTAATACAGAAAATGAAAACTATGCACACACCAAAATTATAGTTGACTGTGTTTTTTGGGGAAATTTCTTTTTTTATGCACCAATTCCTTCAACCTTAAGACCAAGACTTTCCTTTGGAAGACGATAAAAGCAATGTAGAGCTTGAAACTTGACTGAAACTAAGAATAAATAAATCAATTTAATTTAAAACAATAAAACAAACCAAACTAAACAACAAATATTTAAATATTAATCTGGGTTCCCAGCCTAACGTTACAGTTGCAGTGTGTACGAGAAATAGTGAAACCCAACTACTAACATTAGATACTATGAATCTATTTTATTAACCATGTTGTGCTCATGTAACTTAATTTTCAGCACTGATAATAGAGTAAAGATGAAATAAAATTGTAAATATATAAATAAATATAATGAACATTTCTCAAAAAACAAAATCAAATGAAAATAATGAAAATATTTCTGAAAAGTAAACTAACACTGGAACTCAAAGACTAAAAAATGCACACTGCACAATCACCGCAACCTTGGTACTAACTGACCTTTGAGTTTTTCTCCGAGTTGAGGGGTCCTGAACACTCCCTTGTCATCTCATCGAGGTCATCGTCACCAACTTTAAGGTGACCTGCCATCAAACACATCATCATCATCATCATCATTGTAACAGTGAAGCAGCAACTGTAAGATAGTTGCATGATGGAAATCCCAGTATAAATAAATAATAAGCAAATACGGAAACATACGGACATTCTTGTATAGAGCATGTTATGTAGAAATGCAAAATTCCTACTACTAAATACAACTTACCCAGAGCAGCAGAGGTCACTCAGGTCACTCAGGTCACTCTCATCAATGATGGTGAAAGCCTGCAAGCAGAGGACAGCTACACAGGTTACCATGAGAGGCAGTACAGCTCCACACAGCAAGAGGGAGAGAGATGGAGTCCTACATGAACACAACATCTGTCCTCTAACCCAATGGTTTTCAAAGTGTGGTCCGGGGACCCCCAGGAGTCCTTCAAGGGGTTCCAGGGGGACCCGAGCAAAAAGGGGACTCATTTATTTTCACTATAATTCCATCCATAAGTAACACAATGGCAGAATGTATGACTATTTAGATCATGGGTTTCATACATTTTATGTTATAAAAGTAGGGCTAACGCATTAACGCAAAATTGTTTTAACGCCACCAATTTCTTTAACGCATTAACACAATCGATCTTTCGGAGGTTGTAATGGGCTCAGTTTTAAAGCTAGAGTGAAGATACTGGTATCATATGAAACTAGAAAAAACCTAAGGAATCCATTGGTAGCATGTCATACGAGCTTGTCGTGGAGGAGGCTAAATAACGCTACGAAGTTGGCGATTGCCATTTTCAAAGGGGTCCTTTGACCTCTGACCTCAAGATATGTGAATGAAAATGGGTTCTATGGGTACCCACGAGTCTCCCCTTTACAGACATGCCCACTTTATGATAATCACATGCAGTTTGGGGAAAGTCATAGTCAAATCAGCACACTGACACACTGACAGCTGTTGTTGCTTGTTGGGCTGCAGTTTGCCATGTTATGATTTGAGCATATTTTTTATGTTAAATGCAGTACCTGTGAGGGTTTCTGGAAAATATTCGTCATTGTTTTGTGCTGTTAATTGATTTCCAATAATAAATATATACATATGTTTGCCTTAAGCCCTAACAGTCCCATGTTAATAAGAGTATTGAATACTTGACAAATCTCCCTTTAAGGTACATTTTGAACAGATAAAAAATGTGCGATTAATTTGCAATTAATCACGATTAACTATGGACAATCATAAGATTAATTGCGATTAAATATTTGAATCGATTGACAGCCCTAAATAAAACATCTAAAAGCAAAAATCCTATCAGTAGGGGGACCCTGGAACAAAATCTTATTAAAAGGGGGTCTAATTTGTGTCAGATTAAGGGTGCTTAATGTGAAAAAAATTGGGAACCACTGGTCTAACCTCTTTGAACTCCTGGATCTGGTTCAGCTCAAACATAATATTGAAATGTTGGAGCCTCCTGCCTCCTTCTCCTTGGCCTTTTTGTGTGACTGTAACAGAACACACTTTTCAGATGAGAGAGGAGGTCCACGGTCCTCAGTCAGCAGAAACACCAAAAACACACGCAATACACAAACAGTCATGTAGCTGATTATGTTTCTGTTGTATATCACCTTTTTTTTCTTGATTTCTAAGATGTAATTCCTGATCAAAAACGACATGATATCCAGTATCGATTAGTCTGTATAACTAACCAGAAATTGCATTAAAATGGCAAGCAATACATACTTAGTGGGCTAATAGCAGGTCAATGTGTGCAATCAACATGCTAGATATCCTGTAAAGCCTCTTGCCATCGTGTGGATCTTCTTTCAGTCTGCTTTGTGATCAGATGAGCTGTTAAGAAACAATAAGAGGAGTTCCCTTCCTTTATAAACTACTAGGTCAACTGTCCAGCACCTGTTCTGTCCAGACAATACAGCATGGCCTCCATTGTACAGTGTGTGCTTCCCACAGCAGAAAGGTAAGATACGTTGAATGAGGACACGTCAAACAAGCTTCAGGACATGTACTGGATCTATATTTGAAAGCAGACAGAGTGATTTTCCTCACAGTAACCAGATATTCTTATAACCCCCTCGTGTACATGAATGGGATTATGACAGGGATGAGGGGGTCTGGCTGTTCTGGCCGTCTGAAAGCATTATTGCTGATAGACGTCAGCGGTTTCAGCAGCTGTTGAGGCATCAGCTCATTATGGGGAGCAGCGGTGTTCGCGGCCCTTGCGCCTGCAGGAAATGTCTCATTTGACAGTGTAAAGTGTTAATTCTGTGTCAGAGCACTAACTCAGAGGTGTAAATTTAAATGATCCACATCACAGCTTCTGATTCTTATCAAGTGACTCATGAAGCGGCACATGTTCACCTCCTTCTACACATTTTCAAGGTTTTTCTGCTGCAGCCTGAGCTACGACAATATATATAAAGGATAGTAAAAACATCAGCAAAATGAGCATGGCTGTGTAAATAGCACCGTTTTAATGAAACAGTAGAGGATGTGTGTGTTGGTACAGCTGTCTTGCTCTCTTAACAAGTTGAGCCAGACGTATGAACAGCACTGAAAAGACGAGGTTTGGAGTCTAACAACACCTTTAAGGTAATTTAGGTCAGCGTTGCAATAATGTGCAGACACAAAGCAAGCGCTCTGAGTACTATTTTAGGGATGCGTGGCTTCTACTAAAACATGAGCATCAACCATGTATGCTGATAAGCTGATATCAGATCCGATCCAGCGTGATTCACATGATTTAGTGCTGCTAACGCCTCAGGTGTCATGTACTTTCTGGAGATGGTATGCCTCCCTAATCAAACACACCACAGGTTACACACTCCCTTTGAATACATGCATTACCTTAACCCTAAACCCATTGAAAATACCTGCTTTTTTTTGCACGTTGTATTGTAATCATCAATCCAAAATAATATTTTCTTCATATTATGGATCAAAACAATGTGTTTCATTCTTCCTTTCAAGCCCCGATTTCCATTTCAGGTCTGTGTAAAAGTCACCTTGCAAAGATGTCAAACTTGAGATAGATAACACACTGGGGTGGATTAATGCACAGGCTGGCTTGCAGCCTACAGGGGCCCCATGTTTGCAAGGGCCCCCAATAATTGAAATGTACTTCAGAGAAAAAAAAGAACCACATTGACCCCTATTGGCCCATTAGAAACATCTTAAAAAATTAAGCAGCTGATTCGTCAGCAATATGTCAGAAAGAAAATGTGATCATGGAGCACAACAACAAAAAGCACAACGGCTGGATGAACACCGTGATCGAGATCTACTGAAGAAAATCCCTAAATTGCGAGATATTTCAAGGCTTCGAGTAAGTCTCAATGTGTGTGTATGCTCTCCGAGTGTGTACCTGTGAGCCGTGTAATGTTCCTAGCACACTTTTTACACATGGCATGATGAGAAGGGGGCCTCACACAAAGAGTAGTCTAAGGGGGCCCCTGACCACCTTAATTCGCCACTGATAAAGCATCACAGTTAACATTTCATCACCTTCATTATTAGTCAGTGAGTTGTATTGTAGCACCATACAACTGATGCTGCGTGATATACTAAAGTTGAGGATTTTGACAGGAACATTGTTTGCTGCGATGAATCATCTCAAGCAAGTCTTTGCGAGCTCATTTTCTTATTGTAATGCAATAATGAATAGTGAATGCAAAGTTTATGATACAATATGCAAAATCCATGTAGGGCTACAAGCAGCCCACTTGAAGATGAAAAAATCCATTAGAAACTTTGCAAACATAATGATAAATCATCTATTTTGTTTGACTTATACATGTTTTGTATCTGTTATTTTTGTGGGATAAAATCTTTGAAAATCAATAAAACATATTTACAAAAAAAAAAAGAAACTTTGCAAACATAATGTGAATAAGAAGACAACACACTATCAAAATGTAATTATAAAGTCATATAAATTAAATAAATCAACTCCCAAACATAAATATATATTCTGTTGTTTCCTTTGAAAGCTGGAAGTCACAGCTGGAGGTCATAAGGTCAGGTGTGCAGTGAGTCTTCTCACTTCACTCAGGTGCGTTTCTCACGAGTGAAACCATCGTGTCAGATCCTGGACCACATCTGTCCTGCCTCTGGTCCTCCTCACCGCCCTGCAGGCCGTGCAGTAGTGCTCAGTCCAGAAGGAGGTCTGGTGGACTCTGTATCTCCTCCTCCAGTCCAGGTGCCTCCTGAACCGCACCGGGTTCCTCCTCAGCATCAGCAGGTACCGGGCCAGGCCTCGCACCGTGGAGAAGTCGTCCACGTGGATGAAGGCCTCCGGTGGTAAGAACCGCTCGTAGTTCTGCCTGGACGGACCGAGGACCACCGGAACCGAGCCGGCCTGCAGCGCGTTCCACAGCTTCTCCGTGATGTAGTCGGTGTGCTGCGAGTTCTCCAGAGACAGGTAGAACTGGTACCGGCGGAGCAGCTTGCGCACCTGGACGCCGGTACCAGAATCCTCCGGTATCGGCTGACCCGCTCTACCGAACACATCCACCGGGATGTACCGGCGGAGCTCGTGGTAGAAAACAACACGTGTGTGTGACTCGGACCAGTTGCTGACGACCCAGGCCAGGAGGTGTGGTCGTGGCGGGTTCCGCTGGGTTCTGCTGAGTCCACCACGTGGGACCAGATACCCGTACGGTAGGAACACATCAGAGTCTGTCCGGTACGTCATGGTGAGGTTGAAGACGTCCTCGAAGCGCCACAGCTCCGTCGTGTGCGCAGGAGACTCGTAGTTCATCCATATCCACTTTTGCGCATTTGGACGCGGTTCCGGTGGCAGATCCGCGGCTCCGGTGACCAAGTCCCGGTGGTGGATGAGCACCGCGTCGGCACGTGGGTACGCGCGCTCGTCGTCGGTGAGCGCGCACCCGTCGATGTGGTAGAGTTTAAGGCAGTCCGGGAGTTTACGGTACCGACCGAACGGATGCGTCCACACCAAGAGGGTCACCACGGAGTCAGAGTCTGCAGGTGTTGTGTCCGGTGAGTCCAGCAGGTAGAAACCCAGAAAGAGCAGGAAACCGACCACGGCCACATACACACAGGTGGAGGTCACTCTGAGAACCAGCAGGCCCACACAGCACGAGTCCTGCTGGGACCACCGGGAGCGCCTGTGCGTCCGAGCTCTCCAATAAGACCCTGTTCCAATCATCCTGCAGTTATGTCCAAAAAAAACTCTCTCACACACACTTTGTCCACTTTGTCCAAGAAAAAACGTCCACAGGAAATGCAGCTCCAGAGGGCAGAACTCATTGCAGCCTGCAGACACACCTTATCAATGTCCTACTTTCAGTTAAGGAGTGTTGTTTGACTAACAACATGAGCTTTTTCCTGTATTGTTGTCCAATACCTGACGTCCTCCAACAGAGTCTAAAACATTTGCACCACATTTGCCCCTGCTCCCATCATCCTGAAGTAATTTCCACCCAATGTTAAAAAAAAATCTCTCACACAACCACTCTGTCTGGAAAAAAACGTCCTCAGGAAATGCAGCTCTAGAGGGCAGAACTCATTGCAGCCTGCAGACACACCTTAAATGTCCTACTTACAGTTAAGGAGTACAGATAACAATAGGGCAGATTGTTTGACTATAATACAATGAGCTTCTTCCTGTATTGTTGTCTAATACCTGACTTCCTCAAACAGAGTCTAGAAACATTTGCACCACCAGTTGCTGTATGCTCAAACATTTGACGTGGCAGGCAGCGTTATTGGCCCGGGTTCTTGTTACCGGTGAATGGGGCTTTTGTCGGCCTGGTCGGCCTCCCAGGCACTTTTAGGTTGGGTAAACACCAGGGCGCGGTGTCCTGCTCATGAAGTAAGCAGAGGTCATTTTGTGAGGCATATTTTTCACTTAGAGTATTTCCATTCCGACCTCTTTTCAGGGGTTATTCAGGGGTAGATAGTCAACAACAGTACATGTCACATAGAAGTGGTGCACATCATCTGAAAGCTGGGAAGATTAATTTGGGGTGCAGCTCAGCACTGTGTGTCAAGTTGTTCTAGTCATTGATAAAAAAAAAAATAAGAACAAAATAATCAATTACAATAAATTGTGAAAGTGTATAAGAGCGTAGTACATGTTGATGAGTTTGTGATGCCTTTTCTATTATGTCTCATAAATTGTTGCAGCAATTTTTGTGTTGATACGATGTGTTTAACAATTTTTTACCACTTAAGAACTGCTAAAATGATCAATAATCCCTCCAAAATACCACATTAAGACACCAAGACCTTGAGGAACACTATAAAAAAAAGCCATGCTGTGATTTGGGATCAAAAACCTTTGACATTTGGAGGAGATTTCTGCAAGAATTGCATTTTTCTGCAATTAGATGGCGAGCACCTCTGTTCTGTAAACTGCTCAGAAACCCCCTTATCGTCAATCTACCTAGGAAAGCTATACATCCTCTGAATGCTCTAGGTCTCCAGTTTGTGGTCGCAAAGTTTCATGAGGCTGTGATTACCTTAGAGGTCACCACAGGTCATTTTATACAGTGATGTCAAGTTTCAAAAAATGGTCTCACTACAATGAAATGGCCACTAATATCATCACAATCGGGCCACAAGATCCACAAGAGTCTCAGCTTTACAGTGATAACCAGTTTATATAATTCAAGACTGTTTAGGGACCCCTGTATGCAGAAATATTCAAATACACCATTTTAGAATATGAAAAAATAACACATTTATACTGCATTCAAAAACTGGTTTTTGCACCAAACTGCATGATGACTTGACTATGACTTGCCCAAAACTCATTTATCATAAAGTGGGCGTGTCTGTAAAGGGGAGACTCGTGGGTACCCATAGAACCCATTTTCATTCACATATCTTGAGGTCAGAGGTCAAGGGACCCCTTTGAAAATCTTCATGCCAGTTTTTCCTCGCCAAAATTTAGCCCAACTTCGTAGTGTTATTTGGCGATCTTCCTAACAAGCTAGCATGACATGTGGTACCAATGGATTCCTTAGGTTTTCTGGTTTCATATGATACCAGTATCTCCCCTCTAGCTAAAATTCAGTCCGCCATAACCTGCAAAAGACAGAATAGCGGCCGGGCCAGGGGTCAAATCAGAAGTCTATTGGAGAATTGATAGAGAGATATTGAGATATTAAATCATTAGTAAATAAACCCCTCAGATTTTATGGGTTGACTAATGAACTATTTTTCTTCTTGTCAAGATAATGCAATAATAATAAACCATGTAAAGAGGACTTTTCTCCCTATGGACACACTATGTGTGTCTTT
Organism: Sebastes fasciatus; assembly: GCF_043250625.1. Classification (NCBI taxonomy): domain Eukaryota; kingdom Metazoa; phylum Chordata; class Actinopteri; order Perciformes; family Sebastidae; genus Sebastes; species Sebastes fasciatus. Next base: position 20,972,847 of record NC_133801.1, read on the forward strand.
TACCACTAGGTGTCTCCCTACACAAGCACAAAGCCACTATGTGAAGTTGTCCTGGTGCAGCCTGCCTGAGTTGTGTACTGACATACTGGGATTTTTTTTTTCTCAAAACATGCATGTTTAATTTGTCCAATGAATAAACATTTCAGCTGTAAATTAAGCAGGCAGCAGCGAGGCTTTGAAAAGGTTTGTCTTGAATGTTTTATTTATCAGATATGACCCAGCCATTGCAGCACCCTCCAACCACAAATCTTAATAGGTGACTCACAGTTTAAATTTTTGGTGAGCTAACCTAAACAAATACAGGAATAATAAAACACATGGCTTTCAGATACACATTACTCTCTGTGAAGAAGGATCAACTGTCCAGGTCGTCGTCATTCTGATTCATGAAAAAATGATGAGGCGACTGGGTTGGGAATCTTGCACTGATGTGTGTTGTGTCTGATCTCTGGTGGGCAGGAAAAACACGGCGTGACTGGGACAACATTATTCCTCCCCACAGACACAGAGTATGTCATGAAGTGTGTGAGTGTGAGCGGAAAAAAAATGGCAGACAAGGAGGAGGAGTGGGAGGAGATGAAGCAAGAAGCATGTGTGTCTCCACTGGGTCCTCCTCCTTCCTGTTGCATCCATTCACTTTTCTTCACCGTGGAGCAAAAAAAAAAAAAAAATCTCTTTGTGTGTTTGCGTGCGTGCATATGTGTGTGTGTGACTAGTTATATCCCCATAAGAGGTTTTGTATTCTTTCTGCATTATTTATCCTCCCTTTCATCTGAACAGTTCTATTTTCAGCCGATCATTTAATGTCCTGCCCGGGGGTTATCTCGCGTTGGGAAGAAACTCAGCAATCTCATAAGTTATGGAGACATGGCGAGGCTCAAACATTATAAACACATGTATGTCTTTCTTCAGAAATAGCAGAGGTGGATGAGGTCAGGAAATGACACAGAGGAATGAGTTTGTTTGTCTTCTTTCAGTTCAAAACCAGGCAAATGTTGCTGGAAATGAGCTATAATTAAAGTTGCACTGATTGGTGATAGGGTGACATTTTGTTCAGCTCAAATTACAGCCACGGTGATACACACAAAGCTTGGCATTTATGTTTGCTCCATTTTGTCTGCATCTCTCTTGCTAGAAAAAAAAAAAAATTTGTGTCAACGCTCTTTCATTTGCCGTCTGCAGACCTTGAGTCTCCACTTAGGGATCAATATCTCATCTTTATCTATTCGAACAGCGCCGCAGAAAACCAGCCACACGTGGGGCATCTCGGGTCATTTTCTATGAACAGTGTCAGCGATCTTATAAGGATTAGGTGCATGAAACTGCACCGATTAGTGTTATTCTAGGTCAAATACACCAAAAACATATTTTGCTGACTTTTTTCTAAAGCTTTGTACATTTTCCAAGTTTGCTGCTAGCTTCCTGTATGTCAGAAGTAATACCACTGTGTATCGGTATGTGTATTTGTGTGTGAATCATACCAGCACAGAGTGAAGCATTCAGTTTTTTGATGGGACCCCCAGGTCTTCACTCATCTTCCCTATTGATTTTCTCTTGCTTTCCTCTTTGCGCTCCCAGGGGATGGGATGTCTCAATTGGTCCCGGCCGGTGAAAGAGAGTGTGAGCGATAGACAAACAGATAGAAGATGAGGGAAAGAGAGAGAGAGAAAAAAAAACACGAAGAACGTTGAGAGAAAAAGAGGAGGAAGCGGCAGGAGGGGGCCCAGCGAGCTCCCTGATCACAGAGGCCCCTCGCTGACCCCTGACCTTGATCATGACCTCGGAGGTTACCCCAGAGGTCAGAGGTTGTGTGAAAGTGCCACCGCGGCGATTCACTCCACTGCTGGGTGATGATGATCTTATGCAGCCTCCCCAGCCTGTCTGCCATGATCAGTGTTGCTCTCTGCCTGCAGCTCCCAAGGGCCACGCATCCATCTCAGACCCGGCAACACAAGGCCCGCTAAAAGCACCTCGCAGGCAGAGTCAACGAGCAGCAGGAGAAGGGACACAAACAGAGAAAAGTGGGAAAGCTAAAGGACAGAATGGCTGTTTTATTTTCTCCCCTGAAGCACTGTATAAGATCTAGTGGTATAAAGGCACGGACACTAAGAACGTGTGTTTATTTCTCTCTGTTTAACCAAATGTACATGAACTGATGACTGAGGCTAAATCTGTGGGTCCCAACACGTTCCCTCTGCTGTCCCTGTCAGGAACAATTTACGCTGCGTTTTTTCCTCTCCTCTCTAATTTTAACATGAAATGTAATAAAAAGACAAGTGAGGGGAAAAATCCCTCTCAAGTCATTCATGCCAGACGTGCAAGAGCCTCTGCAGCAGGAACATGATAATTTGAAGGTGGATTGATAACTCAGACTCTTACTTGTTCCGACTTACACTGTGTACCCCCTACTGCTTCAAAGTAATCCAGAGCCTAGTGAAGCTTCACTCAAATCCTTATGGAGATGCTGTGTGTGCTGAAATTCGGAGAGTTTGAGAAGAAGCGCCTGTCTGGCAGTGCAAAATCCACTGATTTGTAATGCTAACAGCAAAGTCTGCGTTAGAATTTTACAAAATTTTACTTTGTACAAAAATGCATTGGTCGAGCCTTAGTGAAGCAGAATGTAACTAAAAGTCAAAGATCTCAGGTATAAATTAGCTATAGAAACAGACATGTTTAATGGTCTCCCTGAAAAGAAAATGCTTTGTCTCTTGTGTGTTTTTACATGAGATTGAAGATGAAGTCCATTTCATGTTTTATTGTTCATTTTATCATGATTTAAACCTGCAGTAGGCAGAATATTTTTGGCATCATTGGGCAAAAATTCCATAGTAACCTTTCAGCATATTGTAATTCAAGTGTTCTGCGAGATAACTAGACTTCTGCTCCTCCTCATGGCTCTGTTTTCAGGCTTTAAAGAATCTAGCCCGTGACGGGAGACTTTGGCCAATCACAGGTCATTTCAGAGAGAGAGCGTTCCTATTGGCTGTGCTCCGGCTGGTGGGCGGTGCTTGGAATTTCCTCAACTGATCTCAACATGGCTGCCGGGTCACAACCTTTCTGATTACATAGCTAAACAGATGTTTCTGAAAACATTTGAGGTGAGAAATACGCATTACAGTAACAGAATATTGATTTATATTTGATCAGCGCTGCCTAGTTTAACCTTTTGATCGGAGTTTGCTCAGAGACGGCAGGCTCCAGCTCGGCTCTGATTGGTTGTTTTCCTCCGGTCTGTGAAATCTTGCTGATGCCATTAGGAGCACCCGAGGACACCGGAGGACACCGGAGGACACAGAGGCACATGATTTTTTTCAGATTACCTGTCTCATGCACATTGTCAGGATATAGTGACCTTTGTTTACTCATATTTGCTCCTTTTCTGCTCACTGCAGCTTTAAGGGCTGCACTTTGGAGTAAAATGATTTCTTTTGAATGGATGATTAAACAAAATTTGAGCTGTTTTAGGAAGGGAATATTTTCTTCTTTGATTGCAGTTTTGTTACATGGAAGAAGTTGTATGTTTCACCACTGCAACAGTGTTTTTGGGGGCACTTGTATGTGCTTGACACAATAAATAACACAACTAATAAACAAAGTAACTATATCACCTTACAGTATTTGAAACATTTAATCATTGTGTTATCTAAAGTTAAAAGTCGACATTGGGAAATAATCATAAATCACATCTCAACACAAATACCATGCATTCTGTGGTCGCTTTCAGGCGTTGTTATTGATTGATAACATATTGTTGAATACTTTTCATTACCTAGTAATATCAGCGCCATAAGAATAGACTGTGTTTCGTCTTTGTTGTGTGTTTCGTCTTTGTGTGATAGTAAAAGAGAAATCTATAAACACATCGTAATGGACACACTGCAAAGCTACTAAGCCCGTAGGGATTATCTCAGACCTGTATTTCTGGTTTGGCTTAATGATAGGTAGCATCACAAGTCATGCAGGCCAGGCCAAGGAAGCACTGATTAACACGGCGGAAAGGGAGAGAAAAGAGGGGATTTAACATGCAGTATTTGGTCTAAAAGTATTCATTATGTATCTCATAGTGCAGATCAGTTGCTCATACTTTTAAAAAAGGACAATCTTGATAAAGAAATAGTGATTGACTCTGACACAAATCATGCTGCTATTATGTCTTTTTTCACAGGAATTCTTTTAAAGCGGCTCTTCCTATTTAAGTGCAATTCAGTACATTTGATTAAAGGCATGTGACTCTGTCATGTCATGGCCAGCCTGCAATTCGCTGTATTATGTCTATAAATGAAATATATAATAAGGCAAAGCTACCGAGGCTACACATGCAGTTGAGCACTGAGCGCCATTCATACTGCTGAAGGAGGGCGACACAAACTGCTTCAAATCAAATCAAGTAATGACCTGAAAGTTGAGCTAATTCAATGCACAAAAATGCCCACCTTGGTATGTGCACAAGTGCAGGGAAAGAGCCGTCATTATCTGTGGCAAATTCTTGCTATTTTTAGTGGATGCCATTGAAGTGCAACGGCTGTAAAGAAATTAAAATGATTGTAGGGCAAAAAATAAAGCTGTAAAATATTTATTTTAAATGCTCCGAGCATTCAAGGAAAAAAACTCCTAAGTGTGAGTGCAGGCGTTGACTTTTCCACACAGCCAAGGCCTCACGACGACACACTCGACGTGTCACATTTGGGAACCCACAAAATGCTAAAAATGAAAACAACGTGCAAAACAGATGTGTTGCCCTGATAAACCTGAGCTGAATGAGGCTGGAGCCGAGGCGTGATGTGTTTTAAGGTGCATAATCGGCACAGTTTGACGCAGGAATTTAGGGCACTCCACACATCCATACAGTGTAATTAGAAATTCTTTGCATATCCTCGAGCTGAAGGGGGTCAGAGGACATGGTCAGCAGGAGTGACGCCTCCGGAGCAGCCAGGGTTCAGTGTGTTGCTCAAGGTCACTTCAACAACAGATATGTATGCACACTGACACTCTCACCACTGGGCTGCCCTGCTGCTGCTGCAGTGACTTGACTGGATTAACAACACAACAATCTTATTTGAATAACTAATCTGATTAATATCTGTGCCACAAAAGAATGCCTTAAAGGGGAATATCAGGCTTACTTTCTTATTCATATCATAGGGAATTGAGAAGATCATGAACTTGTAAATAGCTTGTGCCAAGTGTGAGTCCACTCCATCTTTTACCCGTTCTTAAATGGCCAAGTTCAGCAGGTTTCCTCAGCAGCCCTGCTTTGTTGCATATTATGCTGAATTTGTACACTAGATCTACCGTGTTGATAAAGAATAACAAGAAATACATGTATCATGAGACTCAAGTTATTGTGGTTAATTCTGATTAGAGTTGAATGTTTTGTTTTAACAATTTAGACAGACACTTTTAGCCTGGATTCTTTTTTCAACAGTCCAAATTGATTACATTTGGATTTATATTTACATATATTTATATATAAATGACTCAAAAACAAACAATGTAGTATTCATAAATTAAATTCAAGGTGTTTTTTTATTAAATGTTTGCAGTTTAAATAGAAAATAGACTACCTACCGTTTCAAAAAGGAGTATTAGTTTGAGTTTATGAAAAAATCCAACAACATGAAATACATGGAAATTTGTATTATTGATAATATTTTGTTTTAACAATTTAGACACTTCAGCCTGGATTCTATTTTCAACAGTCCTTATTAATTACATTTGGTTTACATTTATATTTAACTTAAACAAAACAAACCAAAAAAAAAATCACAAAGTAGTTTTCATAAATTAAGCTCAAAGTTTTTTTAATTTTTTTTATTAAATGTATGTAGTTTTAACAAAAAAAAATTGACTACAGTTTCAAAACATGCGCATTAGTTTGAGCCTATGACAAAATGCAAGTATAGGTGCCTAGAAATAAAAATCACTTCCTACCAATTCACTTTTAATCTCTATTTTTATTGCTGATTTTGGAGGAACAATATTTATGTTTATGGTGTAATAAATTATAACATGTTGGTCTTAATTATCTTCTTGCACAGCTCAGAAGAAACATGGCTCCTGAATGCTCCTGTTTGGGGTTTTATTATTTTTTTTGTTTTACATATGGCTTCCAAGTAGCCTCCTGGCATTATTTTTTGTCTGATCTTTGCTCTCCATAAAAACATAATGATCAAACAAACTACAACATCAAACATCTGTTTTTTTCAAGGTAATAAAAACCGAAAGAGTAATTTAATGCAAGCTCTGGTTATTATTTACCTGTAATATCTGCATGTTGATAAAAAATAAAAAAGAAGCAATTATAATGGCGTTATAATTAAAGCAACACTCCACACAGCTCAGATGAAACATGGCTCCTGAATTGTGGGATTTTATTATTTATTTTTTGTTTTACATATGGCTAGCCTCCTGGCTTTATTATTGTATGATCTTTGCTCTCACATAAAAACACAATGATCTCACAACATCAAAACATGAGCCTCATATGTGTTTCTTAAGGTAATAAAACCGAAAGAGTAATTTAAAGCCAGCTCTGGTTATTATTTACCTGTAATATCTGCATGTTGATAAAAAAAAAAAAAAAAGAAGCTATTTAAGCAATTATAATGGCGTTATAATTAAAGCAACACTCCTGCGAGCTGACTCCCGTCCGTACTCCGCGCTGTCTATCCGGATGAGTGTTAGAACCGATCCAGTCCGTGTTTTCCAACCAGCCCCCCCGGTCCTCTCCACTGAACTCCAACCCCCGCGCTCTCTATCAGCATCTCATTCCTGTCTCAATATGTCTCAAGATGGCGGCCAATGCAGGATCGATGTTTCAATATTGGAAGCGCTTTGACTTACAACAACTACAGGTCAGTTCAACCTCCGTTTAAACCCGCTCGGCCTCTGTTCGCTTCGTCTGTCTGCTCTCCTTTCGGGCTGTGTTTTGTGTGCTTTTGTCCGCGGTAGTGTCGGTAGGTGTTTGCGGGAGAACGAGAAGACCTCTTCCTCCTCTTCTCTCTCTACATTGATGAAAGTCTCTCCGCTGATCAGAAATTGATCCTCTTTGTTCAATGCAACATCGATCGGACACACTGCAAAACTGGGCTAGAAGCAGGGGCCCAACCGCCACTGGGGAGGATTGCGACCGAAATATAATAAAAACAACACGGCTTTTAACAAAAAAAGCTTTTCCTTTCGCTATCTTTATTGACTTCAACTTTTACCGGAGCGAGTAGCCGTAGTTAGCCCGACGCTGTAGCCGCTGGAAGGCTCCATAATTTGGGGGAGAAAAAAAAAGAAGTGCGACTCATTATTAGACGTTGGCGTTGCTGGGTGACACCAAGACGGGCAGGGAGCTCCAGACGCCGCTATACTTGTGTGTTTTTATGTGCTTTTTACTATCAAATATATAAGTTTAGTAGGTGGATGAAAGGATGGAAACATTAGCTAACGGGTTTTTGAAGCAGTTTATAGTGAAAGTCCTCTCCGTGGTGACGGATTTCGCTCTTCATGACTGCAATTATACAGTGTGAGGGTTTTTTTTTTTTTTTTTTAAACAGACATTGCCACGTCTTGTTGGGAAAAGAGTGGACGTGGGACGGGACAGTGTTTTTGTTGTTGATGCAATTCAATAATAATAAAAAAATGCTAGTAGACATATGAAAAGATGGTGACCTTGTTGATTATATGATGAACTCTTCCAGAAAAATGTCCCCAGCCTTTAAACACAGCACTAATCTCCAGTGCACTAAAGGAGGCTATATGAGGGGAAATATTGGGCCTATTCAGTGTGTGTGAATATAAGCCAGTGTGTATATATTACAGCTCTTGTTTGACCTATCACAAGACATGTTAGACAATGGCACTGTTGTGTTTTTTCTCTCTCGTGGCATTTAAAACGTGCATTGCTGAATTTCAAATCACCAATTTATGAATATTATTATCATTAATGTATCATTATGTAGGCTATACCCCCCCTCCCCAATTGTTCATACATGTTTTTTTTTATGCTTGGGATTTAAACTTTTTTATTTAGGTCATGATGCCCCTATGACTGGGGTTAGACAAAAGGACAGTGAACAAGTCTTCCCAGCGGGGCTTTGTGTTGCACTTATGCCACATCATCACAGGCTTCACTTCTCCTATTTATTTGATCCTGTTTGGTCCTCCTACTCGTGCCCCCTTATTCATGCATTATGTAAAAAAATGTCTCTTTTTTTCAGTCCTCACTATCTATCTCCCACCCCCTTCCTGCCACCACCACCACCACCCCCCCTCCAATCTTTCCTCTCCCTCACCTCCCCCCCCTCCTCTCCTTTTTCATTTTTTCTCTCCTCTCTGGCCCTTCACCCTGCTTTCACCCATTTCGCCCCGTCTGAACTGGTGTGTGTGTGTGTGTGTGTGAGAATTTGTCTGAGATCGGTCTTTTTTCGTAGATTGACTGCCAGCGCGGACAGTGAAGGCACTGCCAGCAGCCAGGACATGAAAAATGCATCGCATAAGTTTGTGATAAGGCCCTGGGTAATTATGGCAAAGGCCCCTATCACAAGCGATTAGTCAGGACAGTGAATCTGAGCGTGTGCAAAAAGCCTGGCGGTTGGCAGGCCTGTCTGCAGGATAGGAATCAGTCGGAGCTTGTGTGTGTGTGTGTGTGTGCGTGTCTGTGTGTGCAGAACTGCTCAGAACATTCACTGTCTATTATTGATGACATCTTATTTACTCTCCCTCCCACTGAGAGGCTCCTAGAGGAAAGCCTTCAGAGAAGAACCTGTTTTTCTTATCCGTTTTCTGAGGATAATGCAGGGTTAGTATGATATGATCACGGTCTACGCATGGCCTTGTCAGCCAATTGCTTTCTCATTTGCTTCTTCCTTGTGATCGCATGGGCTGTGGATTCTGTTTTTTCCGAGGCACCAGCAAAGGAATGTTTTCTTTTTTTTTTTTTGTTCCCCGTTTGATGATGAAAATCCAACCCAACCTAGATGTCAGTAGCTTTAAGCCACCGTAGTGTCTACTCCTCAGGCTCCAACTGCTGATGTTCATTAAAATCCTATTTGATCAGCGTGTCCCATTCGCCGTGTGAGAAACTAGCTAGGTTGTTGTTACAGGACAGAGAGTGCTTTGAAACAGCACAGCGAGCTGTTAACTTGTCTTTTCTGCATGCTTTTTTTTTTCTCTCCCCCCCCCCCCCCCCCCCTACCACTACAAACACAAATGGGTGCAACAGTGATGCTTTTAGCAAGGTCTCGCACACTTGCAAAATGGATCAGTGATTCAGAGATGATGGCAGGGTGACAGTGAATTACAGATGGAGGAGGTTTTAACGTCTGTAATCCCTGTCCGTCCATTACAGAGTTGAGTTTCTTTAGAGGGGATCATCACTCTTCTCTCCTGTTGTTTTTTCCTTTTTTTTCCCTATTTTGACCCAGTCAAGCAGTTTGCTGGAACATTGTGTTTCTACTTGAGAGATTGCGCTTCATTACAGGCGAGCCTTAATAAGATACGAATAGCTGAGTCCTAGCCTATACTTTTATATTTTGTGTGTAAGCTCTGGGAAATTAAGAACAGACCTTTCTCCTATACACAATTCCCAATTTAGGCCTAATAGCCTACATCTCACCTCATAACATTTCCTGGAACAAAGCACCCTAGAGCCATTTTGAAAAATAGTTCACTATGTTCGGCTAAATAGTGACTTAGGTGAAAACTGATCTAGAGCCCGTTCTTATTCGCCACCTCCTAATGGGTAAATTTAGGAAAAGGTTTTTGTAAGCTGATCCCGGAGCTGTGGTCAGTGGCAACCTGAGTGGTTTAAATCTCTCAGCGACTGGCCCGCTGTTGTCTGGAGGAGTTTTAGTGTTAATTTATGAGCCGGTTGTCTGAACTCACTGGTGGGATATTTTTACCCCTCTGTTGCTGCACAGGCTGGGGGAGCATGGAGGAAGGGGCATCACGTCATGCTTTTACTGTAGCCAACCGCTTCTCTGCCCAGTGACAAAACCTGGCATTGGGACTGAGGTTTCACTGTGTGTCGGTGGGTGGTGAGCGACTAAGCATGAGTCAGAGTGAGGGACGAGTGCATGTCAGGTCTTTGGTCTGCCCTCGGTCTACTTTGGTCAGGGCTATGTCATCCCACTTTCTAAGTCGTTCTAGTGTATCCTAAACTCCATACGAGTGAGAGGAATGTGCAGCTCTGGAAAAGAAAAAACTTCTCTTCATCTTCCTTATCGGAGGCTAATTCTCACCGGAGGCCCACACTCCCCAACTCCTCAGCGATTTATTGTACGTCACACTCGGCCTCAAGTTCTTCACCTTCCCTCTACTTTGAGGAGTGTCTACACTACACTTATTCGATTTAACACAAAAAGTACATTTACTGTCTCGAGTTGATACCAGAATATTAAATTCAACATTTTTTTCCCTGCATTGTAAAATAAATTTTGACCAATGTCATCCGATGTTTGAACAAAAGATAAAAAAGCACTTAACAGAAGTCTAAAAATAGGGCTATCCAAACAGATGAAGTCAGCAGCTCTTAATGCAGGCTTTATGCAAAAGTGTGTGACAAACAGACATGTTTCCTTATAAAACTTGAAGGCGTGGAAGTCTCTGCTTTGCTTAAGGATAAAAATATCACATAAATGTGTTTTTCTTTCCGCAATTTGTAATTTTAGATTCAGCAACACTAAAGCATTTAACGTGGCTGCATTTAATCTGAACCGCCTATACTTAAGACAGACCAAAATGTTCATATAAAATGCAAATATGGTAACATAAAATAAATTGGGCTGTCAAAGTTAACGCGATAATAATACGTTAAGGCAAATTCATTTTTAACGCCACTAATTTCTGTAACACATTAACACAACTTGCAGGTTGTAGCAAGCTTAAGTGTAAAGCTAGAGTGAAGATACTGGCACCATATGAAACTAGAAAACCTATGGAATCTATTGGTACCAACCATTTCATACTAGCTTGTTGCGAAATTGACGCCAAATTTGGAGTCACAAAAACTGGCATGGCCATTTTCAAAGGGGTCCCTTGAACTCTGACCTCAAGATATGTGAATGAAAATGGGTTCTATGGGTACCCACGAGTCTCCTCTTTACAGACATGCCCACTTTATGATAATCACATGCAGTTTGGGGCAAGTCATAGTCAAGTCAGCACATTGACACACTGACAGCTGTTGTTGCCTGCTGGGCTGCAGTTTCACATGATATGATTTGAGCATATTTTTTATGCTAAATGCAGTACCTGTGAGGGGTTTTGGACAATATTTGTCATTGTTTTGTGTTGTTAATTGATTTCCAATAATTAGTGTATACATACATCTGCATAAAACAAGCATATTTGCCCACTACCATGTTGACAATATTAAATTCTTGAAAAATCTCCCTTTAAGATACATTTTGAAGAGATAAAAAAATGTGTGATTAATTTGCGATTTACTATTTTAACCTATTGATAGCTCTAAAAACAACTAATAATATTGTCCCCTCTTGTACAGAGTACAATCTCTACATACCTAATAATCCTGGTCATAATTGTTTATGAAGGCCTATTTTTACCCTAAGAAAGCCGTTTTTTGTTTTTATTTCATTCATATTGAATCAATTGAAAATATTTGAATACATGCAGAGATTATATACTGAGATAGGCCTGAAAAAAAACTGACACCTTAAAGACAGTAGAGTTACTCTTTGTTGCAGTGACTTTCATGTGTTCTTACACTTTGAATTGAATCATCACAACAGATTTCACAACAGACTCATTATAGGAAAATTTAAGTTGCATCATTCCTCCACAGGCTGACTGTGGACATCACAATATATTAGGGGGGCCTACAGCCCATGTGAAATGTCTGTATCTGGCTTCTGCTAAAGCATATACACCGCTTTCACCTAACTTCACCTAACTTGTATAACTTCTCTGCTTCTCTGAGAGACTTTTCAGTTTCAGTACACAAATTAATCCATATAAAGAAGCCATAAAAATGTCTTTCAGGGGTGCGACAGCATATATTTTATAAATCAATCAATACTTTGTCAACTTTGCTGTTCAAACTCTTTACAGGCTGCAGTGTGTACTGTATCTTTACCAGTTGGTATCAGTAACTTCACAAAAACATCACAAGGCAGCTCTTTAGTTATGGTAATATTCAGAAACACTTTAGAAATGGAATTTTATATTTGATGATCATCCAAAAATGTTTCTCTATTGCTTTCATATTTTCCCACAGCTTAATACTAAAACACTTTAATGTAACTACACAGACAAAACACCCCCCCAACCACCAGCAACAAGAGCACAGGGGGCAGTTTCCAGAGACCTATTTTCAAGTGGCAGGCATTATTTACAGACCCACTTGGAGTCTCTCTCACCTACGGCATCATAGAGTTTCACCGTATCTCATGACAGAAGCATCCATTATTCTGCTACTCTGTATTCCAGCAGAGTAAGAGAGAGCTTGGACTTCGGTGACTGGACACTTCTCTATAGGCTCACTTCGGAGGACTATACTGGCTGTTTCCACTTGTAAGTTTGAGGATGATGCCCACTTTATTTAAAAAAAATCAAGCATACACTTGAAACAGTGCCTCCACGGCCAATGTAATCTTGTAAGTCTAGTTCATCTTGTGATATTGAGCCGACGGTTTTCAGTAAACAAAAATCTTGCATTCCTAAGAAAAAAAGTCTGTTGTTGTCTGTAGTTGACGGGTAAAGTAGGAAGGTGCAGACCAGCAGTGGGCTTAGATCCAGTCTCCTACGTGCAACAAAAGAAACACTCACTCTTTTCTTGTTGCTTTTATCTTTTTATCTACCACATATTTTCAGCTATCTCACCTTCATCAAGGTGATCTCATTTAAAATGCCAGCTTTTTATTAAATCACCACTACCTGTTGGTTTTCAGAGGTATGAGACCAACAAATAGTTAAACATTATTGGTCACACAATGTAATAAAGTAGGGCTGCAGCTAACAATTCTGTTAGAGGTGCAGTTGACGATTATTTTATATTATTGATTAATCTGCAGATTATCTTCTCAGTAACTCAAGAATTGTTTGGTCTATAAACAGGGTTGGTAATTTGCATTAGCCAATAGGGGTGGGAAAAAGACATGATTCAAGATTCACCTATATATATATATATATATATATATATATATATATATAGCTTTTTTTTTTAAATTACGATTTTTAAATAAAAAAAATGTAATGCCAGAATCGATATATTTGCTTCATTTGAGTCTATGCGGAGGTAAAAGGAAGTTACCGCTTTTATTGTTGTAGTCTGAGTAGCGTGACGTCATAATCGTACCGTAACCGTCAAACCAAAGCAAACCGTAGAGAGCCGAAAAGACAAGACAGAAAACAACTTGCAACTACAACTTGCACCCTCACATTTTAAATCCAACGTGGTAAACACACATACAGTGAAGTATGGAAACACTTTGGGTTTCACACATTGTCAGGAAAAGCAGAGCTAGACATGATGGCTAAAGCTGCATGCTAACTCTGTCATGGACAGGAAACGTTATCGTATTGCGGTAGCGTGCAGTTAAGCCAGCCATCACTCTCATCTCCGTGGTCAAATCAGTCGACGCTACAACTGTGGAGCATCCATATACTGACATTTATGTTAAATGCATTCAAACGGCCCTGATTGAGCTGACAATGGATGTATAAAGAGAACGAAGCTGACCGCAGAGCTAGCGACGGACATGGCGAAGTTAGCAGAAGTATACATGTGTGAATACGTCTGGTTTTCAAAAAAAGGTGTTAACAAAGGGAACTGTATATACAAAATACATACTCTATGGAAATAAGATTGATTGGATTATATTAACCAGACGTATAAAACATTACATGCCCCTTATAAACTGAAAAGAAAATGCCATTTATTTATGAGGGAACTTATATAATATTTACTATGAATAGTTCTTGACAATGACTGATATATTTAACTTCAGGACATCTCTGACTACATACGTGCTGAAAATCTAAAGTTTTTACCGTATCAATTTAGATATTTTCCAAAGTAAAAGTCCCTAGAAGTGTATGGTTCAACTTTTTCTCATGGTCTAGTGTTAAAAAAGTAAAAAAAAAAAATTGCAATGAATCGTAATATCGAATCGCAATACTTGTAGAATCGCAATACTTAAAAATCGCAATACTGAATCGGCACCCAAGTATCGAATCAGGAGATACGTGTATTGTCCTAGCCTTACTAACCAACAGATTTGCTTCACTCACCAGCCAAAAAAAACAATGATAGTCTATCGAGTGGCTGGTAGATTTTGGAAGGGGACAAAAAAGTTATTTTCTGACCCTGTCTATAAAATGGTAGAAAATTAAAAAAATGCCCTCGACAACCTCCTAAAGCACCAGATGACATCTTCAGATCTTTTTGTCCAACGAACAGTCAAAAACTGAAAGATATTACGTTTATAAACATATAAAATGCAAAAAAATCATAACATCCTCAGCACTGAGGAGCTGGAACCCAATGACTGTTGTTTTTACTAGAACCACAGTTAATCAATTGTCAAAATAGTTGCTGGTTAATCTTCTGTCATTTGAGTAATTTATAACATTTTCAGTAACACATCACTCTTTTCTGTATTTTCCATACTCCAGTCATTTACACTATACACGCAGCAGTACATGAGGATTAGAGTTAAGTGAAGAAACCGAAGAAATGTGTGGTGGGAATAACTTTTGAATAATGACAACTCTGGTGAAAAATTGACTAAAAGCAGCCGAGGAAATCTGAGCTTCTGAAAACCATTTGATTGGTTGTTAAGGTGCAGATTTCTGATGACCCAGCAAAGCAGCGCCTGGATGAGATTTACAGTATTTCTGAGGAGCTAAACAAGACGTTAACATGGAAATATAAACAGAGGCAATGGACCAGAAAACGAAATGGGAGTCCCGTTTCCACAAGGTACCACAATGTGATAATTTAGACCAACTGCAGACGGTCACACACACTGGGGGCCAGTGTTTGAAGCGTTTTTGACTGGTTTGGCTGAGCTCACACTGCCGAGTTTGAAGCTAATGCAGAGCTTCATTTTGTTCAACAAACCTGTCCGTCTGCATAAGCCTGCCTGAAATGTGTTTCTGCAGCAAACACGCTGTGGCCTTTAGCGTCTGGTGGCGCAAAGCTATTGGTGAGCCACTTGCCCTGACTAATTTTAGTGTTGTTTATCTCACTGTTATCAAGGAGTCTGGGCTAAATAAGGCCTGATGTGCAGACCTCATCCCATGCTAACGTATGACTCCCGTATCAGTGTCCTGTTGAGATCATTGACCATAGGTATTGAATTCTAATAGGCCTATTGGTGTGTCCTAATGGTCCAAGTATTGAATTATGATATTGGCAAGGGCTGATGGCCTCAGGATTGAATTATGATATTGGTGCGCAGCAGGCTAATGGTTCTTGGCATTGAATTATGATATTGGTGCACTTTGATGGTGTAGGGATTGAATTATGATATGGCCTGCTATCTGCTAATAGCTCACTCTGTAATTTTCAATGTCAATCATGGCTTCGGTTGCTAGATCCATAGCCGGCCTTCAGGCTCAAGCCATCAGTCACGTCAGATGGGAGCAGCCTTCAACCTTTAGCCTCAGTTCGCACTCCAATTTCCGTTACACTCTCTTTTTTCTTGGCTTTTATATTCAGTCCATCCAGAAGTTTGAGATTTGCTACTGCAGGAATTTTATTATTCCTCAGGGTTTTGTGTGATTAATGCAAAGGCGAGCATTTTATTGTCTAATCCCCTTATTACCTTTGAAACTTTCACGTCATCTTGCTATTAGTTGGTAGGCGGTGTGATTAATTTTTGTCAAATTGACTCACAGTGCTAGTAGTTGATAGGGGTGGGGAAAAAAATCGATTCACCTATGTATCCAGATTTAATTTTTTTTTTTTTTACGATTTTGAAATCAATTTCTTAATGCCAGAATTGATATATTTGCTTCATTTGAGTCTATATGGAGGTAGAAGAAAGTTACCGCTTTTATTGTTGTAGTCTGAGTAACATGACGTCATCTGTATCCTTCTACCAAAACAAACAGCAGCCAGCCGGCGCGAGCAGAAACGAAAAAGTAGAAAACGATGGAGGGTCTGCGTGGATACGACCTGCATCCTCACGTTAAATCCAACGTGGTAAATACTACACATACAGTGAAGTATGGAAACACTTTGGGTTTCACTCATTGTCAGGAAAAGCAGAGATAGACATCACGGCTAAAGCTGCATGCTAACTCTGTCATGGACAGGAAACGTTATTGTATTGCGGTAACGTGCGGTCAAGCCAGCTGTCACTCTCATCTCCGTGGTCAAATCGGCCGACGCTACGACTGTAGAACACCAATATACTGACATTTATGTTAAATGCATTCAAACGGCCCCGATGGAGCTGACCATGGATGCATAAAGAAAACGGAGCTGACGGGAGAGCTACCAACAGACTTGGCGAAGTTAGCGGAAGTATACACGTGTGACTATGTCCGGTTTCCAAAATAAGGTGTTAACAAAAGGAACTGTCTTTACAAAGGGAATTGTCTTTATTCTTTGATTTTTGGGTTGTTGGAAACAATGTAATAAATAATGCCTGACAATGACTGATATACTGTATTTGACTTCAGGACATCCTTAACTACATACATGCTGAAAATCAAACATTTTTACTGTATTAATTTAGATATTTTCCAAAGTAAAAGTCCCTAGAAGTGTGTATGATTCAACTTTTTCCCATGGTCTAGT
The DNA here is from genome assembly GCF_043250625.1 of Sebastes fasciatus. Lineage (NCBI taxonomy): Eukaryota > Metazoa > Chordata > Actinopteri > Perciformes > Sebastidae > Sebastes > Sebastes fasciatus. The sequence continues at coordinate 20,989,606 of NC_133801.1, forward strand.
GTTAAAGAAGTTTACAAAAAACACAATAAATCGCAATACTTCAAAATCGCAATACATATCAAATCGGCACCCAAGTATCATGATAGTATCTAATTGGGAGATAGATGAATCGTCCCAGGCCAGTAGTTGTTATATTATTCTCCTCTAAACATAAGCATGAATTCATCACAGCTATGAGATGATGTGGTGTTTGATGGTTTAATGTGTTTGCATTTTTCACACACCGCCTTGTGTTATAAGGAGCCTAATGGAATTGTAATGGCTCCGAATCTGAGCCTAACTCCGTTTCTGTAAGTGTCCACACCTTTTGCAGTGTTTATGTTGAGCTCATTCCCATTTTGGTAGTTTAAAAGCAACCAGAGCCTGTGATGGTCCCTGCTGCCAGCTCACCGAGTAAATGGACGGCCTGCTTCTGTGTCAGCCCTCTAAAAATAACACAGACTGCTGGCTGGGCTCAGCAGAAAACTACCACCGATTATGATGATTCAACTACCCTGTATTCACAGGTGCGTGTACGAGTGTGTGTTGGACGGAGGGGGTTTATGCTTAACAAATTGTTCTCTGCATTCGGTGAGATATTCACGGCTTTAGTTTCACGTCGTAGCTTGGCAAACTTTGCCCAGTCAGGGGAACTCAGTTGAGGAAGTGGACTGCTTACGTGTATTTTCAGTTTTTGAGGTGTAATCATTTAAGGAAAGATGGCTGTCTCGGTTTAGGCGTAGCGTACCAAAATCACTGTAATGCTTGATATACTAATTTAAATTTGAATGGGAATCAAATTAGATATTTGTAACTATTAGCACTGGGTTTGTTAATAAACGTAGGACTTGTCCGTGGTTTTGTCTTCCAAAACATGGGGAATTCTATACAAATGTGACAGTCCTGTATCTGTTAAATTCATTGGACGTCCTTAGACGATACCTTAACCTCTCCGTGACATTTGACCCGAGCAGCTGTCAGACTGGAGCCAGGGTTCAGAGGTGGTCTGACCCTGCAGACCCCAGTATGACCTGGCCCGTCTGACTGGTCTAACCTTTTAGAGCTAACAGATGATGACTCTACCATCTGTCTTGCCTTTAACAGGTCTAGCCTCCTTGAACTTGAACTTGTTTGGACGCGGAAAGAGGGAAAAACAACAACTCCAGAAGGGAGAAAATGATCTCACAATTAGCCCAGGCTGTTTTCCCATGCTTTTATTTTTAAAGGATGACAAAATGCGAGGTCAGAAGTTTCAAACTTTAGTTTACTTATTTGAGTTGTAGGAGCCTGCGTATGCCCCAATTTAAAAGTGTTAAACTTGGATGTACGTTTCTAAATACTGAAGCCTGCCGTTTCACTTTTAAAAGTGAGAGTTGTCCTCTTGAGGAAGGGGGAAGGGGGAAGGGAATATGTGTTTAGTAGACACAGGCTCATCCGCTGACTGCTGTCTGACCCGGAGTTCAGCAGTATGGTTATTAATAGGCCCAGAGGCCTCAACTTCCAGGAGGCCCTCTGATCAGCTCCAGATGTGGAATGAGAGAGGACAATTGTACGTCAGCCTATCCATGTTTCACATGAAGCAGAAAGCAGGGAGATAGGCATTTGGTGAGACTGATAAAGAGCGAGCGAGCGAGGGAGGGTAGGAAGGGAGGGACAGGAGACCTTTCCACAGCAGGAGCGTGTTTTGCGAGTCTTTGTTTTCACGTGTGTGTGTGTTTTTTTTCGTTTATTACACTCTCTGCCCTCAGACCAAAAGACCATAAAAACGTATGGCATCACCATGGTGACCATAATAACTACCTATAAAACAGCGTGTAAACTGTGAAATAAGACAAACAGACCAGAACAGCCCTGACTGGCTGGCTGGCGAACTGAATGGCTGCCTTCCGCCATAAAACTATTTGAGAGCCAGACTGAAGGAATGCCTCGGAGGCTGCTGTGGCTGTCACGACACATGAAAGGATTAGGCTCTGTGTTTTATCTCCTCTTTATCTGATGGTAATGGATAAGCTGAGTGTAGCCTATCATCTGACGCTTGGGCCGGGGGTTTTGATGTTTTAGTAGGGTGACGGTTTGTCGAGTTGACCGCTTTGGTCTATTGATTGCTGTTTGATGGTTTTGATATGTAGGCTGTGTGGAACAGGTCAAGTCTTTTATGCAGTGGAGGCTCCAAATAGCTTTTAGCTGTCCTTCACTCCTCCCATTACTCTAGTGGTTCGTTTGATGTTTGGATCAATCAATAGAGAGAGCCTGAGCTCTTACACATGCTCCATCCTACTTCCCACTTAGCTCAATTCCTCTTCCTTCATTGTGCGGGCTTTATATCACGTTCTCTCAACGCAGAATAAATGATATAATTACAACCCATTACATAGCCTAATGCAAGCTAATTATTCTGTCATTACTGTAAGGATTAGCTATGCTCATTCTTTTCTTTCTCACTGTGTTTCTCTGGCTTTTTCCTCTCAGAAGTCGTGCAAGCGGAGCAGGAAAAACTCTTGCTCATAAAGGGCTGAGTAAGACTCAGCCCCGGGACATGCTCTGTTGATGTTGATCGTATAGACCATAGGTGTCAAACTCAGTCAGAAGGCCGGGCCGCGCTAGAAAATAGTGACAGCGTGTGTTGGACACATTAAAAGCGTCTAGATATATCTAACCTAATGGGGCATTTTCATACATGCTTTTGATTAATGCGTAGAAGTCAACACGCTGCGTTTATAGGCTGTGGCACGACGCCTGCTGATGTGTCATCATCAGGCGTCTAGAAAATTACGGGATACAACAGATAGACGGGGCTAAATTAAAACGTGGAAAAGGGCATCATGCAGAGCGGGGGGATTTAATGTACCGGAGGCACATGAGAGTGATGCAGACCTTTTTCACTGTCCTGTCACTGTGCCAATAGCATGAAGCTGCTCGTAGTCCTTAAATGGAAATCTAAGTGAATTACGACAAATCAGATAGGCTAACGAATTGAGAGCAGATCAAATCTTAACGAAATTAGAGCAACTTTGAACACTGCTCCATTGTCGAGGGTCACAGACTTTCTAGGCCAAAAAAATACTAGCTCGCAGTGTAATCAGTGGATGTGTGCAACATTGCTAGCCTGCACCTGTGACTCTGTCATTATCCACCCATGGTTACTTACGTGTGCATTTTGTGTCATATAAACTAATAGCGGCGGTGTCAATTGCTCGCCAGAGTCCTTGGGACCCGGGGTTGTATATGTGCTACAGGGCCTGGAGAGCCCCACTCTTCTTCCAGACTTGATTAATCCCTATCGCCCCTCTCCATGATCGCAGTTTCCATTTTTTAGTCCGTATCTGTGCACTCATCCCCTCCCCAATCTCCTCTCACTGGCACAGAATGGCTTCCTGGCAGAATGGAGGCATTAATTCAGGGATGAGAGGTGTGATACTCTCTCCCTCTCTCTCTCTCTTTAGTTCTCTCTCTCTCTATCTGTGCTCTGTTTGTAATGCGTGGCCTTTATCGTAGCTGAAACAGCTCACTACCCTCTGATCCTATCTCAGATCTCAATATCCTAGCCGTTCCACCCTGTAAACGCAGGGATGAAAAATCTTGCCCTTTCACCAATGCATTACACCCCTAGCATATCGCCGTACCTCTCTCCTCCCATTGCACCCTCCACACCACTCACCCTTTGTGACACGGGCCTCCAGCTAAATTCGAACTCCGCAAAATGAGACCGAGCGAGCCTCACTTCCTTCCACGCCAGCAACCATCTTAGTCTCATTATATTTGTATTTAGGCTCAGGCCCTGGCCTCTGAAACCCCCTCGTCAGACTATAGGTCGGGCAAAAATAATGACTGGCTCTCAGTAGGCTTCAGGAGAGTTAAGGCTTGGATGTTGTGGAGATAAAACAACAACCAGTCTCTCAGCAGAGAAACATGGATCAATACAAACGAGGCTGTGGTGTAAAAAGCCTGTTTTTGATCCAGGCTTGCGTCAGCGTCAGTGAGGTGAGTCTTGACAGCTCCTGTGCTGTTGGTAGATATGGATCTGTGTTCAAAAAAAGGAGCAAAACGCTCAGGGACCACAAGCGTCTTGTTAAGGCTGTGGAGAGTGGTAGGCTGACCCCCGCCCCCAACCGCTCTGCACACAAACAGAGATGCACACACACACACACACACACACACGCAGACACAAAAGTATTTAGTTGTCGCAGTGAAACTATTGTGTTAGCTTGCGGTTAAGAAAACTTTGCGGTTTTGACTCCAGTGGGTGAGAGGAAAAGCAAAGAATTCAGGAGGATGTGACTTGCGTCTTCAAACCCTGTGTGGTTTGTGAAAACGGCGTCTCGCTGGCACATTTAAAAGTTGTGCACCCTGCTATCGCTGTGTCAAATGTAGGAAGGCAGCCAGGATTGTAGTCTCTTATCTGCGCCTGCTACTGTGCTGTGTTTTGAGGGGGCGTGCCTGTGATCTGTGCTCATGTACCGTGTCGTTGTAGCAAGCGCGGCTGTCGCTCCTGACTGAGCCGCCACCCCACGACTCCACCCCCGCACACAGTAGGGTTTGGCATACAGAACAGTCAGCCGCATAGGGAGGTGGAACGCCGCGAGGGGAGATGGAGGGAGGGGGGGGTTTCAGAGGTAGGCCTCGTAGATTTCAGATAAGACATCTTTCCAGACGCCTTTTTACTGTTTACTATCATAACCACATAACAGCCTCAGACATGTCAGAGATAAAAGGAAAGATTAGCGACTGCGCTGGCTGGCAAAACTTCGTCTCTTTAACATCTGTGTCATGTTCTGAGACTGTTTAAAAAAGCCTTCTCACTTTATAATGCACACAGAAAAGTTTTATTTAAAAATATTAGCCTCTTCTGACTAATATGGTGTTACTGAGAAGAAGCAAATGTATTTTTGTCCATCTCCTTTCGCCGCCTGGCATGAATTCAAGAGTGGTACTCCATTAGATTAATGTGTAAAACATGCAACGAATGTGGAGCAGTTAACCTACATTGTGTTTGGACTAAAGGAGTAGTGGCAGACTACTTGGCATGTGTGAGGTGTAAACAGAAGTGTTTCTTAGCAGTTTAAGTCCCAATTATTCCACCGAGAACGAGATCTGAAGCTTGTGTGGCGTTCTCTCCTCCATGCGTGCACTCCTGGTCACCGCGGCGGCTCAGACGGCAGCTGCAGATCGACTTCGCACTGTGTACATAACAATAACTTTGTTGTCATTCCACCCGCCTTATCTGTCTCGGCATCGTCGGTGCGCGAGGGCATAAGGAATTACGTGAAGTTTTGATACCTCAATTAAAGTGCGTCTGTCTCCTGTTATCTCATTTAGTCGGTAGTCGATATGATTGGCATAATCAGACATGCCTGATTGGTGCCTCCCATTTAATTAATCAGTCTCACTGTATCGTCACCTGTGGCTCATTAGAGTAATTAGAGCGAATTAGTCAGATAGAAGGCCTCTCTCTGCCGGCAGACGAGTGGAAGGAATTTCATTAGGAGAGATGAACACACACACATACACCTTGGGTCTGATGGCCAGTGGTAATAGGATTTGTTTACCCGTGACTGTTATCAGTGATTAGTATTATTGCCACAGTTGTAGGACGCAGAGATAGTTATTTCCGTTTGGCCCTCTCCCCCTCCCCCCCCTCCTAGCTGCGAACATAGCTCACCATGCCAAATTTCACTGGGCGAACATGTTCGCAGACTTCCTCTTTTGAAACGGAGTTCAAAAGAATGTGGAAAGACTGGGCTCCCCAAGTTACTGCAGCGGGCCTGTCTGTGCATTCATGTGAGAGCACACGCGTGTGTGGAGCAGTGTGCGGGAGGCTTCTTGGCCAAGTCGGTGTTGAAGTCTCTCTAGGGAGTGTTGGCAATCTGTTCCAATCGTCTTTACAGCTGACCAGACGACCAAATGAACCAGGACAGGGACTGCTGCTGTGGGCCAGTCCAGCCAAGCCAAGCAGGGCTGTTACAGCAATCACACAGACATTACAGCCCACTTAATGCTCCCCTGCACACACCATATTCCATCCTCTGCTAAACTAGACAGTGCAGTCCTAACCAGCCACAGCCAGATTTAAAAATAGTTGATGTGAATATGGTTAGATGAATAAATTCACCTCTAAATTAAACAGTTTTCGCATCTGAAAAGTAAAACCTTTCAAAGTCAGGCCAAGGAGAGCCAGAGAGTGTCGGCCTGAAGGGCCCCAAGCACAGAGTACACAAGCTCTTCATGCATGTTGTTCGGTGCTCTGGTCACACTGCAGGCATTACATTGAAGCATCAATCATGCTGGTATTTGCACTTTGCCTCTGCAATTAATCTCTTGTCGTTACATTAGTCATGTGTTGTGAAATATAGACTCCCTGCATTTGCATGTTGTTGGATTTGGTTAATTAGTTTCTTCATGTCTTGGCGACTTGTCAAACATGTTAATTTGTAAGGTTTATCAAACTAGCGTGATGTCAATCATTGATGCCAGACATGATAGAAAGAATATCCCAGTGGTATGCCATATGGCAGAGCCCTTGTAGAGCAGCCTTTTCCTTAAAGTTAACAGTACTCCCCTCCAAAAGTTTGGAGCTCGATGAAACCAACAGAATAGCGGGTGGATGCTGCTTAATAAATTCAAAATAAACCCTGTAGTAAATGACACCTAGTTTTGGAATTCAGTTAAAAATATGCAACACGGGGTGGCCCCGGTAGCTCACCTGGTAGAACGCGCTCCATTCAAGGCTGAGTCTTTATCATAATTAGGGATGTATTAATATGCATTTTTGGTTGTGAAACAGTTTACTAATATTTTTCAAGCCATTTTTGTACTGCTGACCTCTTTGTTCAAATCATAGACTGTATATATAGATGGACGACGCGTCACCACTTCCTCCCACTGTACAAAAGTGAAGCCAAAATATCCGCTTTTGGGAGCTGCCATCTTGAGATTTTGACGTCATTTGGAGCCAGGGTCTGTGCAGTATTCATCGGGGGGGGCTGGAGCAGCCCACACACACATTCAAGCCAATCACGAGCCGAGCACGGCTGCAGCTTGTTAGCGTGAGCCACCTAGCTGCTACGTTAACATCACGGTAGCTGTTTTGCCAGAAAAGACAACAGCTGACCATAATATCTCTATAACTACATTTATGATCAATTTGACACATGTTCTATTACACAGACTTGTGACGGTTATGGAAAGTTGAACATACATCAGCCTGATAAGAACTGCCTAAAATGACCGAAACCATCTTTGTGAAAAATGTATTTGACGTGCACTTTAACTTTTTATTTTGGCCCATGTCCCATCCGCTAACAATGAGGGGCAGGATTTATGATCTATACTGCAACCAGCCACCAGGGGGCGATCAAGATTATTTGGCTTCACTTTTGGGGAGCTGTCATTTCATCCATCTTTATATACAGTCTATATATGGTTGTAACTGAAACATGCTATGTATGTTAAAACTGAAACATGCTAAGGTTCTATCCAATCCTTTTTAGCTAACTAGTTGTCTGCACACGTTGCCGTTAGTGTTCACTGTAAGGACTTTAGATGGATAGTGACAGATGTCACCTTTCCGGTCATTATAAAAATGAAAGGTCCTCATCTTTCTATTTAGCCATCTATTAGTCAAGCTATCTGCTATCTTTAGTCACGACCGTAATATAAACTGCAGTGTGTGTGCTAGCAAGGATCAGGTAGCTGGACTGATTGGGCACTGACAGTCCTCACTGCAAAGAATTCAAACAGGTTATCCATATTGACATTCCCTTATATTAGAGTAAATATCAACCAGTTTTAATAGTGCAACGCCCATACATTGTTATAAGCTTGAGAATATCACCTTATGAGGGAGTTGAATCTGTTTTTCCTATATAAATGTTCTGAAACCATCAGTACACATTTGGCCATTGAAAAAAGATGTTGCATTGGAAAAAGCCTGTGTCAACATTTTCAAGTTCAAGTTTGTTTTTATTAAAAAAACAAACCTGTAAGAAACTCTAGCTTGAGTCTGCACTTTTTAACATGTAAACCGACCACAGTTCAGTCACGTTTTATTTTGCTAAGAACCCACGTTCTACAAAAACAGCATTCAGCAGAGCGTGTACCCAAACATATTTGTTCAATATTTCACTTAAGGTGCTTAAATATGACAACCTCTCGTGCTTAGTCTATATGTTGCTTAAAATGGGAATAGTATCCGTCCCCTAATGGTCAGTGAGATTTGATGTGTGTGTGAACACGGGGTGGGCAGCAGGGATTGTGCACTTTCGGATGTTACGCTCTATCAGCAAGATGAGTGTAAAGTCTGCCCGTGTCTGCTGATGTGGGCACAGAGTTTGCTGCATAGTCAAAACCTCACTGGGTCGGAGGGTCCTTCTTTTTTATTTTTTTTAACTGAGACCATGCCCATAATTACTTGCCCACTTGGCATTGAATCAATCCTCTTTCATGTGTGATGTGTTTATTTAGCTTAGCAGTGAGAATTTTTTTTGGGGGGGGGGGAATTGGGGATTTGGTAACACATTGGGATATGTGCAGGGTTTTGGAAAGGGATTGGACGGAATCAAGGGCGTCAGGGATTGGCACATGACCTCGTAAAGCACAACCCTAGCGGAGGGCTGTGGTTATTTCAAGCACACGTATCAATTTATATGAATAGATTATTGTGTTTAACTTCTTTTGACTTTTGGAGTTGAAAATAAATTTACCTGATGTTTGCATGAACTAATTTGCACATCAAAGAGCAATCTGGCAAGCTTAATAAAGACATAAGGTTATTTATTTCAACTCAATGAGCAACAACATGAGCTGTACATTTCCTACCGTCATTAAAAAGACTAGAACATGAGCAATAATGTAATATAGTAGTAGTAATAGTCATATAGTATAAAGGTTATGTCCCTGTAAAGACAATGTCGTCATCACCCCCCAGAAAAAAATGATAAATCCTCGAAGAAAGTCCTCAATTTGGATAAAGTGATTCAGTGTATTAAATGAGTCCTTTTTTTCTCTATTAAATCTTTTTTCTTTAATGAATATAAGTTTTCAGTTTCGTCAACATAAATAAAGTGATGATGTCTTGACAGGTTTGCCAAGTGAATGCAGATACATAATATGATCTTTTTTTGTAACGACTAAAGTAGTTTACTATATTAGTGTGAGAGCAGAAATACATGTCTCGCTTTGTGTACGTCAAGTGGGAGAGCAAATAGGTTTTTGACCGCAGTGAAAATGCTATTTTTGAAAGGCTAAACGCCAACAAATACGGATTGAAGCTGAATATTTTGTCAGATTTTGCAGAAGTAGCAAAGAAATATCTATTTTTATATAGTTTTATATACAGACTTTTATATAAATTATCCAGTTAGTCTGTAATTATTAGGGCTATGTATTTGCAAGACTCTGACGATACGATACGTATTACGATACAGGGGTTACGATTTAATATATTGAGATTTATTACAATACTGTAAGCAAGGCGATATATTGTGATTTATTTTTTTTAAATCTAATTTTAGGAAAACTGTTGTAGTATAAAGAACACACCATCATTTGCATAAAATCTGAGTGAATTTATTTTACTTTTTTATGCAATCGGAACAATGGGATCTGCATTCATCACAGTTCCTGTAACATCCAGCACCATAGCACTACTTTGAGAGGTCACATACTCTGAGAGGGTGCATCTCTTTGCAAAAGAAATAAAGTATTGACTGAGTTTATCTTTGCATGTTAACTATTAATTAAAAATCGATAGTGTTTTTTAGGATCGATACAGTATCACAAAATATAACATCCCGATATTCGATATTTTCTTACACCTGTAGTTATTATGATTTTAGTTGTACATGTGCAAATCTAATTTGGACAACTCAGAGCAGGCAAATCCTTGCGCACCCCGTGTGATCTTTGGCGCCCCCCTAAGGGGGGCCCGGAACCACTGTTTTAGAGGCAGTGGTGATTTTTCGATGGAGCAGACAATGTAATACAAACCAAACTTAATTCAAATTTATTTCATTTTAATTAACTTTCTCAAACTTTATTCTTCATGTTGATGCACTTAATTGTGTCCTGAGGTGCTAAACACACACATACACACTTCATAATCAAGAACGTGTACTAATCGGTCACCCATGGTATTTGACTTCTATAGTGATTTGGATTATGTACTCTATATTTTCAAAATTAATTCCTAGTGTTTAATGGCACAGCTTGAATGATTAACGCCATTAGCTCTTCGCTTTTGGGATCTACCTAAAATTGTCCTGGTTGCTGCTTAACGCCTTCTGAAATCTGATCAGGCCGTTCCAGAGAGTTATTATATTTAAATGATTTAAGACGTATTAGCCTTAAGGCCTAACGCATCAAATTGTGATTAATATCTGCCAAATTTGGTGTTAGTATCTTCAACCAACTGGGCCTTTTATATTCTTGCTCCTGTAGCTAATCTTTACCAATATCATAATTACACCTCTATTCATGAACTAGAGCATTCATTTTTTTTTTTTGACAATTAATTTAACATGATTAAAATTTATAAGGTTCCCTCCTTTCATCAAGCATTGCACAAGCTTCTGCGCACGCTCGAATTCACTAACAGATAGTGCAGCTGCTCCATGGCCATGGGCAGACAGGCTGCTACATCAACTGCTCCACGGGCAGGGAGAGCAAGATGGCATGTAAGCAAGTGAGCAGTTTTTTTTGTTTTTTTTCAAACGTCCTGTGCTACTGCGTAAAATCCACTGCAGAGGACGGTCGACCAACATTTGTTACATATTTTTTTTATGGTTTGTGGATAAAACGAGATCACGGCTGGTCAGGGAATTAAACTTAACGCTGATGGGAGGAAAATCTACTAATTAGTACTTGATCACACTATTTCTTTAGAGGGTTGTATTTTCTTGTGTGTGTCGGGGGGCGTGGGCGATGCGGGGAGGTGGGCATGTGTGCGTGAGTGTGTTTTGGGACCTTGTCAGCAGACTGAGCCACAAGGGCCCCTGTGGTAATGTGTGTATTAAATGATTAGTGTGTTAGTTAGCATAACGGCCCTTCAGCAGCGTTTAATCACTCTCAGGGGTGGGCGGCCTCACAGGAGGTGGATGGGAGGGGGCATAAGAAAAAGGGGGAGGCGGAGTAAAAGGGAGAAGAGAGCGAGAGAGAGAGATTTAAACGGAGAGGAAGGTACTGCTGGTTGAATGAGTGAGCGGATGATCTGTGGAGAGTACGGAAAAACGAGGGGGGAAAAAAAAGGAGTGAGCGTGACAGGAGGCAAGAATCCAACAGAAACATAATCCGGCAACTCTCACACACTCAGCAGAGAGAGATACAATCTTTACAAGGCCTGAACGTCTTGTTAATGTCAGCACTTGGCCCATCATCTGGAACAAGTCCCGTAAATAGCTATTAATAACAATGCAAAATGGATGTGGATAAAGGCGGGCCCTGCCTTACTCTTGACAACACTGCTGTTGTTGATAATTGCGCTGTTGTTATGTGGGGAGGGGAGGGGTCGTCTGGTGCAGACAGTCAATAATTGTTGTGAACTGCGTGCGGAGCAGTAGTAGTCTATTGCTACAGACGCTGTCATGCCCGACACAGTGGTTACTGATTGACTGACAGGCTGAATGGCTCCAGATACTGCTCGCGCTGGTAGCAGATCAACTGGTGTAGATGGGTTTTCCTTGGCGGTACATCGGTGTTGTGGTTCTGCTCTCTGCCTCTGCTCCTGCAACATAACTGGCCAAGTTCAGCTGAGGCGGTACGCGGTAGTCCGCAGCACGCCAGATGAGTCAAGGAGTCTGCTGTCTAGTCAGAAAACAGCCCCTGTCTTTTTATCCTGAATGATAACAATGATGCTGATTATAATGACAGAGACAATAATGATAAGTATGCTAAAAAAAAGTTGTGTGTTTGTGTTGCAGAAAGAACTAGACGCCACCGCCACACAGCTCGCCAACAGACAGGACGAGAGCGAACAGTCCAGGAAGAAACTAATCGACCTGAGCCGCGAGTTCAAGAAGAACACACCAGAGGTGAGAAAATCCCATATTCGCAGGCACGCACCAAAACACAGCAGCCACGCATATACATCCCGCGATTCTTTTTGACAATCCAGTGTTCCTCTGTGTCTCTTCTCCTCTTCATAAACGCATCCGTGATTATTTACTGAGAAAGCAGGGGAGGAGTAGACGGCGCAGCGAGATGCGGGCTTGGCTCCCAAAAATAGTCTCTCCATTAGTTTCCCTGAAATCCTAAAGAGACAAAACAGAAAACCCCTCAGGAGTTTGTATTATCTGACCTAGTTTTTTATGCGTGCAGGAAAGTGTGGTCCGTGAGTGTGAGTGTGTGTGTGTGTGTGTGTGTGAGAGAGAGAGAGAAATGAGAGAGAGGCAGAGCAGGAGGGAGAGAAAGAAAGAGAGTGTGACAACACTACTAAGTGGGATCAGGAGGGAATTCTGTCCTGTTCCTGTGTTCCCATCACTCCTCCTGGGAATATTTGTTTCATCTCTGTTACCAAGGCAACACACTTTAAACCACACAGCGAAAACAAAGTATTGTTGTGTTATTATTGGTAATGTCACCATGGTGAATTATTGATGGCGGCATGAATTATGTATGAATGGAGAAGACTGTGGATAGAAAATCGTCAACTCTCGGCGGAGTTGACAGTAGGCCTATTATAGTTACCACAGGATGAGGATTGTGACTATTGACTTCAGCTTGTAGCCCACCCGGTGTAGAGGAAACTGTACCTGCATGGAGAAGAATTCCACTTTACCCCACACATTCATCTCTAATCTCATTTTTCAAGTATAACCACATAACTAGCAGCACACACAGACAAGAGAGGTGGAGAGACACGCACAAAGAAAACATCCAGAGAGAAGCAGCAGAGGCGCGCACACACAAACACACAGAGGCAGATAGCCTAGATCACAGAACAGGACACACACATTCATCAGTGTAACAAGGCTGTGATTTAGGAAGGCTCCTCTGGCGTCTGTGTGGCCCCTGGCATCTCCCTGGTATGTGGAGGAGGAATCTGAGCCAGGCCAGACGAGCGACAGGATTCATTACAGGGCTGTAACAGCTCAATAGGAATCAGCACTAAAACTCCCCGGCGTTTTCGGAGGTGTATAAGCATCGAGGCTGCCTACCAAATAGGCTAGTTCATAACGTGCGACGGCCCCCGCGCTTGATTAAAAATGCCCTGATCGTCGTTCGCTGTGTTTCCTGTCTCTTGCGTGGCTTGTGTGGTTGACCAGCCTATAGAGCGGGGCTGTCAGCTCTCTGTGGTCTGCGCCAGTCAGCGGAGATCACAGTCACATCAGATCAGACTGCATTAGGCTGAGCGGGAGTCCGTCTCTGATCCATTATTCAACAACCAGGAGACCGGCCTACGTTGACTGTGTCTAGTCTGCTGAGCTGTACTCGGCGTGAACTGCACTCATGGTCTGCATAATAACACACACACACACGCAGGCTTTTGTAGCATTTTGAAAGTAGTGCAAAGAAATGCAGCGTGAAAACAAAGTTTTCATAATTCATTAGTACTGACACACTGAGTTTTTTTTTTTTTTTTTTTTTTTTTTAAGAGACTACATCTCACTGTGCTTCCTAAGTCGCCTGAATAATTCATCCAGTTCTTAATTTCCTTTTAGTTAGTCAAGACTCCTCTACCACACTGTTATAAAGGCAAGGGTGGGAATGGTTGTAAAATGTCCCAAAGATTGCTAGCCAGAGGCAGTGGTAGTAAAACAACTTTGTGTGTGCTTGTGTGTGTGTGTGCACGCATGCACATACTCACGTTTGTGTTTAGCTGCAGGGCAGACAGACAGCGAATGGGAGTTCCATACTCCCCGGAGGATTCCTCAGGCTGGCCTGTCTGCTGTCTGCCGGCAGCTCACACACCAGCCATCCATCTCCTGCTGCCTGGGCGCCCCCTCCACTCCCCTGACTACACACACACACACACACACACACACACACACACACACACACACACACACACACACACAGACTGACCATGGTGTCTGTGTGCATTGTTATGTTATATGGTCATAAATCTTTGGAAGTGGAGGGGGTAGGGGGGCGGTGCAATAGAGAGTGGACCAAAGGGGTTCAGAGCTCGGGTGCCTCAGCAAAAAGCAGTTGCTCGCCTCTGCATGTTATTTGACTGCGATTGTTTTTGTGGGTTCAGTGTGTGTTCTTGAGTGTGTGTGTGTGCACAAACTGCAGTTTAGTCACAACTTAGACTACAAAAATTCAAGATGAGCAGATAAACGTCTAAAGTCAAATAATATTTTGGAATTTAATGAACTCTGCCTAAAAAAATTCAATAAGATTAATACAGCAACTGTAAACTATGATGGTGAGGCAGCTCGTAATGCAGACGCAGTCTCAACAAAGTTATGATTTGTGCAAAGGTAGTAATTATTGCAGGACTGCCAGACTAGACGGCATTACATTATACAGAGGTTTCTTTTTTGGTCATAAATATTAACACAAGTTAAGCCACAGTGATAATAGCACACTGTAAATGTAGAATAGTGAAATGCAAAAGGTCTTATACGCTAAATCACACTAATACAGACAAATGTTCTGGCTGACAAAACAATGGGACCTAAACTGAGGCAAAATAAGGCTTTGTATTAATCCAAACAGGAACTAGTGCAGGTCAACTAAAAACTAACTGAAAGGAAACTGAAATGGAAAATTAGGATATAATGAAAATCTAATGCAAATGACACCACTCTGGTGTTCAGTTTTTGTGTGGGTGTTTTGTTGTGTGTGCATGCTTGTCCTGTGTGTGTGTGAGAAGGGGAGAGCCAGGGCAGTGTGTGGTGGGGGGGTTGGAGGCGGAGCCGGGGGCGGGGTGGAGGTCATTATCCCCAGCAGGGGAATATTGAATTGGCCCAGACAAACAGCCACAACGACCCCTGATGAGGTAACAATGGGGCAGGGTCACCGAGGTCGCGACCTGTCCTCAGCCCCAGACAAGCGGCCTGTCTGGACCGACCTGGGATTAGGCCAGCCCCAGACACTGGTCCCAGGTCAGTTTGGGATGCACACTGCTCCCCGCAGCATCGGTTAGGCTTTTAGGCGGAGGTTTCTAAAAAGGCGCAGAGTCTCCCGAGCACACATCTGTCGGTGCCCTACTTCACATCTTCATTAGGCAGTTTTTTTGTGAGTGTATGTGCGCGTCCACAAAACTGTGCAAATCAAATGTTCCTGTACAGAATGTCCTATTCTGCCACGCTTTTTACCGTACGCTCCAGTTCAGTTTGTCAGGATGTAGGCTCAGCTAACAGCATGGCGATTTGCATGTTCCCCTGATACATACTCGACTGGCTATCTAATCTGAAACCGCTGACTCGTACTGGAAAGTCATGCAATGGGACTTGTGGGATGAAAAGCATTTGCTTTATAGTAAAAACTTGGTTTCGCTGGAGACAATTTGCATCAACCGTAGTCCTACTCTGTGGCTCATTCTGTCTCTGTCTAACACGCACTAGTGTTGCCTCTGGGTGGCCCAGGTGGTGCTGCACCTGTTCTTATGAGAAACGCAGTCCACCAGAGCACCTCAGGGTACAAACCTGGCCTCATGTTCATCACTCGCTCACGCATTCACTCATTATTCATCGGCAGTGGCAAGAATGGCCGCTACTTGATTTCAATGAGTGGCTTATTTGATCACAACGTGGTCTGCTAGTATAAAACAGCTCCCTGAACATCACTGCTGCACATTCCTGCGTATCAACTGTTATTTTAGGATTAAAATTGATCTATTAATTATCTCTTTTTTGAGACTCGCTAACCTCCTCTTCTCTTTATCTTTCAGGATTTCCGGAAACAGGTTGCCCCTCTGCTCAAGAGCTTCCAAGGAGAGGTGAGTGTGTTATTGGGAATTTATATTGGCACACACGCATACGCACAGCATTCAAACAGTGCATTTTCATAAAGCCTGTTTGACATTCGTTGACTGGTCTCGCTCCCTCTCTCGGTGCCCCCTTCTCTCCTTTTTCCGCCTTCGTCTTTCCTCTTAAATCGTCATCTCTTCTCTCTCCTCTCTTCTCTCTCCGCCATCTCCTGTTCTTTTCTCTTGCCACTATCTCATTTCCCCTCTTTCCTCTCCCTCTTTTCTTCGCTCTGCTCTGCTCTTGATTTTCTGTCCTATTCATGAAGTCCTGTAGCCCGAGGGTGTGTTTAAATTGCATCCTGCAAAAAAAAAAAAAAAGGCACCACAAAAACCCCGGCTCTAGCCAGTCACAACTCACCGAATGCTATTTCCTCCGACTTTGTTTGTCTGCATGATTCGGTGGGGTTATTTGTTGATCTGGTGAATCATGAGCCCTTTTTTTTGTTCATTGTGGCTCATTTATTTACTTTCAATTTAATGTTGCGCCCTAGGTTTCTACCTTGACCTATAAGAGGTGACTTTTGTGTTTGTGTGTGTGTGTGCTATATCATACTCCCACCGTTCCCCTCTATCTCCTCCTCCATCATTTTGGCCTATTTCCATCATGACTCCTCCTTTCTGGCAGCCATGCATTTCCAGTTCACTCCCATATGTGAAAGTCAGAGGGTAGGAGTGGAAGCGGCTGGTTTAGACTGGGGCGTTCTTTGGGGTTGGAGTGGGTGGACATTCAGCCCAACGGTATCTCTTCCCTTGCGCGCACACACACGGACACACACACACATGCACGCAAAACCGAATCATCTCAATAGATAGTGACAGAGCTGCTTTGCTACCGGCCATAGAATATTACAGTTTAACACTGGGTTAGTTTCCATATTCTTGTGTTAGAGCAGCAACCACAGCCAGTGGTTATGTAAAAAATGCTGTAATTTATAGTGGTCCCACCATGTTCTGCTGATGATCCACAGTCTATTTAGAGAATAGAAACGGCAGCAATATAATTGCGGCTTTGTCAGCTGTTTCCACCGTCCTCATGTTGACACACCTCGACGGCGCGCACAGCAGAACACGCCGAGGCACATGGTGGGTGGTCGCGGAACTGAGAAAGACATTATCTTATGATTATTGAGATAATACTGCACACCCGCGCCAGTCTCAGAGCAGCCCATCAATCAGTCGACTATTTTGCCCGCTTGCATGCCACAACATGAGCAGCTCTGAGAATGTGTAATTTTAGCCCGCCTTTGTTTGCTTACCCCTCCGTTGCTTTGATCAAGGACAAGACAGCACCAGAAACCGAGAGGGTCTTCCTGTTAGAAGCCCCACAGTAACTCATCCTTAAGCATTTTCACCCGCGGAGCTTGAATCTTTACTAAGTGAATGTGGAACCCCAGACAGAACAATAAAAAGTTTTATCCCAGGAACTTCTTGGAGGTCTTGATACTCTGTTTAATCTTTGTCATTGAAAGGTGGATGCCCTCAGGTCATAATTATTACCAATAACAGTACTGTTTTCCACAAGGCCTCCGTTTGGTAAACGGGTTATGTGTGTTTGTGTGTGTATGTTGCATGCTCAGTGTTCCTTGTTGGTCCATCGATCAGATAAGCTTTTCCATTATCCAAGGCTTCAGTCTCTGCTTCCCATAGCCTCCCCTTATCAGACTCCACTGGGGCCACACACACATACACACACATGCACGCACACACGCAGGTCAGCCTGATGCCCTTCACACACTATGGGTTAGATAGGGGAGCGAGGCGGTGCTGAGTGATGGTGGTGGCACAAGGTGCTGACGTACGTACGTATGTGTTTGTGTGTGTGGATGTGTCAGGGATACCTTTTGCAATTGCAAGCACTTCTCATCGGTAACCTACTGATACTGGTGAGGTATCATTTGTGTCACTTCATTTGTTTTGCTTGGTCGGTGTGTGTGTGTGTGTGTGGGATGGGGGCAGGGGAGCATGTAATAGCAGATGTCATTGGGATCGGTTGAAAGAGCTGCAGTTTTGGAGCAGCAGGGTTGTATTTGCAAATTCTGGGTGGTCTTCTAATGGCTCTGGTCCTGCAGTTAACCTGCCTCTAACTGTAGGGTGTGTCCTACATTAAATGTCTATTTCCTGCCTCCCATGTTGGGCTATATAAAGCTGCTGTACCACTGACCTTGGCCCAGTCATTGTACAGTCACGCAGCCGGCTTCCTTCACTGCCATCGGCAGATCTTTTTTTTTTTTTGCGTTGGTTTGTGAGCGTGTTCTTCTTTATCATGAGATTGTGGTACTCTGATCACATACTCTTATATACACGCATTTCGACGCTGATGAAAAGGTCTGGTGTTGGTGTGTGAGAGGTATTAGTACCCGGCATCAGTAATCTCCCATTAGTGGCCTTGCATTTGAGGATCCTGATCGCTCAATGTCACACAGCACATGAAGAGGGTAAAGTACATCATGCAGCATGATGTGAGAATGAGATATAGTAGCGGGGTAGTATGTGTGTGAGAGGGAGATAGACAGGACATGCCAGATAGACATGAGTGTGTGTGTGACAGAGAAACATGTGAGAAAGACTGACACTGAAAAAGATTGAGGGAAAGAAAAAAAATGAGTCAGAGAACATGGAAGTGACAAGAGGGAGAATTGGAGAGAGAGAGAGAGACTGAGGGAAAGACATAGAGGAATATAAGGGGGGAAAAGAGGGAGGGATGCTGGCACCAGCCTACTCAGGGCCAGATGTTTTGCGGCTAAAAAACTAGAGATGAATCAAAGCCATGTGAAGAGATTTATTAGGTTCCCATAGGAGCCCAGGCAGTATTACATGTAGCCCGCTCTGTTTACAGTGGCAAGAACCCCTAAACCACCCATCAACTACACTACTGGCTTGGCTGGGAATGTGAAGACTTTATATTTGGACTTATATAGGCTTTTGTCTTTATTCCTTTTTCTCTCCGCGAATGTGCTGGAGGAGCTGGAAGAGAAACACAAGGCTGTTTAGTCTGAGTGCGTGAGCCAGAGTAGTCAGCTGTAGCTCTGCCCAGTACAGTAGCACCCTCCGAATGTCTTTATTTGGCATCTGTTTCCCTCGATTTAGACTCGATTTCTGATGCGTTTTCGCCTACTCTGTCTGCTTCTCATATTGAAGTGTGACACACAGACCGTAGTGGAGCTTGCCGCCTGATATTTCAGCATCGACAACAGAGTTATAAATCCTCCCAGTATGATTTTTTTAGAATTAATCTCTTATGGATCCAATCTAATGCTGTCCATTTCAATAATATCGGTGATGGAACGCATGCCGTGCCCTCTTGTGTTAATGGCTGCATCAGTAATGGATCCACACTGTATTGCTGCTAAGAGCTGACTGAATAATCTGCCCCTGCTGTGGCTGGAAAGACTGAGCCAGCTGTTTAATGATGTCAGCGTGCTGGAGGGGAAACGAGCACACACATTTGCACACACACCAACGGACGGACAGATTTAGGCGCACACACACTCGAGGACAGACAGACGCGGGCACGCGCACGGCAAACGAAACGCATCCGTCATCGGCTGAACAGCTGAACTGACTTCACGGGAAGGAAACACCAACGCAAGACAACCGCGATCGCATGCAGCATTCCGACGCATAGTGAGGATAGACAGATATGTAGACGACTCTTACTGTGAAATTAATGGGCCTGCCTTGGAAGTGTGTGGATGTGACACTCAGTTGTGAGGTGGTGTAACTGACAATTAACCATTCTTTTTTCTTTTCTTTCTCTTCTCTCGTTGCAGATCGATGCCTTGAGTAAGAGAAGTAAAGAAGCAGAGGCCGCCTTCTTGAACGTGTACAAGAAAATAATCGATGTCCCAGGTAAGACTTCGTTTCATGTCTGCACTGCGTGGCGTCCTCGTGTGTGTCTAAGTGTGTTTGTCTAGACACCACCCCGTGTCCAAAAAAACGTGATCAGGAGACCCCCTTTTATCCATGCAGACAGCACCAAAAGAGGGAAAAGATAAAAGCATGACACCGTCCCTCTGGTGCTCCTTCACTGTGCATCCAGGCGTGCGCGACACCTTAATATGTCCCCACGAGATCACATCCCCACTGGTGAAGCCTTTAGAGGGTCTTAACAGAAGGTGCGTCCTGATATGGATGACAAGTGCACCCGCGATTGGCTGCCGCGAAGTGAGCACACATGAGCAGTCACGTTCAGCACACTGAGGCCGAGGAGGGACACGCAGCACGGAGTGTTATAAACACACACAGCCACAGAGCTACTGGTTGGAGGTTTTCAGCTGTATGGGAGCCTTGGAGGGGCCGTGCATGCAGGAACGAGAGAGGAGTTCATCTATAGCGTAAGGAGGTCATCATATTCCCACATGGATAGACCTACAGTAATATCTTTGGATTGTACTGCTCCCAATAAGTCAGCGCCAGCTCTGACGGGGCTATTCTTAACTTGCAGCGAGACAATGATGTAATGCCTGATGCACACACACGCACGCAGACACAGACCAGCCTGACTAATGCAGCA
The DNA here is from genome assembly GCF_043250625.1 of Sebastes fasciatus. NCBI lineage: Eukaryota > Metazoa > Chordata > Actinopteri > Perciformes > Sebastidae > Sebastes > Sebastes fasciatus. The sequence goes on from NC_133801.1 coordinate 21,010,008, forward strand.
GTCTTGAAAGAGGAAACAGTGTGTTTTGTTCTGTCTTCTATCAGCTGAAGGCCTGGTTAGTCAGCCCAGCGTGCTCTGCTTTAGATTAAAGGTGTCTGGCGAGAGCGCTCAGCACCAGCGGCCCACAAGTCAAACTGCTTTTAACAGGCTGTACAGTTGATTTGAAAGGGGGGGGGGGCTATGTGAAGGACGAAGGTTTGATAAGAGGGAGAGAAAGTTGATTTTCAAGGGCGCCGCCGCAGATAGTAGTCCAAATTCAGAGCGTACAGTTATGTTCCTTAATGTTTGTTTGCACTTGTGTGTGTATTTGTACGAGACTAAGTGTGCATGTGTGTGTTTGTGACAAGGTGTGTGTGTCAGAGCTTAGCCCTGCATGGTGTGTCACCTTGACAGCACAAAATCAGCATGAAATTCCCCAATCGTTCTCTGCTGATCTCTCATTAGCATAGTTAAGATATCTAACTGCGTCAGACATGAGACACACACACATACAAACACACACATACACACACACACACACACACACACACAGCCCTTACCCCCAGCTGTAAGCTGTCAGTTCCTCTTATCTGTGCAACACACACACATAAACACACACAAACACGCAAACTGCTCTTTTAGCTGGCATGCTGATGAGCGTCGCCCGCGTCTCTTGGCTGCCTGTCACCAGTCTGCCACCCATGAGCACCAATCAGATGTGATTGGCCTGACTGACAGGGCTCTCTTCATCACACTGACAGTTAACCCTGCTGTGTGTGTGTGTTCACAGAGACGTTGGATAAAATGCCTCCAGAAAGTTGCCTTTCTTCCCTCCGTCTCTTGTTCTTTTAATCTCTTATTTACCTCGCCTATTTTACGGCTTCCACTTTGTCCATCTGTCTGCTCCCGTGTTTCTCTTTTTTCTCGCTTTCAAGCTGCATCATAGCGAACACTTTAACTGATCATAGCCCAGTAATCTCTGCTGTTAATGTGTCTCTTCTGTGGTACTGTCTGCGTCTATCTACGAGTTATCCAGTTCTATTACTGGGTCAGCAGTTGACGCATTATTCTCCCTTCCCCCCCATACAAAACCAAAGTTTATCTCATACACCGACAATAGCGTCTGTTGATACACTGGCTGATAGTATATCATTCAATAACCTTTATGGATAAACAGAATGCGCTAAACTAACCATGACCTTTCAGTGTTGTTCTCCTGCCAAATCTCTGCTTTGTTCTTCTCTTTCTAATCAGTGGAGTGCACTAAAGTATTTACAGTAGAGACGGACCAATGCTGGATTTTTTAGGTCAAAATCAATATTTGAGAGTAATTTAATTCCAATAATATATTGGCCAATATTCAAATTTGACTATTCAAGTTTTAGGATTAAGACATGTCCAGGGTAGGATATTTTACATTTGAAGAATAAACTTTATAATTTACAAATAATAACCATGAGTAAAAGCACAAATATAACAGAAAATGCATCTTATAAAAGTATGAATCTTATATGGCTGCAACTAACTATTATTTTCATTGTTGATTAATCTGAGGAGGAGGAGTATTTTTGCACATATGTTAAAATATACACAGATCCCTTTGATCATTTATGAATTTGCGATAATCCAGTATAAAATAATAGTATTAGTTCTGACCTATAGCTGTCTGATGCATCAGTGACTGTACATATAACTCACCGTGTAATAATATTGTTAGTAATTGTAATATTTTTTGGTCCTTGCCGGAGTCAGTAACTCTCCACAGGGAGGTCAAAGGTCAGGGTCGGCTCCAGAACACTTCTCCTGGAGCTGCGAGAGATTCATTGCCTTGCTCAAGGACACTTCACCAGGGCGAACGCTCGCTCTCACAGGGCCTTGAATGTAGTTATTCCTAGCTCGCCACTCCACCTCGCCGCCCTTGTTTGTGTAATCTGCTTTGCGGTGTGTGTTAACGCGGTGTGTTTTGTCTCTGCCAGATCCCGTACCTGTGTTGGAGCTGGCTCAGCAGCTGCAGCTGAAGCTCCAGAGGATGCACGACATTGAGACAGAGAACACCAAACTTCGAGAGACACTGGAGGACTACAACAAAGAGTTTGCAGAGGTCAAAAACCAAGGTTAGAGACAGGATACGGGCAGAGCCACCCAATTTGGGCATTTTCCTGACTTTGAGAGGGGCATGGATGTAGGGCGCGCAATTAATCATAGATGAGCACATATCAAAATTTCATATACCTATGATTAGTATTTGTGTAGTTGGGCAGTGTTTTCGTATATTGCATCTCTCTTACAACCGTTGAATGTGCAGAGTGCACCCAAGTGACGAAGCAGTCTGCTTCGATGAGAATGAGAAAACTGCATTATGCATATTGGTATTTAAATGGCTAATTTAACATCTGGCCAAGGGACAACATCCTTTTGGTTAACACTGGCACATTTAAAGGGCTGTTGATCAATGTGCATTGTCTCTGTAAAAATAAAATGTAGTTTTAGATGATCACTGTCAGTCAGTTGGAAATATTGTACAAGGCCAGATGACATTTTTTCTTTTCAAACAAAAAAGTAATAATGTAAAAAAAATATTTTTTTCTAATTGCTGCTCGTCTGACAAATTCCACACTGTCAAAGATAAAGTAGAAGAATGTGTAAATTAAAAATGTTCAAGTGCAAAATAATTTCCGTTATGCTCGAAGGTAACTTCACCATTACGTCTCTATGTTGATGAACTTTTAAGTGCAAATCTAAGGTCAAAGAAACATACCGGTATTTAGACGCCCTTTTTAAAAGGAAGAGGCCACATTTGAACATATTTTAATGCCTTATAAATTTTTCAAAAACACAAAAAAATGTACAAGGTTTTACATTTTCAAATAGGTTTTCAGGGGAAAAAAAAAAACATGAGGCGCAGTTTCATGAATAAAAAACGACGGGCTACCTCGGGGTAAAGAAAGAAAGATGGAAAAACTGACAGAGGCAGAGAGATGAGTGAGAAGCGGTAATAAAAGTGGAGTAATTTCGGTCGAAAAAGGAGGAGTGAGCGAGCGAGCAGGGAATGTTTTGGAATCCCCCTTTCCTCAGCGAGAGTTAATTGGAACAGCTCGATAGCGGCAGGGTTCCATTCTGCCATTGATTTTCCTGTTCCCTCATCCTTTATCCCTCCTTCCCGCCTCAATAGATGGGGGATATTTAAACCCCAAAACACACTGTGGAACTCCCACTCCTGTTAAACGCACACGCGGACCTGCCCGCACACTTGCCCACGCGCACACACACATACAAAAGAGTGCAGGGGCCATTGATCCCCGCAACCTAAATGTTTAAAGTTCAGTTAAGCAGTTAAGGGGTAAGAGGGCTCTGAGGGGACTCTCCTCTATTGATTATGTGTCAGAGCAGTGAGACTGGAGTTTAAATCACACACACACGCACACAAAGTGCTAAGAGCCCTCAGTCAAAGGCAGCAAGCAGCAATGCTCTTTATCATTGTCTCACTCACTTATATCTTTCTCTGAGAAACACGCAAACACACACACACACACACACACACACACACACACCGCTCGCACACACAGAGGCCTATTTATTACCCCCCAGTTATGTGTTAGATTTATTTCAGGCTGCCCCATACAGAGCTCAGCCGTCTGCAGGTTATGGGGTTTCAGCACTAATGCAGTCCTAATGAATACAGCAGATCTACTGGTGGTGAATATTCTATACCAGTCATGGATGTAAAGATTAGGCCGGAGCCAGGGGGGCCAAGGCCTGCGTCTGTGCTGACAGAGGAAGAATGTGGGATATGCGACGCTGCTCCTTAAGCAAAGGTCAAACCCCCCCGTCAGAAGGATTATCGTCATCACTGCCATTTATCACATCTAGGAAACCGCTATAGTCTGTATGGTCTATGCAAATTGCCTGTATGTCAACTAGAGCTGTTAACGCAAATTCGTTTTAACGCCACTAATTTCTTTTAACGCGTTAACGCAACTTGCGATTTTTAGTTTGTAGTAGGCCAAGTTTTAAAGCTAGAGTGAAGATACTGGCGTCATATGATACGTCTTTAGCTTGTCGCGAAAGAGGCCAAATAACGCTCTAAACTTACACCAACTTTTAGTGAGGAAAAACAGTCATGGCCATTTTTAAAGGGGTTCCTTGACCTCTAACCTCAAGATATGTGAATGAAAATGGGTTCTATGGGTACCCACGAGTCCCCCCTTTAAAAACATGCCCACTTTATGATAATCACATGCACTTTTGGGCAAGTCATAGTCAAGTCAGCACACTGACCGACTGACAGCAGTTGTTACCTGTTGGGCTGCAGTTTGCCATGTTATAATTTGAGCTTTTTTTATGCTAAATGCAGTACCTGTGAGGGTTTCTGGACAATATTTGTCATTGTTTTGTGTTGTTAATTGACTTCCAATAATAGATATATACATACATTTGTATAAAGCAAGCATATTTGCTCCACTCCCGTATTGATAAGAGTATTAAATACTTGACAAATCTCCTTTTAAGGTACATTTTGAACAGATAAAAAATATGCGATTAATCATAATTAACTATGGACAATCATGCGATTCATCTTGATTAAATATTTTAATCGATTGACAGCCCTAAATTATTAATTCAAATGTGTGATTAATTTGTGATGAATCACGATTAACTATGGACAATCATACGCTCAATCATGATTACATATTTTAATCGATTGACAGCCCTAATTTTAACTCTTCCCTCCTTTTTCTCTCAACGCCTGACTCTCTGCTTTTACCTCCTCCAGAGGTGACCATCAAGGCCTTGAAGGAGAAGATCCGCGAGTACGAGCAGTCTCTGAAGAATCAAGCGGAGAACCTTGCCCAAGAGAAGCAGCTCCAGCTACACAACGACTATGCAGAGAAGGAGAGGTATAACTTTATGTGTTTGTGTATGTGGTACGGCAGCGGTGTTTCAAGTAATAACCTCTGCGGGCACAATGACCCAAAGGGTTGAAATGGCAAAATTATGCAGAGAGAACTGCTATGATTCTAATCTTTGAGTGATAGATTCAAGATTTCTGCCTTTCTGCAGCAGAGCTATTCACGACTTAATTATTTCTTCTGAGCTAATAGTCCTTGGGTTTTTTCTTTCTCATAGTTATCAGTTTAATCAACAAATTGCTGCCTATAGCTTCCCCCGGCATTGCCTTCCTTTTACTGATGAATGCAGGAATGGAAAATACGTAAAAGACAAAGCCAGCATTTTTTGTCATGTGGGTGCTTGCCATTCTTGTCTTGATGGGAATCAACACCTCAGACTCCTATTTTCTGTCTTTACCACAATATCTTTCAGCCTGTTTGTTCAGAATAATTGCCACCACAGACATCTACTGTGTCTGAAAATATATGGTAACTGAATGAAACCCACCAAATTACCATATAATGATAGAAAATAGGCTTTAAGTGTTGCTTTATTTTGATACAAAATAATTCATTTTGATTTAATAGGTTACTTCCTCTCCAAATCCATTCTCAAGGCATTTTGAAGTGTGCGATTTTCAGATACACAGGAAGCCTGTGGTAGTAATAAATAAGCTCAAAATTGCTGCCAGATATTTAAGGAACATGGAAAAAAAACAATGCTGACTACTGAAATGATGTATTAACTCCTACAAAGGCTGGAATGAGTCACTCTGACACTGTCCTTTCCCAGGAAGGAGCACCATAAAGATGCAGGCAGCTGTAATATTGTTTCACCGTTCCTCCTGCATCGCTCTGTAAATCCAGACTAATATGACGACGGTGGCCAGTTTAAATTATCATGCGAATCCACAAGCAGTTTTTCAAATGCAGGTGGAGAATTGACCCGTCAACCTTAAACGTAGTTATCTCGGATAACTGTGTGCTCCTATTTTGAATTAAAGGGATAAATAAACGTGTACAGAGTCGGAGAGAAATGATGAGCACTCACACGATTAGCTGGTGCAGCCTCGGGGCTTAAAGAGACAACACGTTTTCAGTGAGGGTGAGCACTGAGTTAAAAGCTGTGATGGATGTATCAAAGCCGAACATGTTTATTAACGAGGAAATGAAGCACTGCCAAAATCTTAAAACCAACAGAAAAGTCAATACAGTCAGTCGTAGAGCTCAACAACATGTTAATGTGCAGTTTTTAGTGTTACACCACACTTCACCATGCCGATATAGTAATGATATGTAATACTAAGTGATGGAGACTAATTTCTGAGTTGCTGCAAACAAAACAAAAATGACATGCTACACAAAAAGAAAGTTATATAAGGGCGCTTTCCCAAGCCATATTCCGTTTGGCTAGTCCGAATCAGAGTCAAATTGATACTTTGGTTCGTTTTCTATTTAGTCTGGTTCGGTTTCACAGTGCACAAATTAAAGCGGACCAAATTTAAAATATAAATGGTTGAGAGGGGCATGTATGAAGGAGCGAATTTATCTTTTTGGTCTCGAGAGGTGCCACTTCTACGCAGGGAATTGCAGACTTTGATATATTGCTGTTGGAAGTTTTTTCACTTTGACTCGGCACTGATCTACTGTGTGCATGAATCCCTACTCCTCCAGTTTATTTCCAATCACTTTATAAACGTCACTATTTTTGTGGACTTTATTTAGCGTATTCTGTATGTTCTCTTCGGCCCAGATGTCGAGCAAACGTCGGACTTCTGCAGAAGTCCAGGTCCGTCCTCTCCCACTCATGTTGATATGTCCTTTACCTGTGTCCATCTCAACAAATACCTGCACGCACAGACAGCCCGCGTTATGGTTTGCTTGAAAACGATCTGAGACCGCTTGCGAGAGGTGGTCTCGGTTGTTTTGGTCCGCACCACAGTGCGATTACTGCGTTCAAAACCGCCCAAACAAACCGCACCAGAGTTTGATTAAAACAGACTAAATGTTGGCTTGTGAAAGCGCCCTAAGTAAAGTGGAAGATATTCTCCCATTTTTTCCATTGCATCACTTTGTGTTTACACAGGAAATGACTTCTTCTGTGGCGGTTGATCATTTAGCAGTATTTTGGATACTTGCAGCAACTTTTACCTGCGTATGGGTTATCAAAAAGTTTTATGTCATTGTCACAGTTTTTCTCAAGAAGAATTTGTGAGTAGTTTAGATTACTTTCAGTTGCATCAGATTCCCCTTTAAAAGTACAAAGCACTGCCAACAAATGCTACTGATTTTTTTTTTTATTCACACTCCATTACAGTTATTATAACACTTTAGAAGAACCTCTCTCAGTGACTCTCATTTTGATAAACGTCTCTGGCCCACTTTAAGTTGATTTGTGTTTATTAAATGTACATTACAGAGCTCGTATTTCCCCGCGTGTCAATCATCTGGTTTGCCGTGAAGCCACGTTAAAGCTCATCGCCTCTTTCAGGCGCGCAGCAGAAGATCAATTGTCCAACTGTATTTCCTTTACGTCAGTGTTTTATAGGCCCCTTCCTGTCTGCAGAGAGCTGACTTCCTGTGTCTGAGAGGGGGCAGTAAATGGATGGCACCTCTGATGCAGTTTATCCTGCAAGGAGTGAGGGAAGGAGGGAGAGAGAGAGAGAGAGAGATGAAAGGATGAAGTAGAGGGCAGAAAAATAGAGATGACAGGAGAGACAGATTGGCGGAGAAGGGGGGCATCAAAGAGTGCCATAAAGACCGTCTTTGTGCGAGATTATTGATGTTTTTACACGCAGTGGCAATTTCTCAGCAGAGCCCAACTTTTTATATGCTAAGAATGAATCTATTTTATCCTTGTGGTTTCTGACGCCACCTCCGCCCCCCCCCCTCTCTCTTACTCAACCCTTGCTCTCCCTCCGTCTCTCCCCCCGGGTGCAGTGTGCCCCAGTGGCCAGACATTCCTGCCTAATAGGGCTGCTTAATGAGGAGTGGGTTGTGTTGGGAGGATTTTAGTGGGGAAAACACTTCAGAAATGGTGGGAAAATAGAGAATAGTTGCCACAAAGTGTGAACCCAAGATTTACTGACTCAGTATCTCTATCTGTGACTTTCTGCTCCCGGCTCTCTCTTTTTTTCTTCGCCTTCTGTCTGCCTCTGTAGGAAACTCCAGGAGAGCCAGGACTCCATGTCCTCAAGGTTGGAGGAGGCCGAACACAAGGCCCAGTCCCTACAGACAGGTACCAGCCTACTCAGTCTGCACAGACCTGTTTTAAAATGGCAACCGTATCGCTGTATATGAGGTGGTGCTGGCTTTAAAGCCTCTGGAAATCTGGTTTTAAATCTTAAGTATTTCTCATTGGATGGTCATTCATTGCTACAGTTGGGAAGAAAATCATCCCGAGTGAGGTTTAACACTTAATCTGCTTCATCTGGACTAGGTGGGTGTGGTTTGATCAGATCGACAGTGGCCTAGCAACATAAGCAAATAACTCCACAACTGTCACTTCAGACCAGTGAGAAAAGCACAGGCAACAACGCAAATACAGAAATCTCTCATGTGAAACAACCAAACGTTTTTATTATTAAATTTGTGTGTAAAAATTGTAGTAGAAAGCTATTAAAAGGATTATTTATTTATTATTTTTAGTTTATTTTTTAAATAACAGAACACAGATGGACCCATCCTTATTATATGTTTTCAGGGCCTTTAAAAAGTATTCTTCATACTTGGATATAACTTCATTTGAAAGCTGACTCGTAGGACTCACAACTGACTCTTTTCCCGTCTTTTGCAGCACTTGAAACAACTCAGGCCGAGCTCTTTGATTTGAAGACCAAGTATGACGAGGAATCCACAGCAAAGTACGTGTCTCGGTGATCTATGTGTGTGTTTGCGGGTGACTTCTCCCCTCTGGCTCCTCCATAGTCTGTTCCTGACATAATCATCCTGTTTAGTGAATCTCTCCTTGCCTGGAAACTCCCCCCCTTTCTCTCCCAAACAGCTGGATCGTCTCCCACAACGCTCTGCAGCCTCCAAATCCCAGCATTACCCACGCACTGTAAATACTGACGGGGATTGTAAAGCATTGTGCAGCCCGAACTAGCACCAAAATAGAGATTTTTTTGTTTGGCGTAGGCTCTCTGATTCATCCGGGTCATGACGTAGTGGAGAGGCTGACGAGGGTCACTTTGAGATCTCTGACTAAAAGCCACGCGGGCTTCTAACAGGACCCATAAGATAAGGTGGCTTCAATTACTTGAGCCGTGGGCATCTATCATTATCGATCTTATAGTAGTGGCGAGGATGAGAACAGAAGCTTTTCCATGTCAGCACTCCTCACTGTGAAGTGGCACTTTATGACATTCACACTCCTCTTCCCCTCGGGGGCTAGTAGCGGGAAGCAGAAACCAAACCAGAAAGTTTCAAATTCCGAGAAGAAAGACAAAGGCTTTCATGGTGTTTTATTGGTAATTGGTGTACTGCAAAAAAAACAGATTGCACTTCCCTTGAAACATTTCTTTAAATCCAAAACTGTTTATAAAATGGTCAAGGGCATCCTGCGTGCGCCCTGCACACAAAGTACGGCAACTTGGCTTTCAAGGTTTTCCCCTCCACCCCCATTTCACCATGCCCCAAACTCCCCGTGTCTCTCCATTAACAGAGTTGTTAAATTGATTGGCTGTTAAAAACAGATCGATCCCTCTTCTCTCTTCCTCACAATACTTCCCCCCCCCCCCTTCTCTACCTCCCTCACTCGCACACTTTGTCTTTTATCTGCTGCATTGTGCGTTTGTGAGTGTAAGAGAAAAGGCGACAGTAGGATATTGCATGCAGTGTAATGTCACTAATCAATAGGTTTCATAGTCTTATCAACCCCCCCCACACCCCCGCCCCCCTCCCTCTTTATTTTTTTTCCCAGCACTCCTCTACTTTTCTCTCATTTCTTTACACTTCCTTCTTCCTTTTTCCATCCTTGTCCGTTCCTTTTATGTCAGAACAAAACACATTTTTGAAAAGACGCATATAGTAGGACCCATTTGCTTACAGAAGCTAATAAACACATGCCGGCCCACGTCCACACACACACACACATCCACATACAAATACACACACACACACACACTCACTCACTCACTCGTGAGCCTGAGGCAGTCAGGGTCCTTGACTATGTGGCGTGCTGTGATCTGAAATTTTAATGCAACGCTTTAAAGCACACACAAACCCTCTCTAACCCTGCACCCTCCCAGTCCTTGGAGTCCTTCCCCCGTTTACTGCTTGGCTGAGCAAATCGCCAGTGTTTGGCTGAACACAACTTTTAACCCTTTGACTGCATATATTTTGGCCCTGTAAAAACACAAACGCCATACATATCATGCCGTTTTTCCACACACACACGCACACACTTGCTCTAAACTTTCCACTAAGGAGGACATTGCGTGACAAATCCCCCATCCTCTTGCTGCATTCGGGTAATCTGCCTTTTAAAACACACACACACACACACACACAGACACACACACACACACAGACACACACACACACATATGGACGTACACACGCTCCTTGAGAATTTGGTCGATGTTGCAGTGCCCGGAGTGTGTGAGCTTCAGCGGGAGGCGGGCCTGCAGATGTAGCGTAGCCCCCTGTCTGTGTTGGCGCTGTGAGGGTCTGGCTGACCGCGTTTTACCCGTTTAGTCCCTGTTAAAGATTAATGATATATTGATCCCCAGCCCCACAGGATGCTCTGTATGTGTGTGTGAGTGTGTGCGTGCTCCTCTGTATGTTTGTGTGTGGCTTTATCTGCGTATAAAGGCTTGATACCATTTCGGGAAAACCATTTAATTGCTGATAATTAGGAAAGAAAAGCCTATTGACTGTTGCTCCTGTGTCCGTCTCAAGCACACACACACAAACACAAAATGGCGCACAACATACACACAGGCACACACACACACACACACACACAGACACACACTCTCGCAGCTAGCTTCTTTTTAAGCCTCCTTGAAATCCCCAAGGTAACACGCTGTGAAAACGCAATGTGGAGAAAGCCGAGGAAAGAAAAGGAACGGAGTGATGAAAGCTAGAGGGCAAAAAGCGAGTCAGGGGCTGCAGGCTACGGCGAGGAAGAGGGGATAAGAGCGTGATAGAGGAGGGAAATGAAAATCTAAATCAGGGGAATATCCTGCTGGCACCCGAGGACAGAGGCCGAGGAAGAGAGGGCGAAAGATGAAGAGAGGGGAGGTGGAAGGGAGGAAAAAAAAAAGAAGATGAAAGGAGGGGAAAAAGTGGAGGGCAATGGGAAGGGAACGGGTTGAGGGGGAAAAAGCATAGAGGCTGGCAGAGGGTGGAAAAGAAAAGGAGCGGTTGAGTGAGGAGCAAGAGAGAGAGAGAAGATGATAAGAGATGAAAAGGCCTGTCTGAGATGGAGGAAGTACAGTAAGGGCTCAGAGGCTCTGGGCTTGTTTCAGAAGTCCTCACTGATGTCACTTGTGCACCCATTGGCTTTCATGGTACAAAAGAGTGTGTTGTTTGTGTGTGCGAATTCTGGTGCAGCTGTGCATCTACTCTATAGCTCCTCCCTGTGGCTGCTATATGGAGCTTTGTAGGTATGTTTTTTTAGTGGCCTAAAATCAGGATTTACCACTACGAAGGGCCCTCCCGTTACTGTTCAGTGTTTGATGAATTAATTCCACTGGGTGCATTGGCTGGCCACGGACAGCTCCCGCCCTACCCAGCGACTGACTGACTGACTGACTGTATCAGGGTATGCAGAAAATCCCTTCCCTGTGATCTGCTTTGGCCCTCAGCCTCTAGCTTTGCCTTTATAATTCCCAAATACAGCCAAATCCAAAGGTTATTTAAGAAGACTTTGTGCATCTGTACTTTGATTAAATGATCACATTTGGAGCAGGAGCGGCGGTGTATTTGGGTTGCATTACTACCCATAAACGCTCTCCATTACAAGCTTTTCTGGCTTGTTTGGCTCTCTGACCTCACATTTGTGTGTGTGCGCGAATGAGCGCGCACGTGGGTCCCCGCACACTATAGCTTAAGACAGGATAAAAGCCAGTGAGGTAGCGTACTATTATGTTGCTTAAATGCATACTAGATCCTTTTAACTGTTGGGGAAAGAATAAAAGCGGAGAGTGAAAAAGCTCTCCCACCCACATCTGATTCTTTTTTGCTGCATCGCCCGTGGCACAATGTTGACCTAATATCAACTGTGTCTGTTTTGTTAAACACATTCAAATCAGTAGTACTCAAGCCTATGGGACATAACACTGTTTCTCATACTGTGACACACAAACACAAAAGCTGCGTGGGTTATTGGGTTCACTATCAAAAGATTGCAGTGAAATCAAAGGCGTCTTAATGGACGCAGCAGCGCACACATGCGCTCACATCTTTGCACTCAATGCCACCCATGCATTCTTTTCAGCAAGTGAATAAATAAAGTAGGGCTGTCAATCGATTCCAATATTTAATCACATGATTGTCCATAGTTAATTGTGATTAATCGCATATTTTTTATCTGTTCAAAATGTACCTTGAAAGGAGATTTGTCAAGTATTTAATACTCCTATCAACATGGGAGTGGGCAAATATGCTGCTTTATGCAAATGTATGTATATATTTATTATTGGAAATCAATTAACAAAAAATAAATGACAAATATTGTCCAGAAACCCTCACAGGTACTGCATTTAGCATAAAACATATGCTCACATCTTACATGGCAAACTCAAGCCCGATTATCATAACGTGGGCATGTCTGTAAAGGGGAGACTTGTGGGTACCCATAGAACCCAGTTTCATTCACATATCTTGAGTTCAGAGGTCAAGGGACCCTTTTGAAAATGGCCATGCCAGTTTTTCCTCGCCAAAATTTAGCGTAAGTTTGGAGCGTTATTTAGCCTCCTTTTCCGACAATCTATTATGACATGGTCGGTACCAGAGGATTTCTTAGGTTTTTCTAGTTTGATATGATACAGTATCTTCTCTCTAACTTTAAAACTGAGCCCGCTACGACCTAAAAATCGCATGTTGCATTAATGTATTAAAGAAATTAGTGGCATTAAAAACACGTTATTATCACGTTAACTTTGACAGCCCTAAAATAAATAAATAAATAAACATACATGCATACACACGGTGTCTTTGCACTGCATTGAACACCAACCAAGGAGTGTTATGAAGATTTTCATGCATTCGTTTATTATAACTTCCTCATTCGGCAAAATGTAATTAAAATGTATCTTGGGGCGCACCCACAAACACACACACACTGATTAACAGAGAGGGTAATCATATTTAAGCAATTCTTTAGGCATGATGCATAACCTATAATTTTTGCAAGCCTTACAAAAATGAACATTCATTGTGTTACCGTGTCCTTGTTCTCGAAGTTTCCTCCACATCTCCGTCATTGTTTGCAGGAAAGTGACAGGTGTTCACGTCCCTCGTGAAAGAGGGGTTATTAAAACATTTTTCCAAAGTCCAAAAAGATGTGGTATTATGGGGATGTATTCCTGCTGTCTGACCTCTAGCAAGTGAGAGGTGAACCATGGCCTCCATCCAGACCATTAGTCAGACACAATCACACAGCTTCATAGCAGATTAGTCTGCTGTATTAGGACTTAGAGCTCTATTAATGTAATCCCTCTGTTTTAGTGTGGCCTGGGTTTAGGGGCTTACATGTGCACACCCACACACAGACATGCACACACACACACACACACACTTAAATACATGTATGCATGCACACATACAAGCTGTTTGGGTTATGGAGTTCACAATCAATGGATTACGGTGAAATTTAGACAGTAGCTTAATGGACACGGCACCGGCATTCTCTAAATGTGTCCTCTCCGAACAATCGCACACACACGTGATGTGTGCAGAGTGTACTTTTCTTCTTGGTATTCATCTATCCATTTATCCATTCCTTGTTTTTTATTTTGTGTGCTGTGTTTCCGTGAGTCTCTTATAAGTCGCATCCTCTGTAATAACGGTAAATGTCTTCCTCAGGGCCGATGAGATTGAGATGGTGATGACAGACCTGGAAAGAGCCAATCAGGTAACCCGCTCAACATCACATAACTGAACATTTTACACAGCATTGTCCATCACACCAGACTCCACAAGTTTTATTATTAAAATACAGAGAAAGCAACGGAGGTCTTAAACTGAAATCGTTAAAATAAAAATGTGGCATAGGAGAAAAATGTGTGTTTACTGATGCAAGTCAATTTTATTGAAATGATCTAGTCTAGCAATATTCAGTGTTTTTCTTCCTGTCAACAAATGTCATGAAAAGACCAAAACTAAGGATGAATTTATTCTACTTAAAAGTATCATCTGTGGTTACAAAGCCTAATATAGTTTATTGCTCTGTGGCATAGAGCTCCGTTGTCAAGGATGTCACAAGAGACGATACTTTGGTACCAAGTCGGTGCCAGAATTCTGAAAATGTGTTGGTACTCGTTTTGCTACGGTACCAGGGATCAGGGCTCGATACTAATGGTGTCCCATTGTCCCGGGAACGACAGAAAAATTCCCTGGTAACACTACTTTATGATCAATAAATCCATATTGAATTCGGCAGGACGAAACGTTTGTTAACGTTAACTGTTAGCAGCCGGTGGGCAGCAGGGTCCTGCTTGGCTAAATAACAGATCTAACAGCTACATTACGATGCGTTCAATGCGTTCAATAAGTAAAAATGAGAATTGGACCACTGGTAAATTCTAACATTATCATGATGTGTTCAAATGTAATCTTGTAAAATGTTGTTTTTGGCGAGAAACTTGAGGCAGATCATCAGGGATTAATAACAGATTTGCAAAAACCAGTATGCAGGAGTGTATGTTGAAGTACATGGGGTTTATTGTTTTTTTGTTTTTTTTTACCGTGGTATCGAATTGGGTATCAAGAATTGTGGAATTTCACCGGTATTGGTATCGACTTTTAAATATCTGGTATCGTGACATCCCTACTGGGTGACATGTTCCTTCATTATGTTGAACATGGGCACTGTAGTTATTTTTAGAGGATCCCATGTAAACTATCCTGCTGCTGCAAATATTCACCACGGCTCCAAATGTGTATTAATCTGCAGCTGAAAATAGTCCCCAATAAAAACACTTTTTTCTCCTGTTTGAGTAACATTTGTTAAAACCTACAGTGCCCAGCTGATTTAGGACATTACTTAGCTTTTTTTTCTAAACATGAAACTATATATTCTTGACCCTTTCTTTAAAGATTCACATCTTTAGGAACAATCAGGCTTGTGGCTGGCGGACACACTGTTGGTTTTGGTCTTTTTTTTTTTTATGGGAATTGTTGAGAATACCCAAAGCATAAATCATCACCAGCCTTATCCTCTAAAATAATAAAGATTCCTATGTTCAGAATCTATGAAATGTGGCTTACATTAACAAATAATGACTTGCTTATCACAGTGAGGGCTGCTGTTTGTTTTACATGTTTATTACACACCTCCTAAACCCGTCTAGCTGAAATAAGCCCCCTAGCGCGTCCTCTGCCCTTGTGTTGTAAATATTCCTGTGGTATCTGTTAATGTCATTGTTGTTAACTTTCATTATTAGCCCAAGAGTATGATTTGTGGCTAAAGGGGTAGCATAGGCATGTAATGTTAATATTAGCCTAAAGGTTAGCACTCCAACTATAATGCCACACACAAACACACACACACACTATTCACACTTCTGATTTGAGGTTTACAGAGGATGACAGCATGGCCTCCAGCTCAGTCACAGACTTTTTATACGCTTTTATAAGGAGAAAATGGAAAACAGGATTTTTTCTCTCGCGACTAGCAGTCCAACTCCCACCCAGTCAATAACAGCTCTCAATATGGTTGCAATTAGGAACACTGTGGAATCGGCTCCCTGTAACTCCTAATGATGGCAACTTGGCTGGCGTTGCAGATGATTCCCAACTGGAGCATGGCAGTTTAAATAAAAGGCAGCGGGTATCATCTCAATTCTCAGGACTAATTTAATATTTTCAATTAAGGAAGAATCCACCCTAGTCTGCCATCGTCCCACACTCTCTTTGCATCCTCTCTGCCCTCCTCCACTCCGTAGTATATGTTTGTTTATGCTGGAAGGGGGTGGACTTCCTTTTCATACAGACACACAGTCGGCTGGTAGAAGAAAACTTTATTCCTTCAGTCTGATTGCCTTTTTTGGAACGCCCAACGCTTGTGCAGTGTGGTAAATTCAGCCGTATACTTTGCATGAAAATGATCGAACTGAAGAAAAATGTTGAGATAATTATTTGTACCATTGCATCACCAACAACATTATCCTCTTATGACCATTAAGTTGCTGCCACAAATAGAGATGGGACGATAAAGGATTTTATTGCGGATCTTAAAAAACACTCGCAATAAGTTGATCGTGGCGTATTTCCATTAATGGGATAATCGTGAATATCCTCACGAGTGACTTTAAAAAGCTGTCTAGCTCTCTATCATAGTAGTCTGATTTAAAAAAGAAAAAAAAATGATCAATATAAGACAGAATCGATTCACACAATGTTGATTTATTTTTAATATATCCTTTATTTATGCAGGAGGACCTAATGATTTATGATGACCTTATTTTGGGTTGTTAGGTGTTCGCTAAAAAAAGTGTGTCCTATCTGTTATACAATAAAAACATATGTTTCTTAACAAAATGTAAGGTAAAGTGATTCCAATATGTTTTTGTGCCACTTTAAGAGTTTTAAGTATATTTTTGACGATTATAGGGATAATATTGTGAATCGCAATTATTTTGGCGAGGATAATCATGACATGAACTGTTCATGTCGTACCACGCCTAGCCACAAGAGAGATTGTACGTTGATTAAGGGGCATGATGGCACTACAGGAAGAACTTTTCTTTTTCTTGGCCTTACTATTCTCGTCGTTCTGCTCTCCCCATCTACATTTATTAAGTAGGTTTTCAACTGTTCTGTGGGGCTAGCCCAAAATTGAGGCAAGCTGAGGGAACCTGTGTGTGTACGCCAAGTATATTACTCGGTAGCACTGAATTGACCATTAGATTGATAATGTTTGACAATGTTAGAATCTCAACTTGTTGATTTTTCTTTAACTTTTCCTCCTCTCCTCCTCCCAGCGAGCAGAAGCAGCTCAGAGAGAGACGGAGTCGCTCCGAGAGCAGGTGTCCTTGAGTAACCAATCCCAGCAGCTCGGCAGCCCGGCCAAGGCCGACCCCGACACGGTAACACATTTCACCGCCTCACTGATTTAATGCATGGCTGACAAAGAGGTATTGATAGGCTAAAGATCAGCTCTGCCTTTTTATGCCTGAGGCGATCAGCTGATTAAAGCTTCAACTTACGGAACGCTGTAGTCACTGATCTTAAAGGTCAGGCGTTGGCGTCATCAGTGATGTATTGATTTGTTGCCTAATGTATTGATTTCCAAGGAAAGTTTGCCATGGTGGCAATAAGTGATTGGTGTATTGATAAACTGATTTATTGGAGTATCTGCTTCATTGATCCCTCAGTGTTGGGTGTTTGTGATTCGTTGATTAATTACCTGTTTATTGATCTAAAGAAGGAGGCCTTTTGAAAGATAATCAGTACATTGATCAGTTTCTGTCTGATTGCTGTAATGATTAATTGACTGTATCTGAAAGCAGGACTTTATCCGGGTGCTTTTATGAATACTCATCTAGGTGTTTTTTTGCTCATTAGATTAAATTGCTATCCTTTTCGGCCTTTAGGAACAGCTGACGGAGGTGGCCTCCCACTCTAGTTTGGAGGCGGAGCTCAGGGCCAAAGAAAGGGAGACCGCCCAGCTGGTGGAGGACGTCCAGAGACTGCAGGCCAGCCTGACCAAACTCCGAGAGACCACCAGCTCCCAGATCGCACAGCTGGAGCAGCAGCTCAGCAGCAAGACTGCCATTCTCAAGGTACCAACAGATTTTTCGTTTTAGATTTCGTTTAGAATTTAGTTACTTTCAACTATTTTAGCTATTAATTTCTCATAAAACTATTTCTGTATTCTTGTCTTTTTTTCTGCTTTGTATTCTGATCACACCTGTAACTATATTCCCACATTTACTCTCTCTGTTCTGTTACCTAGAGTGAAATAAGTACATGACATATAAAGATCCAAGGATTGCTTTTATTATTTAATTCATTGTCATGTCATTTCATTTCTATTTATCTTTAGGAACTGGAGGAGAAACTGCAGAAGCAAGCCGACTATGAGGAGGTGAAGAAGGAGCTGAGGTGAGGAGCACACACAGAGGAGTGTGTGTGCATGTGTGTGCATGTGTGTGTGCAGCACAGTTCTATTTATTGCATGCGTTTGATGTCTTTAACAATGTTAAACAAGATGCGTGTCATCATTTAGGATGTGTAACTCAATTGAGTGCCCCTATGAAGGTGAAGCTTGCATGTCTGTAGCTTTATATATTGTCTCTCTGCCCCTCTATCCTTACTTTGTCCTTAAAGAGACAGAAATAGAAAAGCTAGCATACTACACGGCAGATGTGTGTCTTTGTGGGGGTTCATATGGATTGTTTTCTCTCACTCCCTCTTCAGTATCCTCAAGTCTATGGAGTTTGGAACATCTGACTCTGTGCAGGTAAACATGACAGTTACAATCGAAGTTCATGTAATGCTGCAATAATAGTAATTAAAGGTGCTAACTGCAGGATTTGGAGCATTTCTATCGCCTCTCAACATGGTGACGGCGAGCTGCGGTTTGCAGCTAACGATGCTAACAGCGCTAAACAGTGCCAATAATAATGTGAAAGTGCTGACAGAGATAACAGTGTTAAACCAGAGGGGGAACCAGAGGGTGGGTGCTATGTTTCTGCAGCGCCGCCGTCGGACGGGACGCCGTTATCAGCTGTAACCGCTGTATCAGAGCAGTGCAGAGCGGTGGCCGTATAAGCTAGCAAGTGCACTCACATACACTAAAAGGCGCGCATGTCAACAAAGCGAGGAGAAACTCAGATTACAACATACACAGAGTATATATATATTGACTTATAATAATAATAAGTTGTTTGCTGCTATATTAATGCTCCGAATATTGAATTTAGCACCTTTCAGTTGCTCAAACAAAATTGTACATTTGAAGGGAGAGGCCGGCGCCAGGTTATTTTGAAAAGTCTCATTTTAATTCACCTGTCCCCTCCATCAGGACTCATCCAAACCTCTGGAGGTGCTGTTGCTGGAGAGAAACCGTAGTCTCCAGTCCGAGAGCGCAGCTCTGCGCATTGCCAACACGGAGCTCAGCGGTAAGTCTGCCCATATGTAAGGTCACAGTACGGGCTGGGTTCATCAACACTGGCCTGGCTGTTGTCGAAAAAACGTCACTCAGACCAGCAAAAGTGAAAGAAGTGGAGTCCAATACTCATTGGAGCTTAGATGAGGGTTCAGCTGCAGGTAAGGCTGTGAGGAGATTGCATCAGGTTAGTGCATACATACTGTATGTATGCCTTTTAGATTCTTTTTCTCTGAGAATACTTAACCATTTATTAATGTTTTGGGAATGATTTGTGTCCACGGTATGCAAAAGAAATGCAAAACTTTTATCATGGTACAGAAATGTTGTTTCTTAAGTCCCACATGTCACGGAAAGGAAGAAAATGCATTATCTTTGTATACCACAGCAGGAGGTCAACCTGCGCAGTAACAAAGTTGCAGCACACAAAAACGAGGACATCCTACTCTCTCGCCCCTACATCAAGCCTCTTGCCCTCTGCAACAGTGTTTATGGGTTTGAAATGTCATGGCTTTGGGCTTGAATAGTTGAATAGCTTTGAATTGATTAACATTCACAGTAAGGGGAGCTTACTGTCTTACTCAATCATGTTACGGTCTCAATGGTTATGCATTAGAATAATATTTCTCCCAGCGATTCCATCAAGATGGATTCTAGTAGTTACAAGACTGAGGAAATATAGTTTATAACCATGTTTGTTTTGGTGAATGTATAAATGTAATCAGTCTAACTATTTGGGTAAGAAGTGGAATAACAGTCAAAACAGAGTCTGTTTTTTTGGTGACATGCATCTGTTTTCTGTTCAGCCATAAAAATTGTTTTTCAATTCAGTTTTATTGCTCCATTTTTTTCCCTGGATGTATTTTTTATGAACTAAAGACTGTGATACTGCATCTGCAACGGATTAATTCAGTGTTTAGGAACACGCCGCAGTAGCCTGGAAGAGGACTCGCATGGTGTATTGGCTATCTGAGGATCATTTTACCCTGTCCTGTTACTTCCTCTCTGCCTGCGAGAGAGAGGGAGAGAGAGAGAGAGAGGGAGCCTGAGCCCTGGGCCAAGCTAATCTGCCTAAGTGGCACAGTGTCAATTGTTTTGTTTGTCCTTTTTTTTCTTCCAGGCTGTGGCTTACAAGAAAGGTTGAACTCACAAATGCATGGGCACTTTGTCTGGGGGGGTTTGCAAAAAAGGAAACAAAGTTCACTAATTTGGAAAAGACTTGATTAAGATAACTTTTGTTATTTTTTTTTCTCTCTCTTTTTTTGGAACCCCTTTTTTGTTGACTCCCCCATAATGCATGGTGTGTTTTGACCTTTCTTGTAGGGTCAGCCGGGCGAAAAGGGACAGAAGAGTCCACACCGAAGGAGGAGGCCATGCCCAGCGACCCTTCTTCCTCGCCCCCTCCTCCCCCTCCCTCTCTTCCTTCCTCCTCCCAGCTCCCCCTGTCTCGCACTCACACGGACCCCCTCAACACTGCCAACACCACCACCAGCAGCAGCGGCGAAACGCACCCTTTCAGTCCTACGGGCATTGGACAGGACTTCTACTCCCCCGTGTTCCCTCTGGTGGGTGGTAAGATGGCTTTGAACTCCCTGATCCAGCGGCAGCTGCTTCAGACCTTCTACTCCAAAGCCTTGCAGGAGTCGTCTGGGATCCCCAGCGGGGCTCTGCTGTTCACCCCCTTCACTCCGACCCTCAGCTCCATCCCTAACTCCACCCCTGGCTCTGGGTCAGCTGCCATCCCTCTGGCGGCCAGCAGTCCCCAGCCGCCTCCAGCCAGCCCGGACATGGCTCCCGTTAATGGGAGCAGCACCGCTGGCAGCGCCCCGTCCCCGTCGCCCAGCCACTCTGACGCCACCACGGGAAGTATTTTGGACGGGGAAGACATGGACACAGCGGAGATCGCCCGACAGGTGAAAGAGCAGCTGATAAAGCACAACATTGGCCAGCGTGTGTTCGGCCACTACGTGCTGGGACTGTCCCAGGGTTCGGTCAGCGAGATCCTGGCCAGACCGAAGCCGTGGAACAAGCTGACCATCCGGGGGAAGGAGCCCTTCCACAAGATGAGGCAGTTCCTGGGCGATGAGCAGAACATCCTCGCACTGCGCAGCATCCAGGGACGGCAGAGAGGTGAGTCCGTGTGCCGTTAATGTGTCCGTGCGTGCGTGGGAGTGTGTGTATGTGTGTGTGTTGCATGTGTACAGCCCTGCACAGAGCCATCGATTAGCTTGTCAATATGGACTAGCTTTTTATTTTCCTTTCTCTTTTCCTTACTCCCATCCTGTGCCACACCTGTGTGTTTTGAGTGAGTTCCTAGTCACGCACCGATCCCAAGAGCCTCTCCTAGCTATCGTGGTCAATACAGAAACCTTTCACACATCAATAGTATTGATCGGTGGGAACTAGGAGGAGGCAGGGGTACTGTTAACTACGGTTAGATTCGATTTGCCTGGGCCTGCTTTTGTTAACGCATCAGGACATTTCTGATTCTCAGTGGTACACAAAAATATTACCACAGTAGTCCTACACAAAGTCTGTGTTAAAATAAGACTGCATTCGGTTAGTATGCCCCTGTTTAATACTTCCTATTAAATATTTTATCCTCTGTCTTTGCAGTAGTTTTAATATTCCCGTTAGAGGTAGAGGTTTGATTCCTACTGGGGCCACAGATGGTGAAGATCAATGCATTTATGGTACTATAATGTGCACTGGATGGAAGTATCCACACATTCCATATATTTGCAGAGCATTACAGGGGCACCGTGTAGTCTAGCTGTAAAAGAAAGAAAAAAACAACAACACACAAGTGCTATAACATAGTGTGTGGTATATTGTTTTTAACAGAGGGCTCAGGCCAGCCGCAGCTTAGCCGAGTGTTTCAGGATGTTCCGAAGCGGAGAGCCCTCTCCAATACAGCTTCACACACAGGTCTGTCCCCCTTCACAAGCAGAGATTTTAGCACGTTTCTGTCTGTGTGGCATGTTTGTGTTGGGGGTGAACCGTGTCTATGGTGTGTGTGTGTGTGTGAGTTGGCGTTTATTAACTTGCGGGCGGGCTTACAGATATACATGTGCCTTGAAGGTAACCGCACAGTTCCAGTGACTTGCGTCAACGGAGAAGCCAGCATGTGTATTTAGGGATTTTATTGGTAGTTGTTATTCTGTGGGGAGCATTTACTGTACGAACCCTGTGGCACGTGTGCATGTGTGAGCTCCAGAGGGACCAGAGAAATTATGACAATCCCTCCAGTGTAGTTGCCTCGTAGCTCAGCGGTGGGAATGTTGTTCTTTGTGCTGTGCTATGGTGTAATTATTTGATGTCCTTATAGGCTCTGTTATTGTTCTCTTCTGCTGCTCTGTCGTTGGTTATCTCTGCGTCTTAATCTGACGAGATTTTTCATCTCTACCCGTTCCCTCTTTCTCTCCTTCCAGGTAACATTACCGCTCGCGTCCGCACCCCAGAGGCCGGTTCAGACGAGGCTATCAAGTCCATTCTGGAGCAGGCCAAAAGAGAGCTGCAGGTGCAGAAAGCTGGTGAGTCGTAGTTTTTCTTCTCATCTCCAGAGGACATCGAAGCATTGAGGATGATACATTGTGGCTGTGAGTGGTTGTCGGCGTGTCTCACGACGACCCTTTTTTTTTTCTCCTCCCTCAACAGACCTGTCCCATGCTCAACCCTCATATGCAGGACTGAAAGGAGGGGGCAGAGGCGGAGTGGGAGGCGGAGGGGGCGGCGGATCAGATGAGGCTATCCGCTCCATCCTAGAGCAAGCTCGCAGAGAGATGGAGGCCCAACAGACTGCACTGGAGCCCCTCCTCAAAGCCTCATCCTCGTCTTCCTCCTCAGCATTGCTATCTCAGAGGGACTTCCTGAGCTCCTCGCTCACCGCCCCCCTTCCCCCTTACAACCCCCTGGCACTCTCCCTCAAGAAGCCTCCCAGCTCCCTCCTGTCCTCTCCCTCATCCCCTTCTCCCATCCTGGACTTCAGCTCCAGCGTGAAGAGAGAGGGCAGGGCCTCTTCAGGGATCGACATGTCTATGGAAGGAGCTCTCAGGCTGGGTCGGGGCTCCGAGGGGTCGGCCCGCTCCGGGAGCTCTGGAGGAGTGGGTTACTGGAGAGAGCAGTGGTGGAGCAACATGCATACAGACCCCCGCAGGACCATGTCCAGCCAGACAGGGGAGGAGAACCACAACCAGGAGGACTCCAAAGAGGTGAGGCGAGGCAAAAAAAAAAAAAGCTTGTGTGTGCTTTTTCTGCCTTACTCTGTTTTTATTACTCTACAGTGGTCGCATGTCTGAGCCATTCTCCGTCTGCGTGTTTCAGGGAATATTGAGTGACAGTCTGTCTCGACACAAACCGTGGAACAAGTTGAACCAGAGGAGCAGAGAGCCATACCTCCGCATGCAGCCGTGGCTCAATGGAGACCAGGGGCAAAACACACACATCCAGCCAGCTCAGAACCAAGGTAAACAAATCACCAGCACATAGAGTACATGGATTCACACAACCAGGCTCTTTGGGTTAGGGCATTACCATGAAAGCCTGATTAGAGCTAGTGGCTAGTTGTTACTGTCAGTCTGTCACTCACACAATCCACCCTCCTCCCCCCCTCCCTTCCACCCTTCTCCTCCCACCATCCCCCCATCCTCAGTGCTGTGGCAGTGTCAGCCAGCAAGCTGCTGGTTTGTCATGTCATAGACAAGTTAGTGTTGCAGCGCCAGATGGCAGCTCCGTGTGTGTGTGTGTGTGCGTGCGCGCATGCATGTGCGTGTCTCTCTTTCTCTCTGGGGGTGTAAACAGCAGCTAATGTACACTGACAGCTCCTCATGACTGCTCTCTTCCAGCCTGCTGAGCTGCACAGCAGTACTACACAGACAGAGACAGGGAGATGAAGGAATAGGAGGAGGAAGCCAAAAAAGCTTCAAACTGAAAACTTAAGCACCTTTCGCTGTTTGTTTAACAGGAATTAAATTAGTTGATGTAGTGTGACTGGAGTCCCTCCCAAACCCAGCAGGGAGAAGAGATGAAACTCTGCTTTTCTGACATGGTTACATGTCTTCTAACCCGTGCGATGCGTCTCGCCCTGTCTGTTCTCCTCAAGCAGAGGGTACGCCCAAGACATCAGCGAGCTGCAGCCCCGCTCCAGAGTCGCCCCTCAGTTCAGCCGAGGAGTCTGTCAACGGCCTCTTAGGGGATCCACTCGCTTCACAGTCCTCGAGTCTCAAACCCGCGTCAGAGGATCCCTCAGGTGGGGAGTCTCAGCCCGGCACCCCGCTGCCTGTCCCCGGTCATTCGGGTCTCAGCATCCAGGAAATGGTCGCAATGTCTCCCGAGCTTGATACTTACGCCATCACCAAGAAGGTTAAGGAGGTGCTGACTGATAATAACCTTGGTAAGAAACATAAGAGGTGCTGTCTGTGCGGTTCCCCTTCCCACCTCACTGATGAATTATTCAGCCTTTGAATCAGTTCTCTGAAATGACCATTTCCCCTCTCTCTTGCTAACCAGGCCAGCGTCTGTTTGGGGAGACTATCCTGGGTCTGACTCAGGGTTCTGTCTCAGACCTGCTGGCCAGGCCCAAACCCTGGCACAAGCTCAGCCTGAAGGGCAGAGAGCCCTTCGTCCGCATGCAGCTCTGGCTCCAGGACCCACACAGTGTGGAGAAACTCATGGACATGAAACGCCTGGAGAAGAAAGGTGTGTAGTAGAAGCTCAATGACGAGGAATAAATGCATACAGAGCAGCATGCCTTCCCAAAATAATGAACAAAAGACTCTGACAAAGAACGACTTTCATGTTATCTGCTTAAGCATGCATTTATTTTATAAATACATCCACCAAAAAAGCAGCGTTTGAATTACACATGCACATCTGCACACACAAATATCCTTTGTGCAGGACAGCAGAGCATGTTGTGCAGATCACAGTCATCTTGGTGTGATGTCAGTACCAATCAGGACCGCAGACATCACATACTGTATTAGATGTGACAGCTAGGGGACTGCCGGGGGCCTGCTTACTCACAGTCATCAGCACTCTTCTTCATCATCGTCATCATCATCATCATAATAATCACCAGTGTCTATAAGCTCTTATTTTTTATCATTTGTTAGCCCATAGCTCATTCTATCACTCCATCAGTCTTTATTCCTTTCTATTTGTCTGATGCGTTTAAGAATCAGCGGAGCCAAGAGGCCTCGCCCTCCTCGCTGCCTCCCAGTGACCCCCTGACTGCCCACTTGAAGCTCTCTCTGTAGAGACGGGATACTTGAACCTGCCAGTAGGCACGAGCATCCAGGATCAGTTTAGCCTGCTGATATAATCGCAGACTACGCACAAGGGCAAAAAAACACAACTGACCTTACACCAGTGTGTTTGGGGTCTGGACGGGCGGGGTTTACTCTCCATTCAACTTTGTTTCAGATTATTGACCCCAGAGTAATGCATCCAAATAGCAGCAGGGAATAGTCCTGGCCGACAGCGGAGCCCAGAGGAAAGACACGGACCTAGTCTAGAGTAACCGCATTTGACCTCTCACCCTCGCGGTACAAGCCTGCGAGGCAGCACACAACTTTCCGAGCGGTCTAACCTTGCTCTGAGGGGTTTTTCCCCTGCAACACTAATATATCTGGCAGCGTGTATTGGGGTTGAGAAAATGTCAACCTCATGCAAAGCTGCCATGAGCTGTTCATTTTCAGCTGCCCTGTGCCCCGAGTGAATGGTGCTGCTTGTTTGCTTTAAAATGGAAGAGATGCTTTCATTGTTAGAGTTCCTGAGAAAGACGATAGCACCACCTAGTGGCTGTAGAAGAGGATGGCTGGGTTGTTGTTTTGTTAGAACAGTGTCTGATGCACAATAGGTAACACAATACATTTCCTGGTGGCATGCCTTTGTCAAACATGGAACATCCACTGTGACCGACTGACTGTCTTACAGTCGGCTTAGTACTGAAGTTGAGCCCAGGATAGTGTGTTTTATGCTGATTACAAATACAGAAATCTCCAGCAATGTATATCATCAGTCTAGGGCTGCATTATTATCTCATTAATTTACCGATTATGTTCTTGATTAATTGTTTGGTCCATAAAATGTCAGAAAATTGTGGAAAAAAAATCCATCAGTCCAGTGGGACAATATCTTGTGTTGTCTGGCCAACAGTCCCAACTCAAGTATATTCAATTTGATTTTCTGTAGATCGACTAATCGAGTAGTCATCTAATTAAGTAACTAATAACTGACTAATAAATCTCAATAGTTGTACTTCACATGAAGATTGCTTGTCAAATTTCATGCTCATCAACAAAGATACCAGCCTCTGTTAACAGTGGTGGAATGTAACTAAGTACATTTACTCAAGTACTGTATTTAAGAACAGTTTTGAGGTACTTTTACTTAAATTAAGTTATTCCATTTTATGCTACTTTATACTTCCACTATACTACTATTTTGGAGGCAAATATTGTACTTTTTACTCCACATATATTTGACAACATTAGTTACTTTCCAGATTTAGATTATTACTACACAATATAAATCAACTAATAAATCATAATATATGATTATAGATTAAGCTACCAAGCAGTATATAGAGTAATTAAGATGAGCTTTCACGTTTACCAGCTGTAAGTGATGAACACATGAATGCATCAATAATTATAATCCAGTAATATATTAGTCTGAAATGGGCCATTCTGCATAATGAGTACTTTTACTTTTGCTACTTTAAGTATATTTTTATACTAATACTTTTGTACTTTTACTTAAGTAATATTTTGAATGCAAGGCTTTTACTTGTAACAGAGTATTTTTACACTGTGGTATTGGTACTTCTACTGAAGTAAAAGATCTGTGTAGTTATTCCACCTCTGTCTGTTAACTACAGCACAGAATAAAAAAAAATAATACTAAAATTGGTGATTTTAGACAAAATCACTAATCTGCTGCAGATATTATGTTATTATTAATATTCCCTGTATATATTCATCACATAAATGTATTTTCTGAGGTACTGATGTCCCCTTCTTGTTTTTGTGTCACTGTCCAGCTTACATGAAGAGGCGGCTGAGCTCCTTGAGTGACAGCCATTCTGTGGACGTGGGTCTAGTGGGTCAAGATTACATGCAGGGCTCCCAGAGCCCGGGGCACCAGCACCTGAAGAAGCCCCGGGTGGTGCTGGGCCCCGAGGAGAAGGAGGCCCTGAAGAGGGCCTACCAGCAGAAGCCCTATCCCTCCCCCAAAACCATTGAGGAGCTGGCCTCCCAGCTCAACCTGAAGACCAGTACTGTCATCAACTGGTTCCATAATTACAGGTCAGCACTTGAATGTGGACCCATTGCCCTCGAGTGTTTCTATCACAAGCTGTTCTTCAACAGGGTTTTTTAAGATAGTTTAAGTAAATCTAACAGTATGTTTGTCGCCTGTAATTGTGTTTGTTTTATTGAATTTATAGGTTTGCAGTTCCTAACATTATCTGTGTAGAAGTGATTTTCTAGAAAGGTTTTTGCAGTTGTCTGTGTGTGTATGTATGTATATAATAGATGATGTTGTATTGGTAAATAAATGGGTATTGTCTAAGGATGGACTTTAGTTCCTGCCCTGTACTCATAAAAGGACATTAGTGCTCTCGTACAATGTTTTGAGATCAGTAAAATGTGTTGCGTCTGACAAATTGAATTTCAAGATTTGAGTAGCGTGACTGAACTCGTGTGTCTCTACCAGGTCACGTATCCGGCGAGAGCTCTTCATAGAGGAGATCCAGGCAGCTGGAGGGTTGGGGCCTGGCAGCGAGGGGGGCTCCCCTTCCCTCCGCGGGTCCAAATCAGGAGAGGGGGACAGCTGTGACGGGACAGAATCTGAGGGCACGGTGGAGACGCGCCAGGGACTGGGCCTCGGCCTGGAGGATCACAGAGGAGCATGCAAAGACGACATGGAGGTCGAGTCTGAGGCAGGGGGCTCTAATAACTCCCCTGACCAGCTAGACTGCACCACCTCAGGCTTAGCCGGGCCGGGCTCCAGCTGTGGACAGGGTGGACTGGGGCTCTTCAGCCTCACAGAGGCATCCTCCAGTGGCTCTGCCTCGAGTACTAACATCCCAGCCTCTGGCCCTGCCAGAAACCCCAGGGACAACAATCTGCGCAAGAAGAAGGCAGCCAATCTCAATAACATCATCCACAGGCTGGAGAAGGCTGCCAGCAAAGAGGATCCCTCAGAGTGGGAGTTCTAGCTCCCCCTGACCATCCTTCATCCCTCTTGTCTCATAACCTCACGACCTCTAACCTTGGACCCCTCCTGCTCTGTTCCAGTTGGAGAGTGGACACAGCCAAAGTCAAGCTCAGCAGCCATTTTTATTACATAGAAGCTTTCCGAAAAGAGGAAAGAAACAAAGAGTGGTTGGCAAAACCCTTAAAAAGAAGATTTACTGAATACCTAGAAGAACAAAATAAGAGAACTTACGTGTCTCTCCGTTTTTTTTAAAACTGAGTTTTGTTTGTTTTTGTACTGAGAAAAGCACTTAGCCGTCCTGCTGGCCTCCGGCCCTGCTGTACCTCCCCCCTATCACCAGCCACTGGTGCACCAGACTGGTTAGTCCTGAGCTGGGGTCTGACCCACAGCTGGGGTTGAAACCTGGACTCAGTAACACAGGCAAGGCCTGACACAGCAGCTGTCACAGTGATAGACACTGATAGATGATAGATAGAGACAGGAACTCTCTTACAAGAACTCTCACTTTCTTAAAGGAGATTTTTTCCGCTCTTCTTCTCACCTCCCAAGTGTCCACAAACCTCCCCTCACTCAGTGAGACGCCTCATTTTTCACACTGTAGAGTGACTGTTACAAACCCTTTGCCTTTTTCACTCACTGCGTGTGTGTGTGTGCGTGTTTGTATGTTAGGGGTTGTGTCAGTGTGCACCTGTTTGTGTGTGTATACACACCCAGAAATGGTGTGTACGTGCGTGTGTGTGTTCTCTTCTCAATGGCAGCATGTTTTCTTTTTATCTCACTCCTACACTCTTAAGAGGGTAGTGGAAGGCCTGCCGGCTGAGCTGCCATGGTTACTGATGTAAGCGAGATGAACTTTGACCTGTCGTGTCCCATATCCTATCCTGCTGACAGCCATGTGATGGCCAGAAGGATCTCTAATTCCTCACCAACACGCGCACTCATTTGAAGAGGAAGGATGGAAGGAACCCTCCTTTTGCCTCCTTAAACCCTTCTTTTAAGGATGAAGGATGATCTCTTTTTTTTTTCATATTGCAATTTGGTTGCCAATAAGAGATTGCACAGTCTATCGACTCTAAAGAGTACAAAATAGGGAATTTTAGGAAGCATTTTTAATTAGTACAAAATAAGAACAGAAAATAAGAGAATAACAAGTTACTGTTTTTAAAAAAAAAAAAAACCTGAATTAGAGTGGAATAATGTTGCATTATTGAAATACGATACCATGAATTCACGTAGTACTGTAGCTGTCTGACATGGTGATACTATACGTGTCTCTTTGTTGTTTTTTAGGTTGTGCACGTCACAGCTTTGACCCAGCACTGGACCTGCTGGGTGTGTGTGTCTGCACCACCAACAAAAAAATTTCTCTGTTCACAAACACACATCTTTTTATAGGCCAAATCAGGAAGAGTGTGTGTGTATGTGTGTCTGCGTGTGTGTGTGTGTGTGTGTGTGTGTGCATTTGTATTTGCCTGCATGTAAGTCAGGGTCGAGGTCAATTCACTACAAATTTAAAATTATCAATAATGAAATTCTTGACTGAAAAAAAATGTGTTTTATCGCATCAACGTAGAGTACTTGATTAATCGGTACTCTGCGTTGATTGAAAGTGAATTCACCCCAACCCTGGTGTGAGTAGTTACCACTCTCCTCCAGTCTATCCTGTATCCAGGGATGTTTTTGCATTGAATTCTACTGTATACACTACAAATTATAAGGCATATCACCTCCTCCCTGTCCCACACAAGCCCTCAGTGCCTGTCAGCCTACTGCCTCCCCTTTGTGTGTGTGTGTGTGTGTGTGTGTGTGTGTTTGTGTGTTTGCGTGGGTGCATGTACACACACGCCTGTCAATACATGCGTGTGCACAAGCGCGTGCGATTGAGGAGCGTGTTCAGTGTTTCCAATGAGTGGGGTCATATTTCGTATCTACTTGCACACACTACTAGTGCACAACTGACACCCTTCTTTAAGCTGTTTGATGCGTTACCATTACATTAATCTTCTCACAAAAGTAGTGTAATACTATGATTTACTGTAGCTTGGTTTTATTGCTATTTTTGCATTTATAGTTTTTTGGTTTTTATTCTGCTTATTTATAGGTGCTGTATTTTTTCATTTAATGTCTTATCATTTGAGTTGTCTATTTTTTAAGGGATTATACTGTTCCTGAGGGCAAGTAACATTTTTATTAGACGTATAGACTGCCGGCAGTATTGGTTAATATTTACAAAGATGTACTAGTTCTCATTTGTTTGTATATTCATGAATCCTAAAGTTTAGTGTCATTTCAATAGCTTTGAAAAAAAATAATGTGTTTGCTACAGTTCATGCTCCCATAAGCATTAAGCTTTTACACACAACAGTTATGCTCTTAAAATTGCTAGCTAGAGAATCAAAGGACATATCAAGATCAGTGAATATATGATAGCATATCTCTTTTTCCTGTTTTCTATCCTCCGATTATTCTTTTTTTTTCGGCTGTTTCTTGAGCAAGCCCAACACTACCGCTCGGCAGGGCATGCAGCTTTCTTTAGATAGAGGTCACCCCGCTCGGTAATCACGTTAAACATCATTTATTGTCAAATAGGTCAAATGAAATTAACCTAAACTTGAAAAAACGCAAGTTAACTTGAAAGAGGTCATATCTGCCAAATTGAGATTAGAGAAGTGTACCAGCTAGCAGGAGGTGCTGCATCAGATTGAACAGATAGCCAGCCTATGATTATGCAGAATTTCTATTGCAGTCCGTAAACGAAGCACTTATTAGGATCTTTTTTGAAGACTTAACTTGGGACAGGGTCTGCAAACACTACAACAAGAGTACGAGTCCTGGGATCCTGGGAAATGTATGCCTTTTTTAAAAAAGTGGTTGTGAACCAAGCACAGACTCCTTCTCCGCATCCTAACACTAAAAATTAAACCATAAGATAGCTGTACCCGTGTTTTCTACGTGATGAACTGTATTCGCATACAGTAACCCCCCGTATTTCAAACTCCAGATAACTGTGTGACAGAAAAGGGCCGTCGTCCTGTACAGTTGTAGATATTATGAGCACCTGTTTTGGTTTTTATCCAAAAAATGTCCTCAGTCCATCCTTAAGCCTCCCCCCTTTCCCCTGAATGTACATCCAGATGTATTCACAGCTTGTCAAAAGATACCGATAACCTCATTGCACTGCATTACGATGCATTAGCTGAAATTGGATTTTCTAATGTATCTAATAATTGTAAAGAAAAAATTCCTCAAAACATTGGCGCTTCCTGCGGACGACTGATGTGAAACATCCGTCTTCTGCAGAACATCGAAGGTTTATCGCCTTCTGTTGGGACTGCTTGGACTGGACAACCACAGTGTGTTTTTAATGGTGATGAATAGCTACTGTAAAGTATATAAGCACTTAACCCATTTGCCATTTTATAGCCAGATCCATCAACTCACCTAAACCACGTGAGATCATCAGATTTGTGCCTTTAACTGCCAAGCAGGGCACCAAACTAGTGATGTCATTAGATGTCGACGACTTCACCCGATTTGTTCGTAATATAATCCCGCGTCTTGACCCAAATTAATTTCTCATACGCTTCATATTGGTACTTTTAAAGTCAGCTCTCTGGAGAGGGTTGTATATAATTCCTGGAGTGCAGTGAAAGAGTAAAAAAAAAAAAAGGAGAAGACAAGCTTGTGTATTCTAAATGACTGACGTGTTTCAGTCTGGGTCTTATTTCAGACGGTTGTTTTTTTTTTTTTTTCCCACAATGCATTTCTTACGTTGTACATAACCTTTAACTAGCAGTGAAAAGGCCAGAGCATTGAATGAAGGAGGAAGCATGCAGAAAAACAGCGTACACTGTAATAACACTGAATTTATTCATAGGGCATTTTGTATTTTTCTGTTTGTGTCAGGTTTGCTGTGACATTAATAACGGCACTACAGGTATTGATAATGACGTGTGCCAATTCTAATGGTTATTTGGACAAAAGAGACGTGTAAATACAGTCG
The DNA here is from genome assembly GCF_043250625.1 of Sebastes fasciatus. Taxonomy (NCBI): domain Eukaryota; kingdom Metazoa; phylum Chordata; class Actinopteri; order Perciformes; family Sebastidae; genus Sebastes; species Sebastes fasciatus. Next base: position 21,042,382 of record NC_133801.1, read on the forward strand.
ATCAAGTAGCTATTGAGTCACTATTGTCACAGTATGCTTTTGTTTTGAAGGCAGGAGGAGAGAGAAGGGACGATTCAGGACTTTTCCATGATCCACAGATATTTTTCTACAAATTTAAATCAGATGATTCTATACACTGTTGAATAACATTGTAAAGGTGTAACAGATGCTGTATATCATATCATGTTTTCTGAAGTCGTAAAGCTTTACTGTATGATCTGTTGAAGTAGTGGTTGTTCATTTTGACACATTAGTTGTAATGGAAAGCCCGAACAGCAGCACTGGTCACCATATTCAGGAAAAAAAAAAAAAAAAAAGAAAGAAAGAAAAACCTCAGATGTTTTTTGTAATACTTTTAGAAATATATCTTATGAAGTGGATTTTGTAAGGAAACACTTTCCGAAATCAGTGGTGCTGTAAGCTGTATGCATAGCACACTCAGTAATACATCCACACATAATACAGCACAATACACTCATCCTTTTAAAAAAAAAAAAAAACTCCACTTTTACTTGCGTGCTTTTATTTTTTGTTTGTTTTTTCGCTCACCTCTCACATTGGCTAATTTTTAAGTCTTAAACCATTTCCTCTTATCTCTTCAGTCATGCTTAACCCCCCCCCCCCCAGAGATCAACTCTGGAGCGATAAAACATTTCAGTGAATGCTCGCGAGACTTAAAAAAAAAAAAGAGGAAGCAAAAAGCCAAATAGTGAAGTAGTTATCCACCTCTGTTGAAAGGTTGCTGACAGTTTTCTGAATGTTGCTACCTTGTGTCGTCGCTTCAGTTCACCCATAGCTTAAAACCACAGTGTAGTCTGACAACCAAATGACCTGGGGGAGATTATCTTCACCCCCCCCCCTTCCTTTTGGAAAGCTTTAAGATGCTTGTTGAGGCTTTAGCGAGTTCAGAGTGTTTTTTAGATGATTTGTTCCAACCTCGTCATCAACAATGTGGAAGTAATAATTCTCATAACTTCTCCCACTGCTTATTTTTGTGAGTGTGTGTGCGCGTACATGTGTGTTGTAGTACAAAAGGCTGCATGACTGTAAAGGGATGGTTAAGATGTATTTTTTTTTTTTTTTTGAAAGTTGTTTCCCTAGCACTTCTGTCACTCCTGAGATGCTTTTTTCCTCCGTTTCGGGGTCTCCCTCCCTTTCGTTTTTCCTCATGTATCATTGTTTTCTTTATCTTTCTATTTACTAAACGTATCATGTTGTTTGTTCTCAGCACTGTAAAACAGTCCCTTCTACAACATTGAAAAGCAATATCACTGTATGAAACGTTCACAATGTATTTGTTATGATTGACATTTGATTCATCATCATTATTATTCACATGCACCCTAGGTGTGATAATTGAAGTAAATCTCTTTTATACAAATACTAAAAGTGTGCTGTGGTAGTTTGTTGTTTTCTTTGCCAAAAAAAAAAATCTTGTTGGAAATGTACATGGATGGTGAAATAAGTATTCTCAGAGAAAGAGATGAGTTAGAAAAGCCAGGGAAGGTGTGTAGCAGTAATCTTACAGTCATGTTGTGGATATTGGACTGCCATTTTACAGCCTCCACAGGTGAGCTATTTTGGGAATTATAATTAAAATCTGAAGAAAAAATGAGAAACCGGAATTAAAAAAAAAATCCATCTTCATTTTTTCTCTCTGCTCTCAACAGGCCGCTATGCGGAGCTGCAGGTGGAGTTTTCGGCCGCCGTGCGGACCAGCGCGGAGCAGAAGGAGCTCATCATGAAGCTGGAGCATGACCTGAGCACCATCCAGGCCATGTCCTCCCTGCCGCGCCCTGACGCAGACGGGTCGGAGGTCGGCAACATGGAGAACATCCCTGAGCCGATCAAGGAGGCCTCTGCCATGTTTGCTGGTATGTCCCTGGATTTACAAAGTTGTTTAAGGGACTGTGCAAAAATGATTGGGGCCGTGTTTTCTTTGGACCCTTCCCTTGACTAAGACAAAAACTGCAACAGCGTCCCCACAATATCTCAGAGTTATGTAGCACTTTTGAACCGGTACAATGAAGTGCACACAGAATTTTAAGTGATGTACTCCTTTATTGAAATATATTAATTTATTTAAATGCAAACCTTTAAAGGTGCTATTGAAAACAGTGATAACATTCAGCCACTAGATATTACATTCTCCCTCCCCCGTTCCATTGCATTTACTTCACAAGTCGTTGCCAAGCACTTACCGTCAATCTCAGCCATTTATCAGTTTTCTTTTTTAGTTATCTATTAAGAGCTTATCTGCTTCATTAGGACTGTGTGGATGTGGTTTGATCAGATTTGATTAATAGTGGCCCTGGGGACATCAGCCAACAACCCCCAAGACTGTCGACACATAATGATTCAAATATTACTAAACTCTGCTCAGATCACTTCAAACCAGTGAGAAGAGCACAAAAAGAAAAATCTCTCATATGAGATAACAGAAACTGTTTTAAACTTTGACAGAAGATTCTGTGTTCATGTAGAAACCGGTCCGTCATAATAAGAAGCTGATTGAGGAAATAAGTCTTCTGGGGCCTTTTAATTAATTACATGGACATTCACACGCTGGCAGGAACATTTCAGTTAGCTGCTCAGTAGCGTCAAAAAAGGCAAAATATCATGGCAAGACAGATGATTAAACATTTAATCCAGAAAATAATTATTCGAATTTAGGCGTTTTTTCTTTTAAAAACTATGAATATGAATTTGTATGTCATTTTAGTTGCATCTTCATTCTGTTTTTTCCCCTCTACATCTAAATGAAAGTCAAAATCATTGAATCTTAACTCTTAAACTAAGACAAACTCTTTTGAATTAATCAACCAGCTTTGAGGCGTGTCTTTGAGTTTAGAGCACGTGAATGTGGTGTCAATCCGGTTTGAAAACTACAAACTAGCCTGATTAGAGTGATTTTAGTGCTTCTTTCTTTCCTTTTCATGTGACACTCAGAGTCTAGTTTTCATTTGTTCACTAGAGTTAGAATGACACATTCTGTCTGCAAATAAAACAGATAGTAGCATCAGATTTAGTCAAATTTACCTGTTTTCACATTATTGTTGATCATGCATATTCATAGAGGAAGTAAATCATGGCATTGTATATCTGCGTTACCTCCAGGACTGGGCCTCCATCCTGAGCTTCCTCAGGGCCAGATGGACTCTCTGCTCTCCATCATCTCCAGCCAAAGGGAGAGGTTTCGCTCCCGCAATCAGGAGCTAGAAGCTGTGAGTCACGATCTCTCTCTCTCACACACACACACACACACACAAACACACACACACAGTCTTTTCCTGTGTCTTTTTTCTGTGAGAACTAATTTCTCATCTGTGTGTTTTCTCTGTCCCCTGCAGGAGAACCGCTCCATGCAGCAGACCATGCAGGCGCTGCAGAGTGAACTGGACAGCCTGAGAGCAGACAACATCAAACTCTACGAGAAAATCAAGTTCCTGCAGAGCTACCCTGGCAAAGTGCGTCAGCGTGTGTGTGTGTGCATGAATGAATGAATGTGTGATGTTCTTGTTGATTTGGTGGAATCGGAACCCTAAAATATTTTTGCAGGAAAACTTAGATCTGTGTGTGTTTTTTCTGTGCTGTAGGCTGGAGGTAGTGACGACACCGTGATGCGCTACTCCTCCCAGTACGAGGAGAGACTGGATCCGTTTGCCTCCTTCGGCAAGAGGGTACAGGACACACCTCCTCTCACCTCACCTCCTCTCTTAAAACTCTCTGAAACCACCTGCCATCTCTTGGTCCATTTTTATTTTTTAACGTTCCAATTTCTTCCTCTGAAATCTGACATCTGACCAAACATGGATGACAGGGCGTCATGTTTTGCAGCACAGCTACAATAGAGCTTCATTTGGTGTCATTCCTGCAGAATCAAAGTTCATATTTGTACATTTTGCACTGCACATAATTAATATTTGTTGACAATAAGAGACCAGTTTAGCCAACATGCGTATTGAGAAAGGGGGTGACTCAGAAAGTTCTACTTTCACCATTTTTTAACGCTGTCACACAATTGATAATGATACAAGGAACAAGCCTGTCTCATTTTTTGGGCTTTGTTGAAAGTCATTCTGGGAAATGTAGGAGCTGAATTAGAAAACAAACATATTCTACGGAGGGAAATAAACACCTCATTACTCAAAATAACTCACTGAAGCAAAATGCACTGAACACCACAGACTGGCAGTATCTAAAATATAAAAAACATCTTAAAGTGTATTTTAAATACCAAAACATTGTTCTGCGTGTATTCACACTTTCCAAAGATGATCTATTTTTGTCGTTGAGGCCTTCTACTCTGTGTTTGCAGGAGCGTCAGCGCCGATACCTGAGCCTCAGTCCCTGGGATAAAGCAACTCTGAGCCTCGTAAGCCTCAAACACACACTCACACTTTACTTTATGTTTGATGCAACCTCTAGACTAACCCTGTTTTTCTGTCCGTCAGGGTCGTGTGATTCTCTCCAACAAGATGGCCAGGACTGTTGCTTTCTTCTACACCCTGTTCCTGCATTGTTTGGTCTTCCTGGTGGGTCTCCTTTCAACACCCTGAGGAGCTTCTGACACATCAATAGCTCTGTGTGATCAGCTTCAGTGATCTTAACTGTTTGTTTTTTTCTTCTAGGTGCTGTACAAGACGGCCTGGAGCGAGAGTATCGGTAGAGACTGCTCCGCCTTCTGCGCTAAAAAGTGAGTTTGTTCATCCATTTGTTCAATATGCCTTTTTCAATCACATGAGCAAGTACCTGATGCAAGTTTTTAATGTCTCTCTCTCACTCCCAGGTACTCTGACCACCTCCACCGTTTCCATGAGAACGAGCAAAACCTTTAAGCTGGTTCAACATTCAGCAGCAGCATGCATGTCCTGCATAAAAGTTGACCTAATCATCATGCTCCTCATGAAGATGGGAGCTTTGCTTTTTCTTTTTGCAGTAGCTAAAATCTCCACTAGGGGGCGGCTTAGGGCTGTTAATCAAAAAACAGATTCTTCTTGTTTTCAATTCATGATTCTTGATCTTTAATAAGTTGCAATTAATATATAAGTATCTAGCAAAACTATAACTTAAGATTCCTTCTTATACTCTAAACATAATACTGTAAGCCAATCATTAATCGTATTATGTCATTTGTGCCGTCGTAGCACAAGTTTAACGAAGTCAAGATTGAGTTTATCTTCCTGTACCAAAGGGACCACAATAGCCACGTCGGGTTTTTTTCTGGGTTTAGCTGGAATTTAGAATAATTAGATAATTGAATCCATAAGATAAAGTTGATATAAGATTATAGGTAATATGGTTAACATTATAATTTATGTTTGATTGAAGAGTGTGCTGTTTAACGTGGGTTATTAATGAGGAGGTGGTATTTTTAAGAGTTTACGGTGGTGGAACAAAATATACAGTAGTTATAAGTTCACTTGTCATTCCTCTGAGATTTGTCCTACTTGAGTTTGACTAATATGATTGATTAATTAGTAAGTACAGTTTTAATGACTTGTGTCTTTGGCGCAGAAATCACCTTGTTACTGTTCTTATCTAGAGATTAAGAGATGAGGGTTTGCAGCAGTAATACACTAATGATTACACTAATGGTTACTGAGTCTATCATCCTAATAGTCTTCTACTAGACAGATTACTGTGCATGTTTACCTGCTTACTTCTTTCTTTTCTGACATTGCAGATATATTCCAAATAAAGACTATGCAGCAATTTTTCTTGTATCATTTTAATGTAAAAGGTTGTCATTGTCATAGTGAAGATAGTACGGATAGGCTCATGTTGGGTTACCGTTTGTGAACGGCCCTCACACAGAATCTATTCATGAGAATAGTTTTGCATTTTGCAGCAAGGTCATTGATTTGCTGTTTAAAGTAACAGTGTGTAACATTTGGGTGGATCTTTTGGCAGAAATGGAAAACAAGTATCTTTAGTGTATAATCACCTGAAAATAAGAGTCATTGTGTGTTGGTTACCTTAGAATGAGCCGTTTATATCTACACATGGGAGTGGATCCTCTTCACGGAGCTGGCCCGCCATAATTCTATAGTAGCCCGGAATGGACAAACCAAACACTGTGTTAACTTTTCCTGCTTAGGCCGGAGTCAATAATGTTATTCGCTCAGGAGTTAACCCCCGCTGTCACTCCACTCAGCCGCAGAGAAACAAGACACGGGAAACTTCTGTTAGTCTTGAAGAGCTGCAGCATTTATTTCAACTTCAATTTCCACTGAACATTCACTTGATATTCTCAGAGCTAAACTAACTTGTTCTCTTGCACACATTCGCTGCCGCTCTCTTCACCACTCACTTCCCATGTACGAACTCACTCTAGATACTCTAGCGGTCTCAAGATATTCCGTCTTTTTCTTATTGTCAATCTCATGAAAAGACCCAACAATGAATTCATCCTACTAACATGTATCATCTGTGTAGCCCAAGCACGATACTTCTGATTCCTCTGTGCCACAGAGCCAGAGGTTCTCACACTTTTTGGATGTGTAAGGAAGTTAAAACTGGTCCTGTGAATTGGAGGGATTTGGGGGTCAACTACCTTTTAATTCTGAATTGACACAACAGCGACAGACAGGGTTTTTGTTACTTCTTAGTGGCAGACAGCGGAGAAGCACTTCACAGTAGTATGTGGTACAGAGAGTCAGTGAGAGATTTTCACCTCTGATAGACAGGAGAGGTGGGTTACTCAGCTTTATTGCTCAGGCATTCCTAATCATCTGGCCTTGCCTTATTGATAGTGCAGGCAGGATGATGGTGACGGGGCGGGGTGAAGGGAGATATCAATCTACCGGTACTCACTATTCCATCCCCAACCCCGCGTCCAACCTTCCGAAACACTAAATATATCAATCTCCTCCAACTCTCAGATATGCTCTCTAGTGCTCTCCCCCTGGAATCTGCCCTCACCTCACCTGATGATCTCACCACTCCACCCTGTCTGCCTCCCGCAACACACTGACCCCTCTCAAAACAAAAAACTGTGTTCTTCAACACCTTTGCACCCTGGTTCACTCCTGAGCTCCGCACAATGAAACAGACTTGGCCACCAAGTCGACCTACTCGCCAAGAAAACATCACTCACTGTCTACCAAGAAGCCTACAAAGTCCACCTCTCTGCTTACAAAGACGCCCTCACCGCCGCCAAGTCTGCCTACTTCTCCATCATCATCAGTGACTCCAGCTGTAACCCCCAAGCCCTCTTCTCTACAGGAAATGACTTCCTCAAGCGCCGCGCTGGTGCCTTCTTTACCACTACACCTGAACACTGCAATTCATTCCTTCTGATTTTTTTGTTTTCTATGACCTCTTCATCTCTGCTGTCACCGTTGTCCTTAACATCCTCATCCTCCTTCTTGACCTGAGTGTAGCCTTCGATACTGTCAATCACAACATCCCGCTCTCCAAGCTTAAAGGCCTCATTATCGAGGGCACTGCCCTCAGCTGGCTCCAGTCCTACCTCACCAACAGATCACACTCTATCTCCCTAAGCAACCGCTCCTCTGTCACTTACACAGTCACACAAGGTGTTCCCCCAGGTTCCGTACTCGGCCCACTCCTCTTCATCATCTACATCCTCCCTCTCAGTCAGACTAGCCGCCATTTCAACCTGGACTTGCACTGCTATGCTGACAACACCCTGATATACCTTGGCACCAAACTCGCCAGAACCCGCCCTTCTCCCACACCAACTCCTGTCTGTCTGGAATAAAAGTCTGGATGCAACAAAATTGTCATACTCAACGGTGACAAAACTGAACTGAATTTGGCGTGATCCTTGACTCCACCCTCTCCCTTGACGCCTATATTCGCCAAATTGTCAAATCTCTGTCTATCTCCTTCGCAATATCACCAAGATCAGGCCCTCTCTTGCATGCTCTGTTGCTGTAACACTGATCCACACCTTCATTTCCTCCCATCGTGATTATAACTCACTCCTCTACGATATCAGTGCTAGCTCCATCTACAGACTCCAACTGGTCCAGAACGCATCCGCCAGACTTCTAACCCACATCAATTCCTGTCTCCCATCGGATCAACCACAAAATCCCAGTGTTCACCTAATGGTCCCCCTATTACCTCGCAGACCTCTTCTCTCCCTACCAAACTCTCTTAGTCCCTCAGATCAACCTCACAATGCCTCCTCTCCACCCACAAGTCCAACCTTTGCAGCTTTGGGTACAGAGCCTTTTCCAGGGCAGCTCCCAGGCTCTGGTACTCCCTCCCGCAAGACATTAGAGACTCTGAGTCTCCCAATTTTCCAATCCCGCCTCAAGACCCGTCTCTTCTGCACTGCTTTCTCTCAGCCCCATGAGTCACATTGTCTGTGTTTGTCTCAGCACCGCTCCTTAGTGTAAAGCGACTTTCAGTTCTTGAAAAGCACTATACAAATTTCATTTATTATCATTATTATATCTTCTTCTTGCCAGATAATATCTTTGCGGCCTGGTACCAGGTCCAGTTGTTGAAAATCACTGTCATAGAGCTCCATTGTTGTCCATTAAAACACATCAACGAGCCACACAGTTGCGCTGAGTGACATGCTCCTTCATCACCATGAGCATGGGCACTGTAGTTTATTTTGATTCAATCCCAATTTCCCAAACACACAGTCGTGCTGCTGTAAATACTCACTAGAGCACCAAATGTGTATCAGTTCGCAGCAGAAAATAGTCCCCAATAAATGCACTATTTACTCCTGTTTGAGTAATGTTTGTAAAAATCAACAGTGCCCTGCTGTTTTATAGGAAATTGCTGAGCCTTTTTAAAACATTAAAGTATACGTGTAGTCATAACTCATTTTTAAAGGCCTTCAGTAGGAATGAATGGGCAAGGAGACACAGACCGGCTGGGGATGTCTTAAGTCATTATTAGTATTGGTCTTTGCATGGGATTTTTTGACAATAAGAAAAATATAGAATTTCACCAGCCTTATTTAAACAAATAGTAATATTACAATAGTCTGTTTTACGTAAGTCATGATGGTAAAGAGACAAATGTGGGTTGATAGTGAGCACTCAGTGAGGAAAGGTCTGTTTAACAGCTGAACCAGGAGGAGGAAAAAGGGGAAGCGACTGACTGATGTCTGCTCTGCAACACACACGCACACGCACACGCACACGCACACGCACACACACACAGAGGGAATAAATGTGCTGATCGGTGACTCGAGCATCATAGTCCCACTGATAGCTGCCTGCATTTGAGTATTAGACTGCATTTTTCATGAGAGGCCTCCTCTTAAAGAGCAGCTCAGCTCACAGCCATTAAAGACTAACAAGACTGGCAGACCACACACACACACACACACACACACACACACACACACGCGCACACACGCACACACGCACACACACTTCCTCCACTTTCCCCTCTATCTTAAGCCCATTTTTAGCTTATCAATCACAACAGACTCTGAGCTATCTCAGCGCAATTACAGCCTCATTCTCGCCTCCGGAGCAGCGTTCACCTTTAACCCCAAACCTTGGATTCACACACTTTTTTACTTCCCCTCTCCTCTCGCTAACGGTCTCCATCTTTCTTCCCTCCACATCCTTCGTCTCGGCTTCTCCAGCTGCCCATCGACAGCTCCATAAATATTAACAACCTCCATCTGTGGAATAACAAAAGTCTTAAGTACGCCTAATGGCCTGAGGTTATTTTTACTGCAGTGGACGGGTCACTTCACGAGGACTGATGGGTCAGCAGTTTAATTTTTGCACTGTCATGTTTATTTTGAGAGCGTTCCAAGGAGCAAGATCCTGCAGTGAGTGAAACTAACGGTAACATAAGATAATACTGGATTTATTTCAATCTTTCTTTTGTAGTCGAGGGTTTTCATTTCCATAATGGGTTCAGCAGAGGGCAGTAAAGTTATGCTTTATTATGAATATGAATTATTTAGCTGACTCTTCTGACTCTAGTCCCTCATGTCTGTCTGCTTGCAGACATGCAGCTTCTCTCTTCCCTACTGTGTTTATTTTATGGCATATAGCATTTAACGTATCCTATTTCCTTTTAACATTCTTAATGGGACGTTTGTGTGAGTGTAATTCCTGTTGTCTTCCTCAAGCTTCAAATATGAAACCACTGACCCCACTGATGGAAGCGAGGAGATTTTCAGGGCTGCAACTAACGATTATTTTCTTTTTCGATTTATTGTTTCAGTTATAAAATGTTCCCATAGTCCAAAGTGACGTCCTCAAATTCTTTGTTATGCATGAAAAAAAAGCAGGTAGCTCCCACTGAGGTCATTAAGGTCAGGTTCTCCACCAGAATTAAACACATTGATTTAAACCAGAGTTATTTCCAAAACAAATAAGACAAGCTGGAAGTGGCCCACTGGCGTGGATTAATGCACAGGCTGGCCTAGGCTGCAGCCAAGGGGCCCCGTGTTTGCAAGGGTCCCAGATTGGCCAGACTATTTCTAATTATTTAAATATACTTCAGAGAAAAAAAACACATTGACCCCTACTGGCCCATTAGAAACATTAAAAAAACAATTAAGCAGCTGATTGAGTAGATGTGGGCCACATCTAAAGGCAAAGCTGACCTTATGAACATGGCCCCATGATGTGGCCAGGTTCACAAGGTCAATTTGGTTTTCATATACTACATGGTAAATGGACTTGCATTTATATAGCGCTTCTCTAGTCTTCTGACCACTCAAAGCGCTTTACACTACTGTCAGCATTCACCCATTCACACACACATTCATACACTGATGACAGAGGCTGCTAAGGTGCCAACTTTGCCCATCAGGATCTAATCTAAATACTCATTCACACACCGATGGCTACGCCTTCGGGAGCAATTTGGGGTTAAGTGTCTTGCTCAAGGACACATCGACATGTGACCCGGAGCAGCCAGGGATCGAACCGCCAACCTTCCAATTGGTGGACAACCTGCTCTACCCACCTTCACATCACTGCTACTGGACAGAATGGTGTCAAAATGTCAGAAAGTAAATATGATCGCGGAGAACAAAAACGAAAAGCACAACGGCTGAAAGAACCGGGTGACCAAGATCCACTAAAGAAAATCCTTAAATCGACTAGATATTCCAAGGGTTAGAGTAAAGACTGTCTCACAGTTTGTGTATATGCGAAGCCCGGTTGCACGAAAAGGCGAATGAATGACACAATAATGCAGAAAGAAGGCAAAAGCGTGCTATAAGAACGCTGTTCTTGCTTTTTGCGTGTCATTTGTACGCCATGTAATCTGCACTGACTGCAATGTAAATGCATCCAAGGAAATATGCTAAATACGACTTTCAACCAGGGGACCGATGTTTTGTTTTGTAAGTTACGTTAGTGATGTTTGTGACGTGTTTTCCGTACTTATTTTATGCTGATTCCGTGCGTATTAAACGTAGTTTAGGAACTTATTTTAAAGGCCAACCGTAACATTTTTTCTCCTTCATTGCACCTTACTTTGGTAATGTTAAAGCATGATGAGTAAGGGTGGGGGGCCCACACAAAGAGTAGCCTAGCGGCCCCTGACCACCTTAATCCGACACTCGAAGTGGGTTTTCACAAGAGGGAATACTCTCAATCGCAGGTAGGCAATAGATTGTTTGGCAAACTGGACGTTGGCTAACACAACAGAAAAGTACAATGTCTGGACCTCTCGTGGTGTTGACACTGCTTTAAACAATATTATTATAATTTAGACTATAATGTAGGAAAATGCAGTTTACAGAAAATGTAACTGAACAATTAAACCAATAAACAATATCTGAAAATGTTTAATTTTCTTTAAGTACTTTTATAAATTGAATAGAGTTTGGTTCGTGACAGGTTGGATGGAGCGGGGGAATTTGGACTCACGATGACCTCAGCATTTTTAAAAACCACCAACTAACAGCCCAAACATATTCAGTTTATGATTACCAAAAGAAAAGTGGTGCATTATCACATTAAAGAGGCAGGAATCAAAGACTGTTTGGTATTTTTGCTTCACAACTTACGATTATTAGAATTGTCGGTTGATCTTTTTGTCAATCGACTGATCGTGTTGTGACTGAATGAAGATTTTTCTGTTGCAGCTGTTTTCAGTGGCGCCTCTGGAGCTGCAGATTAGTCTTGTTGAGAGAGGAGTTATGTCAACACTTCATATGAATCCTGCTTTAGCTAGGCAAGGAAGATTTTTTTTTCCTCCCAGACATCCCTCCCATTCAGAGGCATCCTCTCCATTCATTTCTCTGTGGGTGTGAAAATCTCATTCAGAGCATTCACAGAACCAACACCATCCATTCAGGATTTTTCTCCTTTGTGTCTCTAAGTAGCTCAGACCATAAACTGCCGAGGACTGTTGCATGGATACAAGGAGTGTGTGTGTTTGTGAGAGAAAGAGGGAGTATTGCTGAGGGAGTTTGGCGCCTGTTTGTGTGTTTGGGAGGTGTCATTCATTTTATTTTGGATAAATCATTCAGTCATAATCCCCATTGGAAATGTCTCTGTTCCCTTCTCTCTTTCTTCCTCTCCTCTGTCTGCATGCAGTCGGTTCACCCCCCCTCTTCATCACCCTCCGCCCTCCCCCCATGAGTGTTGCTATGGAAACAGGCTTCCTCTGTCAGGTGGCTCCATGCTGAAGACTCCCCTGCGCTCTGATTTGCTCTGACATCGTCTGGCTGAATCACTCGGCCACGTGATCCCGGATCAGCTAGTCCGGATGCTAAATATGGAGCCGGTCTCTCTCTCTCTCTTATGACCCCCACCTCTTAAAGCGCCCCTCCCCACCCTGCCTTCCTCTCACCTCGTCATGTGGAAGGTGATAGGCGGTGACGGCGGTGCGTTTAGATCACGTTGATTCACAGACAAAAGACTGTACAGTCATCGCAAAGAACAATACACAATTAACATATTCAAATGATGTAATTCACAGCCTCAATTCTAAATGAATTAACCCTAAAAACATACTTAATACTATTTTATCAGCTTAATACTTACTCATTTTAAGAGAATGACACATTACTTCTGTTTGGGGCCTCAGAGAGAAAACAGTTTCATATTCTCTACATCTGTGATTGGAGTTTTTTATACAGCACTACCTCTCCCAGATCCCAAATTTTCTATTTGTAACAGCCTATATGACTTCTAAAAAACTGCTATATTTCCTTATTTGGTGTAATAAAATTGTGCTTTATTGTAAATTTGTCACTTTCATCAAATGTACAAGCTTAGTTCATGGCAATGGGAATGGTTACCACTTAATACATTTTGGGTTTTAATAACGTCAGAGGAAACGAAAGAGAGAAAGCAATACCAGCAATACCACAATGTAAAGTTAAAATCCTGCATTATACATCTACTTAAGTAAAAGTACAGAAGTATAAACACCAAAATGTACTTAAGGTGTTAAAAAAAGGAATAATTCTGCAGTAAAATGTCCCTGTGAGTGTGATTATATGGATATCTATTACTGAAGTGTTATACATTTCAATGTTGTCACTGCGGTGGAGCTGATTGTAATTGCTTTATTCACTGTTGGATGGTTAATTTATAACAGTATATCATATTTTATAAAATCATTTTAGTGTTTTTTGTTTGTAAAATCTTAATCTGGCAAGTAACCAGTAACTTTAGCTGTGAAATAAATGTATTGAAGTAAAAAGAAATGTAGAAGTATAAAGTCATAGTCTGAAAACTGTATTATAGAGTACATGTACTCACTGTCCCTTAACCTGATACACCATAAAGTTTATTGGCATTCATTTCCAGCACATGACTCACTGACGTGCTTTATTTCCTGTTGTTGTTTCCTCGTGTTGTTTACAGTGTCGCTGACAGTGTGGTTTACTGTGCTATCTTGGGCTCGGCTCCAGCAGAGTGGCTCGGATGACATCATCGCACACATCGTGCTTCATCTCCTAACGGCTCAGCGGGAGAAAACACAACCTCAGGTACAGGGTGACACAGAAAACACACACATTCACTCTCACACCTCCGTTTCACCAGCAGGTCATCTGAGGATCAGCGCTGTTCATTTCTTGTCACCTCGGTTGAAACGGTTTCAAGTGAAAGTTGGTGTGACTCAGCTGGCAGACTGACACTTTTGATACTGTGTGATGATGATGACGACACTGAAACCAGTTAGTACCTCCAACAAACACACACACACACACACACACACACACACACACACACAAACAGGAAATAATGTGTTTGTTAATCAGATATACTCCAGCTTGAGTGCACATAGTTTGATGGATTTCTAAAGCGAGGCTGGAGTAGCAACTAGGCCAAGAGGTCAACTGCCCCAAGGCCTCAGAAGACTCTAGGGCCCCCAAAGCCCCTGGTTCACTGCATGCAACTGGTTGCACATAATTACAATACTCACATAAATCAGATTTTGATGTCTAATTCTTTTAGAGCGGTCCTGTGTCCAAATATCGTTTTAAGAGCTAAATTATTTTAGGTTATATTTTGTTCAGTCAAATTACCATAGTTGACATACAGCAAACAGAGCATAACAATTAAATGATTGGTTGTTGTGTGCACTTAATAATATACGGTATTAGCTTGTAGGTGAAATGGTACACACATAATACATTAAGAGCAGGAGGTGTAAAGGGGCCCCTAATCCAGTCATGATCTAAGTGTTCAAAACAGCAGCGGATTAGACGGTTATCAGCCCATTAAATAGGCGTTATCAGTGCTTATAAGCACCATAGATGTGGGTCAGTAGGGCCCTGCTACACCCACTAGTAGGTTTGATCATCTAGTCACATGGTTGATCACCGAAAGAAAGAATAAAAGAAGACGACAGCGATCTCTAGTGACGGTAGTAATTATGACCGGTGGTTTTGTTGCATAAACCTAAAAAAGCCATTTTGTTTTGGTTAAAAATTTAAAATTTCTTTCAGTTTTACAACGTGTTAGAACTTTTAAGTTTTGCTTTCACTTTTACAACGTAGTAGGCGTAGTAGGCCCTTATTGACCCACATCTATGGTGCTTATAGCGTTGAGCGATAACGCGTATTTAATGGCCTGATAACAGTCGAATCAGGTGAAAAAATCGGGCCATGGCTAGTAACTCTGAAAGAATATTACATTAAAAGTCACTCTAGTGATTCAGTATTACACTTCCATAAAAGTTGAACCGGACTCAACTTTTGCTGCAATGCAACGCCATCCGGGAAGGCGCTGCGTCGTCCAATCACAAACATGCAAGCGCACATTTTTGGTAGATTACTTTGTAATTTGTGCAACTTTCCAGAGTCGTAAAATCACGTTTGTATTATTACCAATTATGCAGTGTTTTCATGTCTGATATACCAGAGCAAACGGGCCTGACGGTGAAGGGTAGTCATTGCAGGCTTCCTGGTAGTCTTATGAGAATACACTGTTTAGAGCATTTTGGCAAATTTTTCTTCGGCGCTACCCACATAATCAGCTGTGCTGCTCATCCCACAAATGCATGATCCTTACAAGTGGGACATCATTGCGAAGGTAAATAAACAGGCTTTCCAACGATGTAAAATACAATGACCATTAGCATTGTAACAACAGAGAAATAATCCACCAAACACAAGTTTCCAAACTTTGTTTTTCCAGTATAGATCGTATTTCATTGACTCACCGTTATCTTAAAAAACACGCCAACTGCATTGTTTTTACACAGTGAATGAGGGAGTGGACATGGGCATCCCTTATGCATCATGGAAACAGTACCTCCTGTCAGGAACATTTTGTTTTGTTCCCATTTTCACATCACTGCACCTTTTAAATTCTTCCTTTTTGTTGCTTCTGTTCCTTCTCTGCTAGATAATTCATCGTGTTTTCCACAAAGCTTCAGGTTACAGCATTTAAAAGCTTCCCACCAGTAATTCATGCGTGCAGCCCGTACATTCACACATGTCTGCTAACGCAGGGTGCAGCCGTGGTGTAGAAGTCGCTCCCATGTTGAATACAACAGAGTTTTCTGTGTTTTCCTGATCAGGAGACAGCAAGGGGCAGTTTCTTATTAAAGCCTGCTGACACATTGATCCTCAAACAGCCTCAGGAGGCCAATCTCCATCTCGACCACTTTAGATGCTTTCACAGGAAATCAGCTCAAAAGCATCTCTTTTTTTCTCTTTTGTCTCTCAGCCTGTCTCACCTCTCTGAATGAGGTGTATATTTGAACTCCTGATCGATGACGCCCACCGAGGAGGTCGTGCTGTTTGTGTGCAGCGTTAGGTTATGGGTTCCTGCTCTGCCATCGAACTGTACTGTGTGTCTGCACAGAGGAAAAAATGGACAAGTCCTCTCTGGAGGACTGAAAACGGTGACCTTTAGGGGTGAGATGGGAGGAATTAAGATTAGTTGACGGCTGCATGAACGGATTTAGACGTGGAAGTGAAGGGACTGGAAAGCAGAGGTGATGTGGGAGAGACGGTGACGGGTTTGTGGATGACCAGGAGGTCGAAGCGGGCCCTGCCCCCCCGAGGCTCTCGTTGATTCATCCTTCCGGCAGGAAGTGTGTGAGGATCAATAAGAAGCGAGGGTCTCTGGAGATAGACGCAGAGAGAGAGCCCTCGCCCAGCCCAGGTCTCTTTTTGTTTCATTTAGCAGCTCCTCGCTCTCGTCTGGGTTTGAATTGAGAATAATGAGCTTAAAGGTTTCTGTCATCACCATCACGCAGATAATAAAAACAACAATGCTGGCTACTCATTCTCCCACTAAATGGATTTAGATTTATGTTGATATAGAGTGGTTCCTAATGTGAGGTCCAAAGAACACCGTGGGTTGTTGAAAAGGTTATAAGAGGTTACCAGGAAAACATCTTCAGACCACATTTATCAGATGTTTATGGGACCTCTGGTCTGAAGATGATCTGTTCTGCTTCCTGGGAATAAAACTGGCAACTTTTCAATCACATGCTTTTGTTTAATGATTCCTCGACTGCTAATCATTACATGGATCGGTTAGAGCTGCTTAACAGCTAAGCAAAGAGTTTGCAAAACAAGATCACAGTCTGCCGGCTCTGACTGAGAAGCAAACGCAGAGCGGCGGATTTAAGAGGAAACGCTCAGATTAGAGCCGCTTGTCCTCTACGACCACCACCTGTCTGTTGCCTCGCCAGGTTATTGTTTTAGCCCCTTATCCCCACCATGAAGCCACAGAGCCAATCCGCTCAAAGTGGATTAGTAGTGAAGGTTTGCTACGCTAGAGTCACTCACTGAGTGGTAAACATCACTGAGCCACGTGATGAAAAAGTCTCATTTGGCCAAACAACCTGTACGTTACAGTTTTCAGTGAATCAGTTTGAAAGCACAATATTAGTGAGAAAACACACACATTCATTCAGTTAATACTGTGACTGTGTGTGTGTTTGGACCAGCTGCTGCCCCACGTCAATGTACAGTATGTGGTCAGTACTGCTGATAGGTGTGTGTGTGTGTGTGTGTGTGTGTGTGTGTGTGTGTGTGGACCCAAAGCCCAGTGAAAACAGATTAGTTTGTGTTTTTGTGTGTTTTTAAAGGCAACTGTGTATTTGGTTGTATCAGGTGTGTGTGCTGTGAGAAGGCAATAAAATGTTTTCTTTCTTACACTCACTCATTCATTTCCTGGCAACAAGTCCTCCAATCTATACGACCACATAGGTCGTTTGTTTCCCCTGTAATACAACCCAGAAGTGTTTCCTAAAATAATTATCGTTGGTTTAGGTCTAGGCATCAAAACAAGGTGGTTTAGGTTAAGGAAAAGATCAACACGTTCTCATTCCAACTCGTCGCCACTTTGTCACGTCCCTTGGCGTCACGCCCCTTGGCGGCTTAAAACTACTACGTTTGTACAGTCAAAATGTCACTGGATGTTGTGAACACGGGACAAGAACGATCAGCAGATTGTAACGTGACACACTGGACACGAACAGTGGTCTCCCGGATGAAAGCCTTGTGTCTGTTGGACCCATCCACACTGTGTGTCTCTTTTGCTCTTATAACTACGTCACCACACTCCTGGCGCACTTTCTCTGTATGTTTACTGTTGCCGCGGATGAGTTTCATGGTGCGTTTCATACTGACGCTAAAGGGTACCGAATGCCGACGGCCGTGACAAAGCCTCGCCATTTAATGCCCTGGGAATGAGAACGGGCTGAAAAGATTGTGGTTGGGTTGGTAAGTGACGTAGTGACATAAAGTAGACGCGGACGACGTAATGATGCCACATGCTTACGTGACATAAGGGATGCAGGTAAAAATAAGTCAACACTGACATTTGGTTTCACATTGGACATGAACAGGAGTCTCCTGGGTAAAAGTCCTGTGTTTATCTGACTCATCCGCGACCCCTTCGTCCCTCCCTGTGCGGACTTTATCGCTATTTGACCTCTTAATACTACGTCACATGACTTCCAGGTTTGCTACCGTCGTAATTATTACGGCCAAGAGAGGTCGCCTCTTAACTAAACATAAACGTAAATATGGGTCATAATATGTTACAGTACAAATGACACGTGGTGTCATATTTTGCAGGAGGACGGGCTGTTTCCTGGAGACTTACCCTAACCATAACCACTACACTTACCTAACCGTAATCCTTTTCCTTAGTTTAACCTAACCCTTACCTTAACCTAACCCTACCCTTAACCAATGACGTAAAAATCAGCTTTATCCCAAATTGGACAAGCCGTCCCCAGTTAACTGGTATTTACTCTGAAATGTGTCCAGTTAGGAACACACACACTCACACACACACTCACAGGATCTCTTGTATTGTGTCATTTATGGCAACAATAAAAGGGCGTGGCTCCTTTAAGGGCAGTCTCATCTGGCTGTTAAATAGCCTAGATCAGTGAAACACACACACACACACACACACACACACACACACACACACACACACGCCCCCCAGTGAAGGAAGCTGGTCAACAGATACACAGAATATAGTGTTTGAGTGTACCTTCAAAATAAAAGCCTCACGAGTCACGTTAAAAGTGACTCATGTATTTCTGGTTGCTTAATCTGGCAGGTTCTCTTTAAAATGTCATCTTTTGAGGAACCAAGAAAGCGTGTTTATCTGGACCACCATGTATTCTCAGTTCACTATATCCACGTGGGCATGAGTTAGTTTCAAAGCCTATTTAATTTTCTGTATTTATTACAGGGTTTAGTCCCTGAAATCAAATGAAAACATCAAAATCTCCTACATTAGAGTTTTCACATGCAACATATGATATACAGGGCACGGATTAATCATTGCTGTTGGGCCCTATTGACCCTCATTTGCCTTTATGTCGCTTACATTTTGTGTCGTCTCCAAGTAAGTACAGTGTACAATCAATAAAACGCCAGCTTCAGAGCCTCGGAAATCAACCAGTAATCTGATGCTGGAATAAGAATAACAATCACTTAGTTTCACTTGTTTCTAGGCCTCTGAATCGTCGCCCACATTTCCAAATTGTTCAGTAATTCAAACGAAATGAAACAGAAACTAAATAACAATTCAGTCAAATGGAAACCAGGGTAACAGTACCTAAGGTTAATGGGTGTCAGTTTGTGGTAATATCATTAAACGCAACTTTAACTTAAGAATATACACCACGCAGAATAATAAAGGCCTTAAGACTTGATTTTGAATCAGTGCCCCTCTACAAGACAGGCACTGTAAATTAGCTAATAATGCATAACCTGCTTTGATTGATGTTGTAGGCCTACTTTTGTGGTGCAAACTTACAAACTTACACATTTGCAAGTAATAGATTGATATCTTTATTTGACAATAATAATGGTAAACACAAGGCCGAAAACACTCACTTTGTTAAGTGAGCTCCCTCTAATTGCATAATTATTCTTTATGTTAGAGGTCCCATAGTTCAGTAATTAAAGGAGCTGATGTGAAATGGTGAATTCTTAAATTCCTAATTTGTAATTTAGTGTTAATCATGGGAAAACTGCTAGCATTAGAAGAGAACCTTTAAGTCAATGCACAGCCGGCCAGCTGAACATGCAAAAATGTCATTTGTAGGGCTGTCCCGAATACCATTTTTTGGGCATCGGAGCTTCGGTGAGAAATATTTGAAGGTATTCAAAGCTTTGGCGCGGCAGGGTGACATATTCATCTGTCTGTCTGTCTGTCTGTCTCTATCTCTCCTGTTTCAGTGCTGTAGGTGCAGTGCTGCTGTCGCACTACTGGACAAACACACCTCTACCCACAACAAAAAATAATAACAAAATAACAAAATAATTAATGTCGAATATGAATAATGCTATGGGATTATTCCTTATTTAATTTTGACTTTTATTTATAATGTAAAAATTATGGATTTATACATTATTATTACATACTTATATATAAAAAATAAAAACGTTTTTTTTTTTTTTTTAAATAAAGCATTTGAATAGTGATTCGGAGGTTGATTACCATGGTAACGGTCGAAGCTTTGAAGCATTCGGGTCAGCCCTAGAAATTTGGCTACAGGGATTTCAAATTCAACAAAATATAACATTTCCAATTATAAATGACTAATGAATTGATAATTTATTTTGGTATAAAATTACGAGTTTCTTCAATTAAACCTAGCTAGAAATCAACAAACTATAAACTGAACCAACTATCTCAGAATATTGTCTCTAAATGACCTAAATGGTTTAGGGGCCAAAATACATTCAGATCTTCTGCTATGATGTTCTGAACCATCCAGAAGCAGCATTCAATTTTTATGCACCAAATATCAGGAACAAGTTCCCAGAAAACTGCAGGACCGCTCCAACTCTGAGTTCTTTTAAATCAAAGCTTAAAACTTTCCTGTTTGCTGCTGCCTTTTATTAAACCAGATAAAGATCTAATACTGCACTAGAGCTTTTACTCTTGTGTGTTATACTCTATTTTAGCTTCTATCCTAGCTTTTATTTTTAGCTTGTTTTTATTTTCTAATCTTTAATCTTTAATGTTTTTATAACTGTTTTAATTATGTCTTAATGTTCTTTTGCACTTTGTCGCAATGTTCTTGAATGTTTATGTAAAGCACTTTGAATTGCCCTGTTGCTGAAATGTGCTCTACAAATAAAGCTGCCTTGTCTAATTTGTAGCCTAAAAATTGCAGTTCTCTCCAAGAAATTAATAGGAAATTAGGCTATGCCTGTAAAGCAACTTAAATAGCTGTCTAAGTAACCAAATTGCAATCAAATTACCAAAAGCCATAAACATGGGCGTCTAAGGGGCACACTCAAATTGAAACTGCTGTGTGTTGCTGAGTGCTGTTGTTGAAATTGTTGTGTTTTTTTTTTGTTCTTCTTCTTTGAGGTATTTATTTGTTTTGTCTTATCTTTTTATTTTATTTGTTTTCTTTGTTAGATATGTGAAATACATGAAATGTCATGTCTCTCTTTCTTTGATTACTGTGTAAATTCTGACTAAACATTTCATTGTATAATTTAATTATTAATATTGTTAGTCTGTCTGTATGTGTATATATGTATATATGTTTATATGTAAAATTTAATCAAAAATATTGTTTAAAAAAGAAAAGCTCACTCTGAATAACCCACATTTATAGACTTCCAGCAACTTGGGGGGCTTTATTCTGAAAGTATTTTCCGGAAGTGCCATTCCTCCTGCTTCTCTGTGTCTTGTCTTAGTGGTGTTTGTGGACAGCAGAGTGCAGCCAGCAGCCTTCAGCAGCAGCAGCAGCACAGTGCGTCGAGCAGAGAGATGGAGGCAGAGCTGGCCGGCTGTGAGCGCCTATAAACCGGAGAGAGGAGGAGGAGGAGACCAGATGATGAAGAGGGAATAAACACCATGTTTTTATCCTGAATAGAAAAACATCTTCTTTGGATCCTCTCAGAGACGCCAGCGTCATGAAACCAGTCCTGCATTGAGGTGAGAGCAACGCTGCTGCTGCTGCGTCTTATTCTTATTTCTGATTTCTTATTTCTTATTGTGCGCGTCTGGAGCAGGTTGTGATTATTAGACATCTTGCGGAGCCTTTTTCATGCAGGTGATGTCAGGAGGAAGAGGAACAACAACAAACCTCCAGGTGCTGAGGATGAGGAGGAGGAGGAGGATGATGCTGCTGCTGCTGTGTTTTGGTGTTTTAAACCTGATTCATCCTCATGGCACACAGTCAGCCTCCCAGTGATGAATCTCTGCGATAAGAAGCGTCTTTTTCATGCAAGTGCAGCTCGTGTTTTAGGTGTTTAACACACAGAGAGACAGGGAGGATGATGAGGATTCCCGGATTTGAGGATGGTCTTGGTGTAAAAGGGGCTTTTCTGATAATCCATTTAATAGCCTAGAGGGAGTAAAGTCTGCTCAGTCACAGGATGCATGATGTGATGTGATGTGATGTGATGGACAGGCCTGCTCGAGATGATCCGGTGTATCGACTCGTGACTCCCATTCATCTGCTGCTGTGTGGACTCTGGAGCTGTCAGCTATTCAGCCATTCAGCAGCAGGCTGCAGCACCATTCCCATTCATGAAGTCTTATTACGCAGCCTGCACAACCAGCCAGCTTTAAATATCTAGGCCTGCAGTATAGGCCTGCTGCTGCTGCTTCAGGCCTGCTATTGACTTTCTCTCATGTATCTCTTTATAGGCTATACACCAGACCAGTCAGTTCATATGAAACCTATAATAAGCCTGGTTATAACAAGACACAGGCCTGCTGTTATAGAGGCCTTTATACAGCACTGTCATAGATGATAACACTCTGCGTCTCTGGCACTAGGTTGTGATTTTTATGGTGACCTAATGAAAGAAAATGGCTTATTATTAATAATAATAATAATAATAATAATACATTTTATTTATATAACGCTTTTCTGGATACTCAAAAACCCTTTACACAGATAAAATGATCATAAAAACAAGGACATCATAAAAATATTAAAACACAATATTAATTACACATTAAAAGCAGTTTTCTAAAAAGGTGAGTTTTGATTAGCGATTTATTATTTGTCTTATTCTATAACTAAACTATTTTCTATTAGTGGTGTTGTTTTGTTGTGATATTTAAGCATCATCCCTTTTAAAGATTTAATAAATCCTTCACAAAAAGATGAGCTTTTCAGAGAGCTCATTCAGTATATACTCTGTAGGGGGTGGACAGAATAACAAGAACACCTTACAGTATAATGCAATGCAATACATCACCCTAAAATGTGTTATATATAGGTGGTTATGTCACTGTGGTATTCTGATGATACTCCTCTGACACTATTATGATTTTATAGTGACTTAAACAAAAGTATGGGTTATTATTAGAGCTGTCAATTGATTGAAATAGTTAATTGCAATACTTAAATTAATTGCAAATTTTTTATCTGTTCAAAATGTACCTTAAAGGGAGATTTGTCAAGTATTTAATACTCTTATCAACATGGGAGTGGGCAAATATGCTTGCTTTATTCAAATGTATGTATATATTTATTATTGGAAATCAATTAACAACACAAAACAATGACAAATATTGTCCAGAAACCCTCACAGGTACTGCATTTAGCATAAAACAATATGCTCCAATCATAACATGGCAAACTGCAGCCCAACAGGCAACAACAGCTGTCAGTGTGTCAGTGTGCTGACTTGACTATGACTTGCACCAAACTGCATGTGATTATCATAAAGTGGGCATGTCTGTAAAGGGGAGACTCGTGGGTACCCATAGAACCCATTTTCATTCACATATCTTGAGGTCAGAGGTCAAGGGACCCTTTTGAAAATGGCCAAATTCCTCACCAAAATTTTGCATAAGTTTGGAGCGTTGTTTATCCTTCCTCGGGGCCATCTTCCATCTTCACTCTAGCTTTAAAACTGAGCCCGCTACAACCGCCGAAAGATCGATTGCGTTAAAAATGATTTTGCATTAACTCGTTATTATCACATTAACGTTGACAGTCCTAGTTATTATATACCAGTACTTATTTCCCTCCTCCTATAACTACATTGTCTAATAATCTGATAGACATATTTATGTAATAAATAAGCAGCATCCCTCTAAACTCAATTTTCTTTTTTAACAAATAATTGTCAATACTTTGAATGAAACCAAGGTTATTCAGAGCTGACATCAGCATAATGCAATCTAATATAACATAAAAAAAAATGTATTGTATAGTCCTTTACATCATTGTGATTTTCTGATATTAGTCCTTTAGGGCCACATTTTGTCTCTGACACTATGTTATGATTTTATAGTGACTTAATGGAAGGCAGTGGCTTACAATACACCCAAGAGGACACGCTGACGCAATTAGTAAATTGATCTATTAGTCAAATCAACAGGGAATTAGTCGACAAAATGTTTAATTATTGATTCATTTTTAACTTTTAAGTCATTTATCAAACTCCAGACTCTCAAATGTGAAGCGTTGCTGCTTTCCCCTGTTTTATAGCTAACAATGCAAATATCAAATATCTTTAAGGGATGATGGTTGGACACAAAAAAGCTATTTGAAGACGTCACATTGGGCTCTGAGAACTGGTGATGGACATTTTTCATTAATTTCAGACATTTTACAGACCAAACAGCAAGTGAACGAATCGTAAAAAATATCAACAGATTAATTGATACCTTATGTTTCATTGCAGCCCCACATATTTCAATTCAATTCTACTTTATCTCTCAAGGGGCATCTTGAGGCAAGTGAGTTTGCAAACACAAATACACACAAACGCAATCTTAAAAGTACAAAATATGGACGTATGGCAATGACCAATGGCCAGCAAAATCCAACACCACGAAGGCATACTATGTCAAAAAGTCATGTTACATGGAGCCGTACATGTTATCCACCCTCAGTGTGATTATCAGGCTGTTTTTTTACATCAGATTTGCTCAGCGTCACCAAATTAAAATAAGCTCATCTGTTACAGTGACTGACACACTTGATGCTCACACAGGTTGTGCAGTATTTCTCCTCCGCGAGAGGCCTGTGGTCATCTGTGAAATTAGTTAGACCCGGTGGGTGAGAGACAGGAAATGGAAGTCGGTGGCGGAATGTGCGTCTCCCACGCGCTCCGTCCTTTATCACTGGCTGCCATATGGATGCCTGAGCTCACTCAATATTTACGTTGTCGCTGCTCGCCAGAGAAACCAGGAGAGAGGGAGTGAGGAGAGCCTGCTGGAAGAGACGACATGCTAATTAATGCGTTTAATATCTGCGTGATGAGGCCCTGCTGTACTTATATTGTGAAGTGGTGAAAAACCCACAAGCAGACTGGTGAACACTGGTCAGTTTGTTTCTCATTATCATGTCTGGTTTATTATCACCATTTGCATCCGTCTGCGTCTAGACACAATCACTCACACACACATAGTTTTATGCAGCCGGGTGTATCAGTGTCTGGATCAGGAGTGTATACCTTTCAGTAGACGCTCTCCTCTCTGGTGGTCTTGTGTAGCGTCGGGACTCATTAAAACTCTCCAGACAACATTCAGGTCGAATTAGGGAGGGACGAGTTTATCAGGGGTCAGGTCAAAGGTCACTGACCGGATGCTGTGAAGTGGACAGATCTAAAAGAAGTTAAACCCCCTACTTCTGCTCTGACTACTACGTCTGATACCCTTCCCTCATCCCGCCTCCCTATCTTCTGATTTTTATCTTGTGTCTGTCTACATCTCCTCTGCTTTTCATATACATATTTTCCTTCTCTCTCTCTCTATCACACACCCTCACACACACACCTGGATGTCGACTTCTGGAAGTGAGGCGTTTTTTTTTTGTCTCTCCTTAGTCACCGTCTGTTTTTCTTTCTGTCCTCGTTCAGCATGTTTGTGACAATTTCTGAATCTCCATCTTCTTCGTTTGTGCTGCAAATTTAATTTTGGTTTTGTCATTTATTGGATGTTTCTTGCAGTCCTGGTTGTTTGTATCAACTTAGCACAGACTGGGTTAACTTTACCAAGTGTTTGTATTATTTTATATATTACAGTTGGGTTATTTACCCAAACTGAAATGTAGTAAGTTTGACTGTAAAACTGTCACAAATGTTTTGTTAGTTGTACAAAACAAGAGGATACACATGTTATTAATCAGTCAGAGACAAATAATGGCATGTAAGTTTAAAAAGAGCTAAAGTAGATTATAACATATTTTAGTTTGGGTGTATAACCCAATAGTAATGAAAAAATACACTGGGTCTAAACAAACCCTTGTCTTGGGTGGTTTTCTAAATGGTAAATGGCTGCATTTATGTTTTTTTTTACAATGTTGCATCTAATTCCCCCGTTCACACACACACACACACACACACACACACACACACACACAGACGGATGGCTGCGAGCTACCATGGAAGATGCTTCGTAAAAAAATAACCCATTATTACAATTATTATTTTCCTTTCTAACGGTCCAGTATCCAAAGATATTTAGTTTACTATCATATGAAACAGGAAATCCTCAAAACTGAGAAGCTGGAAGTGGCAAGTGTTTGGCATCGTTTCAGTTATTTGATGAAACAAAAATAGCATTTACATTTACTGGTTCTATCTTCTCTAATGTGAGGATTTGCTGCTTTCTCGGTTTAATGCGGCTTTTGTATAATTTTAAAGTGAATATCTTTGGTTTTTGGACCGTTGGTCAGACCAATCAAGACACTGGAAGATGTCACCGTTGGCTCTCAGAACTTGTGAAGGGCTTTTTTTACTTTCTTTTTTACATTTCATAGTAAGTAGTAAACGATGTATTAATTGAAAAAATAATAATCAGACCAATCGATAATCATTAGTTGCAGCCCTAATTCAGCCGTACTTCTAGTTATTACATACTACATCCTGTTTGCAAACAGTCTTCCCATTCGTCAACAAAATTACATTTACATTACTATTTTATACTTACTTATGTTTATATTTATTTTAACTGCACCATTTTATGCCTTAGATTATCATTATGTGATTTCCCCTTTTAAATATACACATTTTATGAGCACTGCTTTGCTGGAATTGACAAAGACAAATAAAGAACCTTGAACCTTAATTACCAGATAGGTTTGCAACTAACGATTATTTAATCATTATCAATTAATATAGAGGCGACATATTCAAATAACTTGATTTGTCCGATAAATAGTCCAAAATCTGAAATTATTCAATTTAGAATCATATAAAATAGGGAAAAGCAGCAGATCCTGAAATGCTAGAACCAGACGATTGTTGGCAGTTTTACTACTTATATTAAAGGTACAGTGTGGTGACATCTAGTGGTGTGGTTGCAGATTGCAACCAACTGAGTACCCCTCCGCTCACTCCTCCCTTTCCAAGACTGCAGTAACGTGAGCCACCGAGTTCAAAACCATGATAACGCCGTTCGCCTCGCTCAGAGGCCATCATTAACATAATAACACAACTTTAGGATCAACGGAAGTCAGACGGCGGCTGGCGGTAGCACGGTTTTACACTCTGCGGCTCGCGTTACCACAGTTTCACAAGCGTGTCAGAGAATTATGGTGGCCTTCAGGTAACGTAAAAATGGGAAAGGCTCTCTCTAGCGCCAGTGTTTGGTTTGTCCATTCTAGGCAAATAAAAACATAGTTAAAGTGAATATTTTATTCCATTTCTTTGTTGTTATTCAGAAAATAATTTTTCCAACTAACGTCCAATCGATTAGTCAACTAATCGCTTAATTCTTTTACTCATTGTACTTTACGTTAATACATGCATGAACAGTATACGTGAACATCATTGTGAATATGTATGAACCCAACATAAATACAAAGGCGTTGTTCTGCTGGTCTTTTATGTCCCGTCTGTGTGACATGTCTCATGTTCTTAAATGTCGCCAGTCCACTGCAATATTTACATCTTATATAAGAACACATAATTAATGGATCCACGTAGCGTTGAAGATGTTGTGTACTGTACTGAGTGTGCTGCTAGCTGTGTGCTGTGCTGTGGAGCAGGCTAATCTTAGAAAACATGGCTGGGCCCAAACTCCCCGGGGTTTGAGAGCACAACATCGGCGATCATCCTCATCAACCAATCACTGAGGGCGTGCTGCTGGCATGAGTCTGCTCTCAGCGACGCGTGTGTTTGGATATAGGAGTCTGTTAAACTACATATACAGTGTTTATCTCTCTGTAAGTGCACGGAGGTATGTGTGTACACACAGCTTTAAAAACACAAATCCTCGTACATCCGTTATGCTTGGCTACAGCATCATCTCCTCAGTAGCTCTTTATACCCACAACACCACAGTATTAATCAGGCATATGTAATTCTTGGCTCTGCACAGCTCGGTCCTGTGAGGGCTCCACGCAGTACATGAAGTGAACGTATCTTGTACGATGTGTTTTGCAGGCTGCAGTTGATAGCTTCTCCGCGCACAGTAATGTTACTTCCCTCTCCTCCCCGGTCAGTTTACTGTTACAGTCAGAACTCCCAACCATCTGACAGAGATATCAGCCCCGTCCCCCTGGGTAAAGAGGCAGCAGGAGGAGGAGGAGGAGGAGGGGGCACAGTAGTGTTAGATGTTTACAACAGATATAAGGAAGAGATACAGGAGGTCGGGGGGCTGAAGGATGGAGGTGAACATTTTTAGATTCCCCTCGACTCCCCTTAGTCTTGTTTTTCTTGTACTTCAGGTCTGTCAATGGATCTAAAACAGACTAAGGGGAGTCGTGGGGATGTGAGAGTCTACATGGAGCCTCTGCTCCCCCTCGTCCTGCAGTGTGTCTCCCTTTCTTTACGCTCCCCTTGTCTCCTCCACCTCCACACATTCACTGATTGTTTTAGCAGCTGGTCTATGGAGCAAAAAACATGCCCCCCTCCAGTGGGGGAAAAACTATTCAGATCCTTTACTTAAGTAAAAGCACAAACACGACAATGTAAAGTAATACTTCATTCAAAATCCTTCTTGAAGCAGCAGAAGGTAGAAGTGGAGCAAATATGATTAAAAAAGGTTATTTTTATGAAACGGTCACTATATCCTGACAGTCGTTCATGAGACAGGTAATCTGAAAAAATCATGTGCCTCTGTGTCCTCCGGTGCTCCTAATGGCATCTGCAAGATTTCACAGACCGGATGAAAAACAACCAATCAGAGCCGAGCTGGAGCCTTGCCGTCTCTTAGCAGCTGTCAATCACTCACAAACTCAGATAAAATGCTCAAACTAGGCAGCGCTGATCAAATATGAATCAATATTCTGTTACTGTAATGTCTATTTCTCTCCTCAAATGTTTTCAGAAACATCTTGCAGTGTACTGTTTAGCTGTAAAATGAGAAGGTTTGTGACCCGGCAGCCATGTTGAGATCAGTTGAGGAAATACCAAGCACCACCCACCAGCCGGAACAAACTTTCTCATTTTACAGCTAAACAGTACACTACAAGATGTTTCCTAACACATTTGAGGTGAGAAATAGACATTACAGTAACAGAATATTGATTCATATTTGATCAGCGCTGCCCAGTTTGACCGTTTGATCGGAGGTCGCGAGTGATTGACAGCTGCCTTCGTTGAATGAACCGCCAATAGGAACGCTCTCTCTCTGAAATGACCTGTGATTGGCCGAAGTCTGCCGTTACGGGATAGATTTTCTAAAGCCTGAAAACAGAGCCATGAGGAGGAGCAGAAGTCTAGTTTTCTCTCAGAACACCTGAATTACAATATGCTGAAATGTTATTATGGCATTTTTTCCAATGATGCCAAAAACAGTCTACCTACTGCAGGTTTAAGTACAATACAGTACTTGAGTAAATGTACTTAGTTGCTTTCCACTGCTGCCACCCTCTCTAGTCTCAGACAATCATTTATACCTCTGTGTGCTTTGCAGTATGTAGTCTGCTTCAGTCTGCTGAGCCTCAGAAAACCTTAATGCTGTCCACTTCCTCCAGCGTCTCATGGCTTAAGTTTCATGCTGACTCGGTGTGAACGTGTGTGTGTGTGTGTGTGTGTGTGTGTGTGTGTATGGGTGGGCGCGGCGTACAGTCAGTATCCTTGAGAGAGGCACATCCTCATCTTTGCGGAAGGACAGGAGTTTTGAGAAACACACCTCGCTGTGTGTTGTTGTTTTCTGCTGAATGAGTGGAAAGTTGGCCCAGTGCAGGTTTTTAAATAGCTGAATGGGTATTGACTTCCTCGCAGCAGCACACACACCTACACTCACACACTCACACACACACACACACTCACTCACATGGGGAGCGAGATCATTATTACAACAACACTTCATGGTTAGCAGTTTAGCTTACACATCTGGTGTGGCGAAGAATGGATGAATGAAGTGATGGATTCATGAATGAAAGTGGAAAGAGATTTTATTTTGATCAACTCTGTACCACTTTTTAATATACTATATACTATATAAATGTTTTCAAAGTTGTAACTACCAACTTTATAAGTGGTTATTAAAACATTCACTAAGTCTTTATAGATCAGTTATGCCATTGTAAGAACAAATTTTGGGTTGCCATGTTGTCTAAAATCTCTTTGGCTAATATTCCTCCCGTCTGTTATACAGAAATTACAGACCGCAGAACGCCGTAATTGACCAATCAGAATCGAGTATTCAACACAGCCGTGTAATAACAGC
Source organism: Sebastes fasciatus (assembly GCF_043250625.1). Lineage (NCBI taxonomy): Eukaryota > Metazoa > Chordata > Actinopteri > Perciformes > Sebastidae > Sebastes > Sebastes fasciatus. The sequence goes on from NC_133801.1 coordinate 21,072,858, forward strand.
GTATGCTTTTATTATTATCGTATCTTTCTTTCTATTTATGTCTTCTCTCTCTCAGTTTGTGGATAAGATCACCTTCACAAATCCAAACATCTTGTCTCGTTCTTTTTGCTTCACAAGTCTCTGAAACCTGTCAAGATGTATTTCTGTCATCTGGCGACAGGTTATGAAAGTGCTCCCATCTGGGGACCTTTGGTTGGGATTCAGCAGCAACAACTACAAAACAATGCTGTTGTGCGTCTAATCAAATCAGCTTAGTTTGAGCCCTCCGACCAAGCTAAATGACTACAGTATTGGCACTTTAGATTCCTCTGGGACATCCCCGCAGATAACGGAGACATTTCCTTTGCTGTTTTTTTTTTCATTATTATTCTCTAATTCCACCCTTTCCTTTACTTTCTAGTATCTCTATCCATCACAGCGTTCCTCTCAAGTCAACTGACACTGGGTCTCCTCATCCAGGAGTTTCTCTCTCTACATGATGAGCTAAGAGCTGGGACTCCTGTGTGCTTCCCCTCATCATTATCCGCTCTCTGATCTGCCATGTTGTTTGTTTCAGATCTCTGGGAGAAGGAAAGAAGTGGAAATGAAAGGGAAAGATTGGCTTGTAGTTAGATGTGTGTGTGTCAGACTTAAGTCAAGTGGAGAGCTTTTTTTTGCTCTAATCCTTTGTGAAAAGACGATCCACACGGATGCTTTTTTTTTTTTAAATGACAATAAAGCTGCTTGCAGGAGAAATCCCAGGAAACTCTGCCGTGCAAATGTATGCACGTATATACGTGATGAGTGCGATTGCAGAAAGCAAACATTTAAGCGCACATTGTGGGCGAAACTGCCAGGAGAAGCATCAGCAGCTCTGAGAATAAGCTCTCACAGCTTGAGGAGCGTTTGCCATCCCTTATGTCGCCCAGCCTGCCCACTCAGACCATATCTTTTTATCTGTGTGATTTACAGACAACAATAATCAAACCAACATGTGTTGATTGTGCGACGCCATTCACTGATGCTGTGTTAGTCACTGATGTGGTGAAGCAAAGAAAGAACGAGAGGGAGGATAGGACTGAGTCATACGAACACACATGCTGGGGAGCAGAGGAATGTAAGGATGATCTTGGATGATTTCTCTTCGATCTGTTGTCACATTAAATCTGTTGATAAACTGTTTTCAATCCTTCAGTGACATGCCAGTTCTGTGTGCTGTGCATAATCTTCATCTGTCACAGATGCTGGACTCTGGGTGTTTGTTTGTGCTTGTTGTCACCGGGGGCTGTAGTTACCACTGAGGACAATGAGGTCACAGCGTCAGAAATTTCAGGAGAGTTTTGGGGTTTTAGGGACCTGGAGGGAGTTTATACTCTTCATTGGCTGATTCCAGGTTTTTTAGACTCAATATACCACCGTAGTTCCCTGACATGCTTGTGAAACTTCGGTAATGTGAGCCGCACCACGCAAAACCGTGGTACCGCCAGTCGCCGTCTGACGTCTGTTGCTCCTAAAGTAGTGTTATTATGGTAACAATATCCTCTGAGCGAGGTGAAACACGGTACCACGGTTTTGCACTCGGTGGCTCACGTTACAGCAGACTCGGAACGAGAGGAGAGAGCGAAGGGGTACTCAGTTGGTTGCAATCTGCAACCACACCACTAGATGCCGCCAAATCCTACATACTCTACCTTTAAGGTGTTTCTTTGTGGTTCGAGAAAATTCTCCGAAATAAATGCATCGAATTATCTGAAATAATTATTGTCATCGGAGATACATCATTTTCATGGGGCAATTCAACAATTAACTAAATGAAAGCAAAAATGAAATAATCAAGAAAATGTTTATGTTTATTTCGGGTCACATTTTTCTTGGTGTGGGGCACTTGGACTCATGATCTCAGTATTGCTAAAATCTTGGCTACGGTCCTCGTTATCACTTTGAAAGATGTTAAATTGCATGTTTACATGATGGGATGTGGAAATGTTGAAAACTGGAGGGGATTCTGATGTGAAACTAAAGAATTTTGACAGAAGAAAAGTACAATTTTGCATGTTTTTATTGATAAACAAATGTCACAGAAAATCTGCAAAGGACTTCATTTTTCATATCATCAAGATGCAAATATTATACTGACAGACACAAGCTTGTTCAGCAGTCTGCTTCATTCACGCATCTTTTATTCTTTGCAACATCACTCGTGTTCCCACAACATCTGATCCAACGCTAGTTAAACACACACACGCGCTGCAGTCTTTTCCTTGCATCCACACTAACACTGTGCTCCTCTTCCTCCTCTCCAGCCTCTCCTCGGTGGGTTGACATGGCCAAGTGATGAACGGAGCGGTGGTGCCCGGTAGCCCGGAGCTCTCCTCCTCGTGCCCACTACCAGACTGGCGAGAGTTCTGCGAGCTCCATGCTCGAGCCACCGCTGCAGACTTCGCTGACAAGTTCCAGCGCTTCCTGTCGGAGAACCCGTGCTACGACTCGCCCGGCGCCGATGCCAGCTTCTCACAACACTTTGCCAACCACTTCCTGGAGTGCTTCTCTGCAGCGCTAGCCCAGGCCCGGGAGAGCCAGGCGTCCTCGCCGGGGGAGGACGGCTCTAACGCGGCGCCCAAGTACAGCATCGTTCCTTTCCTTGGAATCCAGGGCTGCCCGATGTCCTACGGTCACGACCTTTACCAGAGACGCAAGGACGCCGGGGCTTCGAGCGAATCCCTGGACAGCATGGACAGCGGAGGGGGAGGGATAGATGGGGGAGGCAGCGGCACCACCGCCTCCAGAGGCCCCCAGCCATCCCACAAAGTGTCAGCTCTGGGACAGTCTCGCAGCTCAGAGGACGTGTCGGTCAGTCACCCAAAGGCTCGCTTCAAGAAGGGCTTCTCCCTGAGGAACATGAGCCTCTGCGTGGTGGATGGGGTGAAGGAGATGTGGCACAGACGGGCCTCCCCTGAACCCGACGGCCCCTCTGGAGCCAGGAGGGCTAACGGGGGAGGAGTGGGAGGAGGAGGAGTAGGTGGAGGAGGAGGAGGAGGAGGGGAGGCTGCAGGGGGAGAGAGATGGTCCCAAAAGCTGCGGCTTCCCAGAGGTTCACAGGGTCACAAGGCCGAGATGCTGGAGATCCAGAGGGAGGGAGCGCTGAGGTACATGGTGGCCGATGACACAAACTGTATGGGCGCCGCACAGTGGCAGAAGTGCCGCCTGCTCCTGAGGAAGACGAAGAGGGAGGAAGGAGGCGAGAAGTTCCTGCTGGAGTTCTACGTACCACCCAAGGTACACAAACACGCGCAGACCAGGCGGGCAGAAAACATGGATCCAGTGCTGAAATGATTAGTTTGTTAAAGCAGCAGTGGGTAGAATTGGAGCAAATCGAGGAAGTCATTTTGCCTTGCCGTTGTTTAAAAGCAGGAGGACAAGTGCATTTCCAATTCTTCAAGACAACTCTAATTGAACATTAGACTTAAATATTGATTGAAAAAACATAATCAACACATCGATAATTCATGAAAATAATCATTAGTTGCAACCCTTCTTGCATATAGATAGATATAAATCTAGCCTGATAATCCGACCCCTCTGAACCCGAGTGAGGTCACACTCAAGTGCATGCATGCACACTTCACATTTGTCTATATGGGATTTCCAGATCACTGCCCCTGACCTTAAGAAGGCCGTGAGGCTGTGCAGCTGAGTGTGTGTAAATCTGCCAATGTCCTTTGATCATGGCTGGTGGGGATAAGCCTGTGGAGAGGGGGAGAGGGGTAAGGACAGGTGGGAGGCAGGCGTGGGAGGGGGGTGAAGAAGAGGGTAGAGAGAGAGAGAGGAAGCTGTTACATTGATTTCTGTAAGAGGCAGCAGATCGCTAAGATTCCCTTTCATGTGCAAAAAATAAATATTGATTGGTTCCTCGTCTTTGGCAAACTGTCTGCAGTGACAAACTGAAAATAGGAACCGAAATAGGTTCTGTGCGTCACTCAAAAACGCCTGCCATACTCAAAGAGAGAGCAACAAGGGGAACATATAAAATGAAACTTAATGATTGTGCCTCTGCACGTGGGGAAATCATCTGAGATTAGGAGAAACTTCGGTTTGCAGCTGAAGTGACACGTTAATTAAACACACACATCTCGACAGGCAGGCCTGCCCTGCAGACACTCTGACTTCTTTTATCATTGCCGTCTTATTCAGGTCTTACAAATCATAACAGTGCGGAGCCAACAGTGTCGGAAAGATAAACTGACTCATAAAATCTCACTCCTGCCCGCTCCTGGCTGACTGGCTGTGGCTCCGTCCCTGTCAGGGCCATCAATCTGCCGGCTGCTCGGTGTGGCGGCACACTGCAGCACGCTAACTGCCCGCATTATGACACAGCAGCAGGCCCCGAGGCGACCCACTAGCCTCTGCTTCACACCACCCAAAGTATAACATGCAATAACTAAAGAGTCAAAGGAGCTGGAACACATCACAGGAATTGTTTGTTATAAAAAAAAGCTGATTTAAGTAAAAAAATATCCAAACAAATCTAAATCTAAAATGTTTTTGGGACTATTTTTGCTGTTTGCTGGTGATTACCTTATTTTTAGTGGATAAGTGTCCCAAATGAAATGGCAACCCATTACTGTGGACGTTCAGACAATCCTGAATGCTACCTGTATTTACACAAGGAAAAGAAATAATGCTCGTGCCATGAGCTAGCAGGCTAGTGTGTTTGTGTGGACGCACAATATCACATGTCCAGGACATCCAAACAGTTATTGGAGCAATTGGGACAGTTTCTTTAAAAATGGTTTGAAGTCCCATCATAACACCAATTCAGAAAGAAATCCCTCTGTGCCTCCAAAAATAATCCGACCAAAACTCCCTCGGCTCTTATTTGGTTTTGTTTGAAGCCAAATTGGAAAAAAAACAACACCTCAAAGTGGTATTTAACCATGCGGTTAGTTTTGGTTTTATTTGTCCTGGTTTTGATAAATCCATGTCTGAGATTTCCACCTTGTTTGAATTGAAAAACTCAGACAGATGTCTTGAGCTCTGAACTTTATTGTGTCTTTCAGCTCATTGTTTTGGTTTTATGCCCCCCAACTCTACTGTTTTGGATCACTCTCACCTTTCATTCAGCAAAAAAGCTCATAAAACTGTAACACTACCTGCTCAGCACCAAAGAGCAGCATTATGGACAAATAAAAACATAATAGTAATCTTTTAGGCTACAAGGTAAGCGAGAAAATATGTTTTTGTCGTTTGGGTGGACTGACCCTTTAAGTTTTTATCAGAAAGCCCACAGCACAGAATAGAAAGACTGACCACACTGACACGTATTTCCTGTGAGGCTTTAATAGCTGTGTGGTGGAGCACGTACAATCACCGTGCACTGGTTAAGACTGGTTTGCACCAATTTAACATTTCAGCAGACAGTTCCCACTGAGATTGAGCTTGTGCTGCTGTCCCTGTCCGCAGCAGAGAGGTAGCTACAGGAAATGGTAAAATGGTTTAATACAGGAAGCGGTTTTTGACATCTGATCCAGAGAAAGGAATTGTGGGCGTGGATGGCAGCCAGCTGCACGGGCAGATAAAGATGAGAACAGTGTTGCTCCAGACAGATCAGCTGATAAGCCTCTGCCAGACCATCAGTCAGCCTCCTTCTCGCTCTGACACACACTCACACACACACACACACACACACTCAAACACACTCATTGGATCTGTTAAGATTATCGTCTGGATCCAACTCTCTGCAGAGGGCAAACTGAGGCCAGGATGTTTTCATGTAAACTGTTTCATGTTTGTTACAGTCAGTCAGCAGGAATAATTGCTGAGAAAAGAGACGCACTGAGAAATAAGAGACGGCATAAAAACTGAGCTGTGGAGTCATTTTTGCAGATTGTGCGATCTTTCGTAAACTTTTCCCTACTCTTTTAATGTTGGCATTATTTTATTTGAATGGGTTATTTAATCTCAGGAGACGGGAGGTGCAGTTCATTGCTGCTAGGTCGTACCAATGATGCAGACTGCATGTTGCCCCTTAATTATCATTTTTGGGAAGTTGGGTGTGTTTCACACTAAAGACAGAGCGTGAAGTGGAACTATTTAAACTTGTACCACTAATTAAAAGCTCTATATAGAGCTTTTTTGTTGTAAAATCTAAAGTTTCTACTTTGAAAAGTGTTGCAGTTGCCTCCTACAGGATGTAATGAAGGATTTAATTTAACTTTGGACCTTTCATAATTACTTATTCTGTTTTTTGGTGGGGATATTACACCGGTGGAAAATTACAGTACCACCCAGGGAGTGATGTATTTTTAGTTTGGTTTAGTTTAGTTTAGTTGAACAGAAATTAAGAATAATGTTGTTACCTTACGTGTTTCTCGGTCTACTGTGATATGCAAGCACAGGCAGCGCATGCTTGTTTATTGTAACTTCATCTAAAGCAATGGCTCCCAACATTTTTAGTTTGTGACCCCTTAAAGCCCCTAAAAACTAAGTTTTTCCTGATAAAATTAAAGGTTCTCTATACGACATTCGGAGCATTAATATAGCGTCAAACAACTATTTGCTATGTAGTAATGTCTACCTGAGCAGAGAATGAAGTCGCTCTCTCTTTGTGTGTGTTGTAATCAGATCTTCTCTGCGCTTTGTTGACATAGCCGGGGTGGGCGTGAATGCCTTTTAGTGCATGTTAGTGCATGTGAGCATGCCCTACTGGCTAGCTCATGGCCGCCGCTGTGCCCTCCATTCATACAGCGGTTACAGCTGATAACGCTGTCCCGACCAACGGTGCTGTCGCGGAAGCCTAGCACACAACCTCCGGTTCCCACTCAGGTTAACACTGTTAACACTGTTGCCGTTATTTGCTCTGTTTGTGCTCAGCCGTCGCCATGTTGAGAGCTGTGTGGAGGCAATAGATATGCTCTGAATTTCAATTTAGCACATTTATAATTTCATGATTTTCATGAAATAAACAACAATCAAAGATACAGTTAGGCAAAAACAACATCCGTATAGGCCTTAACTAAAAAAATCAGCTAATATGCTTCATTGGGGGTGAGTTTGATCAGATTTGAAAATGCAGATTCAAAAATAAGCTTACTGTAGCAGCAGAAGTGTTGTAATGTTTTTTTTTTTGCAACCCCATAGATTGATCTTATGACCTTGTAGGAGTCCTGACCCTCAGGTCATGCATATCACTAGAAAATTCCATTTGTTTTTTACAGTTTAGCTTAAATATGACCTTTTATTCTGTGTCTGTTTGCATCTTCACTTCAGTCCTCGAAGCCCAAAGTGAGCATCCCTCTGACAGCCATCGTGGAGGTGAGGACCACCATGCCGCTGGAGATGCCCGACAAGGACAACACTTTTGTTCTCAAGGTAGAAACTTCAGCCATTTTACGACCACATCAACACACCTGCCTCAGCTTCAGATATGATTCTATACAAAAACAGGTTGTTGGAGAATGAGCTAGCCCCCATGCCCTTGCTGAGCTAACACTGGATTTCTGTACCCTGATGTGGTCCTTTGAATGGAGCTCAGTGTCTGATCCCAGTGTTTGGCTGCTTCCACAGGTGGAAAACGGGGGAGAGTACATCCTGGAAACCATCGACTCGCTGCAGAAAAACTCCTGGGTCGCTGACATCCAAGACTGCATAGACCCCGGGTAAACCACCAGATAAATATTTGCTGTTGGCTGAAGATGGAGAGAAGAGAGGGATGGAGAAAGAGGGAAAGGGGGAAAGAGGGGAAACACACACAGTCATTAATCATCAAATTAGTGGAGTTTTTGACAGGTTGCTTTAGCACAAACATGGGCGAGCTCGCACCGCTGACATTCCTCCTCCGTTTCCTGGGTCGGTGCAGCTCAGGACGTAAACAGAAACATTATTTGTGTCCTTGTTTGTAGGACTTGGATGTGCGTTAGTTAGGCTCTGTGCTGTTTGTTTGCACACGTGTGTGCGTGTGTATACGTTCTTGCGGTTCTCCTGACCTGCCTGCTTGTGTACAGGGACAGCGGCGACGACATCGAGCTGGCGTCGTGTCCTCATGGTCAGGCCTCCAAAGACTGCTCCATGGTGGCCTCTTGCAGCTGTGAGCTGCTGTCTGAAGGTGAGCAAACACTCTTCCCAGTTTTTTTTGCAGCACCTGTTACATAAAATTAATGTGTTAAAATATATTAAAAAACGTGTTTAGGTGTGTATCGTGCTCCGGAGAGGTCGTGTCCTACAGCAGCAGAGCATTACAGCGCCCCCTCAGTCCGTTGCAGGGAACCCCCCTTCACCCAGCACCCGTCTCACATGCCTTTAGAGCGCTTCCTCCAGTCCCCCGAGGCCCAGGGCTCCAACTCCTCTGCAGGTGACAGCACATTTCCTTTTCTCTCCAGAAACTCAATATCAAAGCATATGAAAACTTATAAACAGAACATTGATTTGTTTCGACTCAGGTGGCAGTGAAGGAGCGAAAGAGTCAGATGGTGATGCCAGCCTGGCGGATTACCCATGGTTCCATGGTACGCTGTCCCGTGTGCGTGCGGCTCAGTTGGTGCTCGCAGGCGGGGCCAGGAGCCACGGGCTCTTTGTGATTCGTCAGAGCGAGACGCGGCTGGGCGAGTACGTCCTCACCTTCAACTTTCAGGGCAAAGCCAAGGTGAGATGATAAGAGAGAGGAGAACTCATATTATGCGACTGGATCTTACACTCAGTTGTGTGTTGTATATGTGTAGATTAGGGGTGCAACTATTATTTTTATTATTTGTAAATGTTTTGAGAGTTTAATTTAGTTTATATATTTAACTTAATTTATAAAATGTGAAAAAATTCAAAAGTCAAAAGTTGTCTTCATTTTGCTTATTTTGTCTGACCAACAGTAAAAAACAAAACAAATGTATTGGGTTTAAAGTGATATGAAATTAAAAAAGAGGAACTAAAAGGAACCAAAAAAACTTTTTATTTTTTACTTGATAGTCTTAAAACAATCAATCCGTTATCAAAATTGTCATTGATGACTTTTGCGTTCTCTAAATAATGAATTAATTTAATTTAGAATACATTAATCTCTCCTCCCAGCTGCTTCACTCACGCTTGTTCTCGTGACATTTTGGGCCCAGTTTGTTGATGCCCTGGAAAAGATGCAGTAATGTCAACGTTTTGTGTCCTCTTATGTAACTCGATCCCTGCACATCACATCCTGCCAGCCGGCAGTGTTGAGGAAGTGTCAGCTGCCGCCTCTTCCTCTGGTGTCAGCCTTGGCATTCTGTCACTCTGTTCCCACAGCGAGACGCCGCTCAGATAATGTCCTGACCTCTGCCTTGGTCTATCTGTTTCAGGCATTCACTGTCTTTTTCTTTCCCTTTCCATCTGTTTTACCACCTATCTCCCTCTTTATTCCCTTGAATCACACATGTTTCTCTCCCTTGTTAACGTCTTCTCTCCCCCTCTTTCCCCTCTTCCTCTCCCTCCCAGCATTTGCGTTTGTCAGTGAATGAGAACGGGCAGTGCCACGTGCACCACTTGTGGTTTCATACCGTGTCGGACATGTTGAGACACTTCCACGCCCACCCCATCCCCCTCGAATCTGGAGGCTCGGCTGACATCACGTTACGCTCCTATGTACAAGTGCAGCGAAACTCCACCACAGGTACACGACACATGAAGGAAAAATACTCACAGCATCTTACTTGAAACCAGTCACAACTGTAGATTTAACTGCAGAGGTCATAGATGTTGATCTACAGGTACAGGTGTAAATAATAAAATGAATGATGGCTGAATTTCACTTAGCTGCTTGGTTTCAGGGCCCTGGTATTGTGCATGCTGGCTCACTGTCACTGCTTTCTTACTATTACAAGTCAAAATGTCTGCTGTGAAAAAGGCCCATTAGGCCTTTAGGTCATTTCTAATAAAAAGTTCCTATAAAAGTTAAAAATCACACAATATTTGTCATTACTATAGCCCGACTAATACTGGATTTTTGAGGCCAATATTATATTTGAGAGTTTAAAAAAGATGATAATGATTTGATAGGAGTGGGCAACCGGATCTGAGAAGGGAAGCCAATGCTGAAGTGCCTTAAACTTGTATTCTTTCTAATAGCCAGCAGGGGGCGACTCCTCTGGTTGCAAAAAGAAGTCTGATTGTATAGAAGTCTATGAGAAAATGAGCCTACTTCTCTCTTGATTTATTACCTCAGTAAACATTGTAAACATGAGTTTATGGTCTCAATCACTAGTTTCAAGTCTTCTTCAATACAGCATGATGTTCATTTAGTAAATGATGGTCCCATTTAGAGTCAAATAAACCATAAAGCAGGGTATGCTTTAGGGCGTGGCTACCTTGTGATTGACAGGTCGCTACCACGGGGTTGTGCGGTCTGGGAGTTGTCCGTGTTTCCATCTTACAACTTTAACCCTTTCACAGAGTGTTTTCAGTTGCTGAAAGTTAATTATAACCTTTTTGGTTGCCTAAAAAAGTCTTATTCAGCATTTGGTTGTACTTAGCTCCACCCTCTCATGTCAAACAAGATGGTGACGTCACGATGACTATGTCCTCTTCTTATATACAGTCTATGTGTGATAGTCATATTTTACGTAAACACAAACAAAAAGTTTGTTTTTTTTCAAAATAATTGTGACCTGAGTGGGAAATATAAACTGACACAATATGTCAGCAATAAACTAACATTTGCCGATATGTAGGTCTCTCATTATTACATTGTTTGAGATTTAAATGACTGTAACATGACATGAAATGAATGTAACATTTGAAAGAAGAATAAACACATCCTTCCTCTTACAAATGAAAAGAAATTAAACATACTTTTATTCATTTCGGTACGGGCAAGGGTTTTTGGTGCGACAGCCTTATTTGGTCTGGTATGACCAGTAGCGTGTGATAGCTAATGTTTGTAAACTTAAGCTAGATATTGCTGTGTGACTGACATTACTGAGTCAGTACTACTGGTACACCAAGTTTTAGCATTCACCATCATCTTGTAGCTGTCTCAATTATCCATATTCAGTCGCTTAAACCAAAAAAAAGAAGGCTAAATTGTTCAAGACTTGCAGAGTTTGGAAATAATCTGCAAGTGGTCTCAATTTGACAATCGCTCTTCAAGACCAAAGGATAATGGAGGCAATTAGAAACTTCCAGAAAGTTCGATGTGTTGATGGATAGCAGAGGTTTGTCCTTATAGACGGAGGAAGCAGAGCTAAAACTCACTGAACCTGCCCCTCTCCCCCTCCTCCATCCTGCCCTCTGCTCTCCTGGCATGGGATGAATGCCCTCCTGTACAGGAGAGTGAGGGGGCGATTATACCGCAGCAGTTTTGCATGCAGGCCGAGACTCCGGCCCCTACCCACCCTGGTGGTCACAAAGAGGCCCTCTGTTTCCCCCAACGCTGGACCTACACACACCCACTCCCATAGACATAGTTACATAGAGTGAGGGTTTGATTCAGAGCGTAAAAGGCTTCACTGATACACTGCTCAGGCGTGTCTTTGGCACCAGTGTTGTCGGTGTTATTGCCCACCAAGAGAAAGCATAATAAAGGAGTCCCACACTGCCTGTGTTTACATGCTGCTCTATGAAGGAGCCTTCAGTGTAAACCAACAATTATCAGCAGCACAGATTCATCTGTATTATTATGCTGTCTTCTTCCCACAATCTGCTGCAGATGCGACTGTGCCTCCGGTCCTCACCCCACCCAGGGATGCAGGCTGCCGGACAGATCCAGCCCAGCCGCCTCTCCATCCTCCTGGGATGGCAGCGCCTGCAGGACCCCCTCCCGATGTCCCGCTCTCCTCGAGCACCTCCTCCTCACCCACCGCCCTTCCCTCACTCTCCCGCAGTGACCCAGGTACAGGAGCAGGAGTAGGAGGAGGGTTACAGAGCCGGAGCAACAGCTCTGAACGCCTGCTGGAGGCCTCTAGTGGTGGATCTGATGACTACCACGACGCCGACGGTACTCGCAGGGCCCGGGCAGTGGAGAACCAGTACTCTTTCTACTAAAGAGCCCAGGGCATAGTTCAGTCATGTATCGGGGGTGACATGGGACGCTGTGCTGATGATGGAAAACGGTCCAAATCACTGGATCGCCCATTGTTTTGTTTGTTTGTTTGTTTTATTTCAAGGTAATTTCCTGTTTCTGTGATTCGAGGAAGGGAGGTGAGATCATGGCAAGCAGTGTGTCCACGATAGTAAATCCCTCAGGCTTCGATTCAAACTCAAGAATGTCAGTGAACAGAGAAACAGAAGGCCACAGGAAGAAACGGAGAAGATGAGCGTAGGCGGAGAAAGCAAGAGGAAGTCATCCAGTGGAGTCATATGGCTTTGATTCATCTCTTCCGACCGACTTCCTGTTCACCCTTACCCACAGTTCCCTGGGAGCAGAGCCTGTGTCACCACCCCGCTGAAGGATCGAGAGTCTTGAAATGACCTTGAAGAAACAGTCCCTCCCCTCAGAGCTCCTCCGGGCTCCCGAGAGCATCCCATTAATGTTTGTAAAGCTGTTTTGAGTCTGTCCCGGATATCCTCGCTGTCCCTGCAGGGTTTCCCTACAAAGTCCTGCTCTAGTCTAACATCAGTGAAGCAATCATGGGTGTGTTAGTGTTAGCTCGGAGATGTTTTTCTTAAACGTGTACAGCCTAAAGGGTCTTAGTGCCTGACAATTACCTTGAACTTGAACGGACGGCATAGCGACAAAGAGGATGGTGTTGACATCTTGCATAATCCCAAAATGTAAAGCAGGTGATTACTTTACTGTCAGTTTTCTGCTTAAAAAAACACACTGAACATGCAAATCTTTGCATACTGAAATGGTTTTGTTCTCACAGTTTTATTGATGGCTGCAACACTGCACACACTCATATGTTGTGTTAGAAATCAGTTTAAAAATATTGAAATAAAAGATGAACAAAAATTCAATCTGTATGAATATGACAGGGCGGATCCCATTTTGCTGTCACGCTGGGCTATTTCTATGAGTGTGTGGTGGCGTGTTAGAGTCCAAATATTTTTCAATGATCGGTGTGCTACAGTAGTGTTTCTAAAAAATGGTTTTCGAGGTCCCTCCGTCTGGTGCTGGTTCTGTATCCAAGCTTATCATATCAATAACCTGTAGATTAGATATGCTGTTAATATAGGAGTTCACTTTGAAGTAATGCCTTGAAGATATTATTATACCAAATCCAGCATTTAGGCTACCGGAGGGACTGGGGCCTTGTTTGTTTAGAGAGGTGGCAGTATTGTGTACTGTTTGTGCGGCCTGGTGTGGATTGAAACGATACAGGCAGTAAGGTATAAAGGGAGCTATATGGCCATGCTTGAACGGGAAGATGACAGAGAACTGAGCTTAAGCTTTTTAACTTAATAATTCAACAGAAAAATTTAATTTTACACCACAAAATACTCATGTTACTGTAAGAATGGACATCATGGTCGCAGACATTCATTATAATACAACATATCAGTCTAAATATCCTCTTAAAGGAAACGTTTGGGAAATACATCTATTCACTTCCTTGCCTCGAATTAAATTCACATGTCATATGTAATAAATATGAAGCTATACTGCTAGCAGGAGGTTAGCTTATCTTAGCATAAAGACTGGAAACGGGGAAACAGTAGCCCCGCTCAGGAATGTTTCATGCAAAAAATACCAGAATTTGATAATACAGCCGTCCTCCTGCAGCTTTCCCCTCTCCGTCCTAATCCCCTCCAACCAGACGAGCTCAGGCTTCATACAGTAACCCGCTCGAGTACTAGTCATTCATTCCAAACATTCATTATGATCCTGATGCCGTTATAGAGCCACAATTCTATGAGAATTACCGTCCTGTTTTCTTTGCAAACTTGTGGCCCCGTACAGCCCTTTGAGATGACATACTGTGTTTCGAGGTTCTAGCGAGCTACTTTAGCTGCAGCTGTGAGCCTTTGGCTACGGTTAGCAGAAGGCTAAACTATTAACATAAGCAACATTTTCTCCCCATCTCTGAAACGCTTTGCAAATATTAACAGACTTTTACACCCTCTTTTTCGATAACTCTGTCTTCCTCCTTTTTTGGGGTTGCTTTGCAGTGTAGGCGATTGTTGCCAACGCTGGAATAGCAATTTTTCTTGCAGGATATTTGCCGTTGAATCAAGCTTTCTCCATCTGAAGGGACGTGCAGCCAATAGGAAAGCTCTCTCTCTGAAATGACCTGTGATTGGCCAAAGTCTCCCGTCACGGGCTAGATTTTTTAAAGTCTGAAAACAGAGCCATGAGGAGGTGCAGAAGTCTAGTTATCTCTCAGAACACTTGAATTTCAATATGCTGAAAGGTTATCATGGAAGTCTTACCCCAGCTTTAACGGAGATGGTGCGGTTAACCAAACATACAAAATGCACCTACTAGCACCTTTAAAGCTCACTAATTAACACGTATCTTGGTTGTTTATTTCCGTTCAAAAACTAAAGTGCAAAAACTACAAATCATCTTCTTTGTCGTTTTCACACTTTGATTTTTTGTACGGATTAAATAAATAAGACATAAAATTGATTTAGAGGTGCAAGTAGGTGACTTTTGTCCCTTTTGGACAGAGCTAGGCTAGCTGTTTCCTGTATTTGTGCTAAGCTAAATTAGCTGGCTGCTAGCGGTAGCTTCACATTTATAGTACAGGTATTATCCTTGTCAGGAGTTTACTTCACACAATGTCAAACTTTTCTTTCAAAGCATGTTGAACACACCTGAAAACATGAACAGAAAAGCAGACACCTTTCAGCTACTTTATCTCAAACATATGCAACACTTTTGTTCAGTTGGAAAAAAAACATATCAAGAGTCAACGTCTGTCTTTTCAAGCACGGCCATTTGAGCTACGGAGGTGAAATTTCAGTTTCAGTCGAGGAGCGGACGGAGCAGTTCATGTGCCAATTTGAATCCTATTTTTGAAACATATTTATTCCTAAACCGTTGTAAATTACATTTTTCCTATCGAGTCTTATTTATGTACAATTGATTGATTCTTCTTGATGAAACATCCTCAGTGGAGCCCGTCTGTCGCAAGAGCCCATCTCACAACATATCACAGATTGCTCATGCCACCCTTTTATTTTCTTAACACTTCTTAAAGCTAAATCTTCTGTTGTCTGACTGAGTTTTGAAGAGTCTGTGCAATTTTGTACAAAGTGATGTACTTGACATACTACTTTATATTTCTGTGAATAAAATGTGAACAAACTGTTTCGCCTTTTCTGCAGTTATTTAACTCACAAATGTCACAATCTGAAATGCTGGAGATTAAAGGCTCAGAAAAGTCAAAGAGTTTAGGTGTTAGGTTATTTATAGTGATGGGACATCGTTCTGTAGAGATAATTTGTCTCACCTCTATTTATTCATGTGTAATAACAGAAGTGTGAGACGTGACGTCATGTGGTTTTCTTTTGTTTCAGTTTATATTACATAAAACAGTCTCCCATATGATCCATAATAAGGCCCTTATGTGAACAGTTTGAGTTACATTCAGTATCATTCCATAAATGTATGACAGCTAGTGAACCAGTTTCAAAGATCATAGTTTAAAGTGTTTGACTCGTTTTGATCACTCCAGTCAGTTTAAAGACTGGTAACTTAATCCCAGACATGTTGATGTTTCTAATATGTAGCACCTTCAGGGAAATAAACAGTCAACAACAGCAGCAGCTCTCAGCAGGCTGAAACCTCCATAACATTTATATTAATATCGTCCCACAGAGTTTAAACTCACTGAGCCCCTCGGGCCTCCAGCTGTAACCCAGAGATCATTTTCATGTACTTGGCTGCCCTCTAGAGGTCAGATCTTTGTATTGCAGAAAAAAAAAACATGCTGGGTAAATTGCAAACACATTTACTATGATGATTCATAAATAAAATTAGATTAAAACAAAGAAATCAAACAGTTTGATCATATATTCTTATAACTTCCCTCACACAAAATTCCACAACAGAATGGCATCTACATACACATATACACACCTGGTGTAAAATGTGTATTGATATCCTAATAATCTTAAAATTGCATACTTCAAACTCATTTTCTACTTTACAGATCCAGTGTGTAGGGAAAGGCAGAGGGATTGTGCGTTTTTCAGCATGACGCATTAATTATTGTTTTCCGTCCTTGTGCAGTATTTGGATGAACAGAATTGAGCTGCCAAAAAAAAAAGGTTGTTTGGCTTCAGATTGTCACCACTAATAGAGAGTGTGAACAATTGTTGATGATGCAAAGACTAAACCTGTAATGACACGTTTACATGACGTTTGTTCCTGTTGCAACATCTGGGCAAGTATGAATTAACTTTTACAAGATTGCGATGACGTGACTCTGAAACCAATTTTATAATAAAAATACGTGTGAAATATGATATCAGCAGGAATAAATAATGGCACATCCTGTTGTGAGGTTTGCAGATTTCCAGTTTATAACTGACGTTACTGGGTTTGTTTTCAATCTAGCACCCCTTTCTAGGTAAGTGTATGTGTGTGTAATGTTTGTTTATGCTTTTTAAGATCCTAGACATGAAGAACATGAACAGGTATGTTTGTTCAGGTATGTTCAGTCCTTGTCTTGATACAATCTTGTGAGGTGATTCGCCTATCCATGGCTTCTAGATGATGGGACACAGTCATCCAGCTTTTCTTTACTCCTACAACACAGTAAAAATAGTCATCTTCAACTGTCAGAAACTGCAACACTTGCAAAACAGTCTGAGGTAGCCCCTCCCCCTCCATCTCCACCCCCCTGAGAGTCGTAACATGCAACCCCTCTGGGGCAGACCAGGTTGCTGCTTCTATTTCAGGGCTTGATGACGTTGACAAAAAATAAGCATGCCATGGCCAGCAGCACCGCCACAGTCATCTCCATCGCCCTCGCCTGCTTCCACTTCTTAAATTCCTCCTTCTGCTGCTCCTGCTGCTCCTCCATGCGCTGCTTCCTGGCTCTCATTTCCCTCTCCTTCTGCAGCTGCTCCCCGTAGTGAGCCTGATAAAAGGCGTCAAAATCAAACATGGTCTTCCCCCCAGCTTGGGAGAACCGCCTGGCTCTGAACTGCTGCTGCTGTGGTGGGGAGCCTGTGGATTTGCTCATGGTCTCTTTGGAGGACGGTCTCCCTGCACTTTGAACATCCGACCTGCTCAGGAGACCATGGTCGTACCTCTTCCTCAGGCTGATGCTGCCCAGCACGGTGTAGGCCTCGCTGATCTCAGAGAAGCGCTGGGTGGCCTCCTCGTTCCCCGGGTTCTTGTCCGGATGGTTGATGAAGGATTGCTTGTAGTAGGCCGTCTTGATCTGGGACTGTGTGGCACTGGGGGTCACTTTGAGGACATCGTAATAGGACGTCCTGCTTCTGTACAGCACAGGAGCATCTTTTGAGCTGCTGCTGCCACTCCTCCACCTGTAGCCTCTACTAAGTGCTTGCAGGGTATCAGGGTGTAGTTTCAGACGCCTCAGTCTCTCTGATCCCTGCTCTGATAGGATGAAGATGACAGTGCAGAAGGCTCGCAGCTGCTGAGGGGACCTGAAGGCATCAGGGTGGATGGAGACAGGTCCTCTGGTCCAAAATGTCATCCTGCCAGGCAGCAGCTTCTCCTGGAGGAGAGAAAAACAACATATCAAGAGTCAACGTCTGTCTTTTCAAGCACGGACATTTTAGCTACGGAGGTGAAATTTCAGTTTCAGTCGAGGAGCGGACGGAGCAGGTCATGTGCCAATTTGAATCCTATTTTTGAAACATATTTATTCCTAAACCGTTGTAAATTACATTTTTCCTATCGAGTCTTATTTATGTACAATTGATCGATTCTTCTTGATGAAACATCCTCAGTGGAGCCCGTCTGTCGCAAGAGCCCATCTCACAACATATCACAGATTGCTCATGCCTCCCTTTTATTTTCTTAACACTTCTTAAAGCTAAATTTTCTGTTGTCTGAGTGAGTTTTGAAGAGTCTGTGCAATTTTGTACAAAGTTCTCCTGGAGGAGAGGATGCAGCAGCTTCTCCTGGAGGAGAGGATGCAGCAGTTTCTCCTGGAGGAGAGGATGCAGCAGTTTCTCCTGGAGGAGAGGATGCAGCAGTTTCTCCTGGAGGAGAGGATGCAGCAGCTTCACCTGGAGGAGAGGATGCTGCAGCTTCTCCTGGAGGAGAGGATGCAGCAGTTTCTCCTGGAGGAGAGGATGCAGCAGTTTCTCCTGGAGGAGAGGATGCAGCAGCTTCACCTGGAGGAGAGGATGCTGCAGCTTCTCCTGGAGGAGAGGATGCAGCAGTTTCTCCTGGAGGAGAGGATGCAGCAGCTTCACCTGGAGGGGAGGAGAGGATGCTGCAGCTTCACCTGGAGGGGAGGAGAGGATGCTGCAGCTTCTCCTGGAGGAGAGGATGCTGCAGCTTCACCTGGAGGAGAGGATGCTGCAGCTTCTCCTGGAGGAGAGGATGCTGCAGCTTCACCTGGAGGAGAGGATGCAGCAGCTTCTCCTGGAGGAGAGGATGCTGCAGCTTCACCTGGAGGAGAGGATGCAGCAGCTTCACCTGGAGGAGAGGATGCTGCAGCTTCTCCTGGAGGAGAGGATGCAGCAGCTTCTCCTGGAGGAGAGGATGCAGCAGCTTCACCTGGAGGAGAGGATGCAGCAGCTTCACCTGGAGGAGAGGATGCAGCAGCTTCACCTGGAGGAGAGGATGCTGCAGCTTCTCCTGGAGGAGAGGATGCAGCAGCTTCACCTGGAGGAGAGGATGCAGCAGCTTCTCCTGGAGGAGAGGATGCAGCAGCTTCACCTGGAGGAGAGGATGCAGCAGCTTCACCTGGAGGAGAGGCTGTAGTCTTGCTGAGAGGTACAGGGCTGCTGTTGTGTGAGTCTCTCTCATAAAACGGGATGAATCCAGCTCCAAAGATGTGGCACAAAGCAAAGTCTGGTTTTCCTGCTGACTTACATTTCTTCTCACTTTGGAAAGTTTGTCTGATGTTGCTCTGCTTCTTGACACCGGCTGAACTTCACGTTGATCTCGCGTTGATTCCTCTTTTACCCGATTGTCACTGAAGGTGCAGCTAACCAGCAGAGAACCGGGACTTTCTCCGGTGCACACCGGTCGACTCGGGCTGTTTCTGAGAGCAGACAGCCGGTAAGCTCCGCTGCCCAGCCTTTGACCGACCTCTGCCATTTTTACCGACAGCGGAGCTCGTGAGCAGGCCGGAACACACATGGAGCGTCCGGTTAGGTTACGTCACAAAACGAGGAACCAATAGGAGTCAATGTTTACAGGAAGTACGTAACATACCCGACCAATCATTGAGCAGGAACCTCAAGAGTTATGTATTATAACTTTTAAGATCCCTTTTCCAGTAAAAACAAAAAGGCTATTATTGTTACAGGCATAGAGTTAATTGTGAGTGTAATTAAGGTATATATTTATTTGTTTTTTTCATGCAGAATAGTTGAATAGTTTTATTTTTATACACAAAAAATGCAGATATTTGAAGGTATACCCAATAGTTTTAAATGGTACTTTACATTACTAAAATACTTTAAGAAAGCTCAAGTGTGAAAATAACAGGTGGTATTAGCCTGTATTCAATGCAATTCAAACTTTATTGTAGACTCAAGGTCCAGATAAGAAAAAAACAACAACAATACATTACATATAATACATTACAATACAGGAAGCACTATAAAAAGTCATGATTAAAAGATATTAAAAATATTAATATTATATAAATATATACATTCATCAATGCCTTACATATAAAGAACTATACCAGTGCCTTCACAGCTGTGATTGGTACCGTATAGTGCTAGAGAACAAGTGCAAGAGTGTTAGACAACCGCAAGATTATGTCATTCTCAGAGTGATTAAGCCGTCATATAAATTTGTACATGAGATTTCTATGTATTTCTATATATATATTGTTTGTATTTTATGTTTTTAAATTGACCTACTTGATTGTGTTTTATGTAATTTGTTAATTTTATTTATTTATTTTTCTTGTATTTTATGAATTACTACTGCTTGGCTTATTTTCTGAGTTTTTTTTTTAACAGATGCAATATGCCTGTATGTTATGGAAGTTTGTATTAAGCTTTAAAAGTTAGTATTTAGTACTTAGTCTACTAAGACTTTAGAGTTACTTCGACTTTAATAGTTAGTATTTAGTACTTAGTATGTTGTTGTTTTATTTGCGTTGGTTGTAAAAAGAATAAATCTTTTTTTTTTTTTTAGTTTATGTTAAAACAATATGCGTTTTCGCATTAAAGTAATACATTGTTAATTATATATTTAATTAAATCAATATATATATATTGCTTGGGTGCCCAGTAGGTGGCGATATAAGCCTCTGTCTTTAGCTGGTCTGCGTGTATTAAACGCGACAGAAGAAGAAGCGCTTCTCGCGTCGCTTGCTTGTGACATCATTGTTCTTCACGTGTGGACTGTGGTTGTCTACATCACAACATTTAGCTTGTTTATGAACTGATATTATATAGAACTAACTCTTCATCTTCACACACAGAAGGACAACCATGACCTCCAACTGTCGACGGCCTGAACACACAGCTCCTCCAGATGTGGTCAGTGACGTTCATGGCAGTGTTTAGCAGCTAGGCTAACAGCAGCAGCAGCTGGAGCTGTTTGGCTCTTTAAAGTCACCTGGATGTGTAATAGTCCAGCTTTTTAACAGGGAACTGAAGTGTTGACTGGACGATAGACTAACTACTCACATGTTTCTTTTTTCAGAAGTGTATTTAGCTGTAGTTTGTGTCTCATGTATTTAATAAATAATAATAAATAACACATTTAATAAAACATGTGACAACGTGGGGCTGCAGTGGAGTCAGCTGACAGATGTTTGATTGAAGTGTTGATGAATTAATCTGATGTGATCTCATCCTCCACAGTTCTACAATGAAACCGAGGCAAAGAAATACTCCCAGAAGTGAGTCTGTGTTATTTGTGAATAACATCCATATACCAAGTACTTCCTTTATTATTATTATTATTATTATTATTATGTGTAAATACACTATTATTTTTATTTTATTATTATTTTTTGCTACTTAACTTACTGTTTTCTTAATGGAGCTTCCCAGCAAAAAAGTATTTCACACGATTGTACTTGTATAATCGGTGTGACAGTAAACATCTTGACTCTTCCTGTCACTATAGTCACTGTTTGTTAGTGGGTCAGCACATATGTTTTTTTTCTATAATAATAATGAGCAGCTCAGGTGTATTTTGGGAATTGAAATGATTAAAATGTAATGTTGGCTACAGAAAGAAATTCAAGAGATGCTATTTAGACAGAATAAGAGTTTGGAAATGTGTGTTTGGTGGATTATTTCTCTGTTGTTTCAATGCTAATGGTCATTGTATTTGACATCGTTGGAAAGTCTGTTTATTTACCTTCACAATGATGTCCAACTTGTAAGGATCATGCATTTGTGTGATGAGCAGCACAGCTGATTATGTGGGTAGCGCCCAAGAAATATTTGCCAAAATGCTCTGCCAATGGTAAACAGTGTATTCTCCTGTTGGTATTGACTCTTGTTGTTCTGGTGGATTGGATGATTGAACTCTCTATCAGTAACAAGGAACAAACAAGACATATTGGCAATTTTACAATTCATTCATTTAATACACCGCCAGGTAAATAAACAGGCTTCCCAATGATGTAAAATACAACGCCATTTAGCATTGTAACAACAGAGAAATAATTCACCAAACACAAATTTCCAAACTTTTTTTCCCGAGTTTTTGTCGCATCATCAACTCAATTTCCAACTTAAGGAGACGATTGTCTCTGGTTGTAGTCGTATACATTTACTTTACTCATCAAAGTCATTGATATCACAATATTTAAAATTCTCTTTTTATGTTGGATTTCCCCTTTAGATAAAACAAGAACATAATTCCCCGTCTGATTCTGCTGACTTGCTGTAGAGCGATAGCTGCATCAGTTGTGTGGTTAGAACGTGGCTTAAAATCTACTAAATCCAAACATGATGGCATTTTGCCACATTTAAAGGTTGAGCTTGTTTCTTTAAGACTGTCTTCCCATTACCAGACGTCTCTCTAAAAGCTCTGTGTTTTGTTGCTTCACAGTTCTCGAATGATTGAGATCCAGACCCAGATGTCAGAGAGAGCTGTTGAGCTTTTAAACCTGCCAGAGGGACAGCCATGCTTCCTGCTAGATGTGGGGTGAGGGAGTGACACTGACCGTGTTTACATGCCGTATTACAAGATTAACTTGATTAAAGAAATGATTTGAGTAAGAAATGATGCAATATTTTGTTACTGTTAATCTTAACATGAATAAGGTCATAGTTAGATTAAGCATTGTCTAACAATTATGTACATTGTGTATTGTCACATTATTGAATATGCTTATATATATTTACACAACAATCAAACGTTGACTTTTGCTGCATTTTGCTGCAAAATTTGTAATCTATCTTCTTGATGATATATACTTAACCATTCTAAATGTACTCTTAACATGACGGAAACATTGGCATTGCATTCATATAGAGCAGATCACCGTAATCCAATAAAGGCAACTTTTTTACCTTACATTACGGTGATCTTCTCTATATGAATGCAGCTGAATACTGTATACCATACTGTGCCATGCTGTGCTTTACGTTTTATTACTGGCTGTGGAAATCTCGAAAATCACTGTATCCTGTATGCTGCTGCTAAATGGCCTTCTCTGTATGTCCGCAGACTTTTGCATTGGTTGGCTTATATATAAATCGCTCCTTGGACTGGTTCTTTTGTATCTGTGTACATACTGTACAGTACATGTGCACAAACCAAATCAATATGGCCTGCACTCTCACTATATTCTACAGATGTTGTTCCTCAAGGTTAGGACGGAACTCAGCAAAAAAGTTTTTAAATACGCTGCTCCTTCTTCCAGGAATAATGTACAGAAGGACCTGAAATTGTCAGAGCTGATTACTGTGGGGGAATTTAAGTCCATTCTGAAGGATGGAGAAAGTGGCCCTCTAGGTTGATGAGACTGTTCTTGAATTTCTCACTGAATCGTTTTGAGGTTGACCTGTTTGTGCATTAGAGCTGTTTTTGTGTTGCATACAAACTGGATGTCATGCTCGTTCACATGTGGTGTGTGTGACTGTTTATATTTGTCTGCTTGTGTTGTTTGTTTTTATTGTTGTAACAATGTTTGTGCTGCCCTCTCGGCCAGGTCGCTCTTGGAAAAGAGAAAGAGTTGTGTTGGAAGTGTTGAAAGTTATAATAGTAATTAGCCCCTTTCACGCTGCCTGTTCAAAGTGGGAATGTCGTGCCGTTAGTCCGCCTATAGTCTCGCAGTGTTTGAGAATCACCTCATCTGAATGTCACTGTCATTGTAAGATCCATAATAATACAGTAATCATGTGTATCTGTCTGTCCCCTGTCTCTCAGGTGCGGCTCTGGTCTCAGTGGAGACTACCTGTCAGAGGAGGGACACTACTGGGTTGGAGTCGACATCAGCACCGCAATGCTGGGTTAGTTTGACACTGTTACATTTAAGCAGGAAGCAAGAGCTGGATGATATGCCAGTATAATATCAATATAATGATATTATACTAAGTATCATCTGGGGTTTTGGTTATGTTAATAATGTAATATAGTTTAATTGTTGTATTTTCCTGATCTTTAAAGTTAGATTAATCAAATGAGATAGCTTTCTGAAAGAGAAATACTGTACAATACTGTGAAAACATTCATATTTTTGGGGAAAAAAATTATTCCCAGCTTCTCATAGACCAGTCAGAAGAAGAAAACCTTCTAATGAGACACATTTATTGTGCATTAAAAATAAAACTTAAGGCATTTCTAAGTCCGAGAACACACAGTGCGGTGCAGACCAGTGTCTGCTTCAATGCAGGTCCATTGAGTGACATTGAAAGGAGATGTGGATACATTTCTGAAACACTGATCAAATCCCGTCTTCCCTGTGACAGATGTTGCACTGGACAGAGAAGTAGAGGGAGACCTCTTAGTGGGGGACATGGGACAGGGGATGCCTTTCCGAGCCGGGTCCTTTGACGGTTGCATCAGGTGAAGAACAAAACATGCTTCTGTTATAAAAATGTTTTTAATTTGTATTAATTTTGGACTTTTCATTTACCTTTTGCGTTGTTCCGTGTCAGTATCTCTGCTCTGCAGTGGCTCTGTAATGCGGACAAGAGGTCACATAGTCCTCCTAAGAGACTCTACAAGTTCTTTAGTACTCTTTACTCTTCTCTGGTAAGTTTCTTTGACAAAAACCCAAACATCCAGATACCACATTTTTACGATTAAGCCCGTTGCTAACTTCTCCTTGTTCTTTGTCTTTCAGTCAAGAGGCGCACGCGCAGTTTTCCAGCTTTATCCAGAGAACTCAGAACAGGTGAAATAACGTTTTTTGTTTCATGGTGGATGTTGAATCTGATGTTTTCTCCAGATTACTTACCTTAAGTCTTCTTCCCTCGCTAAAGCTCGAGCTGATCACGACGCAGGCCATGAGGGCAGGCTTTGGCGGAGGCATGGTGGTGGATTACCCCAACAGCACCAAGGCTAAAAAGTGAGAACCTAGCAGAGGCTGGGCTTTTATTTTGACAGCTGCAGCCTCCTGCAAATTGATTCCTTCTTAATGGCCTGTGAAATTAGCAGCAGTGTACTCGCTACACAAGGCTAATTAGAACATGATGGCATTCATATTGACTCGACTGTTTGTCACATTAGCCTCGTGATGAATTATCACACATTAAAATGGATGGCCTGATTTACTCTTCCACTCACGCACGTCTTGTTTGTTTCCAGGTTCTTCCTGTGTCTGTTTGCTGGAGTAACAGGAGCCCTTCCCAAAGTAAGAAACAAATGAGCTTTAGTGGATATTGTGGATTCATTTGAGCTACATTATGATCATCACTGTGATCTCTTTTTGTTTTTTTTTCAGGGGTTGGGATCAGAAACTTCAGACAGAGCTGTTTCAAACCAGGTCCAGTATTCAGGACAAAGGTAAAGATATATTCACAGCAGGGAGACGCTGATTATTGTGGTAGTTTGATGAAACTGTTTACATGGTTGGAAGTAGCAGGGTTTGTTTCAGTCACCAGAGTTTATCTGGATTTATTTGTTTGTTGGATGTATTTTATTCAGAAAGATGCAGATGTGATGAGATGCAGCCTGAGGCCATCTGAGCCTCAGAGGAAAATTGTAAAAATATTCCTTTTTATTTTTCTTGACATGCTGAAAATGTGCATGTAAAGCATTTTGTAGATACTCATACATTTTAATTAATTGTTTGTATATAGTTTTTTTAGTTAATTGCTTGATTCTTTTTTTTTTATACCTCACATTTGCCGGTCTGAGATCTCAAATGTGAGGATTTGCTGCTTTTCTTTATCTTCTATGATAGTATGCTGAACATCTTTAGGGTTTTGGACTGTTAGCTGTGCAACACAAGTGATTTGGATATATTGGGCTTTGAGAAATTGTGATCACCATTTTCCCTCTTTTTATAGACAAAACGACTAATCAAGGAAATTGTAGTTGCAGCCCTACTTAACTCTGATTAGGGCTGCAAATAACGATTATTTTCATTGTTGATTAATCGGTTGATTATTTTCTTGAATAATCGATTAGTTGTTTGGTCTATAAGATGTCAGAAAATGGTGAAAAATGTCGATCAGTGTTTTCCAAAGCCCAAGATGACGTCCTAAAAAGGGCTTGTTTTGTCCACAATTATATTTATACTAAGTTTACTGTCACAGAGGAATAAAGAAACCAGAAAATATTCACATTTAAGAAGCTGGAATCAGAGTTTTGACATTTTTTCCTTTAAAAAAATCATTCAAACCGATTGATTGATTATCAAAATAGTTGCCAATTCATTTAATAGTTGACAACTAATCGATTAATCAATTAATTGTTGTAGCTCTAATTAGGATAATCTGTAATTTCTTTATTGATTAGTATTAAAACAGCCATTTAAAAAAAGGTCTTGGCCTTGATAAGTGCAGGTTCAGTCATACCTGCTTTGGTGAAGCCAAAAGACCGAGAGGAATCTGAAAAGGGTCGTCGTCCTACCTGACTTAAAACCCCGTCAGGCAGCTTTTCCTCCCTTTCACATAATGATGTTCAAGTTGCTCATCCTGGTTACACAAAGAGACTAGATGTGTGAAACATTTGTAGTTTGGGATTTGGTTTGTCACAAAGAACGAGGTGCATTTTAAAAAGCTAATCAGCCACACTTTGTCTTTGTGAAGAAACCGGTTCAAAAACATGAAGGGTAAATCAGTGAAGAAGGGACGCGATTGGATCTTTGAGAAGAAGGAGAGGAGGAGACGGCAGGGACGGTACGTACAAGACTGTGTTTTAAACTCCAAAAATTGGATTTATTATTTTGTGCTGAAATATTCATGCTCTAAATATTGTAATATACTTAAGTTTAGCTTTAAATGACTCACCTCTGATTAGCTGTAACGCTTGCTGACGTCTCTCCTCTCTCTGCTGCGTGTTTTGTTGGCCTGCAGGGAGGTTCGAGCCGACACAAAATACACCGCACGTCAGAGAAGACCTCATTTCTAAGTGACTCATGCAGTTGTGCCTTCATTAGCTGGCGTCTGCGCCGCACCCCTCACCCCTCCAGCTGCAGAGTGATTGGACTTAAACTCCTTGATTCAAGTGGATGAGATGCAAGAGTAAAAAATACTATTATAGCCTATGGCCAATCATTTTTACATTTGGTTGACTGTTTGACAATTTGTTTCTCACAAGTTGTGGTAAGATTGCACCCTCTGTGTCTATGTCGGCTGGAAGATACATGGACAGACATCTGTACTGCTTACAGTGGAGACGGAGTTGACAGCCCCAACCATTTCATAGAATTACAACAATTTTTAATAAATGATCAAATGTCACATCTTCTACCTCTGATCAGTCATTTATTTAAAACATAAAAACAGAGATTTGTATTATATTTACTGTTATTTTTCCCAGAATATAGAAGAAATTGAACTAACGACCTGCATGCATTTGTGAAGGTTTCACAATCTGTACCAAAAAAAACACCCTGTTGAGGAGATATGCGATACACAGTATGACACATACAGTGCATAAATCCACATTTTCTATGTTGGCCCTGAACACACTGACAGTTCACTACGTTAATGAAGGTTACAAAAAGGAGGGAGACAGTATGACGAAACAGGGCTGTGCTCATAAGGTGAAAATGGAACTAAATTAACTTTCAAATTAAATAAAATGATGCAACTAATACTAAAAAAAATTTGAAAATTACTTTTTGTATGTTTGATGGTTCAGTAGAATAGGACATATGACTTACTGTATAACATAATAAAGATATGTTGACTATTGAGGTAATTAAAATTGGTCTTTAGTAATAAAACATCAACTCAATTTCCAACTTAAAGGGACTGTTTGTAACTTCTTACACATATAAATTAATCCGGGTCGGTGTCCTATGCGCGCTCGCGTGTTGCTACGCTGTTCAGACAAGACTCCAACACAAACTACACGGAAGCACCAAAACCGCAAAGTTATATCTAGTGAAGCCCGTCTTGCAAAACAGTATTGGCTGCGGTCGGAGGACGCGGGGGAGACCGTAGCTTTGGTCTCCAGGGCCGGAGTCTCTGCTGTACTCTGCTCCTCTGCCTGCCTGCCTTCACTCACACAACGCGCTTGTTCTCGCTATTTCGCTCCACATGTTCATTCGCGCACACTCCACACTGCAGAAGAGTTAGTAGCTCTGAGAATATCTAGTGAATGAACAGTGGATGTTTGTGCAGAAATAAATGCTGCAGCTCCTCCAGACCAACAGAGGTTTCCCGGGTCTCCTGAAGTGACGGGGCTCCGCAGCGAATAACGTTATCGTCTCTGACGATACGGTGCCGGTGTCTCCCTCCGGCCGCGGTCGGGAGACTGAAGCAGGAAAAGCCAACACTAGGATCAGCATTGATTCATGGAGAGACCTTCGTCTGGTCAGCTAACATTACTGCCAAGCAGGTGAAATATAGAGTGATATTGTGGTTTTAGCTGACGTGTGTCGCCTCACTGTGTTGAGCGATGCTCATTCATGTCTATGTAGAGCGAGCACAAGCGCGAACCCGACGCTGACTTTCATTGACTTAACGGCCACAGGTGTCGCTGTTAACACGCATTTCTGATTCTTACAAACAGTCCCTTTAATGGATGCAATTAAAACTCCTACATGGACGTATGAAGGCATCTCAACAAAGAAAACTAAAGGAACTTCACCATATGTTTATTATACAGTTGTAAAAGCAAATGAATGATATATTTAGAAGTGTATTATATTAAAATCCTAAATTATTATTTTTTTTTTATTGAGAAATTTACATTACAATATGGCATCGTACAGAACAGTCCACAACTACAAGGGAACAGACGAGCCTGGAAATTGGCGTACAGTGCATAAGAGTGTGGATGAAGAGAGGAAAAAAACAAAGTAAGGGAATGTGTGAATAGGTCGAATAGTGATCTAGGGGTTCTCTGTAAGGTTAAGGTCCTCAACTAACATTGAAAGCTGCATAGCATTCGTTATCTTCATATGTTTCAGAGATGAAAAGTAAAGACACAGCTCCTTGTGAAAAACATAGAAATTTGGTCTTGATTTCAGGAATCTATTTTTATGTATAAAAAACAGTGGCAGCTGGTGGAAATGTTTCTAGGTAGGGCTGTGCCACATCCAATCAATTTCAGCAAACATCCCGGTACGATTTAATGCAAAAAAAAAGTGAAGGTATCAAAAACACATTACTACCTTTCAGTTAAATAATCAACAATTATTTTATTTCAACAGGAAGAGTAAATAATGCTTTTAAAAAACACTACAGTATAAAATGTACTCAGTGGTGGAATGTAACTAAGTACTTAAATACAATTTTGAGGTACTTCTACTTTACTTGAGTATTTCCATGTTCTGCTACTTTCTACTTTCTACTCAACTACGTCTCAGAGGGGAATATTAGACTTTACTTTATCTGACAACTTTAGTGACTTTACAGATTCAGATTATTAATACAAAATATAATCACATTACAATCTAATTACACATTATAATCAAATTACACATATTACTGGGTGCATTCCATATTTAGAACACAAATATTGACAATTTATATAATTGTTATTATTATTATAATTAGTAGTAGTAGTAATGTTTTTTGTGTGTGACTCAGGGAGGGCCTCTATTGGCCGGCCGCCACTGATAAAAAACTTTCCAAGAATGATTATGGAAAATCCTAAATTAATTTCCAGGTCTTTTGCTGCTTCCATACCAGTGTGCACCACTGTGTAACCGACAGAGGTCGCTGTGCGCTCTTGGCACAATATAGGAGCCACCTGGGCGTTATCTCTAAAACCTGCTGCTCAATCGATCATCAAATCCATCCAGCACAGTGTCACCAGCAGCAGCACTCAGATAGAAAGCCTCTCCAAAGGTGGTCGCTTCTTGTCTTCACAGTTTGTCAGACTGACTTTAAGGGAACGAAAAGAAACTTAAAAGAGGAGATTCAATTAGAAAAGAAAGCTCAATTGGTGCGGATTGAAGGAGGAAGTTGAAGGTGTGTAATGGGTTAACGGAGGAAAGGCCTCGCCTCACCTTTAGTGCGCGTCACCCGGTTCAGTAAAGTGGCTCCACCATCCAGACCAGCGCGTTAAACCACCGCCTCTCTGCCGACAGACGCGCTCCTCGACTCGGTCACTCTCTCATCCTCCTGTCGGTCTCCGCCCAGCTGCTCCATCACCACACACACACACAGAGGAAGGAATAAAGAGTGATTTACCGGAACCATGAAGGACCGTATGCAAGAACTTAAACATGTAAGTTCCTGTTTGATTCTTTTAAATGGTCAGTATGCACCTGCTCTGTGATTAGATGCGTTTTAAAGACGCTTTTATTAGATGGTATATAGGCTGTAAACGCGCACATCCACAGATGTATGTGGGTGCGCTGATGGAGCAACAGTTGTGACTCTCTGGGAGTCTGATGGAGGCTGAAATGTTGTTTTATTTAAAGGCAGCAGGCGCTTATTGCTGCCACGCATCACTGTGTGTGCATATAGCAAGTTAAAGCCACGCTGACAGGAATGATTTCAGGTGTTTTAATCAAAGTAAAAGTAATTTATTTTCTCCTCATTTTTCCAAACGAGAAATCACTTTGATCTGCCTGCTTATATTCTTTGAGCATATATATATATATATTGATTATAGGATATATTTTGTACCTAATTGTATTTAATCTCGATATAGGATCCTTAATTTTAATATGCAATGTTTTAATATGCAATGTTCAATTTTAGCAGGTTCTGTCTATTAAGAGTTTAATAATGTTCCAGAAAGAGTTAGGTGGCAAATTGTGTAGCCTGTGTGGAAATATATTACCTATTAATACATTATTTTGTGTGTGTGTGTGTGTGTTGTGTGTGCTTATACAGCTATCTTTGTGAGGACCAACTTGAGGTTTAGACCTTCAGAGTGAGGACATATTTGGAAAGTGAGGACATTTTGGCCGGTCCTCACCTTCAGACAGACCTTCAAAGGCCTGTTTGAGGGTTCAGACTTGGTTTTAAGGTTTAGGTTAGAATAAGGTTTAGGTTAGAGTAAGGGTTAGAGTCAGGCATTTAGTTGTGATGGTTACGGTTAGGGTAAAGGGGCTATAGGGAATGCATTATGTCAGTGTCCTCACAAAGATAGTAGTACACTGCTGTGTGTGTGTGTGTGTGTGTGTGGTTTGATCGATCTGGCTAATATGGGTGTGATTAGAAATGGGAAATTGGTCCCAGCTCGCCCATTTCACCTGTTTAATGTCAGCCCTCTGCGATCTTAATCCAAAAAAACCTTTAAGCACAATGTTTTGTCTTTTTCTAACATTTCTACTGCAGTTTAAAGAGCTCTGTGCGTGTGGAGAGTTTCATTCTGACATAAATTTACCATTTATTTTTAATCTCCCCAATTCTAGTCTCAATTCTACCCTCGTCCTCCAGCCTACTCACGGAAAATAAAGCCTTACAATCTTTGGATTGTAACGTTTTGACCTCCTGACGTATAGTTTACATGAGACCAAGATGATGCATGACTGATAAGGTTTTGGGCTTGACAGATACAGTGTTATCCTCCATATGACTGCTGCTCGATATAGGCTAGTGTGTGTGTGTGAGAGAGATAGTAAAGTGGCCATTGTCAGATCTGTGTAATTGGCAGTTAAGCTGAGGAGAGAGAGAGGGGGGGAACAATTTACGACTCCTCAGTTTTTAACGAAGATCTAGCAATGAATTGGCCTCATGGGAGACAACCCAGCCCTGCCGTGTGTGTGTGTGTGTGTGTGTTTGTGTGTGTGTGTGTTTCTAGCCTGCCACGCTGCTTCCTTGCAGTGCTGGAAAGATGCAGTTGTACAATTGAGAAAGAGAGAGAGAGAAAATAGC
Source organism: Sebastes fasciatus (assembly GCF_043250625.1). Lineage (NCBI taxonomy): Eukaryota > Metazoa > Chordata > Actinopteri > Perciformes > Sebastidae > Sebastes > Sebastes fasciatus. The sequence goes on from NC_133801.1 coordinate 21,104,274, forward strand.
TTAAATCTTCCTAACCAGCTTCAGCATGAAACAAACATTCAACCAAACCGTTCAGCATCGACAGAAATGTGATGTCAGCCGCTGATTCTATTTTCTTTTATTATTTTTGATCATATCTTTCATATCTGGGGAATGGCAGCTTGAGCGGCCCCAGCCAGACCAATTTCAGGCAATCCAGACCAAATAAAATTGAAGTAAATTGCATGTCACAAACTGTTATTTCCCATCAGCACTAGATTGATATTGTTTTCCATTTGCAGCCTCGAGTTAATGCAGCTTTCTAAGTCTCATGCAGATGTCTCAGTGGGTCTGGACAGCACATTACAAAAGCACAGGGTCGGATACATGTGTGGCTGTATAAAAGCTCTGAACTAGTGGGAAATGGACTAGGGCTGCAACTAATTATTATTTTCAATAGTGATTAATCTGTCATTTTTTTTAATGAAATGCCCAAAACAAGTTCTCAGGAGATCACATCTGTCTGACCAATAGTACAAATCCAAAGATATTTAACTTACAGTGATGTAAAACAAAGAAAAGTAGCAAATTCTCACATTTGAGAAGCTGCTAACTTTTTCAGCTCTACAAAGGAACAAAACCTTTTGAGCTCCAACATCCATTTGGAGAAATATTGTAACTTGTGCAGAAATGTCCCTGCTGAGATTTGGCGGTGCAAGCTCAATGGGTTACCACCAACACTTTAGCTCAATTTGTAACATTGAGGTTGACATTAAAGGTGTATACCTAACACCTGAAGCCATCCTGGCAAAGTGTTACCACACTGTCGACTTTGCTCATTTGGGCCATTGACGATTCAACTTCAAATAGTATGTATAGACGGTTGACAGTTACTGAGACATCATCTTGAACTCTGCAGCTGATTGGACAAACCCAACTCTTGCTGCCTCCACATAGCCTTGATAGGTTGTCATTGGTCTTTGCTTCCGATTTATTTTCAAGCTGGAAAACATGGCGGCTATTCTGGAAATAGTTTTAATAAATAAATAAAAAAAAAAGCACAAACTTTTAGTCTTGGAAAACATTTGTGGCAAGAAACAATTCGTAATTGCTTTGAATGAGATGTGGGAGTTTGGAGAGTCCCTCCAAGAATCGGCACCTTATCGAGGTGGAAGATTTAGGGGTTAGGAGTTGAGTCACGTTACATCTAAACAACTAAATGTTTAGTACTGTATAATGTGTCTATATGACTGGGCGGCACCCATTCAAAGTAGTCAAAATGGATCCCTGCAAGATGGGTTTTGGTTGAGCAGGCAACATAATGGTGTCCCCAAATATCTCCCAGCTTACTGTTGATGTTCACATTGGAGTTGCAACAGTGGAAAATTCTAAAACAAAATCAGAGAGCTAAATTTACTTTCTCAGTAAGCTACACAATATTATAACAGGTAAATGTACTGCATGTAAAGTCAAAATTGACATGGCATTGCCAAGGCTTTCTTGACATGATTGTTATTTTGAGAAGGACTGCACCGATCCAACTTTTTCTCTCCTGATACTGATTCTGATACCCCTTAATGAACGTAAGAGTGATAGTGGAAAGGAAACTGTATTTATTGTGGATGGTGGCATTTGGCCAATACTGGTGCTGATACTGATACTGGATTGTTGCATCCTTCTTTTTTTCATATTTGTTAAATTTGGATTTGTTAAAGACAAAATATTAAGCTTACTTTCAGGTGCATATTTTTAATTTAGGTTTCTACTAGAACATGTTTACATGCTTTAAAGGTCACCTATTATGCAAAATGCACTTTTCCATGTCTTTTAAACATCAATATCTGTCCCCAGTGTGTCTACAGGCCACCATAGTATCATAAAAGACCATCCTCTCTCTTTTTCTCCTCCTCCGTTTGTCCGGAAATGGGTGCAGAAAAAAAAATCGCTTTTTTTCCTTCTCTTCTGACGTCATTAGAGAAATGCAAGCCATGTAAGGGTTTCCTGGTCGAACCAGAGAGAACCTTCAGTAGCTGACCCCGCCCCACAGCGCGTCACTGTCTCTCCTCCTCAACCTAACTTGAGCAAAGTCTGCAAGAACCAGCAGAACAGGCTTCATGTACTCCCATCATCTAAATATAACATGTTCTTTCACAAAGGCTTTATGTAATTACACTGTTTAAACAGATGATATTTATATATTATATATATTTGATGTCATGCATGTAGCAGAGTACAGGTAGTAAATAGTGACTTGTAAGCAACACAACACATTTCTGTTTCACAGTCAAACTTTATTTGAGTTGACAGATGACAATATTAATTATTCACAGCATTTGTAATCATCTCACCTGTTAGTTAGTTATGTTAACATGGTACAGGAGAAAGTCTTCAGCTCTGGTAAACTATGGTAAGCTAAGCTCCGGTGGTCTGTAGTCATGGTAACACAGAGACAGCTACTATTGTAAATAATATACCATTACTCTGATCTTCCATACATTTATCTTTTAGCAGAAATAATGAACTGACTACTGTTTCACATCTTCTATTTTCCACCCTGATGGTCGCTGTGTTTACACACCGTGTCATAGCGGTAGCATGTAGCTAACCCGTTAGCATGTAGCTACATGCTAACGGGTTAGCTCTGTATCTCCCATCTGCTCTCAGCTGTCTGCTCTCCTCTGGGATGATTCTGTCGGTCATTTCTCACAGATGGATCTGTAAAGACAGACGTAAAACAGAGTGTATGTTTACGGTTTACAGAGTTGATGCATGAGGTAAACACTGAGTTAACTAACAGAGATATAAATAGTATTATTTACCTGAGAGAAACCGTCAGGAAAACCTGGAATCTGGACCGCAGATGTTCATCATGTGTCGCCGATTTCTGATCAGATTCCTCCGGTAACGTGCGCTGGGTGAAGTTTCTGGTTTATAAACTTTAAAGTGGTTTATAAGCTCTATTCTAGCTGCCTCTCCCTCCACTCCTCTCCCTCCACTCCTCTCTCTCCACTGGTCTCTTTCTAGAGTGCTGCTCCGGGAGGGAGGGGGAGGGTGACGCTGTTGTTGTTGAGGAAGTTTGATTGACAGAAAACGCTGACCAATCAGAGCAGAGTGGGAGGAGACAGGCTGTGAATCAGTGGTTTTCAGACAGAGGCTGAATTAGGCTCTGAGGCAGGCAGACTCAGGCTGCAGTATGAGAAGAATAAAGGGTTTTTTGAACATTGCAGCATGTAAACATGTTCTAGTGCAACATTAAAATACATCTATGAACCTGGAAATGAGCATAATATGTGACCTTTAATGTTCAAAGAACGCTTTATTTTTCTCATACCGGCTGTGCTGCAGCACCTCTTTTCACCCTCTGTCTGAAACGCTCTGTTTGAGCTCCGCCCCCCTCCCGAAAAGCCCGGTCTGCTCTGATTGGTCAGCTCGCCTTCTGTTGTGATTGGTCAACCGAACCAAACTCTTCGGACTCCGCTCCATCTCCGCTCTAACTGGCTTTGTTTGAGGGCTTGCCAAACTACCTGCTAGGCAGGTGTTATGCAAATGTGTTACTTGGTGACATCACCACGTTACGGAGGAAAAGGCGGGACTTTAGACAAGGCATTTCAGTCAGTTCAGGAGTAGTGTTTCTGTGGGGGAGAGTAACTCCCTTTGGCGTGGACTTTGGGCTTTGTAACTTTGCAGACCTTTTACATGCACAAAAACTATATAACACACTAAAGGAAAGAGAAAAAGCATAATAGGTTCCCTTTAATGTTCTCTCAGATAAATGTTGTTTGTCCTCTAGTGTGAAAATATTTGTTTTGTGCTACGTTTTGCCAGTTGCTTAAATGGGTGAAATAATATCCCTTCAATCAACATATTACAAAGATATCACATACGTTCACATACAACCCAGAGAAAGGAGCTTTACAGATTTCGTTGCTTCTGTGTCTTTATGTGTTTTTGTGGAGTCACACTCTGCTAGTTTACTCACCCATGTGCTTATGTGTCATTTTGGCAGGAAATTGAGTATTGCTCATATTTGTGTGAGGGTGCAGGTTGTGCTTCAACATTGCCCATATGCACATAAAGCTACTTTATGAGCTCAGCACCTGCCTACGAGTCTGCTCTTCCAGGAGTTTATTAGCTCGCTGCCTAAAAACGGTCAGTCTCAATAGTCTGTAACTAACTAAAACGGTCATACAGCCTCCCCTCACCATGTCCCATAACTCCCAGTTGGCCAAGCAGTGATTTGGTGACAGATGGCGCAGATATGATGCGTTTGTCAGCCGTCTTCGAGCTCTGAAACCTAGGGGAGAAACATAATGGGGAGGTTATTACAGGTTTTACACACACGGGAGCTGTTATCAATCAAATGGGATTGTTCATCTCCTCATTTTTTTCCTGACGTTTTATCAGCTCTGTCTATTTTTTTCTTCCTTGTCGTTTGATTGACCATATCTGCCTCTTTCCCCATCTCCCATCTCTTTTTAATAATAACCCTTCCATCCTCTCAGTAATGGCGAGTTCCTCCGTTATTGCTCTTTGCTCTTTTCCTATCAGTGATTTATCAGATGGCTTCCTGTCCTCCCCTTTACTTTCCTTTCTCCCCTCAGTGCAGCCTTGTTAGTCAGTGTTAGTATTGGTTCAGGCGGCTCTTTGTGTGTGTGTGTGTGTGTGTGTGTGTGTGTGTGTGGCGGAGGTACTCACCGTCACTGCCTGTTTGGCATTGGAGTGACACATTAACTAATAGGATGGATGTGGAGCGCCGACTCAAACGCTCTGTGTGTCTTTGACTCTCGTGTCTTTTCATTATCCTTTCTCTCTTTTCTCTGCTCACATCCATCACCCCTTTATCCCACTTTATTCCATGTCCTCGCCTCTTCTTTCTTCTGTCTTTGACCTGATCTTGGCTGTTGACACTTTGTCAGGGACACAAACAACAGTGTGGAGAAAAAAAAAGCCATGTTGGTTGCTGTTGAATCACACACTGATCCTGGAGGGTCAGAGGTTTTGTTTGTCCTCGTTCAAAGCTTCAAGCCTCTGCAAATGGCTCTGAAGCCAGCAGCTTTCTGGTTGTGCTCCACAGATGAGCCTTTGTCCTTTAGATCAGAGGTGGGTAGAATGAAACACAATCAAAATGCGCTGTCATCATCCTATATTGTCGCTATGAACTGTGATAAAAGCGCAGGCATACGCACATTATTCATCAGCACATAGAGGCTGCATAATTGCATTAATGAGCCGTGAAATGAGTGTGACCGATCTGGCATTTCACCAGGGACTTGTCTGTCTTTGCAAATGAGGTGACAATTGCAATGATATCCGATATCTGTCGGCTGCTAATAGTTATTTTTGAAATGTGTGAATGGATCGCCGTGCACGCTATCCTTGTCCAGTAAAGCATGAAATAAGGGCTCGTATTTTCTTAAGCTGTCTTCTGCATGTGAGATTTCCTTGAAATGGGTTTTGTCTTGTTGCTTGTTCTTGTGCTTCTCATAAAGAGTAGCAGCTCCTGAGGCAGCATCAGCTAATGGATATCCTGATGATAAATAAAGACGATTCTGTAATCAAACCTTCCCCATCTGCTGTGGGAGAATTAGCTTCGGGTCATCTTTGTTACCGCTGCTAAAATTGAATTTGTAATGTGCAGACCTCCCCGTTCACATCGTCCTTGTAATTGATGGCAGCAGAATGGTTCTTTAGCCATGCAGATAACGCCTTTTATCACAGATATTTGTTGGAGATTAAGGCTATATGAACTGTTACTGACCTCATCAGGCCCTCTTTGTCTGTCTTTGTTGGGTGATATTCTTTCATAATAATAATGTGCTTAATCTTGCCAACGTGAGGCTGACAAACACTTTTAAGTAACATTTCCTCCAAAGTAAACAACAAAATACATTATTTGCCATCAGTTGTCTCCCCAGAATGACATATGAGTGTTTTCAGATCTGATGACACGATCGGTTGGACAACGTAATTGGTCAGTTCCCACCAAAACTGTTACCAACCATTGTTACCAAACCACTAACATAACTTTGTGAGGGAAAGATAATGGTTTGGGTTAGAATAACTACTTGCAATAACATTTTTGCCTCTCAGGGGCAGCAGAAGCCGTTAACACCATACTGACATATTATCACATTTTAAGTTTATATGGCAAACTTGTTTATCATTTACACATCCAGGAGATACGGAGCAATCTTACTATATACTTGGAGTTGTGTTTCTTGCCACCAGGTACAGTATGAAGGGGAAATATTCAGTCTCTTTTAGCTCTGTTTTTGGTCACTCCTAATTCCTGTGGGAAATATCTGGCTCTTTAGCTGCTAAATGCTCCACTATGTTCACCAGCTCACTAACTGTGTCTGTCTCATAGACCAAGTTTGGCATTTTGGCCGTCGCCATCTTGATGTTTGGTTGTTGCCATCATCACACCCTACTTAATTTTACTCTAAATGGGACCATAATTTACTAAATGAACATCATGCTGTATTGAAGAAGACTTGACACTAGCGATTGAGACCATAAACTCATGTTTACAATGTTTACTGAGGTTATAAATCAAGACAGAAGTAAGGTCATTTTCTCATAGATTTCTATACAATCAGACATATTTTTGCAACCAGAGGAGTCGCCCCCTACTGGCTATTAGAAAGAATGCAAGTTTAAGACACTTCCGCACTGGCTTCACTTTTCAGAACTGGAGGCAGCCCACTGGTCTGTCTGCTGTTTGGTGCTGAGCAAGTAGTGTACAGTGGCCTTTTAGAGCTTTTCCATTGAAAACATCTGCCTGTTGAGGCTGAAAACGTGGTTTAAAGAAGTAAACTTTGACTGCAGTTCATCATTCTGTTGACCCATCAATACACCCCAACGTTCTTCCTCTGCTTTCTTTGTGGCCAACAAATAGTCACACTGTTTCCTCCTCACCTGCTGATGCACAAGAATCATAAATCCTGCATCAATTTGCTGAAACGACTCATGTTGTTATTTTTCTTGGTTGGACCGTTCCCTTCTCGAACTCAAATATTCTAGAGCTAACACAATTGGTCGGTTATCGTTATCGATTAGTCAATTGACAGAATATTTTTTTTTTTTTCCCACAATATTTTTATTTTGCTTTTAAACACAAACACCAACAATAAATCAGCACACATTGGTCACAAAAACTAAGCACTAGATTTAGAACCCTAACACACAGTATACATAGCACCTAATATAATCAAAGAGATGATTGTACACAATCACATATGTATTTGAAAAATCAAAGCATCTATGTATGTATATAAATAGGGATAAGGAGGCGCTCAGTCCGTTACAATTTATCGCAGTCGACACTGATGCAACAAAACATTTTAAGAAAAATAAGAAAACAAAACAAAATAAATAAGTCAACAAATAAATATCTCGCCCTACGGCCCGAAAATGGCCCTTTGACGAATTTTCAATATTGCAATCTATAAGACCCTTTAGTTCAAGTTTTTTTTTCACCAACATATTTAAAAAAGGATGTCCAAGTCTTAAAGAAATCACCCATTTTACATATAAATCTGTATGTTAGATATTCCATTGATATTAGCTCAAATATCAGTTTATACCACTCCACAACTGTTTTTTCCTTGTTCCTTTCCACTAATATGTTCATTGGGTTTTCTTATTTTCACAACCACACTAAGGATAAAGGAAAAAGAGGAGAAAAAAAAAAAAAAAATTTATATAGGAGGTCATAGGAAATAGTCCATAGTGCAGGGAAGTCACAGGATATATGAGTTAATGTTCAAGAGACTCCTTGTAAGATAATGGAAGAGAGTTCGGGTCCAATATAATTCAGATAGGGTTGCCAGATATTATGGAACTGATCTACTTTGGTATGTATAATATTTGTCAGATATTCCAAAGGGACCATCTCAAATATCACTTTTCGCCAGCCTTGTACAGAGGGTTTCTTATCACTGATCCACTGTAGTAGTATATTTTTTCTAGCAGCAAATGTAAGAATGTTATATAACCTTTTGTTGGCTGCAGTAATTATATTTGTACTTGGGATTCCTAAAATCAAAGACATTGGATTCATTTCTAAATCTGTATCAAATATCTTTTCCATTTGACATAATATTTCAGACCAGTACTTCTGTAATTTATGACACGACCAAAGGCAATGGGTTAAGGTACCTATTTCTGTTTTACATTTGAGACACAGAGGAGAAAGTGAGGAGTCGAAGAAATGCCTACGATTAGGGGATATATGTATTCTATGTATAATTTTAAATTGGATTGCTTTCATCCGGGTACAGATAGATATCTTTTTGGCATGTCTCCAAATATCGTCCCATGTCTCATCATTAATAGTTACTGACAGTTCCTTCTCCCATACACTCCTAATCCTCTGTGTATTTGTAGTATACTTGCCATTCATTACATAATATAGCAAACTCAGAGACACCTTCGTTGGTCGTTGAAACAACATTTTCTCAACAGCAGACACCTCAGGATGATCTATAATGGTTGTACTCTTAGTGATATAGTGCCTTATTTGTAAAAACCGAAAGAAGTCTTGTTTTGGGAGTTGGTATTCCTTTATCAATTGTTCAAATGACATGAGACTATTATCTGAAAGTAAGTCTCCCAATTTTGTAATATTTTGTATTGTTCCATTGTCGGAAACCAGAATCCAATATCCCTGGCAAAAATTCAGGGTGGTTTATTATTGGGGTAAATGTGGAAGTTAATTTGGACCTCCCCTCCAGACGACGGACTGATCGCCATGCCTTTAAAGCATTGATTGTTATTGGATTTATACAATTATTTCTTATGTCCTTAAAATTCTTAAAAAATAATAAATCCTGTAGTCTACGCTGGGACAATGATGCTTCAATGTTCAGCCAAGCAGAAGATGCCTCATCTTTCACCCATTCAGATATAAATCTCAAGTGAGCACACAGCTGGTATACTTTGATATTTGGCAGGTCTAAACCACCCATTGAACCTGGCAATTGTAGAACTGACATTTTGAGTCTAGGTCTACGTTTGCTCCATATGAAAGTGCTGAGCCAGCTATTCAAATCTTTAAGAACCCTATTTGAAAACAATATGGGAATCATTTGAATGGGATAAAGTAGCCTAGGTAACACATTCATCTTTATCAGGGCTATACGTCCTAACCAAGAAACAGGAAGTGAGTTCCAATGCTCTAAATCTTGCCTTATTTTACCAAATAAAGGGATAAAGTTGGCTTTATACAACTGATTAAATGATGGGGTAATAAAAATACCTAAATAGACTAAACCTGCAGGGGACCATTTGAAAGGGAAGGATGGGACCGTATTAGGTATAGTAGTTAGAGTACCCAGGGGCATAGCTTCTGATTTGTTTAAATTAATCTTATACCCAGAGAATTTGCTAAACATGTTAATCACCTTAATGAGGGCTGAAACAGATGTCTCTGGGTCAGTTAGAAAAACTAGGACGTCGTCAGCATACAATGTTATCTTATGGCATATCTCTCCGACCTGCAGACCACATATAGAGGGCTCTCTTCTAATGGCCTCAGCCAGTGGCTCAATGGCCAATGCAAACAGGAGAGGCGATAGAGGGCAGCCCTGTCTAGTTCCTCTATGTGTATTAAAATACTCTGATCTAAGTCCGTTAGTCATAACCGCAGCTTGAGGATAGTTATAAATGATTTCAACCCATTTCACAAAATTACTACCAAGACCAAATTTAATTGACAGACTATTAACAAGCATCGACTTTGATAATTGATTAATTAGGCAAATAAGGAATTTTTAAAGCAAAAACATTTACCAGTTCCACCTTATGAAATGCAAGGATTTTCTTTTTCTTATGTTATAGAAAACTGAATATCGTTGAGTTTTGGACTGTTTGTCAGACACAATTTTTTTTTGAAGACATCACCTTGGGCGTCAGGAAGTTCTGATGTGCATTTATTGCTATTTTCTGACATTTTAAAGACAAAATATTGTTCAATTAATCAAGAAAATTACTCAATAATGAAAATAATCTTTATTTTTTTTAAATTATGTATCTCTTTGCCTCTTTCCACCTCTGATATTTTCTTGTCTTTTCTCTGCACTTCTTGAGCTACAGCTCTTTCATCTCTCCTTCTTGCTGCCATGATGCTTTCTCGACACATCCCGCCATTCCTTGACATCCCTCTCACTCTCTGTTACATTTCCCCCCCATATCTACAATATAATTGTGTTAGTGCCGCGCTGGTGCTGTCATAATCCTTCATGGTCAGCGAGGCACTCTGAAAATACTCCACAGGGGAATAAGGAGAAGGGACTGGGGTATGGAAAGCCATGGCATAAGTGGTGACAGCACATCTCTTTTCACTGCCTGTGATCTGTCATTAAACTTAAACTGAAGCTTTATGACATTTTCTCACCCACTCCTGCAAAGCTGAACACTGACCGACCACCTGCAGCGCCTACACACATGCCCGGGGCAGGATAGTTTGTGTATGAACATCCTCAACAGCCTTTAATTTATGTAATAATATACATACCCATTGGCCTTTTATGTGCTAACAAGCCAAAATGGAAGTAAGCATCCACTATTTAGTCTAAAAGGTCAGTCATCTCATCTGCAGCAGAAAGAGTTATCTCTGTGAGAACTGACAGCTGCAGACATTTGAATTCTGGCCTGAAATTGATTCTCATTGATTTGTGGAAAGACGCACTATTATCGTGTTATAAATCATTATTTCAACCTTAGTATGGCAGTTTGTCAATTTGTATTTAGACGTGTTTAAATGGCATCGCTTTGATGATTACACTGTTAAAGGTCAGAAAGATGTGAGGGCGGAGAGGGATGAAAGACAGAGGGGGCAAAAGGGGAGGAAGAGCAAAAGAGGGATAACATGTGGAATAAGATGAACTGAAGAGGAAGAGATTGCATGAGGAAGATCAAGTTTATTTGTCATTCCAACCATAGACAGTATATAAAAATGGACGACATGACAGCTTCCCAAAAGTGAAGCCAAAACATCCCGATCGCCCCCTGGTGGCTGGCTGCAGTATAGGCCATAAAGCCCGCCTCCTCCATGTTAGCAGATAGGACGTGGGCCAAATAAAAAGTCTAAGTCCACGTCAAATTTTTCCCAGATAGGGTTTCTGTCATTTTAGGTAGTTCTTTCACACTGATGTATGTTCAAGTGTTAAATTTTCTGATAAGTTTGGTTCTAATTAGTTATTTGGTGCTATAAAAATGGGGTGAGACGTCATGATTGACAGCACTGAGTCTCTCTCGCTGGCAAGCTGCAGCCGTGCTCGGTTTGCAATTGGTTCGAGCGGATGACCTCGATACCGTGGGACCACACCCATCACTTCTGCGCAGAGTCTGGCTCCAAATGACATCAAAATCTCAAGATAGCAGCTCCCGTATCCGGGATATTTTGGCTTCATTTCTGTGCAGTGGGAGGAAGTGACGATCTGTCAACCATCTTTATATACAGTCTATGATTCCAACCATATCCGCATAAAAATTACACAGCAGAATCAGATGTTTCCCTCAGAACCAGGCAATAAGACAGGCAAAAATATCTGAAGTGTAAATTCAGTTGGCCGAATGAATGTTGACGTGGTCTGGAGGACAGATAAGGAGATGTTAAAGAAGAAAAGACGAAGTGAGACAAAGTGAAGGCGTGAGGAGGGAGAGCGAGGCTAAGGTTACTGAGTCCATGTTGTGATGTGTGGGCCAGCTGCTGTAATAATGCTGAAGTCTGGAGGAAGGAGGAGAGCGAGAGAGGAGGAGGCGAGAGAATGACGGACAGGGAGAATGAGAAAGCTGATTAAAGGGGGAGGACATTGAGGAGGATTGTTAGGAAAAAGGAAATTGTTGCACATGCACACACTTTGACTCGGTGCTGCTGTGATGGAAGCGCTTTATCTCGTCTCCCACCCACATTGTTCTTCTTCGTGTAGCGGCTGAACCCCGCTCGCTGCACCCTGTTAACCTCGGTCGAATCTGTTTTTCACTGGAATGCAAAGCAGAAACTAGACGTATGTTTATTTGAACAAAAATCCAAAAGAAAATCCCATATTAAAAAGTCACAGGAACATTTGGCAGAGCCAAAACAGCCAAGCGGCCTGTCATGTGGCCCCTTAAAGAGTGACCATTGAATCTCTGTAACCGTTATTAATGGAGATTCACTTGCAGTTAGCAAGAAATTTCTTTGGGAAAAGTTTACAAAGATTGAGGGATTCAATTCCAGACTCTAGGATCTATCTGAGAAACTCCTAAGGCCTTTTCACACCAGGGATGAAAACAGAAAACAAAAATAAAAAGCGGAATATTAATTTTTGCATTTCACCAAAATTAAAGTTTCGCACCGTCACACAATCATCGATGCATATGTTTTTTTTTTTTTTTTTACTATAACAAACCCACACTCAACTCTACACACTGGAGACGGGCTCGTTATTATTCCAAGTGTGCAGGTCTGTGTAGAAAAGTTACAATGTGGTCGCATTTCCTATGAAGCACGTTATTGTAACGAGTGTAAATGCTGAGCTTTTTGCACTGGTTTTCATCATTCATGACTGGACTGGATCATATGTAGCCTGTGTGTTTATTATATGTGATACATGGCCTTTAATAAGGCTTAAAGGTCAGTTTATAATGGTCAGCTTACCTCCAGGGCTCCGGGGATTTCTCAAGGAAAGACAGTGAGTTCATATGCTTCCATTGCTGGCAATAACAATGATAGGCTAATAATAATAATAAGGGCTGTACCGTATAGTTTGAAGCATCAAAACTTCATTCATAAGGCTGACATTGTAATTATTATTACTAATATACAGAAACATTGTGTGAAATAGTCCACCGTCTCTCTCCCTCACACTCACAGAGTGACTTGCCGGCTGACGCCCACTTGTGACTGGGCGGTCTAGCAGCAATCAGCTCCATCCATATACATAATTATGACATTAACGTCCGAGAAAATGTATTGATCCTGTGATCAAAAGTGATTAGTTAAGTGGTTGGTTTGTTTTTATCGCCATCAGAAAGTCGTAAAAATCGAGTTGCGAAAAAAACAAACCACTGCTTTGCGAAATACAAAAGTTTTGGATTCGGTGTGGATAGGCTCATAGAGATCGATGGGTTAGAATTTTTAAATTGATGTGTTATTTATTCACACAAATTAATCGTGTTTGGTCTGAAAAGACCTTTAGCCTGATAATCAGATTAAATTGCCATTTTGTCTTACTTTACTTTGCAGTCTGACACTGTGGTAATGTTATCCGTTTTCTGTTTAGGGCTATGTTTTGTTTTTTGTTTTTTAGCCCTAACCAATCAGCAGTGAGTGACGTAGCCGCCCTGATGTCATTTGAATTTGTCATGGGAGCTGCGATAGAAAATGACTTGGCGCAGTTAACTTAACATTTATTATATTGATTGAGGAAATATGCCAATTTAAGAGAAGTTATTTGTTAAAGTTGACTTACAACAACCCATACGGCTTCCTTCATCTCATCATCCAATTCGACTGTTATCAGGCCATTAAATAGGTGTTATCATTCTCTATAAGCACCATAGATGTGCAAATATATTATATATATATATGAAGGGCTCATTCTAAGGTAACAAAAACACAACGATTCTTATTTTCAGGTGATTATACACTAAAGAAAACATACCTATTAATATTATATTCCATTTTTGCCAATACACCCCCCTAATTGTTACACACTGTTCCTTAATTGCCACCCACAAAGATCCAATTGGCGTGATCTTTTTTTCTAATTGGCAAATAGCTGTCAATGAGCACGACACCAGATTTATTTGAAGTGCTGGAAAATTCACCCAAAAATCAATTAAGGCAGGCTGAAATTGATATCTGTACTCCGGGGGCATAAATGTGTACAAACAACAATGGAGCTCGTTTGGAAATTACTGCAGCACATACATATGTGTCATTGATTAAAACAACAAAGTATTGATCTGTATTTGTATTTATCCTGTTATCCACATGAATGCATTGATCAGCTATAGTGATATGTGTATTTGTTTTCACACTAGCTAGTTTCAGTGTATGCCCTGAAACAAAGATGGAGACTTGTTGATTTTCTTCAAAGATTGCTCCCAGTGTTGTTATCAGCGAGGAGACAGCACAGTAATGTGAAAGGAGCTGACTGAGTTTTACATTTGGCCGGCTCAATCTATCACTTCCTGTGTCCTCTCGTCACCCACGCTGCTCCCTGCTCGTGTAATTATCCTGTCTCGATAGCCCTACACTGTGTCCTCCTCTTCCATCAGCCGCTCATTTACTCTGACAGTCGCTCAGTCAGCTGACCAGCCGGGCAATCAGTCAGTTTCAGTATAGACCGCTATGTTGACTTGTTTGTTTTGCTGCGTCAGCATCAGCTCTGTGCCACCAATGCTCCTTTTGATTTTGATAAACTGAATCCCATAATTTGCTTTTATTTAGATTTTTTAATGAACACGTTTTTCTCTAAATTCTCCTGTATGATGTTACTGCCAGCTGGTCCTGCATTCATACTGTATAGAGTCTATACAATCTGAACTATAGACCTTTGATCTCTCAGCCTATAGGTGGTGAATGTCCTGAAGTCCATGTGCTGTTGAAAGTCTATTTTTGTGAGGATGATGATTGTGAATATGGACATTTTTAAGCGAGGACACTGGCCAGTCTTTATTTCAAAAAGCTGTTTAAGATTAAGACTTGGTTTTAGAGTAAAGGGACACTTTTACCCAAATTATAAATAAGTATATTTTTTCCCTTACTTCTAGTGGCTTTTAGTGGTATGAGATATCTGACCTCTAACCTTAGGAGGACTCTAACTGACATAATGCATCCTCTAGCTGCTGACGCTAACCCGATTCTAACCTTAAAGGATTGACCACCCAAATTACAAAAACATTTTCTGCCATACCTCTAGCTTTGGTCTAATTTGCCCATTTTTGTGTGATATCGGGAGTTCTGTCACCACACCAGTAGAGTAAAGTACTGGTAAAGCATAGAATAATTACATTTGAAAACATTCAACAGTAAAGTGTCTGTTACTCTGTCTGGATAATTCACCTTGCTGTCTATGAAAACTGTTCACTGCGAGGTCTATAGATGATCCAGAGTACCCCCCCCCCAAAAAAATTTTTTATTGTTTAATTCTCTGAATCTTATGTTTCAATTCTGAGCATCACAAATTAAATCACATTCTCCTTCATCGGAGGATGGCAACAGAAATCTCAGAAACAGGTTATGTTCAAATGAAACCAAAGTTACCTGCATAGATACTGCTAATCATTTTGATGAACTGTCCTTTTAAGGTTCGAATAAGGGATGTTATATTGGATGGATAGTAGAGATGGGAAGGTTCCCTTGACTTGAGAGCATTCACATCATCTGAAAACTCCAGTTGTATGAAGATAGCGTGCATTAAAAATTTAGCTCTGTATCAATTAAATTTGATTTATTTGTTTGGCTCTTCAGGCACTTTCATATTATTAAGTTGGATAGATCAGAGCTTTCAGGAAAATCTGATTTTCTGAGTCGCATTTCTGACTTTGATATTGCCTCGAGCACTATTTACAATTCGGAAACTGGTAATCACGAGAAACAAGAACACAACACATTAATTCTTCTATACAGTGTGTGGGTGTGTGTGTGTGTGTGTAACCTGAGCTTGAAACATCACTCGGCCCTGCAGCAGATTTACATTGTGTGAGCAGCAAGGCTTTGCAATCGGAGCACAAAAAAAAGTCTACGATTCAGTTTTCATTGTTCATATCTTTGTATTTGCCTACTGTAGGAAACATGAATAAATAATCAAATGTTCAAATATGTGTGTGTGTGTGTATGAGTGCACACATATCCATAATGAATGTTACCTAGCTGTATAATGATAATAAATCTGGTTATGCTCTCAGTAGTCCTCTGTGCAGCTGACACAGATTTTTATGAGTCATTTCTAATGGGACCGCAGGAAGCTGCTTGAATTGGCTGTAGTACAAAGATGCAGGAAACCGGCCTGCTTTAATATGGAAACACAAAAGGACAATAAAGTACGACCCACATGGGTTTTCCATCTCTACTTGAACTGTCTCTCGCTGCTCTTCTCTCTCTTACTCTCAGATAAAACCGTGAAAAGGGTCTGAATGCACTTGCACGATCACTATATTCCGTCCTTCTCCATTTAACCTGAGCGCTTACACATCAACACACACACACACACTCTGGGTCCTCTTCGTGCACATACAATTACACCTTCACAGCGTTCAATAATTGTTACCCTGTTCCTCCTCCTCTTTTTTTCCTGGGCTGACAGCTGTGATTTTGTAGCCTGCTCACTAGAAGTCTGTTTTATCTCTCACTCCCACACTCGTGGACTATATTTCCTGCTCCCCCTATTTACACTGGATGTGCAGGCACTGCCTTTTGTCTTTATGGAGCGACTCCCTGCTGGCTCAGCGCCTAGAACAACTCTCTAATCTAATAAACAGCATAATCAGGCCACTGCTCCTGCCGGGGTGTTTTTACCCGAGTGTGAGCCCCAGAGTGAAGAGAGTGAATTGACGGGTTATGGCCTAATGGGGACCGGCTTGTATAGGCCTTGATCTCTCTGTGTGTTAACCGTCTGTTGTGCCGTATATTATCAGCGTGTCAGATGTTGTGTGCATGTAAGTTTGCAAGTCTGGCTCAGAGCATCTGCTGTGTGTGGACACAGCCAAGTCCAAGTCTGTAGGCTGAGTCGAGAGTGCGGCGCTGAAGTCCTCCCCCGGCGTCTATGTGGCGCAGCGGGAGCTTCAGATCTGGGTGGGAGGTGTAGGTGGAGGTTCGGGTTGCACCCGTTCGGTCCTCTCTCCTCCTGACCACTCAAAGAGAAACCCAGACCAAAGTCCTCCTCTCTCTGCGGGAGATACAGCATCTCTCTGTGGAGGCGGAGCGTGTTACTCGTGCTCTCGGAGCTTATTCTGATTCCCTGCTTGTCGTCCTCCTCTTCTGCCTCCTGCTGCTGCCGCCTCTTTTCTCTCTGCTTCCAATAGTCTGCAGGTCCTCAAATGCACCTCATTGCCATACCAACGCCAAACTTTTATTTATTAATAGCATGTGAGGAGTTTTGCTCCACACCTAGTAAATGACACCCACCATATTGCCCGTTGTCATGGCAGTTGAGCTCATTAAAGATATGCTCGCAGATTGGGAATCTTGAGGCAGTTCATTGTTTTGAACTGAATCTCATTTTTCCAAATGTTTATTTGTGATGAATAAAACCATCAAACCATCCAGTTTTTGTTGGATTAAATAGACTTTGAGTGGGTTTAGATAATATTAGCGTGATCGCAGTGGCTCTGTATTCCTCTCACTTAGTTTTGCGCCAGTTTCCTCGCTATCTCTCGCTGAAGTCTGTCCTCTCTATGGCAGCACATCACATGTTGACTCTCCACAGAATGGATTTGTGTTTGAGATGACAAAAAAAATGTGCATAAGCACCCATCTATAATTGCTGAGTAAACACCAGACATGTGCAAATACAGTTTCAAGTAATGTTACACAAACTTTATCTTTAAGTGTCTCAATTTTGTGATACATGTCATGCCCAATTGAAGAAGGAACTATTTTACATTCATTTTGGGATTGTCACATGTTCAATTAGTTTTGGTTAAATATTTTTGATCAAATTGTTCTAATATTTTTTATTTCTCTGCTTCAATTTATATAGAAGACTATAGTTCCTCACAGAGACTTGGTTATTTTCTGATGTTCAAAAGAAAATAAATCCTTTCCCTCTCATACTAAAAGCTTTAATTCTCAAAGAAACAATAGCAGCCAACCTTGTTTCCAAAAATGGGTGCATAAATTGAAAAAAAACATTTGGCAAAACTTTACAATACTCAAACGCTCACAGAGTCTCAGCAGAACCACACAGACTGTTAACGTACAGTCTTGTTACCAGCACAGACGTAGATATCAATTAGCTATGAATATTAAGCATGTCACTGATGTATAGATAGCCATCATGCATTTATTAAACAGTTAAGAGTATTCAAGCAGCCCATTCCTATTCATAAAACAGTTTCTCCTGGCTCCTGCACTCTGCACTGCTGGACTAATGCATGCACATTAGTGTCTTACTTTGTCTGGACGAATCTGGCCAACTGCCCACACACGAGTACAGCAAGGAAATAATATCTTGATACAACTCTTTGCGGTTATTAAATATGAATGGGACCTAATCGTTTAAAGATTGTTTTCTTAGTTTTACACAGTGGGCAGTGGTTTGAAAAGTGAAGCCAATGCTGAAGTGCCTTAAACTCGCATTCTTTCTAATAGCCAGCAGGGGGCGACTCCTCTGGTTTCAAAAAGGAGTCTGATTGTATAGAAGTCTATGAGAAAATGAGCCTACTTCTCACTTGATTTATTACCTCAGTAAACATTGTAAACATGAGTTTATGGTCTCAATCACTAGTTTCAAGTCTTCTTCAATACAGCATGATGTTCATTTAGTAAATTATGATCCCCTTTAGAGTCAAATAGACCGTAAAGCAGGGGATGCTTTAGGGCGTGGCTACCTTGTGATTGACAGGTCGCTACCACGGCGTTGTCTGCTCTGTTAGTTGTCCGTGTTTTCATCTTACAATTTTAACCCTTTCACAGAGTGTTTTCAATTTATGAAATTTTGGTCGCCTAAAAATCTCTTATTCTGCGTTTGGTTGTACTTAGCTCCACCCTCTAGTGTCACTTCTGGTTGCCAAAAACCAGGGTGGCGACGGTCAAAATGACGAATTCGAGGCTTCAAAACGGCAATCCACAAACCAATGGGTGATGCCATGGTGACTACGTCCACTTCTCGTCTATGATCACAACCCAACACTACACTGCACTATAAGGAAATCCCTTCATTTTAAGAGGCTTGAGAGATTTTTGCTTTTGGATCAGTGAGGAATTTTTGAAAGAACATTTAGACGTTGGAGGGTTGGGGTTGGCTGGAGATTGGAGGTTGCCTGTTGTTGAAAAGGAGAAATAAATAAAATCCTATTCATGATTGATACACACAACTAGGAAAGCCTGTTATATGCATTTCTGAGATTCTGTAGCTAGTCTACATTCTTTAGCCAACGGGTATTTTCATCATCTGCAGATCATTTTCTCCATTGGGAATGTTTTGGGATGAGAACAAGAAGCCATGTCAGCCAGAAGGGGAAGATGAAAACTACACTCTGTCTCCACAGCGTAGCAAATGGATCTCATAGACCGCTAATGGGGAAGTGAATTAGTTTGACAGAGGCTAGATGAATGAGATGACGCCACATGAAATCTCTAGGCTGCTAATGTAGTGTAATGGCTGATATGTGATTAGAAATGAGCACGTATTTCAGAGTGAATCATTGGCTAGACGGGGAAGTTTGAGAAATTGTAACTTTTTTTTAGATGACAGTTTAACTGTAAACCTGGGTTAAGAATCTGAGTCAGAAACTCTCTTTTGGCTACAGACGCGCTTTAAAGACCTAATAAGTCAGTTTGTGTCGATATAAATCTTTTGAATTTTGTTGTAGTTTCAGTTAGAAATGGAAAGCTACCTATTTTTGTCTTCAGTCTTTTAGAAAAAACAATAAATGCCGTATTTGCTGAACAATTTCCGACCTTGTTGATGTAAATGTACCATTTTGCAGCAGCAGAAAACAATGCAAAGCTTTGTTGTTTTTTGTTGTCATCTAGTATTACTCTTTGTATTCAAGGACCTGTGGTTATTTTGATAGTGAAAGCAGGTTCCACTCTTGTGTTTTCTTCTTTGATAATGAGATATCCTCTTGCTTATTTGCTTCTCATATTGTACATTTAATAATTGGACATTTGGGCTTTCTTGCAGAGAGTCACTGTAACTTCCTGTAAAACCACAACATGTTGTTTTTACACTTAGTTTTTTTGTTCAGAATACACGATTGAGATATAACATTTACGAATTAGCTTTAGAGTTGCTGGTTGGTGGATTAGCTACCTTTAGACAGAGCCAAGCTAGCTGTTTCCCCCTATTTACAGTCTTTATGCTAGGATAAGCTAACCATCTCTTAGCTGTAGCTTCATATTTAATGTGAATATAACGCACAAATGAGCGTATTTCCTAGGGCTGTGCAATATGGAGAAAATCAAATATCACAATATTTTTACCAAATACCTTGATATCGATATTGCGACAATATTGTAGGGTTGACTATTGGTGCTTTCACAACATATATATTTATTAAAACAGCTAGAACAGTCATACAATTGCATCACTTTACTGTAATGCAGCCTTTGAAACCAGGAAAAGACTACTATTAAAACACTTATGCGATATTATGATATCCAAAATCTAATACGATATCTAGTCTCTCTATATCACGAGATTGATATGACATTGATATATTGCCCAGCCCTAGTATTTCCCAAAATATTCCTTGAAGCTCAAATGATTGTATAGTATCTGTACATGCTGGTGTACGAGTGTGCAGGCTGGAGTGTGTGAAAGTCAAGGTTTTCTCTGCCCGTAGGTCCTAATTCAATAATAACTTGCTAATCACTCGACCTGCGGTTCTGATTACAAGTGTCATTAAGTGCTCCTTGTTTCTAATCAGCTGATGGATGGAGCGGTGGGGAGAGTGTTAATACTGTTCTATTTAACCTTGAATTATGCATTACATGGTCCAGACCAGACCAGTCGTGACCGCTGCTATATTCAAACGCATTTTTTTCTATTTTACATTGAAGTATTTCTTTTATTATTTCAGTTAACATGTTCATTATTTTATCTTACAGCTGTTTTTAATAAATCCTATTATATGTGTGTCTCTCCAGGGGAAGGAGACGACAGAGGAGGAGGATGAAGTCGCTGTGGGGATGGACAAAGGCTTTATGGATGAATTCTTTGAACAGGTTGGTCTCTCTCACATCTCTCTCTCTCTGTCAGTCGGGGTATTATTCCCTCCCTCACACATTTAACGGGTCGATAGTAGGCTAATAACTTGCCATCTTAAATTAAAGTCCAAGCCACACTACAATCTGCCTGGGTACCATTTGTCTCCTGATATTGAATCCAATCGTGTTGGTTTTTCAGAGCTCTGGAATCAATCTTTTCTCCGGGGAGCATTGATATGATTTATAGCTATTGACGCTGTTGCTGGTGTGGCATGGATCGTCGTGTATATTATTTCATTTGAGACGGCCTTTTATTGATTCAACAACACAACAATGCTCTTCTTGTCCAGCTCCGAATAACAATGGTGATCTCACTTATTTCCTCTTGTGCATGACAGATACTGTATGCACCGAGCCTGCATCTATATGCATGCATTTGGGAGTGCATTTCCCTGTACACGCTGTGCACGTGTTCTGGGGACAAACTGAACATCGTCATGGCTCTCGGAGGGGGGGCTCCATTTTTAATGGGCCTGTTACATACTGCGCAGTTGCCACAGTGAGTGGTTTAGAAAAGCAGGATAATTCAGCTCATATAAGAAAGGGCTGACTGAGGGAGGCTTTACATCTTCTATATTATCCATATTTATCATGTTTTTCTTCCTCCGTCACTGCTGTATTCCTTATATTTTATGAGGCAGTCCTTCTAGTGTTTAAAACGTCTGCGTCTGTCAGTTTATGTGCACGAGGGCTTCAACTTTGAAGTATTTAAATCACCATTGCAAATGCTGCTACAAAGGTGAGTCGAGTGAGGTTGAATGCCATTTAGCAGCATTTGTGAGTTATAAAAGAGGTCTGAGGATCAGCACTTTGATATGTGAGTTTTCAAAGCAGCATGAGACAACAAACGCATCACGAGCTGCAGGTGCATCAATCAGAAACCCTGTGTAGATATTTAATATTTCAAGGAGAGCGGTCACAGAACATGTGGGAAATACAGACAAATGGCGTCGACAACGAGAAGCAGCCATCACATAGTGTTACCAGGCATACAATGGACACAATGCATATACTGTATATATATAACATAGGGGACAATAACTGCTAAATGGAACCACATGGTACTAATTCAGGCATGTATAGATTGTTATTTTAAACATTTCATACACCTTCAATCATCTATGACCACGACCGCTACTTCAAGCAAATGGCCAGCGCATAAATAGATTTTGTGCTCGTTCATTCTGCTCAACACTGCTTCTATGCATTGACTTTAAATATCTTTCACTGATACTGGATCCAAAATTTGAACTTTGAGAAACATGATAAAAATGGTTCAAACCATTAAACAAATTTTAGACATATTAGAAACTGTCTTTCTCTGGACACAACCAAGATATTAATGAATGCTATGATCTTTTATGTCTTATTTCATTACATGTTGGGGGCAGGCTGGCGAAACACCCATAAGACCTCTTGAGTCCTTATACAAACCAAAAAAGCGGAAAAAAGCCATTGCATTTTCATCACTATAGGCTAAATTGGTGCCTGGTTTATAACATTTTAAATGGTTTGGCCCCTCCTCCACCACATCACTTTGTGTGTACTCGCTCAGTAAATTCTATTAAATCCTCAACAATATCCTCTATATTGTACAATACCATTTTGCCTTTTTCTGTAAAAGCCACAAATCAGTGGAATACCCTGTCTGACGTTATGAGGAGCTGCAGCTCCGTCAGCACATTCAAACCCATCTTAAAAAGTCTGTTAAAAGCCGCTCAGCTCTGTGCTCACTGCTTTGAATTGTGTGTCTTGTGTGTTCTTTCTTGTATAACTTTGTATATTGTTTTTACCCTGAACTGTTTGTTATTGTGTTCTCAAAAGGACTACAGATGTGAATTACATCTTAAAGCTATAATCTGGTACGGTGCATCAAATGGCGACATTAATGTTTTAAACTGTACATGGTCCCTTCTAAATAAAAAATAAATAAATAAATAATATAATGATATAACAGCCGCCTGCTTCTCAGCAGTTTAACTTCCTCCCCCACCTCCTGCATTAGCATTTACATTTCTCCATTGCTGTGTATCTCACACTCTGCTTGGTGTTTGCGAGTTTATAGAGGCAAGTCTGTGTCACACTTGTGCAGATTTATTTTGGAGCGTCTCGGGAGCGGGACATACTGCTAAACCAAAATCTGCTCCGTTATTGTAATAAATAGTTAACACTTTGAATGAGTATCCTAATATGACCCACCTTTTTATAGAAACGTTTTCAATGGTGCCTTATCCATTCCCAAGTTACTTATCCTGCTCATAGTTGTGTTGGAAGCAGGACAAACAGAGCAGCCCAAATGTCCTTATCCAAAGAATTGAATCTCTCCAATGAGTGCTTCATCTACCTGTGAGTCACCTCCCAGTTGGTCATGCCTCCAAAGCCTCCAAAGGGAGATGACCAGAAAGCACACTTACTAGGTACCCAAACTACCTGAAGTGGCTCCGTTCAATGTTAACTGAATGAATTAGACAGGGTGTAATATAGTCCCGGGTTGCTAAAGACCGGAGGTATGCATTAAAGGGTGAAGCAATCCATCATTTATGGAGAGAGAAGCACGTGGTCAGACTTCACAGTGCTGATCTTCATCTTGACAGCATCACGCTGAGCTGCAAACTGTTTCATACTATAGGCCAAAGTCTGATAAAAGAAAAAGGACAATATCATCTGCAAAGAGAGAGCATTCTCCACCCTTGACGAGTTCATCGTACGTGCCCGACTTCATGTTGAAAATGGACAGATCTCACTTTGAGTGTATTGGGAATGAATGTCTCCCATCTTCCCCCGCAACTCATATTCTAGCAGCACTAGTCCAGATCTATAAAACACATTTTTCTTCCTTTTTTTTTTGTTCCTACATCTGCACTCAAGACTTCTCTTGAATTCAAGCTTTGACGATCATTACATGGTATAACTTCAAAATGACTCCTAAAACACTGTGATTATGTGATGTTTTAGCTGTAAGGGAACACGGCAGTCTGCAGTTATTTGTCTCCTCTCATTTCTGCTCTGCCGCGGCTCGTCGTCTCTGACAGATTGTCTGTATCCATCTCAGATACCAAAACGTACGTCTCTTTATCTGTCTGGGATTTCAGTCTGTTACATCTGCCGCGAGTGAGAAAGCGAGGAAAGAGGAGATTGAGTGAAAAGTGGAGGCAGCAGGATCAACAGAGAACAGTTTGAGACCGAGCCAGAAGCCGGAGGGATGGTGAGAGAGAAAGAGAGAGCTTTTGAAATGAGAGTGATGTGGAGAAGTTAGAGAGCAAAACCAGAGAGGAGGAACAGGTACATGTGGCAGAGGGAGATGTAGATAGTGAAGGGAGCAGAGGGGGAGAAGGAGTCATCGGGCTCTCACCCCGACTGGGTGCGTTAATTACAACTTTAATTAAGCTTTCAGTAGTGGAGAGACCGCTGCTGCCTTCTGTCCTTCACTCACACCATAAACATGACCCTCAGAGTGTGGATATTGGTTTCATAATTTGTTTATGAAAGTGTTTGTGTGGCTGTGTATCATCATGTACTACACTGTGCAGCGTATCTGTGCGTGTTTGTGTGTATGTAATTGCCTATATTGCAATTAAAGGACAAGGCTACATTTCATCATTTTCAAAAACTTTCATGAAGAAACCAAACGATAATAAATTTATCCTTTTAACAAGATCAAGAACTTTATGGTTTACACCTCGGTGCAATAGATTTATATTGTCATCCAAAAAAACAAATTTTTCATGACATTTTTCCACAAAATCCTGGAATATTGAAGCCTCCCCCCTCCAGCCAGTGTAACTTCCTGTTTTTTGGTTAACGTTCTTTCTCAAACAGAGAATGGGGGTGTGGTTAATAGTCAGATGTAATTCATTACCATGGCAACCAGACTGCATCGTTTTTCAACCCAGTTTCGATGAAACCATCTACAGTAGCTTGGAAAACAGCTAGCTATGGCAATGGATTTGACAAATTTACTGTTTATCAGACAACAAATGAGACTAGAATTAGCACAACACACCGACTCTCTCTCACTCGCCCTCTTCTTTACCGTCTCCTCCTGGTGAGGCAGCCGTCTGACTGCTGCTGCACCGAGGAACCACACTGCCGCACGCCGGCCACAGCGCACTGCAGGACGGATAGACATGTTGCCAAGCTATGCCGTTTGAAATGCAGTTTCGGGACGTTTTGGAGTTACCGGCCGCTCCCAGCACCAACATTGCACCTGGCTGCACTGTGATGCATTTATTTCTCTAACCAGACTTTTTTCTTTTCTCTTGGGCTGAAAGTTGTGCGCCCCACGGCGTCCATACCTGTTAGAGGCCGGAGCTGGAGCCTGGTGCCTCCAAAATGTCCTCAAACTGCATTTCAAATGGCGGGCAACATGTCTGCAAACAAGCAGACACACCTAAACAGAGAGATAATACTAAGGCTATAATGCTGCAAGTATGGAAAAATAGGTAAAATACAAAAACAAAGAAACAAATAAGTGCGCCTGCGCAAGCTTGGAGGATGATGTATGACCTACAGCTTCTACTATATTCATACGTCATATTCTCGTTTTAGCAACAGCCTTCTTTTTTAACTTTGAGCACAAAATTAAGTTATTTGTCAAAAAAATGCAAACATTGTGGCTAATGAAAATGACTCAAATAAATATGAAATCGAAAAATGCCAGAATACATTGGAAGGGGGCTTTAAAGTACACACAGTAAAACATATTTAATGGTTTAATTTGATTTCTTTAAGTTAGTTTCTCTTCGTCTAGAAATCCTAGGAAAGAAGTCAGGATGGACGATTTAACTTACTTTGATTTAGTTTGATTTTGAGTGTTAATATGTATGCTTTATTAGTAATTTCAAACTATTGTACATAAAGGTCTGAAAATCTGACGATGTAAGTTATGTGGATTGGTATAAATTATTTTTGGACTTCTCATTGTGTCATTTCAAAATGTACTGCATCCAGGATCTGGTTTATATTAGTTTGTTTTATCTTGTGCATTGTGGGCATATTTGGATAAAAAACCTCTTGATTATCACTACTAAAACACGTGGAAGTCGTGAAATAAGCTGCAACAATTATGACGTTTAAGCATCTATTGCGTGTCAATGCTTAATTGTTAAATAAGTAATTAGATAAATCTTGTGTTGTTATTTGATAGATTTTAGTTTGTTGTTAACCTCAAAGTTTATTGTAAAGAATTTTACACATTTATGATTATAAGGGTTATTTGTATAGCAATTTTACATTTAAAAAGTGCTTTAAAGTCCTTCAAGCAGTGAGACAAAATAAATAAATATGCTTGTAAGAGTTAATGTAAGCGATACTTTAAGATGCATATAAAACCCATCACATTTGTCAATGCTCTTCTTACATCGTGTAGCAAGGCTCATTGCATGCCCCCAAAATCCATCACCAGATGATGCAAGAATGAAGCGAGCAAAAGCAAGACAGACTCACTGCGGCCTCAAGCCCTCTAAACATTCTCCTTACCAGAATTAGACTTCTACTTCAGTAAAGTATAAAATTAGATGACAAAGTAGAGAAACAGCCCTTTTTATTTCTGGTCCCTGCATCTCCAGGATTTGGCTGGTTAACAGGACAAGATTCCAACAAATGTCTTGGTGGATACAATCACATCACGTTCATAAAGAAAAGTCATAAAATCGGCCAGTGTTTGTGTGTCTGTTTATTTGTTTCTGCATGTCTGAAATTGGTTTCTCTCCCACACCAATAGAATTTGCCTGATGTCTTATGAGACCAGAGAGACGCACCGTGACTCACTAACACATCACGGTCTCTAAAGCGAGACGGCTTAAAGTGGTTTCATCTTCTGCTCACTTACCGTCTCTGTCACTTCCCCCTCCCCGTGTTCCTGTCTCACTCTTACGTCTTAACGTCCTCATCTCTCCTCACCTGTCTGTCTGTCTTACATGTATTTAACTCTGTACTCACCTCCAGTGTGCCTTCTGGTCTCTCCCCAGTGGTCTTCCAGAGCCAATTATGTTGTTATTTAAAAAACGGATCCAATCAGCAGCTAATTAAAGAGATAATGGGAGAATAATGACCCAGGCTGAGAGCTCAAGAATGTATGGATGGAGAGACGGAGGGAGCGCAGAGCTGTGAGGAGTGACAGAGGAAAGCTGTGCTGCAAATGTAAAAGTTAAATTGCTGACTTATTGTAGAGGAGAATGAAGGCTGGCCTGTAGTGTAACAGGTGTAGAGGTGGAGAAAGTAATCGGGGGTAGATGACAGGCTGAGATGAAAGTATACAATGATGAAGTCACTGACAGATGTGACCCGCTGCTCGTCCAGCTGTTACCTGCCAGAGGCAGCACAGCTGGGGACGAGGCAGCAGGGAGGAAAGTCAAACCTTTATGTTGGTGGCAGATGATGGTGTGAAGTGCAGAGGATATACAGTTCATATGATGCACTCCAGGGGCAGTTTTTCTTCAATGCATTTATTGATGTGCTTAGAAACTCTATTTTGGAAAATATGTTTATTCGCTTTCTTGCCGAGACTTAGATGAGAAGATTGATACCAGCCTCGACATGCCTGTATGCTAAATATGAACTAGCCTGGCTCTCTGTTAAATTAACAAAATCCTCCCACTAGCACCTCTGAAGCTCACTCTCATGCTCAAAGGAAAACTGTTTCTTTGAGCACTGGAGGATATTGAATTTTCACCTCATTATTTAGTCAGTTCATGTGTCGAGATTTGTTTAATAGGAAGTCACCAAGCCAAGAACCAATTAGGTAAGACTTTGATGGAAATCCAGATGTGTGTTTTCCGTTGTTAGATGTTTTCTAATGGATGCTGAGACTTAACCTGACGCGCCAGATGGTTTGTTACACAGAACCATCTGAGAAGCTGTCACTGGAAACTGTTTGGAAAAGGGCCGCCACATTAAAAAAATATAAGACATATTTAGGTGACCAAAATGCAATACAATTAACTTTCATGAACAGAAAACACACTGTGAAACGGTTAAAGTTGTAAGATGAAAACGGACAACTTCAAGACCGAACAGTGCCTTTGTAGCGACCCATCATTCACAAGGTAGCCACGCCCTAAAGCATACCCTGCTTTATGGTCTATTTGACTCTAAACGGGACCATAATTTACTAAATGAACATCATGCTGTATTGAAGAAGAATTGAAACTAGCGATTGAGACCATAAACTCATGTTTACAATGTTTACTGAGGTAATAAATCAAGTGAGAAGTAGGCTAATTTTCTCATAGACTTCTATACAATCAGACTTCTTTTGCAACCAGAGGAGTCGCCCCCTGCTGGCTGTTAGAAATAATGCAAGTTTAAGGCACTTTGGCTTTGGCTTCACTTTTCAGACCCAGAGGTTGCCCACTGGTCGTTGTGTCACACACATAAACCACGCCCATAGCTGCCAGTAGCTCCTCACAGGACGCTGATTGGTCTGGTCACTGGCTGGCCGGACACCAACACATTACCTGAAGCCTGACAAGATAGATTTTCATGCAGTTCTCAGATCTCGGATCGAATTTATTTTAGTGAAATTATGACTTTTGTGTACTTTTGGGCTAGGCTCCTTAGAACCAGTTACGGTACCTCTTAATACTAAAGCACACAATGATATTTAGGACAATAGTGCACTTTCTTGTGACATCAGTTTGGGGAAAGCTCTTTGCTGTTTCAACATGAAGAAGTGAGGTTGATAAAGAGATGGTTCTCTGAGTTTGGTGCACAGAGACCTGACCTCAACAACCATCCAACACCTTCGGGATGAACTGGAACGCCGACTGTGAGCCAGACCTTATCGCCCAACATCCGTGTCCAACCTCACTAATGCTGTTGTGGCAGAGTAGGAGCAAATCCCTGCAGCCAGGCTACAAAATCCTATAGAAAGCCTTGCAGGAAGCGTGGAGGCTGTTATAGCAGCGGATTAATGCCCATGGTCTTGTAATGAGATAATAAACAGTCAAATATGGGTGTAATGTTCGGCTATCCACATACTTTTCGCCATGTAGTGTGGCCGCATCATCTTTTGGTGCTTTGTAAAGACTCGGCAGCAGCTTGGACGTGGCTCTATTTGTATTCATTTTTAATTATAGCTTATTGCTTTATTGATGAGGATGCCTGTGTATGGTAATTTGATAGATTTTAGTTTGAATACAGCCCTGTTATGTGTTACTCCACACACCAAATACATACATAAGAGATTGCTCACTGAGAAATGGTTGATTCCAGGAAAACATGAAAAACCCTTTTCATATCTGTGTGTTCTTTCACTCTGCTTTCATTCTGCCTCTAATACGATAATGACATCTTCAGTTCGGTTTCTATCAACATCACTCAGGCTAATCACTGGTACTTCCTGCCTCAGCACTTAGGAGATCTAAAGTGCCTTTTGGTCTCACTCTCTCTCGACAGGTGGAGGAGATCCGGGGTTTCATCGAGTCTCTGGCAGAGAAAGTTGAGGAGGTGAAGAGGAAGCACAGCGCCATCCTCGCTTCACCTAACCCAGATGAGAGTAAGGCTGTTTGTCTTTTCTGTTTAATTATTTCAATCAATTCTTGCAGCTGAACACACTGTTCTGGGACCTTCACAACTCTTAGCGCTCCAAAAATACTGTATTATACCTTTTGTACAAGTTTTATCAGGGTTGCATTTGTATTCTCTCGTTCTGAAATACCATACAGATGCGTGGCGTTAAAGGAACAATCAGAAAAAATCAGGGAATTTCCACTGCCACCACTTTCCCAGAGGACTAAGAGCCTTTTGAGGAACTCAGTCACTTAGCCTACGCTCAACTGGAACTATTGGGGCAGGGCTTGCAGGGTTAAATGCCAGTTCATTCATTAAAAAGAGAATGTGCTGGGTGAATATAGTGTCAATAGGATGAGGGGTTGAAAGGGGCTGAATGAGTGGAGAAACATAATGAATGCAGATGCTTCCCTACATGGAACAAGAGGTTGTTTTGATGAGTATGAAAATGACGTGACTCATACGGCCTGCACATTCACCAAAAACGTTTTAGACTGCTCTGTGGTGTTAGGTCAGTCTTAATTTTGCTCTTAGATTAGTCAAATGCAGGTTTGACAGTTTCACATAAATAAAGACTGACTTATTTTAATCCTTAAAGGTATAATATGCAAAACTTGTATAGACTGATACAAAAATAATCCCTCTCAATCATCACATATGCCCCACTAGAAATGTGAGGTAAGGTCTGTTTCTGCAGAGACCCTGCAGCCCTCTGTCTGGATTTTCTCTTTTCTTCTTATTTTGATTTACTCGGGACGCTTCTGGATATCTGCAAACAGCCTTTGGGCCCCATGGCTGGGAAAACCCCAGCCAATAACAGTGTGCAGGGTGTGCAACCCGTTCAGGTGGTCAAATATCGCTGCTTTGTCACACCCCTCGGCTTCTAATGCCGAGGCACAAGTCCTTTTTTACTCTGTTAGATAAAAAGCGTCCGTATTTCATGGATGAGAACGGGTTGTGTTATGTGCACGTGTTCCAGTGAGCCCCGGCTCCTCTGTGAGTGCAGCTATGATCAGTGTATGTCTGTAGTTTAACATGAGCAACGCTGAGTCACATCCAGCAGACAGGAAGCATTCATTCAAACTCCGGGTACTCGGCACCTTCCCACAGGATTATGTGGAGTTGTGCAGAGTTAGTTGTATGTTTTAGAACCGCCGGGAAACAATCAGAAAATAACGTTTTATTTGTCTGATTTGCTGCTTTGTTCTCACTAACGCCGCTCTCTCTCTTCAGTCACTATATACTGTAGCTCGCTCGACCATCGTTGCTCTCTCTGCCGCTTGTTGAGCTGAGGAGGTGTGGCCAACGTTGAATGCTATACGTACTATACCTTTAAAAGTAAGCCTGGCTAACTCTGAACAATGTTGTGGAGCGAGCAATGACGAGGGAAAGATTTTTTAGATGCCGCAGGAGCCTGTTAGAAATATACAGCAGTGAGGACATTGTCAGTTTCATTTGTCCAAGGAAACTAGGGGGATACTAAAATTATGTTACTTTTGAGTAACGCGGTATTATGTTTTGTGTTGCTGTATTGATTCTCAAAAACACTGTATTGATTTTAAATTAATAACTTACATGCAAAGATTCGTGGAGGACTGTGGTTCATTATGTGTGTTTAAATCTCCAACTGCTAGATAGCAGTGTTGTAATCTCTCTTCAGCCATTTGACCTTTCCACTCCAATGTAATGACGTAAACTGAGACAGGAAGTAGCGTAAGGACGCACAGCTAATGTTTTTTTAAACTTAGATTTTATACATACTGTGGCGTGTTCTTTATACTATAACAATTTAAAATTTTAAAAATCACAATATATCGCCTTGCTTAAAGTATCGCAATATATTGAATCGTAACCCCTGTATCATGATACGTATTGTATAGCCAGATTTTTGCCAATACATAGACGATTCTGACAAGGAAACAGATGTACTGAGTCCTGCCACATTTGTATTGTTAAGACATTCCTAGC
Source organism: Sebastes fasciatus (assembly GCF_043250625.1). Lineage (NCBI taxonomy): Eukaryota > Metazoa > Chordata > Actinopteri > Perciformes > Sebastidae > Sebastes > Sebastes fasciatus. Next base: position 21,135,637 of record NC_133801.1, read on the forward strand.
GTTAACACCAGTAACCACAGGTATTTCCAAATAAACCAGAACTGAAATCTTAAAGATTATGACATTACTCTCGGTTTTTCTTCTAATATGTCACCCATGTGTATTTCCCACATGTGATTCATCATGAATTTATTGATTCAACCAAAGAAGACTACATTGTCCAAGCCAACACTGATCCTTTTGCGCACACCTATATTATACCGCTCCTAATGATAACAATTTAATACTGCCATGACTTTCTTAAAGGAAAGCAGAATAATTACTGTTATCACCATCTCAACAGCAGCAGTGGAAGATTCCACCGAACAAAAGAAAGAAAAATGAACCCATTCCTTAAAAGATATTGAGGGAATGAAGAACAGTTTGTCAGAAAAGCAAAATGCCTGCCCTTGAAGATGTTGAGAGCCGTCCTCATCCACCGATCAGTCCTTTCTGTCCTTCTGAGAGTTTATGCTCTCACTGTAAAATCTCTTACAGTCTTCTTTGTCCATTTTTCTCCACTTTTCTGCTCCCTCTCCATTGCTCTTTAATTCTGTCTTTACCTCTTCGCTTGCTGTTAACACCCCGTCTCTTCCCTTTGCCCATTTCAACCACTCTCCTCTTTACTTTTCGTTCAGTGTGTACAGGATGCTACTATCCATCCTTCCTCCTCTCTTTCTATCTCTGTCCTCTCACACCTCCTCCTCTCTCATTTCTGTCAGGGCATTGATCTGGACCCCTGCTCTCGTGAGGGGGATGTTACTCACACTAGTACCCTCCCCCCCCAATCCCTTTTACTCTCCATGAATCCCTACTTCCTACCTACCTGAAAAAAGCATCGATCTGCTGGCAGCAGCAGGCATCAGATGAGCCCTTTAACTAGCCGGGGCGTGCAGATGACACACAGAGCGGAGCAGCAACGAGGCAAGGTGCTGCATTTAAGATACAAATTCTTCCAGAAGTCGCCTCCTTTGTGACTCAAATCAATGCTCAGTGCGTGCGTGCGTGCGTGCGTGCGTGCGTGCGTGCGTGCGTGCGTGCATGCGTGCGTGCGTGCGTGCGTGCGTGAGTGCGCGTGTGTGTGTGTGTGTGTGTGTGACTGCCTGATAAATGCACATCAGTCAGTAGCTGATGTAAATGTCAGGGTTGTTCATTACACAGAAGTCAGTGTGCTCTTCGCTGTATGCCTGTTGCATTGTGGCCGCTGACGGGAGCTAAAATGATCTGAATACCTTCATCAAGGATGCTCCTCCGTCTTCTGAGCAGCATTATATATTATGTATGCGTGTGTGTGTGTGTGTGCATCATCTGCTATAAATCAAATTGATATTGAAGTAATTTGCATCAACTAATTACATTTTTCTATCAAGGGTTTAGTTCATAGGGAATTGCGAGAAAGAAAAAAAATTAAAAGGCGTAACATTGAAATGTTCATTTTGAATGCAAGACTGCAAGTTCACTGTCAATGTTTCTCATTACATTTCCTGACAATATGTGCTACTGACATCTAAAGCATAATTAATGTTTTCAGGCAACTCGAACTAAAGGAAAAGTCAGGAGATCATAAATACATTCGGATTCATCCTCTGGGCACCATGAATATCTGTACCAAATCCCATGGCAATCCATCCAACAGTTGTCAGGATATTTCACTAAAAGCCCAAAATGCCAACCTGCAGTAGTTGTTGCGATATTTTAGTCTGAGCCAATGCGGTGGACTGACCGACCAACATCGCCATCCTTAAGGCCGTGACACACCAAGCCGTCAGACGCTCACCGACGGCCCCACACTGTCCGACGGCCAATCGTGGGCCTAGTTTTTGCGGCGTGTCCGTCGGCTCTAGTCTGCCCGTGATGGAGTTTATTCGGTCAATTCAACATGTTGAATCATCGTTGGTGGAAGAAGTTACTCTGATTAGCTGTTCAGCTTAAACGAATCAGTGCACGAGAAGAGAAATGGAAGTGAGGAACGCAAGCCAACGAGTAAAGTCTAGAGGAAAACCGTGGAAAAGTGGTGAGTGAGAGTGGTGTGAAAATGGTCTCGCAAACGGCGCTTTATTTCATGTATGTATCATAACAACGGCTTGTATATCCGCCGGTGGAAGGAAGCATATTTTGTCACAGATTACAGTTTGTCTTTGACGTTTCACAAATAGGTTTCATAAAAACTATGCAATGTGTTGTTACACCATGTGTGTCTTTGTGTGTAGAGTTTCTGTCTCTGTGGTAACAGTCACATTTCTGTGCTTCAGCCTCGACTAGAGCGTGTCATCAAAACTAATTGCGCGATGGCATTTTAATGTGAAATCTAAGGTGCTTTAAGACCGACGCTGATTCATTGTTGCATTGAAAATGTTGCTCGCACAAAAGGCCAGTGTGGTCTTTCATCATTTTCATGAATATTCTGTTTGTTTTATAGCTTTTTTCAGTCAGTTATTTTGCAATATACCGTCTTACTGCTGGTATTCTTTTATGTTCTTCCCTGTGGTGAGAGGAGCCCGTTCTTTTTCTGTTCCTCCCACCAAATCAAATTTCATTTCAGTCCCGATGAGAGCGAGTCTCTTCCTCTTTTCCTCTTCTAACACAAGTGTTACTCTCACAGTAGTTTCTCACCGAAATCCTCCTCTCCTCACTCTTTCTCTGAAAGTAGATGCTGAGACTTTGAGTGTGTGATACTGAGAGCGAGTCTTTCACGACTCAGCGTAACATTGTGCGGCGGTAAACCTTCTGTTTCTGTCACGGTTTATCAGTTTCATAATCACATCTCCCCAGCCACCACCCACTTGGACATCTTCACGACCCCGACCTTGCCCCTCTCCTCCTCCTCTTCCTCCTCCTCCTCCTCTTCCTCCCCCTCTGCTGGGGAAGCTTCTGTGACTGAGATGTTTTCTAGTGATCTCCATGCAGGGGGTTAACTCCATCCCACTAGCGGAGCCCATATTAACACACACACACACACACACATGCTGACACACATGCAGCCGCCTCTGTGTAATATTACCTTCACCCATGCATTATACATTATCCCATATCACAGTTTACCCACCCACCCTAAATGAAGCATGGCAAATTTCCACCAGGGAATTACATTATACAATATGTGTGTGCCTATTTTTACTTGCTTGGTGTTAAGGATTTGTGCATTTGTGTGGGCTGTGCTCATCTGTGTGCAGTAGTAGGTTCAATAATGATGATAGATTAGGTAATAGCCATCAGGTTGTAATGGGTATTGAACCTGCGTTCCCTCATGAGCAAATTCCTCTAATGCAGGAAGGAAAGACACAAATGCATTTTATATTTAGAAGCATGATTGAATTCACATTGCCCATTAAATAATTGCATTATTTGTTTTGTTTTCTAGTATTGTTTATCGGCCTTGTGCAGCGCTGCTTCTGGTTATTTTGATCGATGAGACCGTACTGGATAGATTTCATAATGAAAGGCCAAAAAGTCACTGATTCTCCTTCGGGAGCATCAGTGGCCTTTACTCTCAACTTTTCCTCGGAGAGTGTGATGTGAAATGAAACACAACGTTTTGAAGTCTGATTACTGGGTATGGCTAATTTCTTTCAAACTGTCATTCACCCTCTCTTTAGTCGCAGGTTAGATATCTATCATCATGGTCTTCACTGGACGGAAGCGTAGTTGAATCTGTTGAACCTGTTTTGTAGCAGAGGACGGCAGAATTTTCCGCCTTAGTGATTTGAATAAGGTTATATTGCACTGTCCAGCCTTTGTTGAACATGTCTGCCATCCAGTGTATTTGACAAGACAGATGGACTACACTACTTATTTACATACAAGGTGATTGGCTGGGAGTTATGAGGGGTGGAAGTAAGAGAAATGAATTAATGAAAATGGAGGTGATGAAAATGCATGTAAAATGAAAGATGGAGTGATAAATGATCAAGTGATTTGATAAAATTGAAAGCTGATTTGACTAAAACAGTCATGATATGATGAAAACAGAGCCATGTCTCATCATTTTTCACCGTCTTACATTCATCATTCACGACACAAAATTGCCATTTATCATTTAAGGAAAGTAGCCTCAAAGGGTGCAAGTAACAAAAATTAACTGAAGAAAAGAGACGTGATGAAAAAGCTTACAAATTAATAATGGAAGTGATGAAAAATGTATGTGAATTGAAAAATAGAGTGATAAATTGTCAATTGATTTGATAAACTTGATTGACGTTGTATTTGAAACAGTGTTGATCTGACATTCAGCTGTCGACAATTCATCATTCACAACACCCAGATGGTGAAAACGATGAAACATGGCGCTGCTTTCATCATATCACGAATGTTTTAGTCAAATCAGCTTTGAATTTATAAAATCACTTGATAATTTATCACTCTATTTTGCATTTCACACGCATTTCTACGGCTCCATTTTTCACATGCATTTTCATCACCTCCATTTTTATCAATTCATTTTTGTAACTACCACCCCTCATAGGGAGTATCATGTGTTTGCTTGCTTTCCCTCTGTATTCTCTTGCCTCCGTAGTGTATTGTAAGCCCATATGAGCTGGGTGTATGACACTTGTCATCTAAACATAAGTACAGCTTTTGCTCCTTGAGACGGTTCTCCATAGTTGTCCAAATGTACATTGTTGAGTAGTAAAATTGTCAAAGCCAGAAAATCCATTGTTATAAACGTTGTGTATCCAGTTAAAGGAGCAGTGAGTGACATTTAGTGGGATGTAATGGCAGAAATGGAATATAATATTAATAAATGTGTTTTCTTGAATAATTTTTTCGTTACCTTAGAATGAACCGTTTATATCTACATAGGGAGCGGATCCTCTTCACCGAGCCAGCTGCCATGTTTCTACAGTAGCCCAGAACGGACAACACTGGCGCGAGGGCCATTTTCACATTTTCTTGTCAGCCACCGTAGTTTTCCTACACGCTTGGCACACGGGAAAAGTCTCAGTTGGTTGCAATCTGCAATCTCACCGCTAGATTAATCCCATAATGCATGACATCTGAAACCTGTACATGATAACAATTGACACTTTCAATCAAACCTACGGTAAATGTTAGAGTCTCCAATTAGCCCAACGTGTTTGTCTTTAGACCGTGGGAGGAAACCTGAGGAGTGATCATGAAAGCTTGATCCCAGTGCACTTAATGTGCCTTCCTGGCATGTACATTAAAACCATTTAAGACAAGCAGCCTGGAGTAATACTGTAACTTGCAGTGCTGTCTATACTACTTACTGTAGAGGATGCAAAAATCGATGCAAAACCAAAAGAGAACGAGTAAAGGGGATTTAGATTTGTGTTTTCTCTCAGGACTTCTGGCTGCTGAGTGTTGGATTTAAACTCCAACTGCTGCCTGCTAGAAAATTAGTCCACAAATTAGCGTAAAACCGAACAACTCTATCTGGGTTTGTCGCACACGAAGAAGAGAAATTAAATGCTAATTTGCTGTTGTTTGTCTATTTTCACATTTGCATTTTTACTAAAGGAACACAAAACCAAGTCAGAAAATGGAGGATAATATAATGTGAGGACAAAGTATATATATTATGGGTGGTGCAGTTTGAATTATACACCCCAGAAGGTACAAAATCCACAGTTTTTGTTGAACTACCACCATGCTACTGAAAAATATACTTAAACTTCTAGTCTTCTAGATGCAGAGAATCCACTCCTTAACACCGATACTTGAGTTTATTTAACAACATTTCTCAGCCTGTTTTTCCAACCACTTAGTGTGTGCTCCCTCTGACATCTCCAGCCCCCAGTTTCTAAAGAGCATCTTTCCTCCGACTCTTAAAAGTCCTCAACTCGCAGCTCTGGAGATGCTTGTTTTAATTGCAGCCTGTGAGTGTTACTATTTCTGGTATCAGTTTTTGGCTGAGTGCGCTCCCACCCTCGGAGCGCTGTTTGCCAAACCTCCTCAACCAAAATCTGATAGTGTTGTGTAAGTTCCCCCATCTCTCTGTTTTCCCTTTGTTCCCCCTCAACCATTTGTTTCTCTCCTTTATCTCTCTTTTCTCTTACATCTCCCTCATAATGTCCAAGCTGATGTAGCTTTACAGCCATTGAAGACACAGCCTCATCTTGTAGAATAATAATATCCCTCTTAAAGTGAGGTTAATACGATGTCAAAGCCAAGGCTAAGGACACACACACACATTTACGCACATAACAGAGTTCAATGCCAGTAAGATAAATCAGTTTAACTGCCCTCTGTCCTCTTGACTCCTGAGCCAGCGGTCAGCGAGAGGCGTCTGGTGTTAATGCTCTGATCTAGATTGAAACGTATGAAGTGTTGGGAGGCAGGGAAGAGGTTTCACTAACCCACAGTAACCCTGATTTACGGTTTTGGAGGATGTTGCAGGAGAAAGAGAGGTTGTTAGAGAGAAGGACGGGGTTGTTAGAAGAGACTCAATCAGATACAACACTCACATCTGCTCTTGAGTGCTGCCCAAAAAAATATATCATGTATTGTGTTTTACTTGCAGACACTATGACAGCTGTAGATATTAGTCTGAATCAGTGGGCAACCTACGATTTTGAAAAGTGAAGCCAATGCGGAAGTGCCTTAAACTTGCATTCTTTCTAATAGCCAGCAGGGGGCGACTCCTCTGGTTGCAAAAAGAAGTCTGATTGTATAGAAGTCTATGAGAAAATGAGCCTACTTCTCACTTGATTTATTACATCAGTAAACATTGTAAACATGAGTTTATGGTCTCAATCGCTAATTTCAAGTCTTCTTCAATACAGCATGATGCTCATTTAATAAATTATGGTCCCATTTAGAGTCCAATAGACCATAAAGCATGGTATGCTTTAGGGAATGGCTACCTTGTGAATGACAGGTTGGCACCACAGCGTTGTCTGTCCTGGGAGTTGTCTGTGTCTTCGTTTTTTTCAGTGTGTTTTCAGTTCATGAAAGTAAATTATAACCTTTTTGGTCACCTAAACATTTCTTATTCAGCGTTCAGTTGTACTTAGCTCCACCCTCTCGTGTCACTTCTGGTTGCAAAAGCCAAGATGTCGACGTCCAAAATGTCAAACTCAAGGCTTCAAAACGATAGTCCACAAACCAATGGGTGACACCACGGTGACTACGCCCTCTTCTTATTTACAGTCTATGTCTCTGAATAAATTAGAAACATTCCTGATGAAAGTGTGTTATCATGTTTACATCACAATGTCCCAGCACCTTGTACCTCATGTTTGACAGTAGATCAAGGTGTCAAGTGTCATTACATATTAGTTTGTCCTGGTTTTTAACAATAAGGGGAAAATATTATTTAAACAAAACAATATGTTTATACCAAAGACTGTTAAATAAAAAAAAAAATCAACACTAAGAACATCAAAAAATTAACCAATCTACAGTTTGTTTGAATAATAATGGCTACTTTGAAGCAGCTACTGAATATTTACCAGTGTGCTTGTTTGCGTATTTGTATTTATTGCTTATTTGTATTATTTATTATTCATGTAATAAAGTCTAAAAGTCCATGACAAGGAGAGTAACATCAGTCATTAACTGTAGAAACACTTTGCAACAACAGTCAGACTGGAAAGGTAGAGATGAGGAAGTATGTTTAATGGTTAAACTTGATCTGTGCGGGCGCCTGGGTTAGCTCAGTTGGTAGAGCGGGCGTCCATGTATCAAGGCTTGGTCCCGGGTTCGAATCCGGCCTGTGGCCCTTTCCGCATCCACTCTCTCTCTCTCCCCCCTTTCAAGACTCTATCCACTGTCCTCAATAAAAATGGAAAAATGCCCCCAAAAAAATAACTTTAAAAAAAAAAAACGATCTGTGCTGTCAGTTTGTCATTAGGCCTACCTGAGTTCATCCTGTATTCCTGCAGTGAGGCAAATATCAGTCATGTTTGAGGGATGAGCTCACTTTCTGTCTCTCCGGAACATCAGGCAACTGGACTCTAGACGATCAATAAGCGGCGCAAACACCCAAAGGACTGGTAATATATTTACAGAGAGCGCAGAGGGAGACAGAAAGAGACGCTGCGAGATGGAGAAAAAGATAAATGGTTGCAAGTTAGCGATTGGAGTGGCAGCAATTGACCCTGAGTTAGAGTAGAGGAAACAGAAGTGGCTTGGTTTCTCGTCAGTGTCGTGGTACCCTGACATCAGTCTGACACACACACACACACACACACATTATGTCGATATAATAATAGGAATGTGAAAGACAGACTGCTTATTGTGACAGTCAGGTGCAGTGTTAGGTGCAGGTTAAAGGAAAAGTTCGACATTTTGGGATGTATGCGTATTCATTTTCATCCCAAAAGATAGATGAGAGAATCAATACCACTCTCACGTCTGTATGCTAAATATGAAGCCAGCAGCCGGCACACTTAGCTTAGCACATAAACAGTGAGAAACAGCTAGCCTGGCTCTGTCCCAAAGTATCAAAATCGACCTACCAGCTCCTCTTAAAGCTCACTAAGTAGCATGTTGTATACTGTTTATTTAATCTGTACAAAACATGAAGTGAATTTTCACCACGCGATACAAAGGCAATGCAAAGATGCAAATAGATGCAAATTTGCAGCGGGCGATACAAATAGACGTGAATACACGTCCAGGCGGGTTGAAATATTTCAACTTGAGCGAAAAGTTTGCGTGACGCTGTGTCACGAACGCCAATCAGCATTGGGATTCTCTTCACATCACAGAGAATAACAGACTTATTGTCACCGTCTGTGGGCACCCGGAGCTCTACGACTCAACATCAGTACTGTACAGAGATGGAACTAAAAAGGAGAGGGCTTGGAGAAAATTGAGTGATGCCATAGCACCATGGTAAGCTCTGAAAATTTTTTAAATGTGAATATATGGAAATATGTATTTGTTCCTTGATTCCAGCTATCGATTGTAAGTTGCGAAATACTCCAAAAACACTCCAGCGGCCATATTCGTGCGAGTAACACGAGGCAAAGATTCCTGTTTGGTCTCAACACACCTTTAGACTATTTCTTAGTCAGGATCAGTTGACAGCGGAGACTCCATGAAGGACTAAATAGTCCTGCACAAAACAATCCATAAAATAGCGAACCTTTCATTTAAGGCTCAAGTTCGAATTGCTGCAAAGCAGAGGAAACCTCTAGTGTCACGTTTGTTAAATTGTTTTTTACTTTGTGGTTGTTGTTCTACAGTGAAAAAGTCAATAACTACACCAGATGACCTGATGGCAAATATGTTTTTTACTGATATGATGAAGATAAACATCTTGGCATGGCAGCAGAGCAGGGATAACCTGAAAAAACCTGATTAACATGTATCTGTATCAAAGTATGGATGTCACAATGTCAGCGTTATTCTGTACCTGTCCACCAGATGGACTCAGATATTACTTTTTTGTAAATAAATCTTTGAACTGCACTAGCTCTGCCTCTGTCATCTGCATTTGGGTCCTATCCCTGTTGCCCCACTCCAGCCGTGACAATGGAGATCATTCATTTAAAAAAAAAAGAAAATTAGCTTTAAGTTGGAGGTGTTTCATTTTATACCCAAATTCAGAAATGGTTGTTGATCTCCATGTGTGATAGATGCACCTGGTCACATGATACTGTTGACTGTTGCAGGTGACAGATATGGAGCGTTATGTTCATGCTTCATGCAGAGCACTGAAGTGAAAGAACTTCATTCAAGCTTTGCAACATGAATGCTCCTAATTGGCTCATTCATCAGTTGCTTGGCCACCAGCTGGCTAGTATCATCCAATCATGTTTTTACAGGTGTTGAGCGCAACAATTGTAACGTTTTACTGCGTGTTGTTGCTTTCACAAAGGTTTAATGTTCATGTGTTTGTACTGGGGGGATTAGTTCTTCAGCAGTATCCAATCTGTAACCATCTCCTATAAATGCTCAGCTGCTTAACTTAAGTGTCTTTAACTGAAATTGGGAAGTGTTGAATAAGCTCGTGCCAATCTGATCTGCTTTGTTTCACTGCATCGTGTCAGTCATTCTGGTTTCATTTTGTCTGGGCAAAAACGGCAACACTGAATTTATTCCCATGCAACCAGTTGTGGGAATGGTCTTATTAAAAGTCGTCCCAGTGCTCTGGTGGTTAAAGATGCATGTAACTACAATTTGGCCTAGTTTTGAGTCTTTTTGAGGGCCTTTGTTGCATTCAAAGAATCAGTCTGCTGTTCTATAGTTTTCATATTGTCAAAAAAAATTGTCTGTCTGTGGTTCTTAACACTTAACATATTACGACATAAACCTTTTTTAAAAAAGGGTCACAAAGATTGTTCACTTTAAGAAATAAAAGAGATGGGCACTTTATCTTGTTGTCCTAAAAAGGGCATAAAAATTACCCTTAATAATAGACGTAATAGAGTTTGATAAATATCCTGGAATACCATTTATTTTCTGCTCTTCTAGCTTCCCCATTTCCTGCATTTCTTCCTGCTCGCAGCATCTCATTCCCTCTGCCACTTTGAAACAATCCGACGCTGGCGAGAGGACCGACTGCACACATCGCCATAGCAACACAGTCTTAATGATGGCAACAAGCGTGACCTGAAGATTTCATTTGAGAGCGTCTGGGAGAGGGATGGAGTGTGAAGCCACAGCTCAATTGACTCCTCAGTTTTGCCCTCTAATTTGCTTCCCTCTCACTTCTCCCTCTACTTATTCATCAGTGTCGGCTCTCTTCCTCTTTTCAGACAGCTAATAATGAGGCTGAATAGACACTTGATCAAGCAGGTTGTCCTCCTCTGGTTGGTAACCACAAGTGGGAAATCTAATCTAGCTCTTTAAACACACATACCACACGCACACACGGCCCAAAGCTAAGCTCGGTTTTTATGTCATTATCTCTGTGATGCCGGTGCAGCTGACCTCATGGAGGAGGTTACCAGAGGTTGCTATGGTTACACAGAAATGAGAGATAACCCTTACACCTCTATGTCTTTCTGAAGTTGTGCAAGCGTGCACAAGTGGACACAGATGTGAATATTCAAAACAGTATTAGGAAAACACTCACAAATTAAAAGTACCTTCCTTTTTATTTACAAAGAAGTAAATAACCCTTGTACTTACTTTACTAAAGTTTACAGTGTACCTGCATTCCTAAACAGGTAATCTGTGATCTATTACTGATTACACAAAGCAACTCTCACACAAACACACACACACACACACACACACACACACACACACACACACCACAGTGCACTGCTTATTCATTTAGCCCTGAGGGCCTCTGCCCACCTCTTCAGCTCGGTCTCTGACCCTGATAAACTCACTGTGTAATGCAAACATTTTGCCTTTGGCAGCAAAATTATTTACAATGTGCGCACAATAAACTAGATGGGGACCCACTCATAAAATGTTTTTGCCTTATAGCACTATTAGTGGTCAAAAACTCCACAGGGTATCTTTAGGAAACATCAAGAACACCTGCCTGGGCGTTAAGATGCTGATGCATGAAATTGCAACTTCCCTAGTTGCGTTGGCTCAGGGACCTTTGTTGCATATCATCCCAAATTCAGGAAAAAACACCTGCTTCAACGTGATCTCATGGGAAGGCGTATAAATAAATAGCACGGCACTTTTAAGGACATTTCACGTGTCATGTCTACGCATTTTAAGCTTTTCGTGTCTCATTATTTCCATATCTATGCACGTAATGTCTCTATGCTTGTATGTGTATGCACATGTCTTTGTGACGCACTTTGGTGCAAAACCTGTTTGCTTTCATAAAGTGCTATATAAATGAAATAAACTTGAAACTTATTTAACATCCCATTCTCATTCCCAACTCGTCACATACGGACGCACAGTCGCAGTTTTAAACACGTGGTTAAAGTTGTGAATTCAAAGAAAACTACTTGGTTATGTTTAGGCAACTAAACTGCTCTGGTTAGGTTTAGCAAAAGATCATGGTTTGGGTTAAAATAATTACATTTGTTACATAAATTAAAGCAGCAGTGGGTAGAAATGCAGTAAATATGACTTTAAAAAGTTATTTTTATAAAACGGTCACTATATCCTGACAGTAGTGGTTGAGATATGTAATCTGAAAAAAATCATGTGCCTCTGTGTCCTCCGGTGCTCCTAATGGCATCTGCAATATTTCACAGACCGGAGGAAAACAACCGGTCAGGGAGTCTTGCCGTCTCTGAGCAGCTGTCAATCACTCGCAAACTCTGATCAAACAGTCAAACTAGATTTTTTAAAGCCTGAAAACAGAGCCATGAGGAGGTGCAGAAGTCTAGTTATCTCTCAGAACACTTGAATTACAATATGCTGAAAGGTTATTATGGAATTTTTGCACAATGATGCCAAAAATATTCTACCTACTGAAGCTTTACGTTAAGTCAACGTAAATAAGTCAACGGTTGACTTTTGGTGTCACATGGGACATGAACAACCTCCTGGGTGGAAATCATGTGTTTGTTTGACCCATCCAACCACCCCTATTCTCTCTCTTTATGCTACTTCACCTGATTTCCGGAGCACTCGCTCTGAGCATCTAATATTGCCGCGGCGTGAAATAACATGCAAAAAGCAAGAAATTTGCTCCAGCAATCTTACATTTAAATGAACCTGTCCTTTGCAGCCGGGTATGAAATTATGTAATTTCCTCTGTTAACAAGTCTGAAGTTATCAGTTAGCGCTCTGCATGTCCACCACTTTGTCCCACTGAGCTGCATGTACCACATGCAGGCTGATGTTCGCTGATATGTTAAGCAGATTAAAAGCTTGTAGTTCTTTGCTGATCATTGTGTAATAGGTTCACTATCTCCGCTGAGCTGCTATGGTTTTATGTTGTCAGAGGATTCATCCCAGCTAGTGTTTGCTATAAGCTGCTGATTAGGATTCATATGACATGTAGTATTCAGTGTGAATAAAATGATTATTATAATAGTGCATCATATTCTATCTGTTTGTGTTTATGAGTTTTCAGCTCAGTATGCTCATCATGTGGGCTTTAATCGTCAAAGTGTGACGTCTCAAACTGCCATGAAGATCATTCATATCATGTAGATTTGCAGTGAAGCTATTGAGAAGGAGATAATATCATCATTTGTATGCTTTTTTATTATCACAAATTATCTGCAAATACTTTTTTTTTTAGAATTGAACATCTACCAGTGATTTAAGCCTTCCTCAAAGTGAATAATCAGATTATCCACTGAGGCTCTGTCTGTAAATGGATGCAGATGTTTTCTATGGATTTCGGTTCAGTAGCGCTACCCCTCATCTCGTATTCATCTTTGTGATGTGTGCAGCTTTGAAGGAGCATGTATCATGCAGAAACAAACTCATTATATAGTGAAGAGCTGCAGGCAGTTTGTTTTGATTGAGTAGTCTGACTTGAGTCATTTTGAAGGACCATCTTTTATGTCTGCTGGCATCCTGGGGCTTGTTAACAGGAGATCTGGTTCTTATGGCATTAAGATGATAAATGACTTTCTCACTTCTTTCAATTTGCTAAAAATGGAAATTAATGCTCCTGGGTAATAGGCGTGATAGAGAGAGAGAGAGAGAGAGAGAGAGAGAGTGTGTGAAAGCTATTCTGTTTTCTATTTTTTTCCTCCTTTTTCTTTTAGGCTGTATCCAGACTCAGATTTTTTCACTCCTCTTTGTAGTTAAAACTAAACAGATGGGTAACGCCTTATATTTGAACCCCCTAGCATTTGTAAGTAGTACACATAAACATTTAATAAATGGTTTCTAACGCACTATAACGTCATTGTGCACAGAAATGTTTATTAATGGATTTGTCAACAACTATATCTCCTCCTTGGCACCCATAACTCGATGCGGGTGTATAAACAGATAAAACCCTGAATATTATAAGCGGTTACAGATAATGGACGGATGGATGGATGTCTTCATAGGAAAAGTTATTATTGTGGACACATGCTGTACATTAGGAAACATATACGTGCTTATAACTGCATTATGGTGTGTTATAAACCATTTATTTAATGTTTGCATACTGTTTATGAATGCTAAATAGGATCGGCTAAAGTAAAGTGTTACCAGATGTGGCCTTTGCACCAAAATCAAACCTACCAAACCTACAAATGAATGCTGTAAGACTGCACATTTAATGCAAGTGTGAACTTATACAGTATTTTTAAAATTGCAATACAATATATAATATAAAATTAGGACATAAAACAGTTTCTTTATCTAATATGGATGTGGTTATAGACCTGTCAATCTGTATTTTTCAACCTGGACCTTGTTTTTCCATGTTTTTGTGTCTAAGTGACTCATGGGGACGATCATTTTTTAAATAAGTCCAGTTTTGAGGGATAACGCTGTAACCAGCAGCTGCTAAACGAGCTGCGAGGTCAAGTGAGGAGCGTCAATGTAACGTTACGTCTACTAAAAGTGTCTGTTTTTGCCACAGACAGACTCAGATAGTTATTATAAGTGTCTGAAAACATTATGGAAAGGACCCTACAGAGAAATTAAACGGTTTTCTTACCTTTCGCTTGATCTGGTCTGTTTGTCATTGTGTCCAAGTTCCGCTCAAAAAGAAGTCTGGTTGTGAAACCTGAATATCCGTATACTCTGGCTCAAATAAATACGGGCGGCCATTGAATTCAAAGACCTCATCCACATTGTCGAAATCATCTAAATATTCAGCCATGACATTGAAAATCTTTTGGATAACACTAAGCTACGCTTTCTGTACTCCAACACAACAAACTCTCGCGTTTCCATCATGGATGTATTTCACTATTCCGCCGTTGTCTTCCGGCAACATATCATCTCACCAGATTTCACAACGAGACTTCTTCTTGAACTAGACTCTTTCCATAATGTCAAACACTTATAATAACAATCAGAGTCTGTCATGGCAAAAACAAGCACTTCTAGTGGACGTAAATGACGGTGCCAGCTTGCCCCAGTAGCACCATACAATAACATCCCGTGAGCAGCTGGCGTCTACACTTTCACTCAATACTGGACCATTTCAGAAATGTTGTCGTTATTAGTCAGTTAGACACAAAAACATGGGAAAATAGGGTCCAGGTTGAAAAATACTGAAGTTACCCTTTAAGGCAGTTCTTTGGTATTATTACACTGCAGTGACCGCAGAATAGTATAACACATTAATAGCTTAATATATCCGCACATGATAGGTCTGTATGTTATTTGTAAAATGAATTGGATGCCAGTTTGATCAAAAGGTGACAACGGGTGAAGTAGCTTGACACACCACCCGTTTTGCCAGTCTATATTTTGTGGTGATGAAAACAACGAGGAAGGCATGAGGATAGCATGTAGGGAAAGTAATCATAATCTATTTTTCTCTGTTCCAATTCTCTCTACAATTACAAGAGAAAATATTTTATTGATGTTAGAGATAAGACTCAATTAATTTAAGGGGTTTACTGCAAATCAGCCTGACCTACAACATTAGATAGAATGTTTTCAGTGCCTTCTCCCATGTGTGTAATAATCTGACGTGTCTGTGAAATATGATTATGGAACTGTTGGTTTGGCTGTAGCGGTAATGAGCGACAGAAGGGAGAAAAGATTAAAAGGAAACTTCAGTTTGTCATAAGCAACGTGGCAATGTGACGTGACAGTCACTCCAACCATCCTTCGGCGCTGCCGGCTTTTGAAGCTCTCACTGATGAGAAGAACTGTGCCTATACATACACAATGCGAGTGTTTGTGATAAACAATCACTGACCAAAAAAAAAGAAAAGCCCAAAATAGAGCCACTGCTGCGACGTGCCTCAGCATTTACATTTGAAGTTTTAAATAATAAGTTATTATGTAACTGGTTTTTCACATACCTTGGCTACACTGGTAATGATCAAGAAGCTCAGTAGAGAAACTCTAAATAAATAAATCGTGCAACACCGGGCTCGAGCTAAATAAAGGCATCAGTAAGCTTCAAATTAGGAGCCTGTGGGATTGTTGAACAGCGTATAAAACCCCGTCCTCCCACCTTTTCGGTATCGGAATCGGAGGGTCTCTGTTTGTTTCCAAAACCGGCAATCCAACAAGCACTCCTACTTCACACAGTGATCAACTGTTTTTTCATTCTTCATACAATTACTTCTGTTTTCATGTGTGCAAATGAGTGCAACACAATGAAGGCCTTCAAGGAGAGACTGTCCAACGATTATTTTCAATAATCGATTAATTGATTAATAGTTTTATCTATAAAATGTCAGAAAATGGTTAAAAATAGCCGTTAAAATTCCCAACAGCCCAAGGTGATCTGTTTCTAGCTTGTTTTAATCAACCGACCGTCCAAAACCCAAAGATATTCAGTTTACTGTCATATATGACAAAAAAAAAGCAGCAAATCGTCAAATTTGAGAAGCTGCAACCAGCAAATGTTGAAAAATTACTAAAACGCTTCATACATTTTCAAAACAGTTGCAGATTCATTTTTAGTCACTTCATTAATAGGGAATGGGAATCGTGGAGTATTCTGGGGCGCGCTGCCATTTTTAGACGGTAGCGTACAGAGCTACGATAGACTGTCATCTGTCACGGGTCTTTTCGTCCGTCATCTGTCAATCGTTCATCAGAAATGTATAAAGTACGTGTGAACGACAAATATCCATATAAAGAGAAGCTGACAGAAGCAAAGGGGCGATATATTACAAAATTGAAGTTAGTTAATGATGGCGATCCTTATGAATTTGGAGAACCTTGACAGTTTGCCACCCATTACAGTCACTGATGTGTTTTGGCGTTAGTGAACACCTGTCAGCAGTTCAAAATATGTAAAAGGCCGATGTACAGTTTACAAACGGGCAGGTATATGACATTAAGATATACAAGCAAAATGCCAACTACACAATCATCCAGACAAAGACAAGCTAGCTAATGTTAATTAACGAAATACTGACAAAACGCTGGCTAATACTGCATATTTAATATACCGGTATCTTGCAAAATAAAACTCATAACGTTAGACTATGTTTTTGTCTGACTGTGTACTAAATATACTACAATTCGGCTTTTGAATCTTATTCACTGTGCAGTGTTTTGTGTTATCTTTTGACACTTGCAGTAAACAGCCAGCAGATGGCACTCTGTCTCGTTATCCTCCAAAAATGGCCAACTTGCTGTCGGCGAGGTCACATTCCCATTCCTTAATGATTAATCATTGCAGTTCTAGTGTTCACTGTTTGAACAATTATCAAGTCTCAAAGTGTGACCGTTCTAAGTAAGGGATAATGAACAGCGAGCCGGTCATTGTTGTGAAAGAATCCCCGACAGGGCGATGTCGTCGAAATCAATAATTTAATACAAAAGCGGTCCGCCAGAGTCCGACATCAGAACTGCGCCCACAGCAACGGTCTGTTATACATAGCAGCGGTCCGCTATAAAGAAATAACAGACCGCAGAACGCCGTGATTGAATCGACAGAATCGAGTATTCAACAAAGCCGTATAATAAATAACTATAAACACTTCTTTATAGACGTGTTTGGACGACACATTGTATGAACTAGTTTGTTGTAAGTGTTAATATTAAATTCAAAAACTTCTGTGCTTTATTGCACACGTTTTTTCTTCATTTATTTGGGCTGCTGTATACTGTATATATTTAGCAGTGTGCATTTGTGCCCCCTGGACAACAACAGTTACCATTTAGTCAGTTTGTCATGCTGGAGGAGAGTCTGATGATTTGATTGATCATCATTGAAATCTGCCCATCTCCATCTCCTGCTGTAACAATACATCCATCCTTGTTGTTGCCCAGATTGTTCTGCAATCCATCGTGATTTCACTTGTTTCTCTGGTCACCAAAATAGCATATCTTACTTGTCAACACCCACGTCATGTACCCATCAACCCACATGAGTTTCATCTTTATGTCTCCACAGTACAGTGAGTATGTTTGAGGGTGTGGGCCCGGATGGAGAAAGGACAGTGGACTGCAGAGGGAAGTGAAGAACCCTGGTATACAAAAGAAAGAGAAAGCACGAAGGAGGACGAGATGTGCTGCTATGGACCTGATGAATTGTTGACACTTAGAGTAATTTCTTGTGTGTCAGTATTGATTCTGTCTCTGAGTGGGTGAGTTTGTTAAATCCACTGATCTCTCCTCTTCTCTCCTCTTTTCTTTTTTTCTCTTCCTCAGAAACTAAGGCTGAGCTGGAGGATCTTATGGCCGACATCAAGAAGTTTGCCAACAAAATACGCTCCAAATTAAAGAGTGAGTATAATTCTTCTATTTTCTCCTGCTAGAGCTGCAACTAATGATTATTTTCTGTGTCAGTGAAACCCTTTTGCGTGTTTGTGTTCAAACAAGCACACAATATTTCAAATATTGTCAAATTGCCACGAGTTACAAGAGCTAATCAGCAGCCATAAATATGAAACAAGAGAAACAAGCTGATCTTTGTGTTTGAGGTTTCAACTAGCAAATGTTTTCTGATTTCACATAATAATTGACTGTTATACAATTAATCCTTTTTGTGCTCCTTTTGCTCCAGTATGAGGGATTTTCTAAACAAGTCTGTTGCTGAAACAATTAATCAATAAGCAGTGGTGGAAGAAACACTCAGATCTTTTACTTAAGAATCAATACCACAGTGTAGGATTACTGATACAAGTAAAAGTACTGAATTCAAAAGTTTACTTAAAGGGACTATTTGTAAGATTCAGAAATGCTGCTTAACAGCGACACCTGTGGCCTTGAAATCAACGAAAGTCAGCGTCGAGCTCGCACTTGCTTGCTCTACATAGACATGAAAGAGCATCGCTCAAAACAGTGAGGCGACAGACGTCAGCTACAACCACAATATCACTCTATATTTCAGTTGCTTGGCAGTAATGTTAGCAGACCAGACGAAGGTCTCTCCATGAATCAATGCTGATCCTAGTGTTGGCTTTTCCTGCTCAGCGCAGGCTTCAGCAGCGGGGCTCCTCAACGAGTTACGTTATCGCCTCCCGACCGCAGCCGTCAGCCGAAGACACCGGCACCCGGTCGGTAACGAGACGATAACGTAACTCGTTGAGGAGCCCCGTCACTTCACAAGACACGGAAAACCTCTGTTGGTCTGGAGGAGCTGCAGCAGTTATTTCTGCACAAACATCCACTCTACATTCACTAGATATTCTCAGAGCTAAACTAACTCTTCTGCAGTGTGTAGTGAGCGCGCGTTCACGTCTAGAGGTGGAGCGAGACAGCGAGGACGCGCGCGCTGTCTGAGTGAAGGAGAGCAGGCAGCGGAGACGAGGCTCCGGCCACACGCGAGCGCGCATATGCGAACGCGCATGTGTGCCGACCCGCTACATTTATACGCTTAAAAAGTTACAAACAGTCCCTTTAAGTAAAAGTACTCATTACACAGACTGGCCCATTTCAGAATAATGTATTGTTATTGTTATTGAGTTTTATTACACGGCTTTGTTGAATACTAATACATTAACACATTACTTTGGTGTTGCTGCTGGTAAAGGTGGGACTTATTTTTCACTATATATACTTTCACCAAGGGATCAATAAAGTCTTATCTTAACCTCTAAGAATACATCATGATCTGTTTCTTGATTACATTTTGTCTTATTTATCTGAATCTGCAAAGTAACTAAAGGTATCAAATAAATATAGTGGAGTAAGTACCTCAAAATTGTACTTAAGTACAGTACTTTTGAGTAAATGTACTTATTTACTGTCCACCTCTGTCAGTAAGCGAACAGAAACACTCCATCAGCAACTATTATCATAATCAACTAATCATTTAAGCCGAGAGTCCAGCTTCTCAAATGGGAGGATTTGCTGCTTTTCCTTGACGGACATCATAGCGAACTAAATATTTTTGGAGTTTTGGACTATTGGTGGGACATATAAGAACAATTTTATGCCAAATTGGGATCTAAGGAACCCATTTTTCACTATTTTCTGACATTTCACAAACCAAAGGATTAATTGTTTCATCTAGAAAATAGATGGCAGATTAATCGATAATGAAATGAATCATTAGCGAGTGCAGCTGCTCGTTTTTTTACTTGATGTGACAGCCCGGGTGCTTTCTCAGGAGAGGAGAGACAAGTGAGACGTAGAGAAACAGTGAACCGTACAGCATCTGGCAGCTAACAGACATACTCAGTTTACACTGGTAGAGTGTGTTCGGCAGTGGGCAGAGTGATTAGTGTCACTCGCCACAGAGGTGGTGGCTGTGATTGATATGGACGAGCACACATGATTTTTATACACATTTGTGCTCATAAACTGGCTAATGCTGCAGTGACATGCTGAGTGCAGGCATAATGGATGTGTAGCAGCACCCCCTGACATGTACAATGACAGTTTGTTATTTATACCTGTGTGTTTATACTGTATGTATGTAGGTGTGTGTGTGTGTACGCGCCTCTGATTTTATTATCCTCTGATTTGTCTGCCACCCTCCCACCTTTTCTGCTTTGCTTGTACATTTTATAACACATCACTACTTTTACACATCTTTTACACTTTTTGTATTCACACTGATATCATTTAGTGAATTTCCCCTGCTGCCACCTTTCTCATCTCCCTATTTCTCCTTTTTCTTCTGATACATAGGAAGATTTTCCCGTATTCATATGCCAAACCTCTGTGTCAATCACAGAACACAATTTCTACTATATAAAACACTCTCCTGTGCAAGGACTCTGAGTAGTGTTGAATCTGACGAATAAGTGTCCGAGATAAAAGATCTGTATCTTTCAGGAAAGTAGAGCACAACTTCAGTGCAGAGAGCTAGAAGATAAGAACCCCTATCGCTCGTTCTGCGTGCCTACAGATACACACACTCATGCACACAGTGCCGTGTGCACATATATGTACACTGATACACACAAGTGCTATCAGGCAGAACAGACTCGGCATCACAGGCCTCTAACGGTGTCACTCAAGTTCACATCAGTTGTTGCCAGAGGATACCTTTGTGTAACCGTGTGGCTGCCTCTGTGTTTGTTGGTTTGTGTGTGTGTGTGTGTGTGTGTGTGTGTGTGTGTGTGTGTGTGTGTTTGTGTGTTGGGTTGGTCAGTAAGTGACCTCATCTTTGCACCCTGATAGATCCTGGCATCATTTACTATATCTTCTGCTTTGCAATAACTCTCAATCAGTGGTGATGGATTCAGTGAGTTCATTTCATCAACAACAGAAGACAAATGATTCATTTGGTGATCTTGGTAGATTTTGAAAAATCTAAATTAATATATCTTTAGCAGTCGTTGAAATTTCTAGAGAGAAACAGTCTCTTTGTAAAGTGCAAGTTTTAGTAATTTTATCCTAAAGCTCTCTTCTCATTTTCAGTCACAGAAATGTTACACACTGCAAGTAAAAAAAATACCTCCTTTTGTTCGTTTGTTTTTTTGCCTTAGGGAAAAATTCAAAATTCAAGAAAACTGGTGAAGTTCTCTCAGATCAAGGTCTCTAAAATAACTGAAGAACAGATCTGTTGAGATGAGTGGCCCTTGCATAAGGCCTATTGTCTTTTATATATTTATATTACAGTATATTACACTGTGTAGCCTGCCGTGCCTCTCCCAAGCGCCTGTGCCTTTTTTAGGTGTGCCAAAGCTTTCTTTGGCATGCATATGCATTAACAAACTTTTTTTTAAACTTATGCTGTGAGTTTTGAAGCCAAAGACAATTTTCTACACAATAGGCGTTAAGGTTCCTAGCTTACTGTGTGTTTAAAATGCAGATTGTAGGTGAGAGCAGCCTGAATCTGTGAAGACACAGATTCAAAAAGCTCAAGGAGTGATTTTAATGATTCCCACAAAGGTTTGGGCACCATATTAATGCCACAAATAGATCAGATTAAACTGTACTAGCATTTGCACAGAGCACACATTAAATTAAATTAAAACCATTGTCATTTTCCTGGAAGTATCACAATATAATGTGCTTTGTGACAAGGCCTGTTATTGTAAAAGAAAAAGGCTGTTGCATGTAGCAATGTGGACGTTAATGTTGATTGAAGTTATGTTTAAGTGTCAGATCTTTCAGAGATGCTGGAACCATCACAAATCACCATACTATTGGACCTGAAATTGCTTATTAACTGTAAGTGAACCTGTTTACTCTGTTGGCTCGAGTCGTTTGCATTAACAGGGAGACGCGCAATAAAAGCAGCCGCAGGTGTAGACATCTCACTAAAGGTCCCTAGACGTGCAGGAGCTGGTATAGCCATCTCATCCCAGTTTAAATTACAGAAAAATGGGAATGTAAATGAGCAGGCTCTTACATCTCTGTATTATTCACATTCAATTGATGAGAGGTCTGCATGGACTAACATTGACAGAGACTTTAATTTACGTTATTATGCTCGGCAGCGGCTCCTTTACAATGACTTCCTGAGGATGTGAGGGAGCAGTGAGGAAAGTGCTAATTACGGGAAAAAGCAAGATGTGTGTTCATTTCCATGAGGAGCACTCACCCTGTAATGAATTTACATTTTTTGTGTGTATCTTTTCAGGTATCCAGCAATCTATTGAGCAAGAAGAAAGCCAGAACAAGTCATCAGCTGACCTGAGGATACGCAAGACACAAGTACAGTTCAATGAAACTTCTTTCTATAAAAATGTCATTCTTATTTTTTTGTTGCCAAAATCTTCCTGGAACTGTCTCACTACTACCTGCAGCTGTGCGGAGCATTGTGGGCCAATTGTATTCAACAACACATCCAGAAAGCGTTCTTTGGTCACTTTTTCAGTGTGAACACACTCAAAATCTACTTAGTATGTAGTATGGCATGTGGATACAGCTGCATTAACTCTCAATTTATGCTTGCACCTGTTCGCCTCCTGTTCATTTACAATTTAAGTGACTTATTAAGTTGGTGTTTACCGCTGTTGTTGCTCGCTGTGTCTCCAGCACTCCACGCTGTCCCGTAAGTTTGTCGAGGTGATGTCAGAATACAACACCACCCAGTCGGACTACAGGGAGCGCTGCAAGGGACGCATTCAGAGACAGCTGGAGATCAGTGAGTAGACCTGGGAGACTAAACCCTCCACCACCCTTCAGACTGACTGCACACATTGTATGAATTACAGTAACACATCTGCATCTCTTCCAATTCATAGTTATTTTGCAGTTTTTTTTAGTTTTTTTGCATTAGAAATTCATGAGCTCATACTAAACGAGGTGTTATGTGCAATTTTCTGAGTTTTTGTTGACCTACTACATACCATCCGTACAAGAGTCGCTGTAAATTAGGTGAACATTTTGGTCAGCTTCGATCATTCCTGTCCAAAACAGCTTTTCATGATTTCTTTACTCATTTTTTTCACATTTCCCTGCACGTCCTTTATCCTCAGCCGAAGCATCATCCACTTCATCTTCATCCACCCCCTATTATTAGTTAGACTGAGTGTCATGCTAATTAGGCTAAAAATATAGTCTGCGCCCCCATTCTCAATCACTTTGTAAAGTGTGAAAATCACTCTACACCTGCACAGTATCATTATCATCTAATTTTACGAGAACATTACTATGTCTACGTATACTCTTACTAAAGTGTGAAGGAAGTGAAGATGTGCCAGTATATGATTTACTGTATACTCTTCCAAGACTAGTCCATGTCAGAATGATAGACATGCAAACAGCAGAACAAAATCTCAACAACAACAAAATCTCCGAGAGGGATGTTTGTGAAATGTGTTTTGATCAATGCGCTCAACTTAAAGAACTTAAAGATTTTTTTTGCCCGACAGCAAGTCAGATCAAATATGAATCAATATTCTGTTACTATAATGTCTATTTCTCACCTCAAATGTTTTCAGAAACATCTTGTAGTGTACTGTTTAGCTGTAAAATGAGAAAGTTTGTGACCTAGCAGCCATGTTGAGATCAGTTGAGGAAACACCAAGCACTGCCCACCAGTCCGAGCACAGCCAATAGGAACGCTCTCTCTCTGAAATGATCTGTGATTGGCCAAAGTCTCCCGTCACGGGTTAGATGATGCCAAAAACATTCTGCCTACTGCAGGTTTAAGTGCATTATCTTTCTTCTGCATTCATGTTACTTATTCACTGTTTGTAAAAAAAAAGAGGCTTTAACGTGGGCGGTGAAAATAATTTACCTCGGCTCCAAGCTGTCGGCTGTTTATGCATTTCTTCAGCATCTTCAACTTTATTGTCCCCAAGGGGGGAATGTGTCTGGCAGGCAGGTAAAACACATCAGACTTGAACATAAAGCACAAGGAATGTATAACAAATAATCCAAATATGTAAAAACAAATGCTAAAAACCCTCCATACAAACTCACATAAAACAATGTGACAGCAAAACATAAAACCTGGAGTGCATCCAAGCATTATCATCCCACCCTATCATCCAAGGCAAAAACAAACTGTCCTTTAATCATTTTGTTTATAGAGAAATGTCAGTTTATCCCATCGACACAGTATTTTATTTAATTCGTCTGGTGTAGTGCACCAAAACAACCATTCTCACACTACAACCACTTTCCAAAACACATACATCACCAACACCTACACCCATGTACATGCACACGCCAGGTTGTTGCTGCAGCTCCTCACAATCATGTCACACTGTGTGCGTAATATGATTTGACAGGTATTAGCCGCAGGCTCCGGGCTCCTGGACCAGACACTGCCACGGCCTCTGCCACGGCATCCTGGCAGGCTGCGCCGTGCCAGCTGCCCCTAACAGTCATCGTGACACAGTCACCTTACACACAAAGGCACGCACATGCATGCAGATAAGAACACTGTGACTCATTTAGTGGTAATAGCAGAGGAGAGCAGGGGCAGTTATGCTGCGGGGCACTTGGCACAGACGTAATTTCCTCTGGCCATCTGTCAGACACGTGCAGCAGGTCTGTGTGTGCGAGCATCGCTCAATAGACGCACTGCATGTGGTCCAGTCAAAAGAACAGCAGTGACAACACACAGTAGGTTGCTAGGGTTAATCAAAGGACAAACACATCCTCGTGGTATAAAAACACACACACACACCTGACTCTGTTTTTCCTTGAGCTCCTCCAGATTCATTTGGATTTGATTTGTCAGCTGGTGGAGGCCTTAGCTGATATCACCTGTCGTCAGGGAAGGGATTAGACATGCAGGGGGAGTACAGAGATGAAGTGGGAGCACAGAGGAGGGGGAAATTATGAGTATGAGGCATAAAAAGAACAGTTTTTTCCCCCCTTCAGATTACATTTGTCCTTATTTCGATCTAACAGAATTTAATTACTTTAGGGTTATATGGCAAGACAGCTGTGTTTCTGTTGTGCCAAGCCCTTTGACTTGTTTGTGTGTGAATCAATAAGAGTGTGTCACACACAGAGAGACACCTAGTCCGGTCTGTCAGACTGAGTATCGATGTTTCCTCTTCACTCCTTTCTAGTTCACCACTGGATACAGAGATAAGAGAAGCAGGAAAGCAATGCTGTGACATACTGTAATGTCAAGACAGTAGCATTGTTTGCTCCTATTTGCATGGCCAAGAGTGCCAGAATAACCCCAAATCCAAATATATTTGCATCAACCAACCCTCACTTAACTACCTTTCTATATATATTCTTCTGGGTTTCTTCTGCATGAATAAAGTGCACTTGTTCCCAGCATAGACTGTACATAAAGATGGACGACGCGTCTCCACTTCCTCCCACTGTTCAGAGGTGAAGCCAAAATACCCCGGCTACCGGAGCTGCCATCTTTAGATTTTGACATCATTTGGAGCCAGAGTCTGCGCAGTAGTGATCAAGCGGTGGAGCCATGGTATCGAGGTCACTCGTCCGAACCAATGGCGAGCCGAGCGCGGCCGCAGCTTGTCATACAGAGACTCACCGCTGCCAATCATGACGTCTCACACCCTTTTTATAGCGTCAAATAATTCATTAAAACCAAACGTATCAGAAAAATTAACACTTGAACATACTTTAGTGTGATAAGAACTATTTAAAATGACAGAAACCATCTTTGGGAAAAACATTTTTGACGTGTACTTTGACTTTTTATTTTGGCCCATTGTCCCATCCGCTAACATGGAGGAGGAGGGATTTATGACTATACTGCAGCCAGCCACCAGGGGGCAATCGAGATGTTTTGGCTTCACTTCATTTCGTCCATCTTTATATACAGTCTATGGTTCCCAGCCGCAAAATACACCAATACTATTTTCAGGATACTGCTAATACCCCTGTCAGCACTCTATTTCTACTATACTGTATTATTTAACAGTTTTAATAACATTGATCTTTTCCTTATCACATTAATAAACAGTGATTTCTTTTGAATAGGTTGATAGGCTGATTTTTTTTTTTACCTTAGGACAGAGCGAGGCTAGCTGTTTCCCCCTGCTTTCAGTCTTTATGCTAAGCTAAGCTAACTGTCTTTTGGCCCCATCTTCATATTCAACAGACATCAATCTTCTTATCCAGCTCTCAGAGTTTCCAGTATTATTCCTTTAAAGGCACATATATTACATGTTCTTATAGTGACTCAGCTTAACAACAGTAACACATCTGTTTGGATATTTTCTGCATTGCCAATTCTGATTTAAACACTTCTGTAGCATTTTAGTTTATTGATGATTGAGAATATCACACATGTATTTGCTTCCGAGCAGACAGGCAGGTCCAGCAGGATGAAAGGGATGTTGGTCACAGGCATCGCAGGGCCTCTTTGACATTTGATTGTTATGTTTTATTTCCCCGCGGACTCTCCTTTAGCTGGGAGAGACGCACTCGCAATGCCGGGGATAAAAGACAGAGATGTACACCAACACATTCCCGCTGTATATCAAACTCATTGACCTGTATGTGTGCAGATAAGCTACATGCTTTTCTCATTCCTTTGCAGGTGAAATTGCAGTGAACAGAATAAAAAAAAAAAAATCACTTGCCTCTTTCGCTCTGCATGCGTGAACATTTGTGTGGTTTGTCTTTTCATTCTGTTCCTTGGGGGGCTCACTTCATTTGTGTTACATAACAATGGAGATTAAATAATACTGTTACTTGCAGCAACATAGTATAAATGATTTAATAGCCCATAAATGCTACGGGTGAAGTGAGACTTCTTGGCTTCATAGTAGGCTTCTCAAGGCTTGGGTCTCCATGGTAACAAATAAGGGCCTCCCTCGGAGCCTGTCAGGGCTTTTAAAAAAAAAAAGGCAATGAGGAGTGTGTGTGTGTAGGAAGTGAGATAAATAGGGTAGGGTAGCACCAGAGCGCCTTCGTTTTTTTGTTTTTTCTTCTTCACAATTATCCATGACTCATTGTCACTCGTCTCCGTCCTTCAACTCTAACTGTGACCCTCTTTCATGTTGTAATTTTAGCCTTAATGATAGAGAGATTATTTATTATCAGAGAGGCCTGGAGAATAGGGAATTGATCACAGTGATGTGGTGAGTGTGGTCTCTCACTCCTCTTTGTGTCCGCTCATTTGTCAAACTGCAAAATGTCATTGCTGAACATGAGTAGATTCTCAAGCATGGTAATGAAACAGCGGGACCACTTAACCACAACTAAATGAAATTCACTGCTTTGATATGGATATGAAGTTTGGATTAGACACGGTGGGCCCCAGTTTATGTAAAAGTGCATTCTGAAACACACATGGACACACGTTCATGCACCAGTAAACGCTAGCGAGCAGCTTCATCAGTATTCTGTTCATGAATGCAATCATCGCCTCTGACTCCCGAGCGTCATCACTCACCATCAACCTACCTGCTCTGCACTGAGGCCTTCATCATACATATAAACACAATACACACACATACTCACACACACTCTGATTAGGTTATGAATGGAGGTTTTGTAGTTGCCTCCAAAATCCTGTAGAAGCCACAGCCACTGGAGGTCCAGAGAGAAAAAGTAGAGCAATATCTGACAAAGATAGCTGTGTAGGTATATTCACATTGTGGATAAAAATGAATTGTCCTCACTGACATTTTTAGGAAACACACTTATTCACTTTTTTCCAAGAGTTGGATGAGAATATAGATACCACTGTAAGGTAAATCTGAAGCCACAGTCAGCAGCAGTTAGCTGAGCTTAGCCGGCTATCTGTTTGCCCCAGTTTCTCTGCGGATAAGCATATTTTGGGCGGCAGTAGCTCAGTCCGTACGGACTTGGCTTGCGAACCGGAAGGTCGTAGGTTCAAGTCCCCGTACGGACCAAGTACGGACTGTGGAATGGTAGCTGGAGAGGTGCCAGTTCACCTCCTGGGCACTGCCGGGTGCCATTGAGCAAGGCACTGGACCCCCAAACTGCTCCCCTAGCTATATAGTAGCTGCCCTCTGCTCCTAATACTAGGATGGGTTATATGCAGAGAGTAAATTTCACTGTGTGCAGTGTCTTACCCTGAAGAGTTGTAGCTTAAGTGGTCTTGAATTTTACATCGACTGATATCAGTAGGGTTGCCAACTGACCTGTTTTAGCCAGGATTTCCCCAAATCTTGTCCTTAATGTGAACTGATTTAGACTCAACTCCAAATCAACAGGGTTATTCCAGTTTGACTTGTTAGCTATAGCTACCTGTTCTTCTCATGGATGTATAAATGAAATATAGCGTTGGAGGCGCGGCCCCGTTCATTCATATAAAAATTGCTCAGTGGCAGATGAATCGTAATTGGTCCAAGTATCTGCGTGTGCACAGTATTGCAGGACATGCCTACTACATGACACAAATAGGAAGAGATCTTGGACACTAAAACAAATACCTTGATTTTTTAATAACAACCTACCAATCAAGTCGGAATGCAGGCATTAATTATGTTCCTGCTTTGACAAGCCAAAATGTATGTTGGAAGGACTTGCTTCACAAACACAACTCATTAAATACATACAAAAACAACTTTTATATCTTTAGATATAGTGCTTTTTATTTGAAACCAGTTTAAATATAGCAGACTCATTAGTCCATTCAAAATATTCTCACTGATAAATATATTTATGTAAGAAGGTATTTTTGTGCACATCCAATGTTAGGCAATTTAGGCAAAATGCAGGAAAGGAGATATAGCGTAGTTTCCGACATATAATTGTAACTCATTTTCTTAATTGATGTCACCAAAAACCGAAAGACATTCCAGAAATGGGGAAGCATGTGTGGCTTTTAACGTAGTTGATTTGAAAGCCAGAAAAGGATTTAGAAAAGCTTTAATGTACGTACATTATTAATCCATCAAATGATGACTAAGCTGCTGTTCCAACGTGTGAAACTCTGCATCAGGCAGAATATTCCTCTGGATGACTTCTATTACATCTTTATCAGAAGAGAGCTCATAGTCCTTCTTGTTCAAAAATGGTAAATGTCCAGCCAGCTCACAGAGAGCAACATTGAAGTCAAACATCTCCTTGGCACTGAAGCACGAAGTTCTGGGTCATGCAGCGATATGAACCCCTTTTCTTGAACAGCGACCCTTTTCGTTCTGTATGCAATCAAAGGGTGGACATCCTCTAGTCAAGAACAGGTTGTGAGCAATTTTACCGTCCACAAGAAAGTCTGTGACTTGACAGAAAGCTCCGGCAACTTTCTCCACACTCTCTGATTCTGTGTAAAACAAAAAGCTTGCAGGAAAATCCAACAACCGATAAAACCCCTTTTCAGGAACCAGCGGCTTGATTGGCACAGATTCTATCTTTAGCTAATGATCCAGGTAATACCCATGTAGGTGTAAATGATTGACAGACGCAAATGCTCCGAGACTATTGAACCCCACGCGGAAGCCAAGATCGGAGCTGAGGAGCACGGATTCAATACCAGCCTGGATGGCGAATCTCGTCATGACTTGTGGTAAACAGCGTTAAGCATCTGGAACAAAGAGACAATGTCCAAACTCCAAACGGCTGCCATTAACCAACACAACCATCCTGCAGGGTTGACGCAACCGTCCCTTTTCATTTCCTCCCTCAACGTACTTTATCATCTGAAATATGATTTCTTCTGGATTGATTTTGTTCAAATTAAACAGTTTGGCATTGAACTCCATAGCTCACTGTCGGTCGGCCAGTCCACCCTTTGGTGGCCACAGTTTTCGCCCTAGGAGGCTGAAATTTGGCATGGAGGTCAAGTGTGTTGGTGTGAAGGTGTGTGTTTGTGTTCATGCCAATTGGCAAAAAAAGAGGTGTAGCAGTGAGAGTGGCCAATAAGAAAAAGGCACATATCTTCTCAATGGATTCACGTACCATGGCCAAACTCAAGCACTGCCCCCAGAACTATGAACCATAAACCATGCAAGCATGTGTGGATGCATGTGTGTACGTGGTCGCAGCTATTGCGAAATTGCGCTTGTTTGCCTTTCCAATTGGATAAGAATATGAATATACACTGTATGTTCAAACAACACCATACCCATACCTCCGTGGCACCGTGCATCGTGGCATGCCACCTTTTGTCCCTTATGTGGTAGTGAGAAAGTAGGCAACCCTAATCATTAGCTACAATAACTCATAACCAAGCTTTTTTCTTTTTTGTGCTTGCTTTTTTTCTTGTAAAATACTTGGATACTTTGACCTCTTTAGGCCCATAAAATCCTTCAAAAGAAATCTGAGATGGAAAATGTGTTCACATGCTACTAACATTTCTGTCCTTGGCTAAAACAAGGACAGAAATGCGCTTTCTAAACGTGCTCTTTCTAAACAAGAGCAAGTTTAGAACAGTATTTGCAGCAAGTTGAGACATCTGAAATCTCCTTAGTTAGTTGATATTGGTTGAACTTTATGTAGTTGCACTGGTGAGATTTTATAATATTAGCTTTCTCTCTCTTTCATATCAAACTCCTGCTCCTTGACTTGCAGATTACTTTTCTTTAAAGTCTTTGTTTTGTTTGTTAACTGCTCAGCTCGTATTATACACCAGGTAAAGGTTTGTGGGAACGCCGGGTCTCTTTATGGGGAAGAGATAGTACTGTACTGTAGCCTATACACTGTATCTTGCTCTATCTAGAGGATTTAATGTGCAAAGGAAAGATCGGAGATGATGCTGACAGAGTCTGATTGTGACTTACTGTCAGTGGGACAGAAATGGAGCCCAAGAGAAACAGCAGGCGAAGTCAGCGATCATACACAAGAATATTTGTAGGTGTATTAAAGAGGTCTAAGGGAATGTTTGTGAAGTAGGTCAACTCTCTCTGGGAAAATAAAGATGGATGAGGAGCAAACACATCAGCAGGAAGAAGCAGTAAGATGTGCTGCTGTGGTAAAAGCAGGGTCAGTAGATAGAGAGATAGAAAGTTTGTTAGGGGGGGGGGGCATGGAGTATTGAGGCAAACTTAATAAGATATTTAATAAGTAGGTGATGTACCTAACTTTCCTTTACTCTCAGATATGAGCCTATCCTGACAATTGGGGGGAAATGTCAAAAGCTTATCTGCAAGTATGAGATTCAATCTTAACTGCTACAAATGATGTTTAGACTGACCCAAGCAGTTCTGATACTATCAAACATGGCTGATATTTCCAACTCAGTATTTCCATGTGACCTCTCTTCTTTTTTAACATCCCAAAATGCAGTGCTTTACCTTCATATGTTACTGGAAAGAAAATAAAACTTGTACAATAGGTTTTATAAACTGGAGAGACAGAGATATGAACTGTTCAAAACAGAATACAAAACATGCAAAGTATTCATTGATTCTTCTTCTAACAGTATTAAAGGTTAATGACTCATGGCATGCACAGGATGAAAGAGGTGATGTAGGACAAATGCTAGAATGCAAAAGGTAATAATGAGCAGTTTTGTCTATATTCCTTTACAGCTTCAAAACAGATCAAAATCCACTGTAACAAATAGACCAACAGAGGAAGCGAGAGACAGTAGACGTGAGCTACAGGAGAAGTTTAAGTCAGTCATTTTACAGCCTTGATTATCCTCATATTAGACAAGCAGCTGGATGTGGAAGTCCACAAGAAAAACATATGCTGTTATACATATACTATACCGATATGCTGTTAAGTCATTGTTAGATGTCTGAACTAGGGCTGTCAAAGTCAACGCGATATCACTCAGTTTTAAAGCTAGAGTGAAGATACCTGTATCATATCTATCCGTTGATACCAACCACTAAATTTGGCGAGCAAAAACTGGCATGGTCATTTTCAAAGGGGTCCCTTGACCTCTGACCTCAAGATATGTGAATGAAAATACCCACAAGTCTTTATTACACAAGACTTTATGATAATCACATGCAGTTTGGGGCAAGTCATAGTCAAGTCAGCACACTGACACACTGACAGCTGTTGTTGCCTGTTGGGCTGCAGTTTGCCATGTTATGATTTGAGCATATTTATGCTCAATGCAGTACCTGTGAGGGTTTCTGGACAATATTTGTCATTATTTTCTGTTGTTAATTGATTTCCAATAATAAATATACATGCATTTGCATAAAGCAATCATATTTGCCCACTCCCATGTTGATAAGAGTATTAAATACTTGACAAATCTCCCTTTAAGGTACATTTTGAACAGATAAAAAATGTGCAATTAATTTGCGATTAATCGTGATTAATCATGGACAATCATGCGATTAATCACGATTAAATATTTTAATCGACTGACAGTCCTAGTTTGAACTGCTGAGCAGACCATTTCACGCTGGAGTCCAGCCGTACTTGAAATGTAAACCTGTAAGAGTTGGGGCAGGGACGTTTTTACTGTTCTGGTGTTGAAAGTGTGCGTGTAGAGGCTAGTGGTTGTGGGATTCTAACTCAGCCTGGTGTTTTAGGTTGAACTCAACTAAACATTTGAGATGCCTGATTGAAGACTGACAAATCCAAAAACGCACACTTAATCCTGCAACATTCACATCAGCTGAAAGTAAAAGTTAAGGATGCTGCTTGTAATCCATGACGATATAGACTAAATTATGGCACTCAGGATTGTCACATCGCTTCCACTGCTGTTCAGAGAGATTGAAGGATAAAGAGTATAAAATGCAGTATATATAGCAGAGACAGATGGATAGAGAGAACATTAACATGTGGAAAAGAGAGGCACACAGCTCTTGTTTTAATTCATCCTCAGACAGACATGAAGGAGGGGGGTGTTATACTGAGGGTGCTATTATTATCCAGGAGTTTTATTGGTCTTTCCTAATGTGGTTTTCATCCACTGTATGGAGAACCTTTTAATCCGATAGCATTGCACCTACACTTCTTAAATCTTGGGCTTTCAGGCACTGCTAAATCTCTTCAACACCTACAAACATGACTGCTGTGATAGATGTTTATGGGTGTGTGTTTGTCCTTTTAGCTGGGAGAAACACAACAAATGAGGAGCTGGAGAGCATGTTGGAGAGCGATAACCCGGCTATCTTTTCCTCGGGGGTAAGCGATACAACAAATGCAACATGAATGCACACAAAGCACGTTCTTTTTTAATCTAATTCTACTCCTCTCTTAACTTTTTCCATCTGTTGTGCCATCTTAGATCGTTATGGACAACATCACCGAGCAAGCTATGAATGAGATTGAGACGCGGCACACTGAGATCATCAAGCTGGAAAACAGTATCAGAGAGCTTCACGACATGTTCATGGACATGGCCATGCTGGTGGAGAGCCAGGTGAAAACGTTGATCCTCTCTCAGTGCTTACAGCTGTGTGGTTTGGGGCTCAGTCAAATGCATGTGAAAACAAACCTGCAAAAACATTGATAAATTGGAAATCCATCTGTCAACATGGACGATATAACAAAGAGTTACAATCCCAGCTTGTAGATTTAGTATTTCTTTTCGCCAGTGGTTTGAAAATGTGACTCGCTAATGCAAAAGTTCAGTAGCAAACTGTGTTCACAGTGGTAAAATCATTAACCAGCAGCTGCCGCTTCTCCCCGTCATGAAAATAACTCCACTTCAGACAGATGGCAACTGGCAGTCTTTTAATTTACACACAAGTTGTACAGTATATTAGTACAGTACAGAGTTGGAAGGAAGTTATGTTTTCAGCTCCATCTGGTTCTCTGTTTGCAAAATATCTCAGTGAATTTATACTGAATCTGTGGCACAGATAATTATTGGCTCAAGAATCAGTTGATTGGAATTTGATCATAATATGTATTTGGGATTTCTGCCATTAGATCATTTATTAATACATAATTATCATGCTGCGTTCATGAGCTGGAAGGAAAATCTGACATTTGGGACTTTCAAGTTGGCGACTAAACAGCGTTGCAGTGACTCGCTGCTCTGTAAGAAATTTAAATTAATAATTAGGGCTGTCAAAATGAATGCGATAATAACACAAATTTGTTTTAACACAACTAATTTCTTTAACGCAACTTGCGATTCTTAGGTTGTAGCCGGCTCAGTGAGTGAAGATACTGGCATCATATGAAACTAGAAAAACCAAAGGAATCCATTGGTACCAACCGTGTCATACTAGCTTGTCGCGTAGGAGCTTAAATAACGCTCCAAACTTACGCTAAATTTTGGCGAGGAAAAACTGGCATGGCCATTCTCAAAGGGGTCCCTTGACCTCTGACCTCAAGTTATGTGAATGAAAATACACATAAGTCTTTATTACACAAGACTTTATAATAATCACATGCAGTTTGGGGCAAGTCATAGTCAAGTCAGCACACTGACACACTGACAGCTGTTGTTGATTGTAGTACTTGTGAGGGTTTCTGGACAATATTTGTCATTGTTTTGTGTTAATTGATTTACAGTAATAAATATATACATACATTTGCATAAAGCAGCATATTTGCCCTCTCCCATGTTTATAAGAGTATTAAATACGTGACAAATCTCCCTTTAAGGTTCATTTTGAACAGATAAAAAATGTGCGATTAATTCACGATTAATCACGTTTAAATATTTTAATCGATTGACAGCCCTAATTACAAACAAACTATTTTTTACAGCTGCTTTAGCTTTGTAAGTTGAGAACTGTTGAGAATGTGTCATTTCCCTGCAGTAGAAATTAGATTGTGTTAGAGAGCAGAGAGGCTGAATAGTGTACATTGTGCCGAGGTACTTCTATCAGGATGCAGTGAGCACGACTACACTGACAATATGCAGTTCCCTTACTATATAGCTTCTTCAAAGCCACATACAGTACGTACAATATCCACAAGTGTAAGAGTTGCCTTTGCTCTTCTCATTTAAGTGTTGAGCTTCAGGTAAATCTGTAAGTCTGCCTGTATATTGTGGCTGGATGAGTGTGTGGGCTGAACCCCCAAAGAGATGAACTGTTTCCCTCATTAGAAATACTCCGTAATACTACGTCTGAATTATGCAAAAAGGATTTTGAGCACAGCACATGCATAAGAAAATATGCTGAATGACGAATTTTGTTGCATGCAAGTGATGTGAACTACAGCACAATGAAATAGCAGGCATAATTTTAGTGTGGGAGTGATAATTGTTTAAATATCTAATAATTCAGTACTGTAGTTTTGTGTGTGTTCACTTTCATTCTCTTGTCACGCTTATAAATGCTCTAAATGACTCAATTAACTAACCCTTTGTTTGAGTGCCACATCTTTTAAGATTATACTTCTGTTTGTTAATTTTGCCTTTCTCAGCTTTGCACTCTCTTTTCCCTCTTTTTTCCACACAACGTTGTCACCACCTCAATGACTCTAAGCTTTAGAGAACAGAGAGCAGCGCTCGCCTCCTAACACAGAAAGGTAATTTACCTGTAATTCCTGTTTTTTCACTTTTTATACTTAAATCATTGTTGCAGTAGATGCATGAAAACCTGTAAACACTAGTTTACCTTAATACTCACTCTAATGCAAAATGGTTGATTCTTTATTTATTTATTTATTTTAACAATCTTGGGTCAATGCTAAATGTCAAATGTCATGCTTTATTTGTTAATAAATGCTGATTTAAACATGGTTAATAACTTCTGCTGCTTTCATAAATTAAAGTGTCTGTGAGAAGGAACACATGGATAGGTATATGAATAAAGAGAGGAATTATTATCTTTTTCAAAGCCTCAGTCTTTCCCATTCTCTAAGATACTCATATAATAACTAGGCATCATTGTGATTATTACTTAAAACACATCTATGAAATCTAATTATTGATGTCTCTCACCACCACTGCAATGACTGCGTCTCTTGTTTTTTTTTTCAGGGTGAACTGGTGAACAACATCGAACGAAATGTGCTGTACGCCCATGAATATGTGGAGCAGGCAAAGGAGAACATCCCAAAATGCAAAAAGTTCAAAAAGACTAGCAGACGGGTGAGATGCACACATTCTACCAAATGACTCATTATTTCCTCTTTCCTTTCTCCTTTTCTGCTTCCCCTTCTCTCTCCTTCTCATTCTCACCCATTATTCCTCCCCGTTCCCTCTCCTCCTCTCCATCTGTATCCACTCCTCCTCCTCCTCCTGCCTCCACATCTGTCTCTCTCTCTCTTCTTCCTGTCACGGCATGTCTTCCACACCTCCTCTGTAACTAACCTCTCCTAGGGGGAAATGATAGACCGCATAGAGTACAATGTGGAGCACTCGGTAGACTATGTGGAGAGGGCAGTATCAGACACTAAGAAGGCGGTTAAATACCAGAGTAAAGCCCGGAGGGTGAGTCGCATATACAAAACAATGCATGTGCACAAGCATGCTATCAAATGAGAAAGTGACAGAAGCATTGCATGTATGTATTGAAGTGTGTAACTGTCGTCAGTGTGTGTGCATGTATTCTGCATGAGGAGCATGTATGTCGTGAGTGGATTTGACACATTCAACAGCAGTGATTTAAAATCAGGGGATACTATTGCAGTTGCAGGGTGTATATCTAAAAAAAAAAAAAAAAAAAAATTAATGAAACGCCTGAATCAGTTGCTGCTGCTGCTGCTAGTTTGTGAAATCTGGTAAGTGAGCAGGCAGAGAAGCCAAAATAAGTAAACGTAATGAATACATTATTGAAATGTCCAACGTGTGCGATGCTAAGTGGTAGCCTTCAAAGATAAATTCCAGCTCTTAATACATCAATAAACCCTCGTAAAAACACAAAATGTTGTTTTTACATTTTGTTTTGTACAGATTACTCAAGAAATGTTAATTAGGGAGCTTAAAAGGTGCTGGTAAGTGGACTTTATTTATTACCTTTGGACAGAGCCAGGCTAGCTGTTTCCCCGTATCCAGTCCAAACATCAACAATTCCAGGATCACCATGTCTTGCATCCATTTCACTTTTAAATGATGAATAGTGTTAAATAACATCCACACATTTGGAACATCACAAGTGGTGTCGATGAAGGGGTGCTTGAGCTCATCTGACTGGGCTGTGAGGGATACAGCAGACAAAAACAACTGGGAACAACTGGTTATAAAACGGGTTAGTATACCCCCGCGACAACGTAGTCGGGGGTATATAGCGCTCCGCTTGTCCTTCCGTTCGTTCGCGTTTCACACTTCCGTTTCCAGAGGAGACCTCGAAAGCTATTTAACTTAGGAACTTCAAATTTGCGGGGGTATGTGAACCATGCTCACTTTTGCCTTGTTCACTGGGTTACCTTCATTCCTTCATTTAACAACCTGCACCACAATGGAACAGCTCTGCCACCTCTTGGTTAATACCTATAATAGCATCAAATATAGAGGATTTTCATACATCACATGACCCCAATCTACTACAAGGGTCATTTACATGATTATTTCCCCATTTCTAATCAAAGCGTGTGCACCAGCACTTTCTTTCTTTCTCTTCCTGTCTTTCCTCCTGCCTCTGTTTCCCATTCTCCACATCCACAGAATCATTATCTGACACTTTGCCTTCCTTGTTTCTCCTCCCATTCCCCAATCCAGAAGGTGATCCTGATAGGAGGTTGTATTGCAGTATGTGTGACCGTCCTCATTATTTCCCTCGCAATTGGACTCAGTTAGGACCCTAAGAAATCCCCACAGAGCAGACAGGGCAGGAGGTGATGCCTTTCTCAGGGTCATAATGTTCGCCAGTTAAACTGTACTATAGAGTGGGCTCTGTATTGTGCACTTAGTAACTGAAGTAGGAAGTAGTAGTAGTAGTAGTAGTAGGTCGACATTACTGCCCTGGAGGCAGTCTAATACTGTATGTCTCTGTGCACTCAAATATTTCACATTAACTTTTACGCAGACTTTTTAATATATACTTTTTCTAACTGAACAGTCAAAAGTCTTGAAGAGCTAACTTGTGCTTTGTGTCTGTTTGTGTCATAATTCACATACTGTACCTTTGTCATGTGCATGTTCTGCAGTCTGCCGAAGAGATTTGCATGTTTTTCTACAAACACAAAGCTGCAGATATGTGGTTATGTCAGTTGATAATCAAAATAAACCTGTGATGAATCAAAGATCATTTTCAAAGCGCACATGCCTCAGCATAGTTCATGAACAGCCAGCCTCTCACATACTTACAGATGTATTTAACATTGAGAACTTGTCCTTGTTTGAAGCATTAAAGGGAAACTTCGACCATATGGAAAATACACGTATTATTTCTTGCCAAGAGTTAGGTGGGAGGATCGATAAAAACGATGTGTAAAAACGACACTTTGTGGTTTTGTGGGGGTTATGTGCTGGACTATTTCTGGGCATAGAGCAGTGACTTCTGATGTCATCCACATAAAAACAACTTTTAGACTTTGAGAGAGTTTTACAAATATAAAACCTTATATATATATACCTGGGTATTCAGTTGGTTGCAAT
Source organism: Sebastes fasciatus (assembly GCF_043250625.1). NCBI lineage: Eukaryota > Metazoa > Chordata > Actinopteri > Perciformes > Sebastidae > Sebastes > Sebastes fasciatus. Next base: position 21,174,170 of record NC_133801.1, read on the forward strand.
CTGCAACCACACCACTAGATGCCACTAAATCCTACACACTGTCCCTTTAAGGATTGACTGTTGATTCCACAGGGTTTAACTGATGGACATTGGCTGTTTATGAATGTGGAGGAATGTGTGCTCAAAAGACATTATTTACAATTTAACTTTGCTTTAAAGTCACTATGTGAACTTTTACAGAAAAATGAAACAATCCCAGGCAACATCGGCTCAGTCTACAGTATATACTGCTTTAAGCTTATTTCAAGAGGTAGCTCCATGTATTGCTGTCTCCCTCATTCCCCTCTTTGCTGCCACCAGATGGCGCCAAAATTGAGGAGTCCTATATTCTTTCTAGACATAGTGGCTTTAAATATGAGAACAATTCACGTTTGTGGCATGTGTGAATATACTGTATGTTGTTTAATGTGGTAGGAAACAAAATGCAGGAACCAAAGATGTATGGTTTTTAAAGTAGAGGATGTGAAAATACTTCTAAACTACAGACACACTCCAACAACATCATCCGATACATTAAAAACGAATAATCTTTCTCCAAACTGCATTGCTTGTCTTCTAAACTGCCTTTTGTTCTGATTATTATAAATACTGTAACATGTGTTGACGTAAAATACAAGTCATATTTCTAACATGTTTTCCTCTGCTCCCCATTTGCTGCCACGGATGACTGTTTATCTGTTATTGTTAACACTTTACAGAAGAAAATTATGATTATTATATGCTGCGTGGTTCTGGGGATTGTCATTGCTTCCATTGTTGGGGGAACGCTGGCCTAAACCTCGATCACAGTCGCACTAAAAGACACACAGCCGCACACACAACAGAGCAAAAACACAACAGATTCCCATTTTCTGTTTTCTGTTTTCATGAATGCAATCTATTACATGTGTAGCGCGAGATGCGTTACATACTGTACGACACATTTTTACGCGCGGCGTACAGGGCCAGAGGTGTTTTCGCATGAGTTGCTATTTTGTAAATGTGTGGTGCTGCAAACTGTTTATCTGAGTGTTGAGTGTTGTCAACGATATGATGTTTTCCAAAAGTGAATTCTTGAATGAAAAAAAAAGTCACTAAATGATATGTAACACTATACTAATACATTCCAACTTCCAAATATGACACTTCAGTTGTAATGTCTATTTTGTGTTGTACAGGCAAAGTGACGGGCCACTAATCTGCAGTGTTTTCAGAGCCACGTTATCTATAGACCTCTGTTTATTTACATCTTTATTCACTTCTTTTTACGTTCTCTCCCTCTGATGTCCTCTACCTCCCTTCAAAAGCCCTGCATGGTTTAGTTCACTGTAAAGTGGTGTTTATATCGCAAAGGGGAAAGAAAACATGTTGGATATTTTGCTCGTAGAATCATCACACTGCCAAACTTTTCTAACTTGTAGTTTACGGATTCGATGCTACTGATCTAACTTCATCTGGCCTTACCAGTTGTGCAGCATTTCTGCATGTGAAAGAGGATAAGGTGTGTGTTCATTTGTAGCTACATGTTTGAATGTGCTGAGTGCGAGTCGTGGGATGAAGACATGAGTGCTTGTTATATTAGCCACCTGTGTCTTTGTTTTGTATAAAGTGTAAACTGATATAAAGCTCTCTAACACTGCCAGTATGTTCAAATAAGCTGTTAAAATGGAGTCTAGTCTGGTTTGGATTGATAATGCTGGTCTGTAAGTGACAAACCCTTGTTGTTTTACGTCTTTTTATAAAACCCCGAGCTTTAAACAGAGCATATTCTCCTGTCAAGCTACTTCACTGTTTATTTTTATGATGAGTCAGTGAAAGCGTTAGCATGAACTCAAAGTAGCCCTGTAAAAGACTCTCATATCAGTTTTCAGGCGACACATCAGACACGCACAGACTGCAGCCGTGTTACCATGTTGCCTATACTCAACTTGTTGCCTTTGTGTTGTATTGTGATGACATGGTTTTGTTTGTTTGATTTGAGTTTGTTTTGTTTTTCAAGTAAAGTTTGTCTGAAAAGAAATCTGAGTTGTTGTGCGTTGTTTTGCGTACTGCATTCACAGAGACAGGATGTTTCTGTAAGTCCATTAAAGGGAACTTCAACCTGGTTCTTTTCATAACTGGTCGGTCTGACTATGAGTCATAATACCTTTGCACGTTATCATGCCATTGTAGCGATTCAGGAAAAGCGACTCTTTACTTCCTTCCAAAGAAAAGGCGTTGTTCACCTTCCAGTAACCGTCTACTTATTTTATTTCAGTGAAGGCATTGACCTGAAGGCTATGTTATATTGGAGCTCGGCCAAAATGTTTGTCTTTTATTTTTGAAGGCTGATTCTCTCCCTCAGAAGGAGACACATTATACCAATGTATTTGCTTTGCTTGGTGTGGTTTCTCTGGCCACTGATTGGAAATCTATTCCTCTGAATTCTAAGGCTAATATATTATTTTCTGCCCATGTTTGGAAATCCCACATTAGAGCTACATTTCTTACAATTTGTAATGTCCCCTATCCCAAGTTTTGTCCAGCTCACGAACTCAGTCTTTTTCAGTCATCTTTGAATATAAATCTAATGTTGCTTGTAAATTTCCCGCCTAAACAACTGTTTCCACTTCCAAAATGTAGTTTTCTGAAAAGTTCACCAGCGTTGTCCTAATGGGAGCAGATGTTGAATACCTCAACAATGTACTGGGTAAGAAAAGACCCATTTGTCTATATAAGGCAGTATGTGCAGGGAAATCATATGCAGAAATATATATATATATATATATATATATATATATATATATATATATATATATATTAGGGCTGTCAATTGATTAAAATATTTAATCGCGATTAATCGCATGATTGTCCATAGTTAATCGTAATTAATCCCAAATTAATCGCACATTTTTTATCTGTTCAAAATGTACCTTAAAGGGAGATTTGTCAAGTATTTAATACTCTTATCAACATTGGAGTGGGCAAATATGCTTGCTTTATACAAATGTATGTATATATTTATTATTGGAAATCAATTAACAACACAAAACAATGACAAATATTGTCCAGAAACCCTCACAGGTACTGCATTTAGCATAAAAAATGATATGCTCAAGTCATAACATGGCAAACTGAAGCTCAACAGACAACAACAGCTGTCAGTGTGTCAGTGTGCTGACTTGACTATGACTTGCCCCAAACTGCATGTGATTATCATAAAGTGGGCATGTCTGTAAAGGGGAGACTTGTGGGTACTCAAAGAACCCATTTTCATTCATATATCCTGAGGTCAGAGGTCAAGGAACCCCTTTGAAAATGGCCATGCCAGTTTTTCCTCCCCAAAATGTAGCGCAAGTTTGGAGCGTTATTTAGCCTCCTTTACAACAAGCTAGTATGACCTGGTTGTGGATTCCCTGTGTTTTTCTAGTTTTATATGATGCCAGTATCTTCACTCTAGCTTTTAAAACTGAGCCCGCTACAACCTAAAAATCGCAAGTTGCATTCGTGCGTTAAAGAAATTAGTGGGATTAAAACAAATTTGTGTTAACGCGTTATCTAGTTAACTTTGACAGCCCTAATATATATATTCATTAGTGTTTTTCTTCACTGTGTAACAATGTGTGAGCTGACTGATAAAACAAACCAGGGTGACTCGATGTTTTCTTCACTAGCAGTCGGAGATGGATGGCTGTTTCACATCATCACTTATCACAGCTGGTTGTACACCATCGCTAACAAGCACTGAGCCACACTCAGCTGAAACACGTGGCATACTTTTAATATAGTGCACGAGAGCCTCTCACTTAAAGACAACAAACTAGATATTACAGACCTATTCAGAATTATGCAAAATATTCTTATAGTTGTTTATGTCCAAGTGCATGTTAGCAGTTGTGTTTATCTGGGTCTAAAATGTAAATGTGTCAAAGTTTGTTGAACCAGTGAGAATAGATCTGGATCACCTCCTCTGCAGGTCTGCATGATGATGATCTTGGGTTTGTTCAGCAGCGCTGGAAATTGTCTGAGCCCAAATGTTTGTTAATGTTGGCAACGGGGACTTAATCTGTTCTCTCATCATTATTGCCTAACCTAAACACACCCAGTTTCCCTCGAGACATGATAACAACAAATACCATCTAACTGGGCAGGTTTCCAATGTTTACAGAACTTCAGCGAGCATGAGAACACAACAAGTCAGACGTTAGTTCCACCGACAGTGTTTCCATGCTGAACCGTGACACAAGAACACAGTTACACTTTAGCAACATCATCACATACATTACAATCAAAAGTTTCTCCAAACTGCTTTTCTTCTAACCTGCATTATGCTCATCTATACTGTTAAGAGTGACATTTCTAATGCTTTCCTGTTTTCCTCTGTTGTCTTTTGCTGCCTCCGATGGCTGTCGTCTGCTAAAGGTCTGTATGACTGCTGCAGGCTAACAAAGTGTGGCTTTAAAAAGAGAAGCATTGCTCCAAATGGAGCAGCCATCATCTGCACATCTTTGTGATATTAAACCATAGTTCAAATATTTGAGACTCTAACATGATGAACACATTGAAACAGGGTTATTATCTGTGCATCTTCCATCAGCTAAATCAGGCGCCTCTCAGCTCATAGACAGCAAACTTCCAAGTAAAAAAGGGATTTTTATTTTGCTCAAAGTCTTTTTATTGGTATTCTGTACGAAATCCAATAAATAATTGTACAAACAAATCCCCCCCCTCCCCTCCCCATCTCTATAACAATATTACTGCACCATTAAATAAGCAATAAACAATTACATTTATACATATAAATGAATTAAATCCGATAGCAACATAAATTAAACATATACCAAACAAAAACAAAATAAAATAAAATAAGAAAAGGAAAAGACCAAAAGAAAACCCACAAATTAAAAATAATAATAATAATAATAAATAATAAATTAAAAAAAATAAATTAAAAAAAACTAAGTATAAGTTTGTTGTAGCCCAAGTAATCCAAACAAAGAAAGAGAGCGAGACACTTGCATGGACTTAACTCTGAACTTTACTGCTTCTCTTCTTCTCTCAATCTCCTTTCAAAACATGCAGTACAATGTAATGTGCTCTACACCGCCATCTAGTGGTTAAACAGTAACTGAATACACAACAAAGTTGTAAATTATATGTAATATGGGGTCAGCAGTTTAAAGCAACAATGTCAGTTGTATCCATTTTTTCTATATAATATAGATTAAAAAAGGATCTCCATATAGCATAACATTTCTGAGCACACCCTCTTGTAGTATAGCGAATCTTCTCCAATACCAAATGATGTATGAGATCTTTAAACCACATCCTAAAGGTTGGAGGATACTTCTCCTTCCATTTAAGAAGTATAAGTCATCTAGCTAAAAGAGATGCAAAAGCTATCATATTCTTTGCCTGACGACTAAGATGTAAATCAAAAAAGGCAAACACATTGAGTATATAGTCAACCTATAACAGGTACAATTATCGTTGGTTGAACAGGTAGGGCCTATTGCAGTTTTGTGTTCAGATATGGGAATCTTTTTAGTTTGTCCAACATAAACCAGATCACAGAGACATCTCCAGCATGTAGACAACATCTGTGCTGCTGCAGTTTATGAAGGATTTTATGGTGAATTTGTTTTACCTGTATGTGAAAAATAACATTTAAAACCCGTTATGTAGTCTCCCTGTCAGTATTACAATGAACAGATGGCAAATAGGTCAAATAAAAAAACACAGTTAAAAATATATTTTCAATCCAAATTTATTTATAAAGCACATTTAAAAACAACAAAAGTTGACCAAAGTGCTGTACATCATAGTCCCTGTTTAATAAATGCCAATATCCTGTTGACTAGTTGCATGTCGTCGATGAGAAAGCAAACTGTTGAATACAAGTTAATAAAAATGTCTATGTTCCATTAATTCAAAGGCTTACACACTGTTAATTATACATATATCAAAAATATGAATGTTTTATAGTATTTATAGTAGATTTCATCATGGAAGGATTATGTGACATGGGCCCCCTGGACACAGACATAGTAAAGCCCCCCACCCCTACTACAAAAGGGCAAAACACCAAGACTGGAAGAGATACAAAACGACTGTGAACAACGCGGCCGTATCTTTGTAGTCATTTTGCATCTCTTTATAGTCATTTTGCGTCTCTTTGCAGTCTTCTGCGTCTCTGCAGTAATTTTGCATCTCTTTGCAATCGTTTTACGTCTCTTTACAGTCGTTTTTTATCTCTTTGCAGTTGCTTTGCGTCTATTTGCAGTCTGTTTGCGTCTTTTTACGTCTCTTTGCATCACTTTTCTCTGTCCATTGGTCCCCTAGGCCTGTGCCCGGTAGGCCCATTCAGTAATTTATCCATAAGTTTCATCTATTCACCAAGTAGTACCATCAATTGCAAGCAGAATATGAAAGGTGGCAACAAGTCTGTGATAAACAACAGTGAATCCTGCCTCAGATGCCTGGAAAGAAGTAGAACTTCTTTGTCAGAGTGCATCTGTCTTTGGTCGGCATCTGTCTTCCTGTCTGATTAACAGAAAAATCTTCAAAGCGTCGCATGACCTGTGTGGTTGAAACAAACAGTGTATGAAATTAAGCAAGACTAAGACTAATACAATGTTTTGGGAACAGCCAAACATTTCTATTCAAAACAATGTACTTCTCTTAGTCTATAAACCTGTATTCATGACAGTGTCAAAATATAATATTAGTTGAATCAAAAAAAAAAAAGAATATAGGTGAAATATGTCAGCTTACCTGGCTGAGCAGGTTCACCACAGGTCAGACCCAGTTCAGAGTAAAGCATCAGGTCTCTGCTGTGAAGGTGAGCGATCATCTTCCTGCTGGCTTCGTCTCCTTTCCTCTTCACCGTGTCAATGAGACTGCGAGCTTTGTCTGCTCTGTTACTGTTCTCCTCAAGTATCGAGTCTTTCTGGCCGTCATTCAAGACACCATCGTCTAAAAGGTCGTCCAGGAGATCCTTAAGCAGTGGGTTCGACACCTTTTCCACAAACTTACTCCTCACTCTGGCAAGCTCCTTACCTAGAAGAGGCAATATAAATCACACAACTCAAAAAGTTTTATTTCAACAGAGGTACTAACATTGAATAAGGTATTAAAGAAATATGTTATGTAGCATACCCTCATTGATATAAATGGGGTGGACAAAAAAATAGTCACCTGTGAGTATAAGGCAATACAATTCAACAGCACCATAAACTACAAAAAGTGACCATTACAACATTAATGAAGTTTGATTTATTGCAGGACTGTAGACTGCATTAGTTTTAGCTAGGTGTACCAAATAAACTGGCAACTGAGTGTATAAAAAGGTTTTAGCAACTAGAAATGATTAGTTGATAATCCATTAAATGTTAACTACGCATATATTAGTTTCACATTTCTAAATAGTGAGCAACAGGAATTTATGATACTTCCTGCATTGTACATTACTTAAACCTGCAGTAGGCAGAAT